>NC_141855.1:10782899-11435041 GCF_024713525.1 Acromyrmex echinatior
CAAATTATCGCTTCGACCGCGGTGTCAAGGTTATTCGCTCCCTTCCCGCTCCCCCCTCCTTCCCCCCCTCCCCCCCGGTCATGTCTCTAAATTGTTTAATCGGTATAAAGCTCAGATTTCTCCTTCTAGACTCTCGTTTGAGCGCACGCTAGATTCTCACCAAAATAAGGAGCGAACGATAAGAATCTTTTATTGAACCATGTGATAACGTGCGCCGGCGTGAAACAAGGTGACGAGCTCGCGATGATTCACTGAAAACCATCACTGCAAAAAAAAAACAATTTAAACACTTGACGGCGAATCATGCATAACTCGCTAGTTGATCTACACGGTACATTTCAATCTTACTCATCGACATTCACGAAATCGTATTAAAATGACAAGCTCTTCCACGCCGAGCTTCGCGATCGCTGTGACGTCGCCAATGTAATAGAGTTAATGAATACGTGTGATTATATAGATATTGTGCCGCGTGGCACTGCAACAGCGTCCAGCGAGGGCAAACTATCAGCCGAGGAAGTCGCTAACACTCGGAAATTTTGTGGCGGACTGTACATCATGCTAAAATTCTAATCGGTAAAATTAGTCGGGAGGGGGTACAGTCACGCCAGAAAGTCTACTTGACCGCGATTCTAAGTAAGAAAGTTATGAAATCAATTCAACGTAAGCGCGACTTATATCACTATTTTTTCTAAAGATAAATAATTGATAAATTAACAAGCTTTATACACTAATATAATTAATAAAAAGTTTGTTCGCATAAATAATAGCAATCCCAATAGCAATAGTGTCGCAAAGGTTAATCATAAATATTAGGTGTTGGAATTAATTCGTAGCGTTTTTTAATGAAAGAATGTTATTTATTTCACATGAGCATTAAAAAATACATTAATGAAAGTACTTCCCATCTCTTGTAAAACGCTACGAATTAATTCCAACACCTAATAATATTAATATTATATTTGAATGTCAAGATCGCAAGTATAATTTTTTTTTACACCATATATAAGTACGTAACGAAAGAAAGAAAAGCTTATAAAAAATTAAATACTGGATATTACAACGTAAAATATTTGTACGTTCGATAAATATACGAGTACTTTGCTCTTAGTCCTACAAATATTTACTCGGTGGTTTACACGAATGTCGTTTTCTAATAAGCGCGTTATCATCATCCGTATCGTAATGTTTTTCCTTTCTCATTTTTATATCGATTTTATATCCACTCGCTCGTTGAAATAATTCGTCGTTCGTTCATTTAGTTTCGCGGATGTAGCGCGCAAGGCCAACATTTGCGAGTGCAGTTATCGTGATTATGACCGCAAACATAACGGCGGCGCTATGAATTTTACTGCGATACAATTGCGGCACACTAGATGAATAATCGTGAAAGCATGTATGAACATCGGTCATTTGCTAACAGGCGATTTAATCCAGATCCGGTCCGTGTCGTTGTAGAGAAATTTTGTCATTACGGAGATAAAGGTACCGAATGCTTTTCCACTTTGAGTCATTAGTCACGTTAACTCGCTATGATCGTCCTCGCAATTACACGGACGCGTCATTGCTATTTAAGTCCGTCGCGCTGTTATTAGAGAATTATTATTTCCATTATTTATTGCTTCGTATCCAATTCTATCGGTGCCTCGATAATATTCACGTCGATTTGAATCGTAATGCGGCACCAGATTGAATAATATTTCGTCATTAACGTTTCATCAGATTATCTCTTCTTCTTTTTTTTTTTCTTAATGAGACAATTAACATATAATTTTTTTTCCCTCGTCACGATCGATAGTTGCTCGCTGAGATGAGAATGTCACCTTCCATTCACATTTCTGTCCCGCATTGATATTCCATGCACTGTTATAATCGTAATATAATTCCTTTTACATTTCTCATTAAATCTTTTTACATTTCGTTCCGTATTACTTACCATTCTACCTTTCTTTTCCGATTCGTTTACTACGTACCTGCATTAGCGCGCTTATACGTTTCATAAAATATCTTATTTCAAAAGGCGTAATACTTACTCATAATTTTATTGCGCAGTAAAATCCATACGTTTTTTCATTTACATTTATCAAATTGCATTCTATGCTTATAATATTAATTCCAGAATATCTCAACTCCATTTATCGCGAGCGAATATTTAATCAGATTTTACAAATATTTATAATTAATTCACAAAAGTATACAATTATTCAATAATTATTTTAATCTTTATTCTTTATTATATTTGTACTACGACTGCGACAATCGTTTATTATGAGCGGACGCTGCCCTACCGCCTGCTATATATATGTACGCTTTTTATTTACGATATCCCTCTTATCGATCAATAACAAATTACAGTTGTCTCGCACATACATATACAGCTTACTTGCTGATCGGACTGTACAGCCATACGCAAGTGTACGTCTGTGCGATTACATTGCTCGTTTCAATCGATCAAAACGAAAAAGTTCAAAAATAAAAGACAAGACAACCACGATTTACGAACGTAAAAGAAAGGCGATCGTATGTTGATTTCATTCTTCTATAATCTATTATATATATGTATATATATATATATATATATATATGTATATATATATGTGTGTGTGTGTGTGTGAATTATGACCTTCCATGCGTTATCTGTTCAAGTTCTCTACTGCATTATCGCGAACGCCGCGAATCGCTGATAAATAATAATAAAAAAGATCTAATTCCGTAGTTATGTGTGTTGTATACTGTGCTCGCTGCAGGGCCATTTAAATGAATAAATTTTCCAAGTACCCCGCGCACCGCGCCCGCCCATGACACCATCAATATAAATTTATTACGTATATGCGTTACATGTAACAAGGTAGATTTAAAAAAAAGTAAATTGCTTAAAACTTTTCAAACTTTGTCAATTAAGCATTGCGGTAACGCCGTTATATAAATGGTTATTATCGTGTTTTAAATATTTTATCCCGTTCTATTTCAAGATAAAATGATACAACACGAAGATGCTGCACCTTTATAGTTGTAGCAATATGAAATATTTACATTGCTATCATTTACATTGCTAGTTAACACCTGTATCTCCTTCCTTGTACGTGCCATCTACATCACATATTCGATTTAGAGACCCAATCGATTTAGAGCCCCGCTACTCGCAGAATTGGTTAAATCATATATATCGCATTTTTGTAGAAAGGAGTGAAACTTTGCCGATTTCTGCAATTGGACATCTGTTTGTCCACTTAAAATAGCGATAAAATGCGATTTGTTCTTTATTCTTTTTCGCCTAACGAATAACATCGCATACACTTGAATTAATGTTTATTCAGCCTTGACACGTACGCTCTTATCGAGCTACTCTCTCCCGTTCGGTATCGTCACTCGCTCTAAAACAGCCTTAATGAGTCTCGGCAACATTCTCTCTCCTCGCGCTTTCTCACGAAATTCGTCGGTGAACGTTCCATGTGTGTACGTATATGAAATATTTACCTCGATGAGTTGTACGATTATGCGCTTCAAAATCGAGGCGATAATGAAATGTGCAGATATAAAATGCGAGTATAGAAGATATTAGAATTTGTAATAAAATACAACATACCTATTTCTATATGGCGTACAATTTTAATAATTAATATTTCAATGCAAAATGTGTATATAAAATTTTATTTTTTAATATAAGTATTTAATAAATAATTATATATATACATATATATGTGTGTGTGTGTGTGTGTGTGTGTGTGTGTGTGTGTGTGTGTGTGTGTGTGTGTGTGTGTGTACATATGCATATATGTGTACATAATTATATATAAATAATTATATAAATAATTATGTGGATACCTTCAAAATATTATAACATTTTAATTGTTTTAGTAATTTAATTGTTTGTCAGTATTTTATTACATTTCTATGCTAATGACACAATCAAAATATCATTAATGTTTCTACAATTTTATCTGAACATTGATATGATATTTTTTATTCTTTTATTCTTTATTTTTTGTTTTTCACAGTTAGTTTTCTATTGAAACCAATAATAAAGATTAAAAGTGTATGTGTTTGTTGCTGTATTACGAAATTTTCTTGCTCTATGTATCGCATAAAACGGAAAAAAATTACATTTGCGTAATCTCTCTGTATGTAAAATTAAGTATGTGTATCTCCACAGTATAACTTTCAGCTCTAACAAGTTAATCGATACTTTTCACATACGTTGTGAATTAAGAAAAATCGACGAAATCATAACAAATTCAGGAACAATCATTACGACATTGTCCAAAGATTTTATCATTTCTAAAATGCGATATGAATAGTGTTTGCGATAGCTCATAATCTTTTCTTACGGTATACTTTTCCAGGACCGCCTGTATATATATTTACATTTATACAGAATATTCCGAATTTATAAAACATGACAGAAAATGTCTCTTTATATACGTACATATAATCCGAATTATGAATTTCTTTTTAAATAGTTTTTTGTAAGAAGCATATGAATAGCGAACATTTTTTCTTCAATTTTAATTCATTATAAATTTTGGTTTGTAATAATTTGAGTTCCTCTGTCTTTTTTCGTCTCTCTCTCTCTCTCTCTCTCTCTCTCTCTCTCTCTCTCTCTTTATTACTTAATTATTTAAATTTTAAATATTTAAAAAATAAAATGCACATAAATAAAAGATAATTTTACGAGATATTCGGCGGTCCTTGAATCCTGGAATTGTCCTGAAATTTAATATATCTGCAAAAATTCCTGAAATTTCAGGACTAACCTGAAATTTTTGTCATTCTTTCATTCCAAAAAAAATCGGATCGTGAAAAAAAAAGAAATAAGAAATATTTCTCGCGCGTGCGCAAAAACCTTGGCAAGAACAACATCGGTAATGATAAATTTTATGATAATTTTAGATGAAGCTTTAAAAGCAAGTGCAGACATGTGTGTGTGGAAAATCAGATAAATAATTTAATTAAGCGTCAATAAATTATATATTATATAATATATTATATATATAATATATTATATAATATATTATATAAGTATATAATAATAATTTTATAAAGTGGTATTATGTTGTGATACGTTAATAAAAAGAAAAAGTTGTGCTTGGGTATAAATCTTTCCTTGAAGATGTAAGGCAAGTTACTAGTAGAAAACTTTGGATTTAATGTTTACAATTATAAAATACATAGAATATAGCAGTATAGTATTGTGAATGTTTGTTTGATATTATTTATAAAGCATCAAATAAACATTGTCTTCGTCATTTAAAATCCCAACTTGAATATAAAACATATAATATTACACGAATTATTGGAAAATTAATTAACTAATAAAAAGTTAATCTGGAAAAATCTAAATTTTTACTTGGAATGTCCTAGAAATATCTTTGAATTGATTAGCCGGGTATTGCTGGATACTCTAGTTTTTTATATTATTCTTTTCTTTTTTAATGAATAAATTTGAAATATTTTTTAGCGATTAGAAATATTTTAATTCGATATACTGTCTAAATACTCTAGCTAGATTATCAAGATTTTTATACGCACATATCAATCGAACAATCACTTCTGAAATGCAACACTTCGCGATGCGAAGAAAGCGTTATACATATTTAGCTGTCGAATATAGTCTAACCATTAAGTATTACACATCGTTGTCTCACCGGGCTTTCTCTTTGCTTTCTCTCTTTCCTCCTTCATTCGTCGTCCCTTTTCTCATCAGCAGTTTCCAACGTAGTTTGAGAGATAGTCACAGGGGAATGTATTCGTATGTAAGGCAAAAAGTAATTGGCAGTAAATTTTCTCGATTCTCGAACTGGATATTGTGTTGATGTTAGCACGTGATCTATTGATTCACGATCAAACGTATCGTGATCCAAGAGATTCTTTACAAGCCGCATATTATAGACAACCGAACACCCATCTAATTGATGTTTTTAAACACGATTCAAAATCGGCAGCTGTGCAGCCGAGAAACGTGGACGAATACGTTGTATTCCAATGTAACAGAATATTAGTTATGTAAGCTGGTTGGGGGGGGGGGGGGAGAATACTGCGCTGTGTGTCCTGATTGCGCGGCGGTATCGACCTGCGACACTGTATCCATTATCTGGTTCCATTTTCAGCGAACGGCTGTGATATTTAATTGGTAGAGTGAAAACGCGATGAGTGGCTTTTCAGGAAAACAGATTAATTCCGCGTTCATCGAACACGCCAAGTTTTCGAAATTTCCATTTGTTTACTCACTATTTATAAAGGACAGTTTTTTTTTGCGATTCTTAATTAATTGTCTCTGGATATTGTATCATATATTTTACAATTGCAAATATCATTACTTTTTAAAAGCAATATATCTGCAGCGTATAAAATTATTTTTTTGCATACATTTAACAATACATTTAGCACGAAAATGTAAAATAAAGAGTCGAAAATTTTTATTCCACACAGTTATATATTAAATCGTTAATGGCACAAAAGCGTTTTTGAATTATCTACTAAAAGACAATAAAATCCGATAAAAGTAGATAAGCATTTGTGAGGCCTTAAAATATTCTTTTATCATAGAATAAAAGATTGAAATCATTAATTTTTTATATTCTAAATCTAAAAGTAACAAAGAAATCGTTTGAATAAACTTTGTTAGTAATGCTTTACAATTAATATGTAATATTCGTCGCAAAAAGATTATAAAATTATTATGTTAAAACATATTCTTGAAACATGTTGTTGATAACTTTGTACACTATTTTTGAATTATTGACTTTTTGAAACATGACTTATTGACAAATAGAGAAATAATATTTATATATAATCTCACTTATATTACTAGATGCCTACTAACACCACCACTACACTACTACTAGGATAGGGCGGGGCTATTCCATCAGTTTCAACTTGAAAAAGTAATAGGAAAATTTTCGATAGTAAACAATACCTATCTCTTTGTAGTGACGTGCTTATAATTACATTATACAATCATGATTGCTCCTTAAGAGTACAAGCACAATTTTTAAATAATCAACATGTTAAGAAACATAAACATTATCGCAAGAAGTGAACGAGAAAACCGCGACTCTATCCTACTACTATTATAATTACTATATACTATTACTGTATATTATTACTATTATTGACGAAAAAGCAATTTTTTAAATCTTAAATTTTTCGTAAAATCTTAAAATTGTAACATTTTTCAATCTCATCCGCTATAAAATGATCAAGTAAATTGTTTAGAACAGCTTTGTCTATCTTGTTAACATAATTATGGAAACGAAGTCTAGAGAGAGACTTTGTACAGCTGAATTGAATAATTTCAAGCTTCCCGGATTTGCATACAATTACAAAATTGCTCTACAGTCAATTACCTGGTTGTATTGTGATCGCGACAATGCCGATTCCATCCGTCTCACTATTTTTCTTAATTTCAAAGCATTCTCTGCGTAAAGAATTGAAGGCCTAAAGCCCTGCCGAATCAGGTCAAGTGGGAAAATTGTTCAACCGACGATAAGTATTTCACGAGGGATCGACGAAGACAGGTCCCTCGCGCGTGCCGTTAAAATCGATATCACGCGCTCTTGTACATGTTCACGAAAGTATCACTTCTCTCGCTGTTGCTTAAACGATATGTTTTAGTAAATTTTTATTTCATATCAAGTTTTTATTTCATAACTTTGCTTTATATCGCGTATCGTGGCAACGGTCGCAATAATAATGCGGATTTGCATACACTCGCACACACACACACACACACACACACACACACACACACACACACACACACACACACACACACACACACACACACACACACACACACACATACACACACGATCACGTTGATTAACTAAACGTTTTAGTTTATCTCTTCATAAAAGTACGACTTGTGTGACTTCGCGCCTGAAACAAATCTTTATTTTTATAACGAGCCTCGTTGCTCGCGAGCGAGCAAAGAGTGTGGAATTCACCGAAAATGTGTACAGAAGCAATTTTTGCTTTTACGGGGATGCGCGATGTTCGGGGCGCAACGGGAGCGAGACAGAGGCGAGAATGGTGGTGCAGCCACCACGACGAGGGCGAGGGAGGATGAGAGGACGGAAACGACGTACGATGGTAAAGCCGATAGAAAGGCCCGATGTAATTACTGCTGGGAATTGGACCAATGGAAAATGTATTCTATTATTGTGCCAGGCTTTTCCGAAAAGGCAGACCGTCTGCTAGAACCGTGTCTATACGTTTCTCTCTCCTATATGTATTGCCGACGCGCGACGTTTTGTTAATGGACTCACAATTTGCGGTGAGGTTTAACAAATAATTCAGTACAAGACAAATTCAGTAAACGATGCTATAGCGAAATTTTTCTCCTCAATTCTTCCATAATAAAAATCGATTTTTATCTAAACGATATTATCTAAACAATCATTCGTATGTGCTGCATTGATTGGCATTATTAGAGATTTTTAATTTTGCTTATTTTATCGCGAAAAAACAAAATTATTTAAATAATACATTTTTTTTCTCTTAATAATAAGACTTTAAACAATTTTTGTTACAGACTTTAGTGACTTTAGGTTTTTACGCCACATTTTAATCTGAAAAAAAACAATATGCGTGCTAATATTTATATATATATATGTGAGTGTATGTGTGTGTGTATGTGTATCTATATATTACGAGAGAAATCAATATTTTACAATTTGTGAAAATGCGCGCCTAATAAATAACGCGCGCATAATTAATCGCAATCGGACTTGACGTCACGAATTGAATATATATTCTTGCTGCTATAACAATAACCGTTTATTTTAAAATAAACGGTTATTGTTATAGCACTTATTATTATCCGAAAATATAAATCGCTTGATATTATAGCTTCCAAAATTATTTTAATATGTTTAATAAAAGATGAATTACGATTTAGCCTTGTCACAAAATGGTGATTCATAATAATACTGATTTATATAGGCTCGTAAAAGTGATCTGTTGTCTTTTTTTAGATTTTTGATTACGTACGTACACAGAAGCGAGAATGGAATTTTCAGTGAGAGTGATGATGAAATATGTTGTTACTCTTGATAAAGATCTTTTGTATCTTTTCCTCTTTCGCTGTTATTAATTATTACTAATTAACCGTGTTATAAAAAAATTGTTTGGCCATCTATCGCGAATCTGATATAATCAGCAATAACGTATCTGTTGTATTATACCTTCATGACAATTATGATAATCTTTCTGCACCGCGCGTCGCATCGCAGTGGAACACGAGCGACGACGACTCTATTTTCAGGATAATAAAACGTTCAATCGCATTGCATTATTGCGTGCCTCCGAAAATTCCTGTCCGCCATTCGCGCACATTCTATCGATCGTCTACTCCTCCTATCCGACGCGGAACCTGGTAAAACAAGCAAACAAAAAAGTGATAAAATATCCCCGTCGTTTATTAAAAAAAAAGAGAGCGCGCGCGCGCGAGAGAGAGAGAGAGAGAGAGAGAGAGAGAGAACGAAAGAGAAAAATGGTAAATTGAACTATTCTGAAAAATAATACGCTCCTGACGGAGAGGGGGTAGGTTTTTATCGATCGGGTCGCTTTTTTGCAAAATGTTATATAAACGTTAACCGCTTCTGTCTCTTTCCCTCTCTCTTTCTGCGCGAATATATCGCGCGTGTTTGCATACACACGCGCGCGCGCGTCTACCTATATCTACTATATTTCTGCGCGTATAACGTGCGCACGCGCCACGTGTTTCGTGAGAGACATCCACGCAAGAAGAAGGCAAATAACGCTTATGCACGCGTTCATAATATTCTGTGAATGCGGCGCGCGCGTGGCGTTTGCGCGATGCGACGAGATTTACTATCGTCGTACAGCATGTATAAAGCGGGAAATTACTCCTCCCCTCCCCCTCTCCTTTTTTTAGCATAAGGTTCCAGAAAAACTGGAAACCATCGGGTAATACTCGCAGCGGTTTTTCGGCTTAACAGAAACCAAGTATATACACAATTCCCGCGATTCCTCGAATATATATATTATCGACGTTGACAACTGATAGAACGATGAAATGAATTTCATTCAATTGTGTTTGTACGGCGTTAGCTACGCCTAGTGAGTGCATTAACTCGTTGCACAAATATTGTTATCTTCTCGATGGTAAAGTGCGCGAAAAGAATAAAAGCTGCAGCTTGTTAAATACTTGCCGATCGTCGTGCATTCACGACGAGGTGCATTCACATATTTGGAATATTCGCTGGTGGTGAATATTTCGTGCTCTCTCAAAATGCGCTAGAATCTAAACCTAAACTCATTACAAAAGTATCTCCTGAGGTTTGTGATTTTCGCTCGCCTTCGAACTGTCAGTCTTTTTACTTTTTGAGTGTCAGTTTATTTAACGTAATCTCATGGGTGTCGCCATGGGTATTCATATATATTACTGTTAGTCGTCATCCATAGAACAGCTTTTTGTCCTCAATAGTAATCCTTTCGTATCTACATTTCCTCTACTTCTCGCTTTCTTGTTTTCTCTCTCTCTCTCTCTCTCTCTCTATATATATATATATATATATTATATATATATATATATATATCTTCCAATGCGTTTTAAAATATTTCCCAAAAAAAGAATGATATTTCTAATGTTATCATTTCAGTCCTAGACTTTGCACATACCTATTTCTGTATTATTTTCGAAATGTAACATTTTTGTAATCTTTTTTTCTATCAAGATTTTCAGGTTAACGCATTGCATGTAAATGGCGCTACATTTTAAAAATGTTGATGTTTATTTACCGTGTGTGTAGGCTATATTTTTACGTTTTTCAGTTGAAGACAAAATATTTTACTTTCGAATTGTTTAAAATATTATTTTTCTAATTTATTATGCTGATATATAATAATTTTTATCTTACAATAATTTTAATGCTAATTTGAAAAGATAAATTTAGAAAATCTGTATATAAGCAAATCGTGGATTCTCGTATTGTATTCTTATTGTCAAACTTTCTTATTGGCGAATTCGCTCATATTTGGAAATGCTTAGTGCAAGCCGGAAGAAATAAATAAACGAGGCGAGAAGTCGCCCAGAGCGAGAGTTGCTCTTCGGAGAAAAGTGAATTGAATTCAATCGAAGGAGCGGATACGTAGGTGAGAGGAAAGATACTCAGAAAGAGTCGGATCGAGCGAGAGAGGAATAGAGAGGAAGATTGAAAGCTTTGCAGGACGCGCAGGGATAGTGCGGATGAAATTAATCTCTTCATAAAGAATAGAATAAAAAAATAAACAAAATAACAAAGAATAATATAAATTAAACGATACGGCGCGACAGAGTCGGTGGGACAAGTCAAAATAAAATTTATAAAATTACATTTCTTTTTTATAATTTAGAAAATTCTCCTTTCCTTCTTTCTTGCATTATACGTGACAGCGTAAACGTCATTATCTCGAGAGTGTTGTTCAACAGCGTTAATTGCGCGGATTAATTCGAGCCCAAGGCTCGTAACGCGAGATGAGCAGTAAATTTTTAATTTGTAAAAATCTCGAATCATATTTGCGTTTTAGACACAGAGGACTCGCGAACGAGTAGATTCGAAAAAAAAAAAAAAACTAGAAGAGGTAATGATCTGTCTTGTTCTGAGAAGTTCTCAATCATCGTATTTACAATCATGACCTGTTAATTTTACGACGCGAGCGAGCGAGCGACGCGCTCTGATTTAATTTTACAATTACGCGAGATAAAGAGGAATAAACGCAATTTGTGCGCGCGTGCTCACGGCCGTTCAATAATGTTTTTTTTATCTCTTTTTTTTTTCTTTGCTTTAGAATTTAATAATAATAATATGATATCAAAATGTATAATATATGTGTGCCCATGTATGCGTGTGTATGCGCATGCGTAGGTCGCGTGCGAGCGTGGAGCCCCCCTTCTCTCTCTTCTTTCCCTCCTCTACTCCCTTAATATAATGAGAAGGGGAAGAGAGAGAGAGAGGGAGAGAGAGAGAGAGAGAGAGAGAGAGAGAGAGAGAGAGAGAGAGAGACAGAGTATACCTCTTCTATCTTTCTCTCTCTCTCTCTCCTTTCCTCTCTTTTCCGCACATTTATTTCTTCAATTCGCAATTGTGCGCGATTGGGAAATCGTAACTGTAATACCGTATTGCATTATCTGCGCGAAATTGCATATAAATGCAAAAATGAATCCGATGAGATAGTGTTGTGTGTTCAATTAGTAACATGGATTAATGTTATTATATTACAATTTTAGATTTCGATGCTCTGATGCTTGACAATGATCTGCACTTTATTTTTCCCCTTCTTTTTTTCTTTTTCGCAACAAAGTAAATGCGAAATGCGACACGACACGACTCTTCGCTCTTTTTTGTTTCCTACGACATTGAAAACTGTATTTTCTGAAGCAATTCTTCTCGATTTGTGATCAGCAATAACTGTAAAAAAATATAGACGCGTTACATAGACTTGACGTAATTGTCAGTTTAATTGTTCGTATCTTATTATTACTATTATTTTCATTACACATAAGATTAAAACTCATATTGCACATTCTTCACCATTGACAGTTTCACGAAAATCAAATATCAAATCAATCAAATCATTATGATATCACTTTCTTTTCGATGCGATCGTATGATATGGGAGAGATCGCCTAACTTTTGACATTTCGCTCACCCGTGCCTGCCTAATTAATTTTGTAGATCTAGGCCGGTGAAAAAGCATCGTAAGCCTTAATGAAGACAACGATTTGCGATTTATGAACTCACGTGACATACCAACGAAATCACTTTGTAACGTCCGCGTCGACGACTGTATCAAATTTGGAAAATCTTCCGTGACATGAAATGAAACTTTGATCACATTAGGAATCATATTATTTAAAAATTCCAAAAATAACGGACGATATATCGAAGAAGAACTTCGTAAAATATATCACATTAGTGATATCTATATGTTTTTATATATTCTCACGATTATTTTCCTTTATCATTTAAAGATGGATCGAATTACTTTTTACAAAATTATTGGTATCTGTTCTTTTTTAATTTATTATAAATTATTATTATTATATTTACTGTAAATGCACATTATTTAAAAATTTTCGATATATTTATATTCCGATACAAATGTCAGTTTTATAATTCATTCTCTTTGTAAAAAAATATGATATTTTTTTCTCGATTTACATTAATTGTTCAGTTTATTCAGATTCACTGTAAACGCTATCACGTGCAACATCGTTAAAACGAGTATTACGTAAATGAGAGAGAAACAGTTCGTCCGCTTTTATAACTGTTTTACAAGCGTTGACAACATAAAGAACATGCAAATTGGAAACGCAACAACAATTTTACGTAAAATTTTATTTTCTAGTTGCAAACGAGGAGGGAAGCATCGTATTTAATATAAAATAAATTAATAGCCAACACGAGTTGAAAAATCAAATGTTTTTTTGATTTAAAAAAAATAACGTATTATTTTTTTGGACAAGACATATTTTCCTGCCTGTACAATTATGTTGTAAGCTAGTCGTTGAGAACACATTAAGCTCGTTTATCATACACTTATCATTGTGTCTAAGTATATATTGTAGATAATCACCGGGCCATAATCTAAATGCGCTGATAATGCGACGTAATGACATTGCATTTTTCCCGCGCCTGATAAATGTGGAAATAAACATTGATTAAGAGGTCCGTGACTAAAATAGGGACCCAATTTCATATATCCCAAGAACTGGTTTCATTTTGGTTGCCATCGTCAAGGTGACTTCTGATGTGCAAGGTAGGAATATCTCTCTCTCTCTCGATTTTATTTATCGAAGTTTGGATATCTTTTATTGCCAATCGACGCGACACACCTTTTGTGAATGAGAACCTTCCGCAAAAATAATAACGACGATAGTGACTGTATGCTGTGTAATAATAACTCGATGAGAATGATGCCAAGGGACTTTAGCGGGGAAATGAGAAGAAACGGAAGGAAAGGAGGTAGAAAAAAAAAGAGGGACGACGATACTGTCGCCCCTCTTAGTAAGAAAACGAAAGATGCGAGCACGACGCGTGTTTTTGAAGGGCATGGTATACATGCTCTCGTGCATTCTTTTTTTTCGTGTATAAATTCTTGAAGTAGTTTTCAGTAAATCCTTCTTTAACTCTCTGTGAGAGAACGGAATTGAGAAAAATTTAAATTTATTTGTAAAATTTTATAATTTTCTTTAATACTTACAAATATTTAAAAAAATAGGTATGAATTACAAATGTTTAATTAAAATAGCAAAAACAGAAATTGTGTAAATATATTTAAATTTAAATATAATATAAATATCGAATGATATAAATGCAGCCAAGCAATGAACACAACACAATCTTCGTGTGAGTCAACACATGATCTGCGTGATTAAATTCAACATATTCAAAATCAATTTACACACAGACATTTCGATCCCAAGAATTGGATCCACTTCAGGGTGTACAGCAAAAATAGTTGATAAATTGTCGGTTGATATAAATAATTAAACCTAGAACATTGTTAATCTATCGCTCAGTATAAATTCTTAAGAATACATTATCTGTGATATCTCGTTGAATATTCAAACTTTACATCTACATTTTTTTAAAGTTATGCCAATATTATAAAATGAAAATAATAAATTAACGAAATTAACGAAGCAACAAATGTAAAATATATATAACAAACAAAATATGTATGTAGACTTACATTGAATCACAGATAACGATGCACCATTATACAATCTTGAAATACAGATAAGTTATTATAAGATAGTCGACAATTTATCGACTGCTTTTGCTGTACACATTGAAAAGGATCCAATTCTTGGGATCGAAACATTGATTTTGATCTGTACATTGATTTTAAAAATATTGAATTTAATCACGAAGATCTTGTGTTGATTCACTCTTGATTGCATTATTTGACTTGATTTATTCCTTGGAGCCTGATACTACTAATAATATAAATATATATCAAAAATTTAAATATATTTAAATTAAATATATCAATGAAATATATTTTATTTATATCAATTATTTAAAAATTATAGAAAGATGCAGCGTACGATGAAATTTTTGCTACGAGCAACTACCAACTCTGAATGAAAGAGTCTATAGATTCTGGAAAGAAGTATAAGAAAACTTTGAGAAATTCTGTACACTTTTGACGCGTACGAGTATTAGGTATATGTTCGTCCTTGATAGCTTTCAATGAATCACATTTTTATTATTAGGTGTTGGAATTAATTCGTAGCGTTTTACAAGTGATGGGAAGTACTTTCATTAATATATTTTTTAATGCTCATGTGAAATAAATAACATTCTTTCATTAAAAACGCTACGAATTAATTCCAACACCTAATATAATGATATTAAAAGATACGCGTCTCTAACAGCTTTTATGTCTATAATCTCTCTTCTTACATTTTCTTTTTTTTTTTTATTAAAGAATTGGAAGTACAAAAAAGTCAATTGTTATCGATAGACGATTTATTTATTATTTAGTTTGATGAATAATTTGACTTATCGATTGGTACAAAATTCAAACACGTCCAGATAATATATGTATCGATATATGTAGATATATTTGTAAGTATATATGTATATAAACATATTTGCCGGATTTAATCGATTTCTGGATATACAGCATCAGTTCCTGTATCAGTTGAAGTATATCACAGATATATAACCACGGTATAGTTCGCTTTTCTATTAGAAAATTTATGTCGAAATATCTCAAAGTTATATGATTGCAGATGACAAAATACACAGTTTACATACTAACAAAATTCAATCTAATCCTATGTATTGAAATTGAATACAAGTATATTATTTAAATTTCCGCGATATGCATCGTTCGTATTATACATCGTATTATACGCACTTTCCGCAAGCACACGTTATCTTTGTTATTAATATCGTATTACATTGTGCGCGCGCTCTCTCTCTCTCTCACACTCAGTCAGTGTGTGTGTGTGTGTGTGTGTGTGTGTGTGTGTGTGTGTGTGTGTGTGTGTGTGTGTGTGTGTGTGTGTTTTACTCGCTCGGAATATCTAATGCAGCGTTTTCTTTGCGGAATATCGTTGGGCGGCGCGTAATTGATTCGCAACACGCACAGGGGATGCGATATGGATCGGTAACGAATATATATATATATATATATAGATGAAGCAAAAATTCAGCGGTCCATTTCGCGTAAGGCGAAACCTGCAATTACGATAATTTCTTTTACCATCGCGAGGCAGCGGCGAATACTCGTACCGAAATGAAATCTTTAAATGCCTACTAAGAGAAGAGCGCTTAGTGCGAGGTGATGTGCGTTGACGAGTCAAGTGTGCCTATCCGTTGATTCACGCGCGCGTCCGTATGCGTGACGTACCTGAGAGTCAAATTCCACGTATATAGTATGTGTATGGTCACCGACACGCACGCGCACGCGCATACGCACGCGCACGCGCAGGCGAGCGAGGGGAACACATACGCGCGGCGGACCCTCCGCGTTGAGACGTGTGTGCACGTGTAACGTGGGTTAAAGGTTCGCTCACACGATGCATCGCGGCACACAGTTGAAAGTTTTTAATTAAAAGCTGGCAGCGAGATAGTCGTAGGTATCCGCTCTCTTCATTTTGAAAAATGTAATGAAAGCGGGATACATCTCGCGCTCTAGCGCTCCCAAAGTCTTATCTTTTGGCTCGTTACGTTAATTTATGAGACGCTAATTTAATTCGAAGGAACATAAACGCGACTGAAATGTTATATCCCCAACGAGAGAGAGATATTGCCTCTGTTAGTACTTTGCTTTGATATCATAAAAAAAATATATATATATATAATCATTGTATAATCAGAAAATGATTTTTTTATTTTTATTTTATTGCGACGTATATTCCACTATATTTACATCTTTAGCTGAAACACGCGATAAAATGGAACGGTTTAAAAACATTGACTCTCGCGCGCAATACAACGTTATCCTACAGAATAAACGAATAATGTATTTTTTGTCGTCGCAACGTTAGTCCGGTTACTTTCTGTCTGCTGGATTCTTGAATCTCGGTATTATCGGACGACGTCATCCCGCGTTTCTTAATCTCCTGACCGCGGTGATTCATGCGATGTGATGAGCGCTTTAAAGCGGTTAGTAAAACTCATTCGCCGCGAATGAAAGAGAAGGAGAGGAGGACACGGCGAGGGGGCGTTGCGTGAGGGGGAAAGAGACGGCGCAACGAGTTCTGGAGGAATATCATCGGAAAGCGAGACAGATGGGCAGAAATATAGACACGGTAATAAGGACGGGAAATGGAAGAGTGAGGGAGAAAGTGGGCGCGGCGTGGCGCGGAGAGTTTACGGAATAGCTTCGTATATGTATACGCGATTACACGCGGCGAGGGTATACAATGACGGTGGTGAAGGGGGATGGGGAGCATTGCCCTATATCTCGTCTTTTTTTTTCTTTCTTTCTTTTTTTTCTTTTTTTTCCTTTTTTTTTTCCTTCCAATCTCCCGAGTGCACGGCCACGTTTTTCCGCGTGCTGACCGTACGCGCGTGCGAGCATCTCTTTCCGCTCGCGGGATAAGAAAATCTATCTATTCGATACGCGAGCCTATCGCGCGATCGTCGAGAAAGGTTAATTATATAATGCGAGCGTCGTTTTGCGCAATCGCGATCGTCTCAAATGTCAGTCGACGTGGGATATTAAATATTTTACGTTCAGCGATTTTTCAATCGTGACGGTAAACGAAGCTTCTCAAGATAGCGGGGAGTCTGGTATATGAATTGCTCCGATTGCAATTTACAGTTGCTTGTCGTGCGATTCTATTTTTCTTTTTTGTTCTTTCCCGCTCGTGCACGCTCCTCGTTCAGTCGCGTTTATACCGCCGATCGTTTTTCTACCGCCGATGAAAATATTTCGACGGTCGACGTTTATGTCCGTTATGTGTAACGTGACGATTGCGATATGCTTTTTGATGCACCATATGTTACGTATCGCGTTGCCGACAATAATGGCGTTACATAATGGCTATTAATGATCCCGGAATGATTTATTCGTATCATTCTGATGTCGTATGCATTTATTAATTTTGCGCAGCACCAACTCTCACTCGTCGCTTCTTTTCATTCGCTCCTCCTTTTTCTTGCATGTTTAACGAACACAATGTGTATCGCGAATTCTTGCAATTTCGCGAGATTATACTCTGCATTTTTGTATCATCCAGTTGATCTAGTGGACGAGCGGATGTAGACGTGGCAATGAATGGACATTGAATATCTGTAATATTTATGTCTTTTATTGCCATCTTTATTTTCACATGTCCGATTATCAAATTTTATTAATTTCATACACGAAAAGAACGGACGTTCAAGCTAATTGCTAGAATATCCAAATTTTTTGCAGCATTGCTCTTGTCATGCTCGAGTTTGCCACATAATTATTTTGATGATCCAACAAAATTATTTTCAAATCTAATTATATTTTTAAATGCTCGAATAAATTCGTTTTTATTTCCCATGTAGGTAACTGACATAAATTTCATAAAAGATAACAAAATAAGCATAAATTGTATACATTATTTTACTGAGCAATTTTTAAACATTCGGCATTTTTTACTTTGTTCAGATTCAATTAATATCATATTATTTTTATTCTCTCGTTCCATATCTATCTCTTTTTTGTAACGCTATGTCTCTCTCCCTCCCCTCTCTTCCTTTAATCATTCTAGAATTCCGAGTGTTCTGTTGCAAGAGGAAAACAGACAACGATCATTACATAAAGCTGCAGCAGTTTCAAGCGTAATGTTACAGTATCCCCGACGGAGAGACGGATAATGCATTATTAAGAAAGATAATAATTATCCATTCACATCATACATACATAACATATGTTTATAATTATATAGCGATGGAAAAAAATTTCTCAAAACACTTTTAAATTACGCACGCTTTCGAGATGGGAAGGATTCGTGAATATACTTTTCGTTCGCTTTATTTTTATACTCGCGTAATTAGTATTTGTTCCGTTCCCAAGGGCAAATATCCAAAATGGCAGTTGCAGGAGCGAGAAAACGTCCTATTCGTTGTTGACATGATGCGACATAAACGTCCGGTTCCTCTTATTTTTAAACAATTCGCATCGACATGTGGCAGTATTTTATTATACATATCGAGCACACGCACGTAATATGCGTGCGTGTTTGCTTGCATTTCGCGCGCTTACTTTTCCAGCATCGAAAAATAATTAACAATGAGCCAATTGGCAGAGCGTCACGACGCGACACGACGCGACGCGACGCGACGCGACGCTCGACCGGCCGCGCCGCCGCGACAGATATTTATTTACGTGGAAGTGTTTTTTACGAAGAAGAGAGCGCTACGTACGTCGCACGGTGAATATTGCATACGCGCCGTATTGTGCATCTGTACGTGGGGAAAAAATATTTGGCGACTCCTGATAGGGCAAGTAATTGGCACGTTCCGATAAATAATAACGACAACAGCGGGATTGGAAAATTCGGTGCCCACGCACGTGTACGATGTGCAGTATACGTGTGTGGTTGTACGAATCTCGCGCCAGTGCACTTGTCCGTATAGATAAAAAAGCGTCGTAGATGCAATCGCGATATCAATGGCGGTAAGTTTCGCGTGCGGCAGCGGCAGCGCGCGCGGTGCCACGATGGCGCGGAGCGGAGCGGAGCGGAGCAGCGGAGCGGCGGAGAGAACCGAGATTAACTGCTATAAATATCATCGTCGGCTGATATCTCTCTCTCTCTCTCTCTCTCTCTCTCTCTCTCTCTCTCTCTCTCTCTCTCTCTCTCTCTCCCTCGGCCACTCGCGGCCGCTCACCGATCTAACTCTTGGTCCCGACTGTACTCTTAAAACATTGGAAATAGTTATGGCAGTGGTGCTCACTCTCTACTGATGATCGCCGATGCCATTATTATTGATTCAATTATGTAACGCGAACGCAATTGATAGCGCGTTCGCGGACATCCTTGTTGATTTGCGCAATAATGAGCAACTTAACGACACGGTTTTGCATACTCTTCATTTGTTTTCAAGAGATTTTATTCGCGCACGCGCGACTAACATAACCCAATATCGGATTCACTTAGTCGGCAATTAAAGGACTTTGTTATTCGAAGCGAGCCTTTCGGAATCATCTTCCTTCGTGAAATCGATACATCGCTGGAACCGCTGCGCTCTCGCGCTGTCGTTACAATATAAAACGATAAATCGCAGGGAGAATTCCTATCGATTCTTGGCTAAAAATGTGGTGGGGCATTTTTAGCGTGAATATTCTAGCATCGATCTTTGCGCGGCTGTCTCTTTTACATCCAAATCCGATTCGATTTGAAATTTCTCCCGGATAAATAAAGCAAAGGGAGTAATGGACAAGTCTCCGCTGCAAAGCAGCAGACGCCCGTACAGTCCGTGCTACAAAGCGCCAGAGTGGATCTCTCGTCGTGTTTTTCCCTCTCTTCGATCGTTCGTTCGAGTAATATCTGATAGTATCGAGTACTTGTATATTCTCAATTATGACGGGCCGATCGGTCTCGCAGCCGCGAAAGCTCACCCCGACTACCCGCGTCTATTATGTCAGTACATTCTCCCCGCGATATTCTGTAGTCACTCGATCGTGCCGGATGCGAAGGAAAAAAAAGGAATGAAAGAAAGAAACGGCATTCGTCATTTCGCGAGCCTGCCCGAAACGCGATTGATCAACGATGAGGCATGATTGATTCCGTTGTTAGAATATTCGTCCTATCGGCACCAATTTCGAGGCTCTCACTCGTCAACGATTGCGGAGTGTGATTCCAGTAAGATTTCTCTCTGCGCACTTCCTATGCAAGAGCAGAATAAAAAAAAAGACAAGTTTTTTTTTTAGTTCAAAGTAAAAAAACCGATTTCTTTCAATATTCAGTAAAAACCGATTTTTTTTAAATCTTAGAAAAAAATATAGAATTTATATTTTTTTTGATATTCTACATTTTTAAATATCGAGGTGGAAACATTTGATAATGGTCTTTGATAACACCTTTTCGAAATTAACAATAAGTATATCCATGGCCACTTGTGCCACATTTTGATTGCTCATAGCTAATTTTATACAAAAATCTTTTAATTGTATGCAAAAACCGAATTCTAAAATAAATAATATGATGTCCAATATCAAAAAAGCCATATTCGAATGAACAGCTTTTATGGTTGGAGTAAAAACTGGTTTATTTGCTGATTTTTTTGTTTTTTAATTCAAAATGCTTTTAGTTTTTTTCGATAATTTTTATCTCTATGTAAAAATTCTCGCTATATATGAAAATATATTTATTGTTGTTAATTACCAACGCGTTGACAGTTGAATCTTAACAAAAAGAAAAAACTGTGATGAGGCAAAAGACTCGAATCATGATTCGCCGCTACGCTAAAGGAGAGGCACCCATCGGAAATTGTGCGACGGACTGTACGCGCCGCGTGCACGGTTCGTTTGCTCTTTCGTTTGCGGAATTTTTTTCAGCAGCTGGATAATAAACATTTTTCTCATTGAATAATAAATAGTTTTTCTAGGGCAGTGGTGGGGAGGGAGGGGGAAAGGTTAGGAAGGGGGGGGGGGAGGAAGAAAAAGAGAACAACGACGTAAAATCAACGTCACGCACGTCGTTCAAATCTTTATTTACGCTTTTATCATTCATTCACTTTTTTCTTTTCTGCGCGAGATGCGTCGCATTCCTTCGTTGAGCGAGTCTTTCTTATCGGACGTCTCACACACTCAGACGGGCGGTTAATTAATTTTTCACGCGCTTGTTTGTCATTTCTTATTTATGGTATCGCGCGCATCAATTCCGCTCTGTTGATTTTAATCGCACGCATTCTCTGAAACGTAGAAACCTGTGTCACTTTTAGCGCAAAGATTTCCTTCTACGAATTCGTCCGGGTTTTATCTCGCATTATATACGTGCGTGCGAGCATGCGTGCGTGCGTGCGTGCGTGCGTGCATGCGTGCGTGCAAGCGAACGAATGAATGTCGCGCGAGTGTGCACGTGTTTCGTGTTACGCGGTATGCTGCAAATACCCTCTAGGGAGTCGTGTACCCTCGCTTTTCCGTGGTCTCATCCCTCGCCGCCACGAATCTCTCTCGATGGTCGTGCATACGTTTTCATGGGGATGGTATTTTAAAAGCCGACTCAAACGAACTGTTACCGGTTCGAAAAAAAGGAAAGAAAATGCCTTTTAATCAAATATTCCCCGAAATTAATCTGCAACTGAATTTTCGATGCTTTTTGTCATGTTGATTTGTCGCATTTCAACGCACATATTCTACCTATTTATCATCCAATTAATATTGCACCATAATACATTCTAATATCCAAACGCATTTCTCATTAAATATTAATATACGTTAATTATAATATTAATAATAATGATTCGTGCGCGTGCGCGAATAACGATTAAATGGCGTATATTCCGAGCGTGTTATTAGAACCAACGTTACAGGAAATTATATAGAGAGAATGTAGTATTTTCTTTATGTATAATATATACATATATATATATATATAATTGAAGGCTTATTACAAGAATCAAATAAATCCATTTTTGTAAATGCGAATTATAGCGCCAAATCGTTTTTTTGTTGTTGTTTGTACATCGTAACATCATAAATAAATGTGCTATTTCGACAGAAATCAAACAAAGAAACAGGAAACATAAGAGCTTAATATTTGCTATTCTACAAGAATGAAACTATTCCATCGCCTTTCTAATACAAGAATAAAACAAGTTTTTTTTTGTTTACAAGAAAAAATGATATAAATATAAAAAATTATGGGATAAATATATATAGAGATAGTAAATATAAAATTTCCTCAAGAACCAAACAGTTCAGAAATTTTTCACTTTTTATTATTCTTTTTAAAAGAATATTATTATTGATATTAAGTGATAGTATTGATTCTGTTACCTTAGTTTTACGTACACGGAAAAGCCACGCTTAATCAATATGACACAAATTTTTCGTACACTTCACATTTTTAAATAATAGACAAAATATATTTATAATCTAAATATTTGTAAACACAGCCTAATTATTAGATTAAAAGAAAAGAAAGAGTAAGCACAATATCAAATTCAATATTGAAATAATACGAGATAGAATTCGATTGTGTGTGTGCGTTTTTTTATATACTTAAAGATAACATATATTAACAAAATGATAGCACTCAAATCATGCTTGAAATCATTTATCACATTCTCTCTTTTTGTTATAATACTGACCACCGGGAGTCCAAACTGATATATGAAGGAAATTTTTAAAAGCTTGTCTCTGTTTGTCGCTGTTTTTTAGCGTGGCAAATTGGACCTCCTGATGATATAGCTTAGTGCTCAATGATATAACTTACTTACACACGTCAAGTTTACGTACTATATTCTAGGATTAAACTGCGTCTTCAAAATATTAATCAAAACCTAAAGCGTTATTTTTTTATGTTTTATATCTGCATGTTTGGAGAAAAATTACTACATTTATATACTGAATAATTTGAAGATGAGAAATCATTGTTAATTGCTTTCATAAAAATATTTTCTCAGTATGATATTTATTTTATTTATCGTTTATCTCCAATCACCACAAGATTGGAACTATAAACTATTTATAATCTTATCGTATCGATATTACTATCTCATTCTTTCTTTCTGAGAGAGAATCTTGAACTTTATATTAAATTACTCATAGAGAATGGTTACTCCTTACAACTGATTTTTACAGAAATATATTTTACATAAAAAAAACTTTTCAACGAAAAATTGAATTAGCACAAACGTTGTAAAAATAATGACAATATGTTAACCCATGACGATTCTGACCGTAAGAGATATTTTGTAATGTCCTACATACATATGAATCTGAAACGGCTGCAAATTGTGGATTTTTAGTTGTGTTCTTTTTAATTTTAGATGTTTAAATCAATTATAAACAGGTTCATTAAAAAGTACAGAAAGATATTACTAATGTATTATAGAATCTAAATGTAATACGTGTTGTACATAAAATTAGTTGTAAAGACTGCGTAAAGACTTCTAAAGTGACCTTTTTTACTTTTTATTATTATTGCAAAGAAGAGAAATTTTTTATTTCTTGAAAAATTAACTTTAAAATTACTTTTTATACCTATTTGGTGTTTGTGATAAAACCTCTTAGTTAATTTATTATTTTTTTTTGTCACATGTAATATTCACAGCGTGAGATAATGACTCAAATATTAATGCTGATGAATTTTTTCTACGTTTTTAGTTGCTAGGCGGTGCTTGCTTCAGCCACGGCCCTTACACATTTTACAAGGCGGTAAGGATAAGTAACGGTCGTGTCCTTCGTCTCGGTAGTTTCTTCCTAACGAAATTGTGGAGCGATGCCGATCTCGTCAGCATCGGTGAACTTCAGCTATTGTGGATGGACAGTCGTGGACCGAATCAGCCTTTGGCGTCTTTGCGACTTTATTTCTTACCTGAAAACACGCCGGATGGAAGGAGGGACACGCACGGAGAGGTATGTTTTCTCTTAAAAAATTATTTAAACGAACGAGAAGCAAATTTATGCGGAATTTTGACAAAAAATTCAAATGAAATGCGGACACACGAACGTCGTTTCAACATGATATTTCTGATGATTTCTATTTAGTGACACAACAAGTCGATACAAACATCTTTCTTGACATTCAGTCAAGAATAAAAAAGGTAGAACGACACTTGTATCGACTTGTACCACAAAATGGAAAGCACTTACTTGCTTGATCACTATTTGATTCTTACTTGAAGACATTTTCTCTAAAAGTTTCATATTTTTAACAAATATTACACAACCTTCTTTTTCTTAAGCTTTCTGTACTTTTGTGATTTATAATCATTTAATTCTCTGAAAAAATACGAAAAGGTCTCGAGATAAGTTTTTCATTTGAATGGGGCTCGTTAAAGTCGCTTCATCGACGCTTTATTACTTTGATGTTGACACGCGTAAACTTCACGGTTACGCCGCGATAATTTCTACTTTACCGACCATCGTCGATAACAGACCTGTCATGTTGTTGACCTTATCATTTTTCTATATCTCGTATTATATTGTAGCATTTCGCGATGTGTATATGGCTCTACGTGGAAATTTCATAGAATGCCGTCGTTCGCCATTTTATTAATGGAATACTTCGAGCTCTTTCCCATTGAAAATACAGGCGGGTATATATCCAAGTTATTTATCTTGTTTTAATATAAATTCAAATATTTTTGCATATCCGCGCCGTATGTGTGCAGCACATTGTTATATCGCTACACATATCATTAATTCAGTCGACTGCATCATAATGCAATTGAAATAATCGCGTAATCGCGACATCGCGCATCAGTGTAACTATTTTCATGCGATGAAATCAAACGATTACGCGAATCACGAAAGAGGCATTATTCAAATATGCGGAAATACGTCCCCGTATCGAACGCCCCCGGGGCGAATAAGTGAGCGGAAAGGCCAGGCAAACGAAACTTGTGAAATATTGGCACGGTCTTAAAGCCACTTCGAAAACTGAAAGGATACGACCGTTCCCGACTAACCCCTCGCCTAACGTTAGGGTGGCTTTTGGGGTTGTCACGCTCTACGCCCTGTTGTTCCATTGAGATATCGTCAATTAAGCGCACCCCTTCACTCGTCATTTTCACTGTTTGCAGGGCTGATTATTTCGGAAGGGGGACAGGCAATGCTCGATTGTAATCTGCAGTATCCACCCTTTGGAAATGTTCTCTTTGATCCTTTCTATCACTTTTGTTTATTAATTATAAACGTACAAAATATATATATATATATATATATCCTTGGCGACATTATTTATCAAATTTAACTTGTTCCTATTTTCCTCTTTATTGGAAATCGCGAAACGACATCTTACCGCTCCCTCAAAACGATCGATACGCGTTTGGTACGCGAGGATGGGTCGATTTACAGCGAAGAGAAATATTGTTTCTCTCTCATTGTAGCGTACGAAAGAAAAAATGCTGATGGGTAAACTTAGAGAAGGGTGCGCGGACTGTTCTTTGATGGGAATAATATTATGGACGCGCCGGTAACATAGTATCTCCCTTTGTCGCGTCGTCGTTGCTTCGAGTTTGCGTGCGAGTTCAGAAATTGTTCGTAATGGCCACTTTCTTAAAAAACAACAGGATAGAGTATAATTTACAGAGGCGAGAGAGAGAGAGAGAGAGAGAGAGACTACGAAACCTAGAGATAGAAACCTGTAATTGTGGCTGCTACTTTTGACCCCTTTGTTCTTCGTAATTGCTCCAGAAAGGAAACTGAACATTTTCTCGCCGATAATTATGTCGAATAACACGATAGAAAGCATTACCTTAAGTCAGCGCCATTGTAGTGCTTTTCTTGTCTCATTCCCAAAACGATATATTGTTACTAATTATTTAACATTTTTGTAACGTCTACACACACATATATACATATATATATATATATATATGTATATAGTATATACATATATCGCCTATTTGCTACCACAAATATGTAACTCAAAAATAGTAATTTTTTTTATTGCAGAAAAAGAATGAAGATAAAAAAATATAAAGATATAAAGAAACAAAAGGAAAAATATACATTTATTTCTCTAAAATCAAGTGTTTCTCTAAAATTTGCATTTTAAAATTATTATTTCAAAATTTTAATGTTTCAAAACATTTAAACTTATTTCCTGGAAAACTTTGTTTACAATTATTGTAGCAAATGAGCGACACACACACACACACACACACACACACACACACGCGCGCGAGATATATATTGTATTTACATACCTATATAAATATATATGTATATGTACATGGTATATGTATGTATGTATGTATATGTTTATCTTGCCCTTTTATTCTGTCTTGTGCGCGCGCGTGTTATCGCGAATCGACCATGTCGTATGTAATTGACGTGATTGATGAGCCCAACTGGGATGGAGACTTTACTTCATCTTGACTATCGAGGCAAAATATTTGTCCAACAGCTGCTGGCAATCTGTTTTTCGGTTATTTTACAACGGCGAGAGAAATTTTTATGAAATTGCTAGATACATTGTCAACAATTGAGGATTATTCTCAATTATCTGAAAAACAAAGAAAAATCTCAAATGTAATTTGTGAAATTGAAAGATATAATAATAATATAACTCGTTATACACTTTATATATTTGAAACGAGATAAATCAATTGAGTATTCTGAGTGTGCATGTGTAATACAATAATTTATATTAAAATATAAATAATTTATATAAAAACGTTATTTAAAATAACATCATTTTATTCTCTTTCAATACTGATATATATGTATTTTACATAAAAATTTTCCGAAAGCATTTTAATTTTATTATCATGTATGCAAAAACAAAAAATATTTCACAACAATTTTTAAGAAATATCTTAATGCTCTCATTTAATAATTTTCTAACGCTATTCTCCTTATTATTAGGTGTTGGAATTAATTCGTAGCGTTTTTAATGAAAGAATGTTATTTATTTCACATGAGCATTAAAAAATACATTAATGAAAGTACTTCCCATCACTTGTAAAACGCTACGAATTAATTCCAACACCTAATATTAATTTAATTACTTTTTTAATTTCCATACTTTATAATACCTAGATAATTTAAATAATTTTCGTAATTAATAAATTTGTATAATACTAATCTCGAACGGAGAGGAATGTTAGTGCAGGTGCAATATTCGCACGATATTGTTGATTATTGGAACGGAACCTGTGTGGCTGCATTAGCCAATAATTATATCTACGTATTATCGCAATCGACATTCGCGTTGCAATAATACTTTTATATTATTCCACCGACTCAATTCTAATTAAAATTTTATCGAGATTGTTTATTCCGCAATTCAAAGTTGATTACATTGCATTCTCTATTTTTACTCCACGATGCTGCCAATCGAAAGTTGGCGCAAACTCAACGAGAATCCGTTTCGCGAAACTTGCTATTCGAGTAACCACTATTAGTTTGCGTGAAGTCATGAGAAATTCCAACTACGGTTAACATTTATTTATAACATTACTAATTTGTGAATACATCGAAATTCGTATTCAGGAATATTGAAAAGATTAACCCAGTTCTGTCTCTCATAGGTACATACATTTGTATAATATTTAATCGATAATTCAATCTTTTAACGATAAATTTGATTGAAAAGTAACGTTTACATTAATTATTACATTATATTATATTACATTATATTATATTACATTATATTACATTATATTATATTATATTATATTATATTATATTATATTATATTATATTATTATCGGTCTATCTCGGTATTATATAACGTAACATCTAAATTATTCCTATTACGAAGCTGTCGGAAGTACAGTTAATCGACTTTAAAGAATCTAGAATACTGCGCGATAAGAAGATTTTATTAAATTCTACGAGAAAGCGAATATTTAATTAAATCGCCCGAAATGAAAACAGAACTTTATTATCTCCGTCGAATTGCCGTCGCGTTTGTTTTACGAACATTTCGTTGCGATGAAAAATTTCTTCGTTACTAGTATAGCCAGTTTAGACGGCGAGATGTTTTTAACTCTGTCTAAGTAATGCAGAATAAGCTAATTAATTATTCGAGCGTGATTACGTGCAGCAGCAGGTACACCCGGTCCGCGCGTGGAATGCGACGGACTTGTTTACGTGTGTTCAACACCGACACGCGCACGTCCGTGCGCGTGCGTGCCCACCCGGCTTTTATCAGATGCAGCAACGATTTTACTTTCCTACCAACGAAAAAAAGATAGCTCGCGCGCGCACGCGTCCTGCCTCGTTACTTTGTAATAGTTCAAAGAACACCGCGCGCCCGCTCCTCCCGTAATTTTCCTAATTTTAATTCGCCTGCTCGGTACAGGCGAATTAAAGTATGCATTTTTATCCGGCGTGCAAAATTTTAATTAAAATTCTCCTCCTTTTCTCCTTCCGATTCGTTCGTTCGATAAAGCAATTACGCGTGTCATTATCTCCGCTGTACGTGTAGTAGGCACGAGCAAGATCTAGGAGAAAAGTTCAATTTCTCCGGAGTAGAGAGAGAGAGAGAGAGAGAAAGATAATTTTTCGTTCCGAATCTTCAATTCGCTATTTTTTTCGGGATCCTCTTTCTCTCCTTCTCAACGGGTCCCCGGCTTCCCTCCCCTTCGACCGACTCTCCATTGATTCGAGTTTACGGCTTGTCTACTGCTATCTACGTCGCGCTACCAGCGATGAGTTTATCTCTTTATTCTTTTTTTTCTCTCGCACACATGTGTACGCGAGCGCGAACTCGTCACGTTAGAATAATTCGATGTTCTAAATAAAACTCGTGGAATTCGCGTGCACGCGGTTGTTGTTTGGCCGCTGGAGGACGGAGGAGAATCCACGAGTGAATCCACGGGTGAATGTACCCTTAAGCCCGTCACACAACGAGAGATCGCACGATTAAGACCCACCGCTCGGCCGATCTGCCTTGACGAATATTGAAATTTTTTTAATGCGATTGTCGTGATTATGTCGTTTTTCGTTGTAATTTTGCGAAATTCACAATAAATTTTGCTACTTAAATTGGAGCTTTGTATGCGAAAAATCTATATTAAATTCCTTCCTCAAATATATGCGTGCATATATATATATATATATATTGAAATATATAATTATTTTACGCGCCGCGCATTAAATCCACTCAAATGGAATAGCTAGAATTAATAGAATCATCGAATATTTCAATTAAATGGTAAAATGTACTTTATATATGTATGTTATGTGCATTAAATTGCAATCCATGAAATTACATTACATTTATGTAGCTTGCGCTTCTATGATTTCAATCTCGTAAAAATTTCATTTTTAGAGATTTCATTTCATGCGCGCAAAAATAAACATAAAAACAAGTTTTTACGAGATATCTACGTTGTGTTGTCTGCATTACAAATAGAAAAGTAATTACATTAAGGGTAAGGCAATTTGAAAATCTACACTAATTAATACCTTAAAATAAACTGCGAGAACAATGATTATTTTTTTCCATTATCTGTCAATTTAAAAAAATCAGATTGTCTCGAGCATATATCGCGTACGCGTTGCGCGCAGTAAATACAATGGAAATAGAATCCGAAATCTATATATTATAGATAATTTCATATTCTATTGAGATAATTTAGTTTACTGAATGTAAGGCGGAAAACGCAGGTACGAGGTATTAAATACGATATACGGGAATAAGTCAATATTATATAACGCTCCTCCTTGCGACATTATCATTAGCCAAGCTCTTCTCATTAACGACAACAATGTCGACGTAGTTACCAGTATTATCATTATTATTGTCACAACTTTCCTCATTAACGAGAAAATTGAAATACTTTGCTTATGTATAGCGACGTAATATTATATGGAGAAAAAAAAACAAATCTCTCCAAGAATAATTTAGTAGTATGAACGATTATTCATTTTTAGGGGAAAGAAAAGCTTGATGTAGGGTAAATGTTAAGACGCTCTGATGCGTATCGATACAGTGAATTGAACAAAATGAAGAAGATAATATACGCGATGTATGTAGAAATCATTTTCACGCAAAAAAAATAATTTGCTGCTCCAGTTAGAATAGAATCGCTGTTTTTTGTATCTGATAGAAAATTATGTATCATACTCTTAGAATTTATAGCACAAATCTAAATTCTATCTCAGTCATCTATATTATTAGATGCAATACATATCCAATATCGCACTTGCTAGAAATTTATCCATTTTAGCTAATTTTTCGTACTTATAATACGTTAGATAATTTTCGCTATGACTGCAAGATCAGATCTTTTTTTGAGTGTTTGTACGCATATCAAAGAACATAACGACTTGTTCCGATTTCAAGTTTTCAGTTGAATGAATAGAAATAATTCCAGCGATGCTAATAAAAATTTACTCGAAACTCTTAATCGAACGCATCCTATTGAACGATTTGTCTGGCGAATTTAATTAATCGATCAATTCAAGAACCATGTTGTGTTCGCATCGGGAAAGCACAATAGAGTAGCGCACGTCGATAGAAGGTCAATGAACGCGTAATTTCATCAGCCAGCCACCGTTATGTTACAACAAGGCAATTAATATATTCATCGAGTCGATTTGATGAATTAGCAAAGCAACGAGTGGTCGATGGTTGCGAAGTTTCGGATTTGGACGACATGCCGGGCATGTCGGTCATCGATTTTCGGCCACGCCGTATAGCAGGATATCTCTCCCATTCTAATCATTTGGGTCTTGGTAGGAGTCTACTTACATAATTTCTTTAATTACGATATACTACTGCTTTTCGCAAAAAAAAAAAAAAAAAAAAATTGGAGTAAAACATTACTTTCCTTCCTACACGCTTCTCCTCAAGATGAATAATTTCTTTTACTCGTTGTTCATCATGATTAAAATATTTATTTTGATTTGTACGCGCGATCTAATACTTGACGATTATTCGTGCCTCGATGATGATGAATGACGACTACGAGGATAAAAATTTCTCAAGATAATAAAATAAAGTATAGAATCCCGCTTTTCTCTGGCGACTGGTATTTGGCGGGTATTAGGCATTCGAGTGGATTTATGCGAATGCAGTTCGGCGTGTGCGCTTTGCTATGATACAGTACAGTGCGCGGTGGTATTGGTGCGTTGCCGTTGCAACGTGGTTGGCATGGTTGGTTGGTAGAGTGGGCGACCGTGGGCATGGAAACTGGGGAAGGGAAACGAGGATAGGGGTGTCGAAGAGAACCTATAGAAAGGGAGAGGAGAGGTAGTCCGAGCCACTGTACCGGGTAACCGGGGAGCGACGAGGGAGGACGGGGAGAGGCAGTGTTATTGGTTTTTGTTGCGCATGCCTACTGCCGGCGCCAATCTGGCGAATTATTAGCCAAGTTTAACCGGCCGGAGGTGAGATAGATTATGACAGGAGCTGGCAATTTAATACCTTCCTCCCACTGCGCAAACCTCGAATCTCGAATCGGGAAAGAATCATTCGATAAGTTCTCGATCTCGATGTAGAGAAAGGGCGAAAATTCCACTTTGCCCCTCCGCTCTTTTCAGGATATTTCCTTCCTGTACAAGTTGCGCCGGTACGGCGCAACTTTTATAGAGTCTTAACAGATTTCACAAACTTTACGATATGTTTAATAATTATATTTAGATATAAATCACTTTTTCTGCATTCCGTTTATAATATTTTAATATTTAAACATGAAATGTATACGATATTTTATTTAACTTTTAAACATGACAATTATTTACGTTTCATCAGTATTCCCGGTAAACTCACCAAGCTCAATTTACACGTCATTACAAGCGCTAATGCAGAATTACGAAAGTTTATCTCCAATGTGGTATTTTGTGTAATTAGATTTATGAGAGACTATACTGTGGAGTAATAATAATAATAATAATAATAATAATGATAATAATAATAATAATAATGATAATAATGATGATAGTAGTAGAACAACTTATAGTTTGTAACACACAAAAGGAGTAATAAGTAGAATTTTTATCTAAAAAAGAAAACCTCAGAATCTTTAAAAATTTTTTTTTCTTTGAAAATTCATTTGTGTATTATCGCGAAATGCGACGGCGATCATCATATCAATGACGGAGAAAAGCCTTGGTCCTTCCAGCGATGTTAACCTTTACATTGCTATAGGTAGCATCCAAACGATCTAGACGAAGAACGTCTTGACGATATATGCGCGTGTGCACGTGTCTGTATACGTATACGTATATGTGTGTGCGTACACGAGCCGTGGGCTGTGCGTACATGTGTATGTATACGTGTATACGTATATGCATCTTAGCCACTTTCACGGTGTGCATTTGATACCTGCAGCGGTTCTTTAAGGACGCATTCACGAACATCTTAAGCACATTTTGCTCGCTTATACCTACGATCAACGGGATGAGATCTTCCTGGAATTGTTGAGACTTGCTCTACTACACTTGCTCTACAACAACAGTACATTCGTTCACGTTTGATACATGCAATATGTTTCCTACGAACACCGAAATATAATGGAGTAATGTAATATGGAATGCATATTGAACCCTTTTCCAAAATTTACATCATTACACTGTTAAAAATTTCATCAAGTTTAATATACTTTTAAGTTACACAATTTGAACTTAATTTCATAACATTACATTAAATTTAATGTATTTATAATTGAAAATATTTATATTTGTGTACATGTACATGAAATTTAATGTATTTTTCAGGAAAATTTATGATATTTAATGTATACGTTCATTACATTTAAGTAACTACTGTAGCTTAATTTTCAGTTAAAAATCATTCATTATTTTTTTAAATTTCATTCATAATCACGAGCTTCATTTTACATGTAAAGAAAGCATTTCTAACAGTATACGTTGTACAGCCTTGACCATAAATATAAAGCACTCGCAAATTATCATCAAACCTTTACAAGTATATCTAACAAAAATTAAAAGTTTTATTGAAAAATAATATTTATTTTTATAATAATTTTAATATTTTGTTAGTTTCTCTTTAGCTTTTATTATTGTTTTTTTCCAAGAAAATGCAATAAATGTCGATTTTATTAACCTTCTGAAAACTGGCATGTTTTTGATCGACTTTTTTATAGGATTGAGTGGCGAAAAAGATGGCGCTTCTGTCGAGTCTCTAAAGGAGCCTCCGGTCCGGAAAAAAGTGACATCTCTTATTTTTTATTTTTTTAACCAAATCCTAAATAACATTATCATTATTAAATATTGTTAGAATAATTGTCTAATATCATTGTAGAGTAAAAATTTCTCAAATTACATGTAAAAATTTTTATATATCATAATTATAGAGCAAAAATCGTTAAAAATGCATTATATGTTTTCATATCGGTTTATTTCGCAAAAAGTGTGTACAATATATACAAAATATATAAAAGAATAATAGAAAATATAATAAAAATATATATATTAAGTTGTACAATAAACTTAATACTGTGCGGACATCAATTGTAACATTTTTGAACCATAATTAAGAGCTGCACACACTACAAATCTCAAAAATTAATTAAAACGGTTCAAAGTCCCTAAAGGGACCTCCGATCTTCCAAAGGATGATTAAATTGGAGCTTTTGTGACTGTTTTTAGAAATTAAAAAAATTTTTTTCTACTGTTGGAAATTATATAAATATCGAAGAATAACATCATAGGTTTTTCATTTAATTTGAGAATTAGTTTACACAATAGTTGTTTATGTCGTCTTTTTGCCGTATCATGGCAACGAATCGATCAACATGCGGTTTCTCACAACTTGTTGGTAAACATCATTCTTAATCATTAATAACATACAAGTTTGATTCATAGGTACGATTAAATGCAGGTAGATATGTATCTTGATGCTAGCGATCAGTAATTTTCGCAAGATGGACTAAAGTTTATACCGTGTATATTCTACTGAGGCGGGAAAGGTCGAAGGACGTGGCGTTTCCTCGAAACGTAACATAACTCCATCGAAGTTTGCGCGTAACATTACGCTAATAGCTTTATTACGTTGCCGCACCGCGAGAGACTTGCTCGCCCAAACTGTTTCCATCATTTTCAAGATTGTTTGATCAGCTAATTCCAACGAGATACGATAACCGTGAATACGTCAGTATATCTCGATATGTATTGCCAATTATGGTTCTTCGATCGCCATAATTTTGCGAACTCGTATACGTTGTGTAATTCTCTTTGTGATATCTTATTAAAATTCACAGCTATAATAATTAAAAATTACATTAATATAATGATCAGTTTTACGTTTACAATTTTTTTAAGTGGGGACTGAAGCCTGCAGTTTGTCACTTTACGCATTTTCTCGTTTTTGCCTGGAATTGGAAATTACACTTTGTTTGCCATTTCTCGACGATAACAAAAATGAGATTTATTGATAAGTTTATTTACATTTTGCGAATCATGTGACGAATTCATCCCTTTACATTTTACCTTTTAAATTTATTGTTCAAATTTTATTTTGCAGCTTGATGCTGGCATAAAATTAAAGTTAAACGTTGCGGAAAAAAGATGGATGAAAGTGATTTTTGTATGTACAACGAAATGCCTTTTCTTCTCGTAAATATACTCGTATATATTAAATGCGTATTGCATGGGCGTGGTAATAATTATTATACTAATATCATTAGTGCGGTGCTTGTTTAAAATTCGAATTTACGGCTCCCCGTGCAGCCCGACGATCGATGCAGCATTAAATTACCCTGGAGTCAGGGGCTAAAATTCCACGTCGAACGAGTCTCGCGGAGTGCTTGGCTTCGTAATAAAGTCCGGCGTTGTTACAAAACATTAAGCTCCTCTTTTCTCTCGTAATTTCGCATCAAGACTGACAAATCGAAGAGGCATACTCCGTTCTTGATGCCGTTACACCCGTTACCAAACCGAGTGACTATACGGGCTTATCGATCGGAGCATAATCGAAGCATGATTCGATATTAGGACGGAGATTCCTACATCGCCTGGATATCTGGACCTAGGCGTAGGGACAGCACGAAAGAGGCAATGTAATTTTACACGCTGCTGTATATTCCGCGTGTATAGCTCGCGCAGTCCTTTGACGAGATTGGATAATTCTAATACATAGCCGTGCTTTGATCAACTCCAACAACTATACGGATTCTCCCTCTACAAGAATATAGCAGGGATTTCTCCTTACTGCCCTCTTCACACATTTCTCTCTCTCTCTCTCTCTCTCTCTCTCTCGCCCCCTCCCTCCCTCTTGCTCTTTTGCCAACTTTCTCATCTTTTCTAGCTTCTTCTATTTATCCTATAAATGAATTTGAAAGAAAAACTGAGCTTTCTGACTCTCTTTTCCATCTGTATTTTATATGTAAATCTAGACATATATGTATGTATATATGTAGATGCGTCAATACGAACATATATATGACTCTGCACATGTATATACTCATACATTTGCAGAGAATGATAGAAATTCACTGAATAGAAAATTCTTGAATTAAATCGTCTATCTTCAAGTTTCGTTACTTTTGTGATATTAACGAGAAATAAACATTAAGTTATTGTCCATCGAAAAAATTTCATCATGTTATTGTAATCAAAATCAGTTACATTTTTCAAACATTTTTAAGATAACAATACTTTATCAGAAATGTTATGTTGCATACTTTGCATCTTTTTTTTTCTTGATAAAATCAAAAAATTATGAATATTTAAAATATAAATGATTTTTGAATTTCTGTTAAAAATATGATGAGTTTTTTATTGAAATTTTTTTAGATTTGTTGATGATTTTTTATAAGAAATATATTATTTATACCAAATAAAACACACATTGTATAAAATAAACGTACTTTATATATTTTTTACATCTCAAATTGTTTGAAGAATATTATTAAACATACATATGTGTGTGTGTATATATGTATATATATATATATATATATATATGAAATTGTAATATCGTAATTGTAGAGCTTTTCGCGTATATTTGCATGCACATGCGATAAATTAATTTCGTTATTTATCACTCGCTGCAGATTACGTACATTCGTGCTCTAATTGTGACAAACGCATAAATGCTCGAGATAGCACTTTTTATCGTTTTTAACCGAGCTACAAAATATATTTGCCGATTCCCGTAATCCTCGACTGGCGGATCGACCGCCACAACATTTTCGCGGTTGCAATTTTTCTCGCGCGGAGATTTTATTTAAAGCCCCGGGTCGCGCAAGAGTACCGGTTATTTTCGTTCTCCCGGTATTTTTAAAGCCGATGCTCTCTCCTTCACGGCGAAATGATTACTTGTAGCGACGGTATGGGCGGAGTGATAACAAATTCCGAAAGTCTATACCAACATCGGTGTCGCCAGTTTACTCTGCGTATTATCGACGGAGAGTTACACGCTCACTATTACATTTTAATGTATATATACACATGTAGATACATGTACACACACACGTACCAACTATACTCGTTTGTGAAGATCGTTACCTTGTACTTGCGCCAAAGAAACGGCTTATCTACCTGCATTTTCATTTTTTTTTTTTTTAAATATTACCTATACTTACCCCGTTACATCTATTATTCCAAAATAACGACTAATAATATTTAATCTACTGAAAGAACCATTGCATTAATCATATAATTTTTTGATATTTCATGAATACATTTCACGAAGCATTTTATTATTTTTAACGCGCACTTGGCGCGAATCCGGTCGCTTTTTTCTTCTTTGAAGTTGATTGCAATTTCGCGATAAATTGTTTTTTGCTCATTGCTTTTAACATCGCGTTTGAAGCGTATGCGTAGTGGAATATTCAGTCACCGGATACTATCCGGCGAAATGGAGCAATTGGATATATGTATTATTTTATATCACAGTGTCCCGCCTGGGTGTGGCCTCATTTTCGTATTGAACCATTTGAACGAGCTCGGACACGCAAACGTATTTCGAGCTTTGCTTTCGATAATCATCTACCGAATGAAAAGCACGTACGCGCCGTTGCGTATCAGCTTACTGTCCATTTATTTTATATCTTTACTGAAAAATATTAACAAACGTCGAGAAATTACAAATATAAACCGATTATTTAACGGACCAAACAATGAAAATTTTGTATGGTAATTGATTTTGCTGCGTCAATTTTATGACATGTTTTTATCATAAATCAGGATTTTTGTATATCTCTCTCTCTCTCTCTCTCTCAGAGCTCCACTCGAGATAAAGATCTTCTATAAAGTTGACGAATAAAATGCATTAACGTTACATGTTTTTCTAATAAGATAAATCAATTATATTCGAATAAATATTAATTAAGTATATGTATGCACGTTACATATATATTATTTATTTTAATACTTTAATAAATTATAGCAAATAATAATAAATATAGCAGTAATAATAATAATAATAATAAATTTATATAAATTATATTACGGAGAAGAAATATTTATAAATTCATATTATAATAACGTAAAAATTGTTATTTTTGTAGCACTTTTATTCGCTCAAGGATAAACATTTCCATTTCATTTTTGTTATTGAGACTGAATCGCTGCGTCCTAGAAAGTCTCAATTCAATTTTCCATTCGTGATATATCTATCTATATTATATATACGACTTTTATATTCTTTCTTTTGAATTTCGCTTTATTGAAAGATTGCATTTATTTCTCTAGTGCAACCTATTATTGAGCAAAATAATAAACTGAATGTCGACATATACATTACCGCTTGTAATTATATCTCGACGATTGCTGTTTTCAATTTTAAAATTTAAATAAGTATTCAAACTGCTTAATACAAATAATATTTTTTTATTAGAATAATATTAATACTGTTTCTGATGTGTATATTTTTGTTGTAATTATACGTATTCTAAATTTAAATTATTGAGACAGCTTTCATCAATCTCCAATTATCCATGAATATTATATTTTACATTGTTTTGTTTCCTCTTACCACAACTTATCGTAAAATTATGTGTCATTTTTATTTATAATAATCTGTGTTCTCTCTCTCTCTCTCTCTCTCTATAATATAATAACATTAGTTTTTAAAATTTGTTTGGAATAAAATATTTGTTATTCGAGTAATTATGAGCGGTAGTGTACCCGTACATCTAAATACAAATACTAATTCTGAAATAGAAATCTCTACTTCGTATAAAATAAATCATTAATAATTATAAGTATATAAAATAAATGTCAAATAAAATTGAGATAAATTGCAACGAAATGAAACAATTTTATTTCACAGCAATAAATTTATTTTAGTGATCCAAGAATTATTATATCTCAATTGACAATATGAGCACGCTTATATTGTTACTCTATTGTTTAACAAGATAAAGATAAAATTATAGTTTACGCCTATGCGATTTGCTCTGTCGTCCATTAAAAGTCGTCGGCCCTTGTCTCCCTCTGTGAGGAGCACAAAAACCAGAAAACGTAAAAGGCATGGCACTCGTTCGGAACCAGTTCACGCTCCGGGGGAAGCTGCGCACAGCACACAGCGAAATAGATAGTTAACGAATAAGGCGTATGGGGAGGGGGAGGGGGTGGAAGCTTGGCAATAGGATTAACACGTAGGGAAATAATCACGTTCCTCATTAATGATACGCTGATAATCAATTCTCGTCCGAAATACACGATATTTGTCTTTTAATCTCTTAAAGGTCTTTTCAGATGGGAAATGTCTCATAAGGCTCTATATATCAAAATCAAAATATTAATTATCTTACATGTACAGATTTCTCAAACATCAAAAATTGTAAAAAATGTACTGTAAATTATGATAATTTCAAATATTAATGTAGTAAAATATATATATTAAAACGGAAATGGTAAATAAAATAAATTAACATTTTTATACAATAAATGCAAATAATTAATTATAATGAATATAAGTGTTTTGTAACATTCGCTTACTATTTATTTGATAATAATAACTAAAAACTTTTAAGAAAAACTAAAGATTTTTCAAGCAGTTTGTGTAACTGTATTAATAGCACAATTGATTATATTTGCATGGTTAAAACAATTATAAATACGTCCTAAAAAATGACTATAATTTATGGTAATTGCACTTTTTTCTCTCAGCGTAAATTGGCTGTAATAGACAAATGATTGACAATGACACGAAATATTTTTATAGAAAATATCGGAAATATTTAATTGTTTTAATAATTTTCTTCGCAACTTTACAATTAGTTGTAACGTAATATTTGTATTTGTGATGGAAATTTGATATTCTGTTATATTTCTTAAAATTATGTCGCGATCCAATCCTCATACGATAAGTTTTCAATAGAGCATTCTTTGATTGTACTGCTTGTTTTCGCCTTTGACCCGGGAGATCGATATACATGTATATATATATATATATATATATATATACATACATATGTACATATACATATACATATATATACATATATATATATATGCGGCGAGTATTCGACGAATTGGAGTATTATGACAAGATTTTCTGCATGCTTCACTTCTACATTTGTAAGTTTTCAATATGAAAGAATTTATAAATGTTTGGATTTAAATTTAATGTCTGTTAATCAGATGATTATTTAATATACAATAAAACATCATAAATTAAACTGTAATAGTAATAAAGCTCAATAAATTTAAAAAAACAGAAAGACAAAGGGCTACGAGCTTAAAATTAATCGTTATAAAATTAAAATTTGATGCCGTTAATAATTAAATAAACATGTCATTTAGTTAAAATATAAAACTTTAATTTGCCGGTAACAAACAAAACAAAACCAAACGTTTCGATCCCTGTTGGATCATTATCAATGTGAACAAAAATAACAGTGGAAATGTTATATAGATAAGATATATAAAAATTAAAATTCACACCATAAATTGTTTTAAAAAACGCTTTTTGATTTTTTTTCCAGAATTTTCAATTCGTCGAGCGTGAAAAATTAAAATAATTATGCAATAATAGATTTCTCAAATAGTTGGGTAAACTCGAGTACGATAGTCATAATTTTTCAAAATATAAAAAAATATATTTTTATTTTTATTATTTTTTAATAGTATAATATTTGGTGTATCATTTTATTGAAGCTTAAAGTAATAGTAACTATCGAAATCGAAGAGAAAACACTTAACAGAAATTTATTATTAAAATATCATAATGTATGCATTGGTCATTTTATCTAACTTTAGAGAAAAGGCTATGATATTAAGAGACAGTTGAATGTTTTCTATTGACGCATGTAACATTTTGTAAAATGATAAATAAAACTTAATAATTTTAAATATTTAGTAGGTATAAATATATATGTATATAATTGTATATAATTTAGTTACATTTATAAATATATAATAATGTATTCCAATAGTAAAATAGAAAAATTACAATTTTTTTTAATTAAAGAAACCAGACAAAAGTTTCTGTAATTTAATTTTAAAAAAGCAGTGTGCGTGTATGTTACTTGGTTGTGAATCATCTTCCCTGAACTGTGACGGAAAGATGGGCGTAGTATCTATAAATAAATAGCGAAAATAAAAATGCAAATTATAGGTCACATATTACAATTTATCTTTATTAAGTACATAGATAACGTTAATTACGACAGTTTAACTGTATATAATTTATTCGACGTTACAGCAGCTTTTAATAGACACAAAAACTTTATAGACAGTCGAAAATACAAATATTACATAATTATAATACTGTCATTTCGAAGTAAAGTACTATAAACATTGATTATTTTTGAGAATGATTAGAAAAATGAGCTATTTAGTAATTATTAAAGAAATTACAAATGGCCATCTTTTCCATATGGCCATAATATCCGAATTATCCTAAACTTTCACATTTTTCTAACATTATGCTACATTATCGAACAAATTACAAAATAATCTGAATTTTATAATACAAGAGATTACAAAAGGTATTTGCGCGAAAAATCGTGATTTATGTCGAGTGACGTTCGTGTCTATTCTCTTCGTTCATATGACACATTGAGCGGGCAATTCACGTCGGCGTGTGTCACATAATAGCTTTTAAATTTATTGAATTTCTATTTCCGTTGACGTCGGTCTACGCCAATGTGCTCTCCCGGAGTCCGGCGTGGCGCAGCGCGGCCGGAAGACACGAGAACGCCGTATTCTTCCTCGCGTATCCCTAAGGCCCCATTGACCTACGAATCGTTCATCTTTACACGCGACGCGCCTCTGATTTCCACCTTTGACAGGTAAATGAGGGACTCGTGAGATTCATTTTGAACATTCTCGCGGGCAAACCGAATCATCTTACGGTACTCGCGTAATTAACACACTCGCACAATATAATTCCGTCAGTGCGAAATGATCGAGGATTGCTCGGAAGCTTTTCGTTTCGACCAGCGCGTTGATAATCTTAATGATAATCTTCTCTAGATATATATACTCGCGACTGGAACAATAACTATTCTCGAAAATTCACCGTTGTAATTTTTGCAACTTGTCGTTTTTATCATTTTACTTTTCTTTCTTTGTGCCCGAGTCATGAGTTTTTAGTATGCGGTTAATTACAATGGAGTGGTAATTTCGATTTCGTCACGGCTCGAAAGCATTATGAAAATGAGAGGAAGGTTAATTTAATATAAATGCTAAGCAGTATCCGCGGTACGCGCTCGCTCCACCGTGTTCAACGCGTCGCAATTTGCTACACGTTTGCTCAAAGCGAATGACTCGAAATTCGCTAGACGGGGATTGAAGAAATCTCCGGAATTCGATTATTTTTTTTTAACTGTCGATTCATTTATAATAGATTTTCCACGCTGAACGAATTCAGCGTACATCCAAGAGTCATGATTGATAATTCTCTCTTCCCCCTCCCCTCTCTCTCTCCTTCCATCTCTATCTCTCTAGCTCTCGAAAAAAAATGCAAATTAAATCCCGTACCACGTTGTGATGTAATACCGAACGAAAAATCTTATAAAAACCTTATAAAATATGACCTCTCATACGAATGCCCGCTACTTACACCATATATGATTCGTATATACGACGTATGTATCTATATAATGCAAGCGTGTGTAAACATGTATACCTATATATATATCCTTATTCGAGTCTGGATGGGAGAGAACGACGCGTTTCCATGGTAACTCACCCCTCCTATCAAATTTCTCTCCTCTCTCTCTCTGTCTCTCTCCGTCTTTTGCTCTCCCGTTTCTATCTTTCCCTCGCTTCTCTCTCTTGCTCTTTGTTCATCCTCGTTTACCATTCTCATCTCCTACACATCACTAGCTCCAAGCTACATGCACGCGCTCTCTCTCTCTCTCTCTCTCTCTCCCTCCCCCTGCTTTCCTCCTCTCTCCCTTCTTTCCTTGCGCTTATAATTTTTCTAATATCTTTTCAACTCTTTTGTTTATAAGTAATTTTTTTACTCTACTGTTTTTATTTCTATATTTTTGTTTTATTTTATATTAGTAGGTGTTATTTAGTTTTATTTTATATTATTTAGTACTATTATTTAATACTAAAGAAAATTTAGTATTAAATTATTTAGTACTGTTATCGTTTTTTTTTGGTTGGACGAAAATTAAAGAGAGAGAGAGAGAGAGAGAGAGAGAGAGAGAGAGAGAGAGAGAGAGAGAGAGAGAGAGAGAGAGAGAGAGAGAGAGAGAGAGAGAGAGAGAGAACTCTGTTTCTTGTCTCTTTCTCTGTCTTTTTTGGCGGTCTCTAGCTCTCCGTTGCGGAAGAAAACTATTCATTGTCAATACTCGAGGCCCGATCTTCTCCGACCGTGAAACCAACTTTCTCTTTTCTGTTCCTCTTTTTCTTTCTCTTCACAACGATGAATTCTCTGACTAAAGGTATCCTTCCTCTTGTCTTCTTCTTTTGACCACTGTTCTTTCCTTTTTCTAACGACCCTATACTAAGGTCAATGATCTTTTATCGTACTTCAGAGAGAATTACTAGGGAAGAGCTGAGAGTGGGCGAGAGGAACCGAATACGAAATCTCGTCGTGATTATACGCACTACAAGCATCGAGCGAGATAAACTCACTCTCCTGGATTGATTTACCTCCAAGTAATTACGAGAACGCGATTACAGATACGTAATTGTAAATGATCTGGTGCGTTGCACGCGCATATTATCTCATCGTGATTCTCCGCTGTGCAATCATTTATAAATCGCCACCAAGAAATTTAGTCGATCGATCCGATATCTTAAAGCAAGAGAAAAAAAGACAAATCTAAGAATGAGATCAGAAAGAACGAGATAGAAAGAGAGAGAGAGAAATTATGACAGTTTATACGATTTCAAATTTTATATATCGACTAATTCAAATTAATTGATATTCAGATTTCAGAATTAGCCATTGTACAATGCATCTTTCGAAAACAATTCTATCTGTTTGGCTGCAATCGGCTTTCTCCTTCTGATTTAATCAATACAGAAATCTTTCGTTTTGCGATTTACTTCGATGGCTAATTCGAATGCCGACTTGCGTTGCGAATTATTATTCCGGAAAGCAGAGTAATAATTGTATACATTACATACGTTTGGACCGTGTCCGTGAGATGCATATTTTGAGTGTCGCCTTTATTAAAATCACAGAAGATAGAGGGAAAGAACGAATTCTCCGTGCGCTACGAAAACACACGCACGCATTTTATTGTCAGCATGATACTTGCGTGACAGAGTCGTTCCGCTTTTGAAGCTTCACAGGGAAAAGTGTTTGGTATTTCTAACTATAATTGCATGGTGAAATAATGACAGTTACAAGCTCCACTTTTATAGTTATTACTGCTCTAATGTTAGTAATAATAATTATATTTTTTATAATTATTATTGCAAATATTAATATAAAAATGAAGCTCCTAACCATAATTATCATGCAATTATAGTTACAAATATCAAACACTTTTCTCTTAGTATGTAGACATACATACATATTTACCTACATTACACTGGGAAAAACTTTTTGATATTTGTAACTATAATTACATGTTATAATTTTGATTGTTACTGCTGTAACCTACCTACTATAGCTACTAATAATCGTAACTAAATGAATAATTTTATCAACAAATGCAAATAATTAACAAAAATGATTGTATAATTAGAGTTGTTATTGTCATAAAAATGGCTGCAATTACTTAGTTAATTTAACTATAATTTGTAGTAATTGTAACTAGTTTTACAATAATAATAACTATAATTATACAATCATTTTCATTTGTTAACTACGTATTATGTGTGTGTGTGTGTGTGTGCGCGTGTAATATAGTATATATTTGTTGAAATAATTATACATATAGTTATTATTACTAATATTACGACAATAATTATAATAATTATAATTATAGTAACATGTAATTATAGTTACAGATATTAAACATTGTTCTCTCAGTGTATTATTTGAACAAATTTGATTATACGAGATTTCTCATATTCAGCATATTCGATATTCGCAGCTTTGAAAAGAATATTAATATATTTTATTACATGTTTACTGAATGTTTTTTTTTTGTTCAACCAAATATTATATTTAAATATTGAAATTGAAATTGTAATAAAATTAATCTCGATGAATTGTTAAGTGAAATATTCGATAAAAAAAAATGTGAATATTTAGAACGGTTCGGATATTATAATATTTCACAATTTGATTTTGTGATGATTCCCAATGTTCTGAAGCTAAATACTATTTGCAAAATTAAACGAAGGCTGCGTTACGAGATTGGCGCTATACACAATATTTACCAAACATATACGCGTTCAAACTTTGAAACATACGAGTCTGCAGTTTAAGCTCCTGTGAGCGAATCAACCGCGGGGATGAATTCGCGTGTCATGGTTATGATCTCACCCGTTTACGCGGATAAACGGCGGAGTCATTCAATCTCGAGATTAAAACAGTACAATTACGAAGATTGACTGTGATTCGACGTGCAATTCTCTTTGTCGAGATTTACACGTTCGAGAAGCAATTCAGCCAATCCATTGTTTCCTCGGAACACCATCTGCTATTTGAAAGTACGAGTATATAAAAACTCGGGAAAATGCTCTCGTAAGAATTCAACACGCGAGAGTCGTACCAAAATTTTTTATGTCCACGTGAGATCAAAGGCGTGTTATTTGGGCAATTTGAGGGCACGAGAATCGATAATAATCTCGTGTTCTCAAAGAGAAAGAGAGAGAGAGAGAGAGAGAGAGAGAGAGAGAGAGAGAGAGAGAGAGAGAGAGAGAGAGATACGTAACATTTTCTTTCGAGTGTCAAAACCACGCACGTTTTCCCGTCTGGAGTATGGGAAATAACTTCCATTGTTGATGGTTGATTAGTTTACCGTTTGCGTAAACTCGGTCAGATGAAACGACTAGCGACGGATTAGCGAAATATTCTGTCGTGAGCAACGTGTTCCTGTCGCGAAACGTTTTGCACATGAATACATAAAGATGAGCATCGAAATCGTCTTTTTCGGCGATTGCTCTTTATTCGAACGTAAATTTTCGACGAAACAGTGCGCGCCTGAGAATATAAGAGCAAATAAACTTTGCGGGGCGCACTATAGAGATATTTCCTACGGAAATTTTTATTCGCTGTCGCAAAGAGATAAACGAAATTTTAACATCGAGTTTATCTTGAGCGCATCGCTTTTTCGCTTTGCGAAATATCCCATATGCTCCTCGTGCGATCTTTTGAAATATTTAAATAGCCACCGACATATATATATATATATATATTGTCTCACCCCGCATTGTTAGAAAGCGGAAAAAATTCAAAGAGAAACAAACGCTCATTTAGATGGTTTGGCAACGAAATGGCGACGTCACATCGATGATATAGATCTTTCTCTCCGATGCATAAGCTTTAATTCAAACTGAAATTACTGCGAAATCTCATGTTTCTCCCTCTTTGTTTCTTTCCCGATACGAGAGTGCGCGAAACGAGACGAAACGTCCTATCTATATCTTACCAGCAGTAATATTTAATGAACATTTTAATCGAAACATTGATCGTACATCTCTATGTTTTATTCGCGTAAGTATTTTTTTTCCTTTATAACGATGGCAGATGTTAGTAAAATATTCTTCATGTTTTAGTAAAAATTCTCGGACGAAGTATATACGTCATTAAAAATACTATGAAATTTACCCGTCCGTTACGCGCCGGAAATATAACTTGCGCGCGTACAGAGGCAGAATAAATATGCCAGCTAAAGAGATAACAGTTATGATAACGAAAATATGGAAAATGTAGAATACCACGCGGCTTAATATGGAGCGCTTCGTCGAAAATATAAATGTATTTCTCTATGTATTATTTTATATGTTATTTATGATTTACATATTCATTCGCAGCGGATTTAATTAAGCAGTCGTGAAATATTTTCATATTAATATACATGCTACAAAAATATGAGAATAATGGAAAATAAAATGACAAATTTTTTATTAACAATGATTAAGTTTTATGAACGTTATTTTGTCTCTAATCGTAAATAATTCGAGCGAACATTCGCGCGATTTTATTTCAGAGATAATGTTCTAATCGAAAAAAAAAAAAACAATATTTAAATATTTAAAATATTTATTTTAAAGGTAGTGTACATTCGGGTTTTTTTTTCTTGGAAGCTACGCTAAAAGCAATAAGCCATCTATTTATATTTGTTCATTGAGATTCTAACATTTCAAAAAATGCTACGCTATTTTTACATACGTGTGCAAAGTCAATCAGTTTGGAAATTTCATATTTAGTTACAAGCACATAATAATTAAATGAAAATAACGATTTCGATAGGAAATGATTGTGGTAAACGGATAACGTGTTACGACGGCAAACACAGTAACGATTAGCGGGACGTTATACGCCAATGGTGATACAGGCGAGGCTGCAGTCTGTTTAAAATCATTGGCGTGGCAGCGTACGTTTCTGCATCATGACGCATATATATATATATATATATTATGATTTACAAGTCGACGACGATTCGCTGGCGATCGATTGTGCGATCGACGCTGCCTTCGCTTTCCTATTAATTCCATTGCGCAAACTCTTACTCATATTAGCTTTTTATATTCGTTCATCTTATCAATCGATTAACTGAGAACGAACGAAGAATTAGATTTGAGATATTTTACTATTAACATTTGTTATCGGAAAAAGATAGGAAATGTATATATGTCATAAACGACTTATTAACGATTCTTGTACCATGACGAAACAGCTCGTTTAATAAATCTTTAAGGTGTACCTGCGCTTTGCCATTGGTAAATATAGTGCTAGCACGCACGCTCAAAGGAATATCTCGTTGCCCATTGCCAAGTATTATACGTATACGTTCTGATGTGCATACTTTTCGTATTTTATAAGTGCTCCAACAAATTGGTTCTTATATATCAATATAGAAAAGAGAGTTTAATCTAATCCATCTTACGTACGAAATAATAAATGTATTTTTACAAACGTATTTTAGTTGTATATATTTGAAAAATATATTATTTCTCATCCATTTGTATCGCGTATATATATACACACACACACACACATATATATATATATATATATATATATATATATATACAATCGAAATTCGATAAATGCAATTTCCGTCGTTTCTCCTATTGCTGATAGTGTTGCAACGTAAAATTTGGGAAAAATCTTTTACGAATCTTTCAGAAATGAAGTAATAAAAAATTGTCTACGCTTAAATGTAGCTCGAGTGATTGCCAGCGGTGTTTGTTTTTCTTTCCGGTGCGTGTATTTCTGTGGTACGACCGTGACAAGTATATCAAAGAGCCAGCTTTTCTCGTGCGAATTAAACGTAATCTACGAGCAGCCCAGGCAGCTTCTCATCTCCGAGTTTTCTGATTTTACGTGTGACCGGTCGAAAAATAGAGAAAAGCTGGACTCGCGGCCACTAATGCAGACGCCTATGTACCGTCCTTGGTACTTGCCACGCCGATCAAGTATTGTCTGCGTGTAAACCACTCGACGTAACCGTCTACGGACAAAACATCGCCGGTGCAGTCGGCGAGGGTTTCGCAATAATAGGAAAAAAAGGCGACCCTCGCTATTCAGACCCAAAGCGGTTATTTCTCACTGTAATTTAATAACGATCTGTATTTTGATAACGATATTATTTCACACTGTTCGAAAGAGAATCGCTTTCAAAATTTTACAAATGGTTCGTTCGTACAGTATCAATAATTATATCACGCTATGTGAAATACTCGAATCCATAAAGGACACGATTGCCCTTTCGTGTGTGCCAATGGACCAAAAACTTATAATCTTCCCAGTTAGCCAAAAACCAATTAATACGAACAATACGACGCGACTGTTTTTCATCGGCATTACTTTGTTTTCGCGGAGCAAAATATTGGGTCATGCGAATAAAAGTAGAGTCGAATGCTTCTAGCAGACGATAAAAGTAAAAGCAGTTGTTTTGAAGTAAAAGCATGAAGCGAGAGCGTATCCTACATTTCGCATGAATAATCTCTTGCTTTTACTACGAAGAATTTGCCTCATATTTTTAAGTATATGCATGCACGAACGTTAGACAGCTATCATAACTATAACTTTAGCAAACGTAATTGTACAATATTCAATTGATTCTTTTTATTATTTATATACTTTTTACAATGTTTTCTATAACTTTTTATGTATGCATTGTTAAATAAATTGAAATCAATTCCTTGGGTTAAAATAATATTTTGTTATTTTTAACTTTCATGTATGCCGAAACGTATTATTTTAATATAAAACATGGTTAAAGAAAATAACAACCATCTAATCAACTTATTTCTAATTAGTAGTTGAATTATCTACTTAGTTTCAAAGTAAATAACGTTCATATTAATGCGCTTTGTAAATAATGAATTAAATGTGAGTCAAATTTAACGCATTAATTTCTTGAATTAAATTGTTTAAGTCAAAAAAAATGTCAGATTGAATATAATTTGACATTACGAATTTAACTGTAGACATTTAAGTGTAGACGCGAATCTTTTCTTCGCAACTGCAATTTTCATCGCGAAGTAAACGTTTTAATATTGTTATTCATATTACCCAAAAGGAAATTTGAATCCTATCTCCGCCGCATAATAGCAAATTTGATCCATTTTATTCGCACGATCAGTTACTTGAGACACGGTCTTGTTACTTCCCATTTGATCCTTAATGCTTTTTTGCTCTAATCGATTCCTTTTTATTGTCATCGTCAAAGGTTCAAGAACTTTTCTCCCACCACGCCGCGACAAAAAGTGGTTTAGCGCCTCTTACACACACACACACACACACACACACACACACAATCGTAAATGTAAATGCATACCAACTTAAGCGAGACACATCTCGTCGACTCATTTTGTATGTGCATCGTACGTAGTGAGTGCTTACAGGTGTCGCGATGCATCGTTCGTACACGCGTGCAGCCGGCCGCGTGTGACAGTGACAAAACGGACGGTGACGCATTTACGCGTACACGCATACACGAGTATATCTTCATGTACATGCCTACCCTGATAGATATAGGTACACGCGGGTAGGGCGTATCTATAAAATGAACGAAGAAAACAATGATCGCCCGCGAGAATAGGAATTTGAAAATCTCTAAGCGGTTTTCTCCGCGAGAGAGAAGAGTGCGATCATTGCCACACGTCGCGATTATGCGTGAACACGGAGAAAAAGAACGAAATTGCCGAGAGGCGAGACACACCGTGGCGTGTAATTAAAGTAGGAAAGAGAGAGGAAAGAGCAAATAGTGAGCGACGGTTTAATTAATGCGCGAGTCTTTGTGTACGGCACGTCTCTGTGTGTTAATTAAAATTAACTGATTAAACAATTCGATGTTCCCCCACCCCCTCTTCCCTCCCGTCTCCCCTCTTTCTGCGCGCGCGCGATTTTCTTGATAATGCAATCCTGTCAAATACTTGATCCATATAAAGACGACATATATTTATTAATTATAGCAATGCGCTATCACATGTCGACTGATATCATTATATAGCTGGTGCATTATTTGTTGATGAATCAGCTGATAACGTATAAGAATGTTTATTGCTTGAAGGAAAGCATCGATCATATTAGAGATAAGTAAGAGGCTATTGTTTAACGTCAATCTACAAGGATGTATAGCTAATTAAGTCGCGGCGTCATATAGCTGCATGTACCTACCTCGATGATCTAAGAATTTAAATAAACACATCAATAACATTTGCTCATGGAAAATTTTTTTTCTATCAGCAGCGCTTTGTCGTTGAAAGTCTCTCACACCTAGAATCAAATTAAAAGTTTGTTAGATTACACAAAATTATTAAATCATTATGTTATTATAATTAAAAAGTTAAATTAAATTAAATTTTAAATTATTTAAAATCGTATATATTTCTACTGGATGTCACTCTTAATACTACGCACAGCTGTATGAGTTTATATTTTTGTCATTTTCTATTCTATTTGTGTATTTTTTAATTCTGCATTAAATTTAACGATACGTACTCGCGCCTGTATACTACGTTGTTTCTTTTGTAAAGAAAAAAAATTTGTCGACGCTACAGTTGCGCGCGTCGCTCGTAATTTCGTGATCGCACATTTTCATAAATAAATATTATACTACGTCGTTTGAGAGATAAACATTCCGGTATTCTAAAATGCGCCGTATTACATCTACGAGACGGTTAATTATTTGTTTCTGATAATTACTGCAGTGTCAGAGTTTCACTGTGGGCGCATGTTATACGCGCACGCGCATCAACTTCATGCTCAGGACGCGAAAAAATATTAATGAGCAAGAACAAGATATCAAACTATCTATTTTATTACATGGAAAAAGATAATCATGCATCGGGAATAGCAATAATCGATTGTACCACTGCGAATTCAAGAATCCTATCTCGGTAGGCTATCTCGGGTCAGCGAATGACGGCTCTCTTATTCATTCAAAGTCCTGTTTTATTCTAAGAATGTCAAGTTATTTTTATTACATGTAATCTCGAGCACAGTAATTTTCTACGGTATTTTTTTAATGAAAAAACTTATTTATATGTATATACTAAATAATTTATTTTGAGTTATATCGCGATATGTAATTATATATGTAATGATATTATACAAATTTATACTTAAAATTAGTGAAATGTGATTAAATATATCATTTATTATACCAAGTTTTTACAATAAAATAGAATACCAAGAGATTTATTATACTTATTTATTGTAATTATGATTTATGAAAGTGTAATAAGTTATCAAAAAACATATATATTCAACAATTTGATTTATGAGCTAAACTCGATTTTATTGCTAAAGTTTATTATAACATTATTATTAAGAGACAATTACAGACTAGGATAAAAAAACATATGAATAATATTAAGTTAGATCCGTCCAAATACTCAGTGATGTCGGAACACATCATCGTGACACAAATCATATATTTGACTGGAGAAAAAACATATAAATTTTTAATTTAGAGAAAAACTTTCGGAATAAAAGTATATCTGATTGTAAGATATATCTGTGATTGTAAGATTTATCTGATTGATATAAAAGAAGAAAGAAGTGGGTGCTATTTTAATACACTTGACGAAATTAGGAAGCTTCCTTAAAGTGTTTAATACATTTTAGTTTAATACATTTTGGAAAAACAGAAGCGTTTTGATTTGTAGAATACGTTGAGATAAGAAATTAGAAAGACAGACATTACTGAGGTTGTATTATACGTGTTATTGTATTTTTTAACAGCTTTGTCATGTTAATGTGAGTATTGTATGTATATATTTATATACATAGAATATATAGATATAACAAAATTTATTCAAATCGTAATAATTGACTTCACTACATAATTATGTCTATAAGTTTGATTCTATTACAAAAAGACGTTACGGATTTATTTTAAAATTTCATATTGACGCATTATTGTTAATCAATCTATCAGGCGTTTTTCAAATTCTTGATTCTTGCTACCGAATGAAGAATTGGTTATGTAAGTATTCACAGCTATGACATAGTGATTCTAGTTGACCGGATGAATATTACATTTTATTCTTGCAAATACGCGCGCGCGCGTTCTGGCAATGCTGATTTGACCTCCATAAAAGAATTGTAAAGATAATTACGAAATTCGTGCGTTATTCGGGAAATATTAAAATATCGTTTGTATTGAATTCCGTATCGTGTTAGCAATTATATAGTATTATATAGTATTAAATGAACAGGATAATATAATTATTATAAATTAAATAAATCGAAACATTTTTTATTTGGTTAGGATGGTTAGGACAATAAATTGTTGTACATATTAAATTATTACTTGTTATTGCTCGTTATAAGCTATTAATGAAACTTTGCTTTACTTTGCATTCTAACAAGTTTAATTATATTATAGATATTATTTTAAATGCTAATAACAACCGTTTTAATTTCTATTATGCCATCTTCAGTGTTAAATATAAAAACAAATTGTCATTTATTTTTAACTGCGACCTGTAAATTTTATGTTCAATTGATATTTAACTTTTCTTTTAATATTTATTTGCACTGTAAATCACTTTTGCACTGAAGATAGAAACCAAGACGATTGTTTATTATTTAATATAAGACCATTATTGTTTTACTTTATTCTTAACCTGCTGAGTCTTAATTATTATCTCTTCATTGTTGTATTAAAACGTGTACTATTATTTATTATTACATTAAATGTTTATTTATTATTATATGTTGTAAAATTATAATATATTGTTACAACTTAAAAGATATACGATATATGTATACAAATTTCCATTTTTTTTTTATTTCTGTTAACGGATGAATAAAATTCTTACTGGGATTCTATTTTGTGCTCTCGCTGGACCTCAAAAGAATCATTATTCGCGCATATTACACACACGTGCGCATATACGGTCTCGCGAAAGGGGGAGAAGGACAAGCTGAAAGATGGATAGGAATGAGATAGAACGAGAAGAAAGAGAGATACCGTGGGATCGGAATTTCTCGAGAACATTATTATCATTGGAAATAACGCGGGCTAATTTGATTCGGTCGAAATGCGGTCGCCTGTATCTCCACGAGTGTGCACCAGCCGTTTTGCATGAGTTTGCAGATGACGCATCGCAGCCGATCGCGTAAAAATTCGCGATATTATGTTAAACACGTTAATATCAACCGAGAAAGAGAGAGATGTGAGATATCGGAAATACACGATATTCTCGATATTCAATATTTCATTTACAATACCTCTGACTTTTTAATGCACGTAAAATTTTTAATTATAATATTATATTTTCAAATTATTTTATTTCTTGTATTACATATTTAGAATTATTATTAAATGTAGCGCGTGCTTGCATTATTATTTGAATAACGAATTTAAAAATTGTTCCAGCGTTTGCGTAATTCTATTTTTCCTCTCTTTTTTTTTTTTTTTTTATTCTACCTCAGTCCTTTGTGTCACGGTTGAGTTAGTTTTGCGGGAATTAAACGTTTATCGTGCATGTAAAAGTACATCGATGTGAAGAAATAAGTTGGTAAACGTAGGTTAAGAACAAAAGTTATTTTCAGAGATCGCTCACGATCAGAGGAGTGGGCGTTATTTCGCAAATCTCGTGCACTTCATGTGTCATGTCGAGATAGATTATCTTTGATTCGCGATGGATGAATGCAGTCGCGGTCATTTGCTTCTTACTTGTTAGGTATTGTTTTTATAATTATGCGACGAAAACGGGAGATGTAAATGGGAAGGATGTGGAAAGGACATTTCTCTCTCCTACATTATTTTAATCGAAAATAGCGTTTTATACGGAACGCGCATTCTCATCACCTCCTCTTCTCTCTTTATCTTTGTCCCTCTCACTCTCTAAACGTTTGCATTTTTTTCTCTCAGCTTACTTTCTATTTGATACACGAAGGAAAATTCGCATAATCTACCCCACTTGCGGATAAATCGAAGAAATAAGATTGGCAAGTTTATCCCCGCTTTGAAATTAGAGCGTCTCTCCTCTCCTTTTCTCTCTTCTCCCACTTGTCTGTTTCTGTTTACTTTACCGCGTAGCCATAATTTGGTTACACGGAACGTATGAGAAACGTACGAGGAGAGACTGCGGTTTGTTGTGCGCGCGAATAGCTGTTCTTCGAGTAGTTGAACATGATGATATCAAAAGTTATTTATAATGCACACCATTGCTCTCAAACTCGCGCGACTTGTATATGATCACGGAAAATAGAAACGTGTATGATAGATTGCCACCGCACAACAGTGGTTTGCAAAAGTATGTTTAATTAACTTATCCTAATCTCGCGCCGCATATATTATATTAGCAATGTTCCGATCTCTTTCTCTCTTTCTCACCTTTCTTCTTGTCGTTAACTTCCGCTTTCGTCGCAATCATTTAATATCGTGTTGTTTCACGTATATCAATTGTAATCACGATTGCTGATTATTAAAAAGTCTATTTTACGGACTTTTTTATCTTCAAATTTGATACGAGATAGCGTCGTGACGAATTAAAGATGCAAAGTAGAGCACGGAGAGAGAAGAAGCGCGAATAATTGACGAGAGCAATATGAGTATTATTAGTGAGAGTCCAACGATCCGAGCGCCGATTGTCGATTTCTATTAGGCTGGAACGCGAGCAGTGGGAAGTTGATAGTATTCGTATGCGTGTGTGTGGTGTATGTTGTGTATAAAGTACGTATTATACCTCGACATGTTGCACTTCGCATAAAGCGCAGTTAGGTCTAATCGATAATCCGTTCAACGCAAAAAATATCACGCCCCCAATGAGAAAGAAGCCAACAAATGCTAAAAGTTAGTTTTCCTGAAATAGCGAAATCGAAAGAGAGAAAAGGCGAATTACATTAAATTATGCATTGGACTCCTTTTTTCACTCTGGCTTTTGTTAAATTATACATGCGGTCGTTATGCATGAGTTGAATTGGAAGGCTCATTTTATAAAATATTCCCCCGCATATTAGTATTAGTATATGAAATTTAACATGTCCATGGTTTGCAAGAATAAATTTTTAATTTTTATTATTTTTCGTTGTTTAAATTTTATACATTAAAGGGAAATGGGATTATTTTATATGATTTTATTTTATTTCTGTTATTGATAAAAAATATAAAGAATATCTTCAAAGTTACACTCAGTTCAAAATATATTGAATTTCCATCGAATTAAATTATCTAAAGATTACTGATAAATAACAATCACCATTCCATGTATTTGATAAATAATTCTGGAAAATGGCATTATTGCTCTCCCGAGCCCAGCAATGGCCCAGCACTATATCTCTGTTTCCAGTCGGAAGCTCGATCATTGCCAACGCTTATATCTTCCTGTGTAAAATGATGATTTTACAATTGTGACTCTTTCTGAAAGTACACCAAATGTTGCCAAAAGTACTAATTAATGATCTCCGCGTAGTTAAACCGAAATTGAAACCTCAGAGCCCGACGTTTGATTACGATCGATTTCCGAATGATAAATATCGAGGGGAATGCTCAGTTGTTTAACGATCGAATTCTCTTCCTTCGCTTCCATGCATGCTATCTCTCTCTCTCTCTCTCTCTCTCTCTCTCCTCTTCTCTCTTGCATCTCTCTTTCCTTCATTCTACGCGCCAGAGTTAAACAAGCGAAACCACCTAGTGTCGAGCAGCAATGCGGCTGATTTGCGAGGAACAACTTCGAGACCAGACCGAGAACTCGCAGAGAAGTCTAAACGATTCTCTCTGCTCGTGGTGTCCCACGATTTTCACAGCGCATACGAAGATCAGCAACGCGTAAGCGACATTTACAGGAAATTTGGTGAAACTATTCTCAAATGAAGGTGGAATCGAGAAAAATTCCAAACCTGAAGGAATCTCGGATTTTTATCACGATAAAGCGTGAAATGGATTAAACTTTTGGCCATCGATACTTAAAATCTCTTTCATCTTTGTAATATCAATATTATGTAAACTAAAACGAAGAGGATGAATATAAAAGACAAGAGATATAACATTTCATTTTTCAAATAATTCTCCGCTGTGACGGAAAAATATGTGAAAGAAATATTCAAATGTAATATTTTAACTTATTATAGTTTATATTTAAGTTAGACGAATTTACAATGTATATGCATTCGGTTGAAATTAAAATCTATTTGAAAACCAGAACAGGGTTAAATACATTCAAGGTTTATCCATCATTTACGTTGATTGCACGCGAACGCTAAATTCGTTTAACCGGACATCGTACAAGATCGCTCGAATCAACTTTGCTGAGGAGGACAAACGTGTAGTAGCAACGCTCACAATTTCACGGACGTATTAATCGAACATATTAACTTAATTAGGCGCCCAGTCAGCTCTTCTGTCTGTGTTTGATGTCACGGAGCTTCGCGGATCGATAGAGCCACGCGTAGAATTCTTCCGCGCGTTTTCCCAACTTTGCCTCAGAGTTCCCTTTTACCGATACAAAAAGAGTCTTCGAAAGTTTTCATAACTTTGAGCGTGATCACCGCTTGTCGTTCTATTTCAGTAACGTTGGACAATAATAATGTAGCACACAACAATGTAAAACAGATATACTACTAATGTCGAATGCAACATTATGATACAAACAATACAAACATGAGACAACAATACTAAATGGCACAGAAAATATTTTGAACATTTGTGATAGAATACATTAACTCTCTAGAATATATTGATTATACACCCGCACATGCACACATATATATATCTCGCTGAACAAATTTATTTCTAATGATATTGTTAAATAAACATTATTCGTTATTGAAATATTTTCTCGATATTTCATAAGGATTGAATTATTTAAAGACGTACGTTATTTTTTAAATGACTAAGCTTTGTGCAATCGATAAAGATAAACAGCACACTGAAAGAAAAAATGATTGAAATTGCCATAATTTAATTACAATAGCATGAATTATAATTGTAGTATAAATTATAATTTTCGATGTCATATATTTTTTGACAGAATCATAAATATTATTATTACTAACAGTATTACTAAAGTAATTATTATTAACTTATAGCAGTAATAACTGTAAAATGGAACTTTTAATCATATTTATCTACCATAATCATATTTATACCACGCAAATATTAAAAAGTTACAGTCACAAATATTAAAAACTTTCCTCTCATTGTCAGTACAGAATTAAAATAATGATTGCAGAGTAACGATTTTCTAAAATTACTCTTATCACAAGAAAACGCGTAAATGTAAGGTAAATATAAGAGGAAAAGAAGTTGAAAGTTACTTCCGAATAAGATTTTCTGGTAGTAAATCTTGACTTTTTAACGAGTCCTTGCCGCCGCGCCACGAGTACGGTTAGAATCGATTATTCTTGAAACGTTCTTATCACGGAAATTACATAAAACAACCGTATCTATTTGTGCTGTAATTAAATTTTTATAAATATTTATGTACATCTAATTTATTCGGAAATTTATGCCTTTATGAGCCATGCGTGACCTTTCGCGAATATTTTTAAGTAACTGTAATTAATTTTTCGTAAATATATTTATACCTCTCTAATTTAATTTATACCTCATAATTTTATGAGTAAATTATGCGTAATTTTTCGCGAATATTTTTAAGTAGCTGTAATTAAATTTTCATAAATATATTTGTGTACATCTAATTTGTTCAGGAATTCTTGATTTATGAATGTCATGAGTAATTTTTCGCGAGTATTTAATTTTTAATCTGGAACATAAGAATTCTGATAATTCTGGGACATTTTCCTATTTTTCTTATTTTTCTTTTTTATCTTTATATATATATATATCTTGTTCTATTTATACATTAGACTAATTATTGTACTATATTTATGCTAAGTTCAAGTATTTCAATTTTTTGTATAGTTGGAAAGAACTTTTAAAACATAATAACAAAAAACTTGAGTGGCAAGAACCTATGCAGTGAGTGCAAAAAGTATTTGTACTAGGAAATTTTTTATTTAAAAAGTCTTATTTATAGAAAATGAACATTAATTAGCAATTTTATACAATAAATACATTCAGTTCTAACAAACGAGCTTCGCATATATTACTGATTTTAGAAGTTAAATTTCTCGACTGTATATAATGAATACTTTTTGAGCATCCAAATAATATAATTTTTAATTTTCGTTTACTTTTCAGATGATGTATATTCTATAATTAATACACATCCTTGGTATATATATACAATAATTTTAAGAAACATATAATCTATTTTATTATTTACAAATAGATTGTTGATTACCCAGCAAGAAATGATTGTCAATTAAATGTCGAATTGACATCAAATTGATGTTGAAATCATCCTATCGATATCGATTCGACATCAATTTGATGGTTCATTTCTCGCTGGATAATATTTACTTTTTAAAAATAAAGTTTCTTTAAAAAATATTTTCTCTGTACGAATACTTTTTGCACTTATTGCATATGTTTAGTATCACAAATTTGTATCTCTGTTACGAGTTAACTGATACGGAATGTTCGAAGGACATTGTTCATATACTATGACAAAAGACACGAATCATGTTGCAAACAAGCTTGCCCTCGACGTTTCGTAATGAAGTCCTGAAGGGCGGAGAGGAGTAGAAATGAGATGAGCAGAATTGTTGGTGCAGTATAAAATGTAGGAAGGAGAGGAAGGAGAGGAAGGAGAGGAAGGAGAGGAAAAGCGAAAGGAAAGGAACGGAATGGTGAAATCGGGGAAGAAGATGAAAGACGAACTAAAGAGGATGGGGTGCGAGCGGGAAGGGAATAGCACGAGAATTGTTTCTTTCGCACAAGCATTGCGCGAGGCATATACGAAGCTTTACGAGCTGTACAGTCGTTTTCGATTCCGGAGGAATTTCAACGAAACAATGAGGCCACAAGATAACCAGTCTCGCACCGACTAGCGACTGTTAAATGTCCGCAAATCCACGTTGCGACGGAAATTGCGATCTGCGCACACGTGCACGTTCACTTGGAGACATGAAATCAGACTAACAATAAGAATGGAAAGGAGCTAAAAAATGAGAGATCTACATTTATTGCGATCACCGATCTCGAAGGTATCGCGTGCGGAATGATACAGTACCGCAGCAGTAACCTCTATCCGCGCAGTTTTTAAGTCACATTATGAATATTACGACACAGGACACGTCGATCTCGAAGATTTATTACGCGTGACGAAACCGCCGTGACATAAAACCGCGAATGAAGCTCACACTCGCTCACACGCAGTAATTTGCACAATGGGAAATTCTTTATCTCATCGTGACTGCTATATTGTAATCTAATTTGAAAATTCTAATCTTTGTTGTGTATTATACCCAAGTCGGCAAGGAGTATTTACCGTGAAACCAGCTAGGGACGGCAATAGCGTATGATATAATACGGTCCGATAGCGCACGCGCTCGGCTTGTTCTAAATCTGAATTTCATGTTGCACGAAAGGACACTCAATTTGCACGTAATAATCTGAAAGTCAACTATCCCGTTAAAAGTGAAATAGAACAACAACGGACAGCGACAAGTTGCGTCTGGCTAGTTATGATAATGGCGACGCGACGATAATGAAATTATCCGTGAAATTATAGAAATATTTGCGCGACACATATCCATTTGATGATTTTATTTAAATTGCAAAAATGGTTCGCCATTTACGCCAAACGTGTTTCTTATATGCGTTAATTATACACTTAGACGATTGATTCATTCGAGTGACTCACCCCTCTCGAATGCGATCATTCAACGCTAAGGTATATGTATAATAGTTGTTACTTCACGAATACTATGTCACTAAGAGCCATCTTGTTTTTCTGTTTCAGGTATGACGCATCAAGTTGCTACTTTAAGAAAAATAGATCATACAGCGTACGCAAAAGCTCTACCGAGGGGTAATGGGACCGACATAAATCAACGTAATGTTTACGGGAAGTTGAGACACGTACGTTTTGTCAAACCGCAATTCCGCAGGCTTTAGGTCACTTAAATTAGGTCACTTTAATGTTTTATTACGCTGCTCGAATATTCATGTCGGAAACCTGACATTATCGATACATCGTAATTTTAATAATTATGGAATTACTATACGAGGACTAATAAAATAAAAATTCCTGCAAATTTTAATACTATTTATTAGTTATATTCATCATCTTGTCATAATAACGTATCAGGAATATTAAGAGCTGTTTACAATAGAATGTATCATAATAATGTAGAACAGGTAGAATTTATTCAGGCGAAATAATTAGTTTATTAGTCATCGAAATGCATAATTTAAACGGACGTCGAGCACAATCGCAACGGAGGTGGAGTAAAGATTAAATGCAAGCAATTGCATCATTCTCGATTAGTCACGTTGGCATCGACATTGACGTCGATAGGCCAGGATTTTAATTACGTTCATTAAAATTATTATCAATTGGCCGTTGTACTTTTTGAAGCATGCATATACCGATTTAACACTAATTTCGAATTAACTTGGATTTGTAAAATATACACGAACGCAGTAATAATTTCCCTAAATACAAATTAATTATTCCGTCTACGTGGCGCCGTTTCCACGGAATATTCGCTGTATCGAGCAAGTTTATTCACAGACTGGCAGTATTATCAACCCGGGAATAGTGCACTACTGTTGATTGCATGTTGCATTTAAACTGTATTCAAGTAGTATCTTATTTGATTTCGAAAATGAATCGCGTGGCAACAATGTGGTATTATCGTTAGCAAAGAAAAGATAAGGCAATAACATTTGCATTTTTTTTTCTATTATTAAGGCAGATATTATAATATCCGTTATTTTGACTGTCGTCTTTGTTATTATTCAAGCGTGTTTTAGCCTTGACTATAATTCTTCCACGAACGTCTTCGCAAAGGCTAATGAATTCTCAGTCGCGACTATTCAAAGTAACAGTATCTCTTTTATTAATTTCACAAAATCGAAAGTATATTCGAAAAAAAGAAGAACAGACGAAAATAATACTCGCGATCGAGTACAGTGTATTAGGCACGGTGTTGTTTGACGCGAATGGGACGACACCATGCTTTTTATCGTCGCTGGCGCACTCAGGGAAATAACTCTTTGGCTTTCATACGTGATTGCATTTACAAGCGCACGAACTGTACACAGCCGCGAGTGCGCGTATATGCAAGGTTCTGTTCTTGCATTTGTCCGCTTTTATTTTGCCGCGTGTGTTCATGCAGCGAGCACGTCAGTGGTCAACGGCGTGACTGTACGATACTATTCGCAAGATATCGTAATTTACATACACATGTTTCGATCGAGCACGTTAACCCGTGCACGTATAACGAGTGGATCATTATTTAATGCAACATAACTTACGTCATATTTATTTCAATCTATTTCCATATGGCGTGTATCGCGTGTGTGTACATATACGTCTTTTTTGCTAGCGAATTTGAAATGAGTCGCAATTTGATACTGATTATACGACGAGCGTGTAAGTGATTCCTAGAATGAAATTTTTTAAGTAAAAGTAATTTTCCCTGTGTTACGTAACCGTTTTGACGATATTCAGAAATATCAATCTCACGTTTCTCTCACCTCTTTAAAAAAGTCAAATAAGTCTAATAGAAAGAAAAAGAAAAGGAAGGGGAAGGGAGAGATGAAAGATATAAAAATAAATGTCAACTTGTGTACCATGAATAATATCAATTGCTATATGTTAATTAGCACATAATTGTATATAAATTACTGCAGTTCTTTCAATTTTTTTGCGCATAAAAATGATATGCAGGATGGCTACTAAATCCATTCTAAAAGATTTTAAGGGGTAATTTCTCACACATATTCAAAAACGAATTTTATATGTCCAAAATCGCTTAGTTTTAAAGATATAGGGTAAAGTTGAAGGATGTTTTTCTAAAAATTTCGAAAAAGCACTCGGAAACATTATTTTGAAAACTTTATATATATATATATATGTTTAAAGTTTCATTAAAAATTTTAGAAAAAACGAATTTTTTCCTAAAACTTTGACTCCTTGTATTTTTGAAACTAATTATAAGTGTTTTCGGACTTATATGATCATATATGCAATTTTTTAATTTGTATGAGAAATCATCCTTAAAATCTTTTAGAGTATTTAGCGTATTCATCCTGTATATTTTATTGATTAATTTTGCGATTTTATTAATTAGACACATTAAATCGCTACGCATATTAATAAGTTACAGTACTATACAGTAATATCGCGATTTGATTCCTTCGACCGCAGCTAGCAATGTAAAATAAGCAGCAAAAACCTGTTCTCTACGTATATACGTATCAAAAGGTGTTAAGTATTCCAACAAGCGAATGAACGAGCTCGCGAATGCAAAGCAAGCAAAACGAAAGCGGACTGCATGTCGCTATAATGGCTACGAGAGATCTTATTTCGTTCTTCTTCGTATTTTGCCATAAATATTCATAAGCGAATACCACTACGATTCTCTTGCACTTTACAATTGCGCTGCATAAAAACTAATGCTAGATAATTTATCATTTGCAACGACCGATTTGCGTATATAAAATTAATGGCAATATAGAGAGAAATATATAGGATTTTTTTAAATATATTATCACATAATTCAAAAACTCTAAAGAATGTGACAAATTTTGATCAGTACAAAAGCAAGAGTAATATAGTAATATATAGAAATATATAGAAATATATAGAAATGTTATAATATATTGATTTATAAAATAAATAAGAAAAATTTACTGTGACGTAAATTATGCTAGTAGAGCAATATTTTTAAGCCATATAAAATATTTAACCAAATAATCCAGGATAATCCTTAAGACGTATTACCGTCACATAATAATCAATAATCATTCTAAATATACGTTTTCTATAAATATAGTAGACATTATATTCAGATATTTTTACTAGTAAAACATTTTTTATTTAATTTCTTTATCGATCACATTATTTATGTGTTTTGCAATATGTATATATATATATATATATATATATATATATATAATACTACAACTATATTTTTAAAATAAAAATAAAATAAACGATAAAATGGAAGTTTTACTTTGTTATTAATTTAAAAAAATAATACGATAAAATCCACACTATGCTCAGGATCAATCACAATGCATTTGTATGTAGCTATAAGAAATATAATATAAGTATTCTTCCTAGCGGAGGTAGGAGGTACTAACCTTTATGACAGCCACAATGATTTATCGCATCTCTACTTTCGCGATTAGGAATGTACATATGTAGCACGATATCGGTGAACGGTACCATGAATTCGTATTTGTGCGATATTACAGAAGTAAAAATAAATATAGCTACACTTCTTTGTTAGCCGTAAACACGCTAATTAGGCAAGTATATTACGCCCACGAGTAGTTTAAAATCAACGAAATTCCAAAACGAAGTAACACGTATCTCAGATGTGGCAAACAAACTCTGCTGATTGTCGCTTTCGCATATCAGTTATCTTGTAAATTACGCGTGTCGCACATCGTAAATATTTCACAATCATCGATCGTTGATGTTACATTTTTCTTTTACTATTGTTGTTTTTTAATGCAAACAAGAAAAAAATGAAAATGGGATATGCGAAACGTTCCACGTATTGTACAATATTTCCTTTTTTACAATGCATCGTTGGATTGTGGTATTATTAAAATATTTTTGGTTTTGTTTCCATTTTTTTATTCTCAAACGTTTTACTCCATTTATTTTTACCAGTTACCTTTTAATTTGATTTTTAATTATTATTCTCGATATCTGTTAATGTGCACATGTACACATTGTATAATTAATATAAATAACTTTCGTACACGTTGAACGATGGAATAACTGTAAATTTTATGAGAGATGTTATTTTTGCATTACAAAATTTGTGTAAACATGAATAATGGCTGTGCGATATTTTCATTTCATTTGGAATTATAGAGAAATATAATAAAAATAAGATATAATAAAAATTAATGCTCTCTTTGTTATCGATTTTTCTTCGATATTCGTTGCTCATTGCGAATTCGGCTTCGTTAATCCTTCACTAAGCGATTTATAAATTACGCTTATTCCCTGCATTCGCTCTTTATCGTTCATGGTTCTTATTAATTTATAGCGTGAAATTAAGCGCAAAAGTCTTCGGAAAAAAAGTGACTGAAGGAAAAGTGGCATTAAAGGGGACAAGATGAAAGTGAAGGCAGTAAGGGACGCGAGAAAGCCGACGAAAAGGAAGGAGAGGTGCAAAGAGATTGGTTGGTCATTGGCGAGAAAGAGATGAAGCGAGTGTTACGCGAAGGGTACGAAGGGTTTAGGTGAGAGCAGGGTGCCGGTAGAAGAAGGGTGATAAGGATGGCAGCTCAAGTTCATCAAGTTTTTCTTTAAGTACTCGTGGTTTATTACCGTTCGGCTTTGTCACCCTCTGATCTTCTCTCTCTCTCTTTTTTTTTATCATTCTTCATCCTCTTCTAATGCTACAAATTTGCATCTGTTTTTACGATCGATATATTTGCACCTGATCAAATAAAGGCATTAATTGCAATCCATTGTTCACAATATATTTCACCTTTCTTCTCTCGTGCTGTTTTCAGTTGTTTTTTTCTTTTGGTTGGTTATCCCGTCGTTAATTTCGTTTCGACATTGTGTCGATATCGATCGACATCGAGTCAGCGTTTCCGCACGCGGCGGTAATCGTGCGTAAGTGAACCAAACGTCGCACGAACTAAACGAAGTCGCATTTCGAGGCGGCTCTTCATTTTCCTAAGTGTCATCGGCCTGATCGATGGACCTACCATCGAACGTGCGCTCTCGAATAATTGCCATCGCAGATTCTTGAGACAGATTGCATTCCTGTTGATATAAATATTTTCCATTTTGGACGAGATGTATCATCGAAGATAATAATATTTATAATATATTTATGATTTAATTATTAGATGATTAAGCACGCATGAATAAGTTACTTAATTCTTAATATACACCTTTGGGTCATTCGTGTCCTGCACGTTCCTTTTCTTTGAAATAAGAGCACCTGGTCAAATACCGATCTCTTTTCTATTCCTAAAAAAAGTTTGACATCTAGAGAACAAGTTTTGTGCGTAGCTGGCTTTAATTCGTACGCATCCTTTAATTAAAATAACTCCGAAATTCATCTCTGGGTCACAATGACCCAGCGTGTGTATAGAGTGTACATTTTTGTAACTAAATAAATTTTTTTTTTCTTTATTTTCAACTAATTCTCGTTTGTATTACGGGAATATTTCGCGAATTATTAAAAAAAGAATTTAACTCTACACAGAAAAAATAACTTGGCAATAACAGCTCAATAACTGAATCAAACTAGCTGTAAGAGCTATTACGCCTTAGTGTCATTGCTAAGTTCTGGCTATTACAGATAAAAAACATTCACTGTGGCATGAGACTCTATTAGCTGAAATTAAAAGCATGTATATTAGTACAGATAGTAAAAAGATGTCAGATGTAAGTCTGACAAAAAGTCCGGCAGTAGTACTTAAAAGTTTGGCAGCAAAGGATAAAGTAGCATTCAGGGGAATCCTAAATCGACAGGAATTTCCGACAATTGTAGTTTCTCTGCCAATTTCTCCGAATTGGCTTTATAGATCATCAAATCTTTTTATACAATAATAGTACGCACAAAAAAAAAACACTAGCATATTAAATTTGACGAGAAAAAATTAAAAATTTACTTTCAGCTCTTCAACTGTCACCTCAGGTTATAATTCCCTTAGTGTAGAAATTTTATAGGTCGTACATATCAAATACCTTCCTCGGAAGCGTATGACACATAAACAATCCTGTGCTTACGAAATTGTAATCGAAAATCTTTTTTGTCTAACAAAAAAGATTTTCCGAAATTAAAGTCTCTTGTATTACCGACTAAATCATAATTTTAAAAAGTAATAACAATTACTTTTTTCTTCTTTTATAGATTCGAAAATTTTCCTTTTATTAAATTATACGCATTAATACGTGCTTGTAAAATGGATTTTATGCCGAGAACGATAAAAAATTTTTCTTAAGATTTCAATTTCAATATTTTTTTATCGTTCTCAGCATAAACTTCATCTCACAGACACGTATTAATGCGTATACTTTAATCCTGGAAAAGGATTTTCGAATCTGTAAAAGAGGAAAAAAATAATTATTATATAAAAATTATGATTAGTCGGTAATATAAACGCTTAATTAATTATTAGTTTAGAATTTAGATATATCACTGTAATACCTATATTTAAGCCCTTTTTATGACTGAGTGAATTAATAAAATATTTTCGTTTATTATACTGCTCTGCTATCATATTAACGTCACTTTAGATCGTCTCTCACATCTGTCTCACTATCTATCGTCTCCAAGATGAAAATGAATAGAATGCAATTCATAATTAAAAAAAAATGAATATTTTGAATATTACTCTTGACAAATGAGCACCCATCAAATGATGAGGCCTACAGATAGATGATCACTATTTGTTGCCTACAAGCTTAAACCTCTACACCGCGTCAAGTTTGTAATCATTGTAGAGAGTAAGAAAAATTTTTTTTCTTTTGATTTTATTTTTTTTTTCAATTTTTTTTAGAGAATCGCATTATTGTATAACATTATTGGATAACATTTGATGAATACCCTATGTCAAGAGTAATAAAGAAATTCATTTTATCATTATGAGCTATATTCAATATTTATCTTAGGAACGATAGACAGTCTAAAATAGATCTGTCCAATTTGAGCTCTAGTGTTAAAACGCAAAAAAAATCAGTGTAGGTAAGATGTGGGGACTGTAAAATGTTGATACGTATTTAAATTTTAAGTGACGTTTATCAACAGTTTATAGTTCCTAAAATCTTACTCACATTGAATTTTTTTTACTCACATTGAATTTTTTTACGTCGCTTTGCATTTTGGCTCCGAAGCTCAAATTGGACCGACTTGATCTAAAATGACATTAACGTGATGACAGAGCAGTACAGTAAATGAAAATGTTTTATTCATTCACTTATTAGTCAAAAGGCTTAAATATCGTAGTAATGATATATCTAAATTAATAATTAATTAGGGTTTTATGGATCGTTTTTCTCATGTAATGATTATTTTTGACATTTCTAATGATCATACAATACAAAAAAAGTGTCTGATATAAGTTTATCTAATCCATAACGAACTCAAAAACAGCTCTATTGATTCTCCTCCTTTTGTTGAAATATCAAGATGATTAAGTATGAACAATGCTGCAAAAAATTTGACATTCTAGCAATTAGTTTGACCATCTTGCATAATTTTGATACAAAAAAACAAAATTTATTTTTAGATCTGTATCTAATCAAATTTTTAGGTGCTTCAGCAAAATCTTCTTTTATGTTCGCTTAGGAATTCTCATCGAGTTAAGTTAGGTAAAAATTTAAAATAATATAAAATAATTATCAAAGTTCTCTCTTTCTCTTCCACTCGTTTTCTCTCTCTCTCTCTCTCTCTCTCTCTCTCTCTCTCTCTCTGTTTCACGATTTTAAAATGAGAATAAAATTTCATGCTTAACAAAGCATGTTCTGTTTAAAGATACATTGGATTGCCTATAGAATGCTTAACAGCGCCTTCGTCGTAAATGCGTCGTGTCTCAGCAAAGTTTACAATCGCTATCGCTATCAGCATTTTTCGTCTTACTCCGGTATTATTTATACTAACATCTCACTCATTCCTCAAACGGCACTCGTGTTTCTCGAGATAGATGCACAACTTTACGAATGCATTAAGAGTCTTGCGAGTGTTATACGTAGACGAAACTACTCGATGTACTTGACGTACTGTACGATTTAATAATGCGCGAAGTGCTCTTGCGCGAGATAAAATCCGACCGGCACGATAAGAGCGATAAACGCGTCGAATATCATTATTTTCGTGTGTTATTGCGGGATACGGACGGGCCAGAATAAATCATTTCACGATGTAGCGCCGGATTAAAATAAAATTAACGGGAGCTGGAAATATATTGCGGCATACCAACCTGAATATTCGGTATTATATTCTTACGCATTCATACTTTCAAACGTGTAAAAAAACAATTCAAACAGTAATTACATGCTCAATCGCGTGGCATTTGCAATGAATTGCATCATAACATTTTATAATACAATATTTTGAGAGCAACGCTACATTTACTTTTCATCTCTCGATTATAAGTCAATTGTAACATCGCAGAACGATATATAATTTGCAACATTAGAAGTAATCGAAGGATCCGATCTCATTCTCTTACATTGTACATTGCAGAGATGCGATGAATGGACGTGGATCGTAAATCTTACTGTTAGCCCAGCTCTTCGCATTTACATGAATATCTTCGTACAGTGAACAATTTTTTCAAGTTATTATCCCTCGACAGACAAGTAAACGAGCAAACTCGACGTGTTGTAATATTTCTATATTTACGTCGTGCCTTTCTCTGAATCTTATACGCGCTCGGTTACAGATGTAATTCACGCAATTGATAAAGGATGAACTCGTGATTATACGCAAAAGTGTTCGATATTTGATAATTTTTTTTTTAATGTAAGTTAACCCATTATTGTGAAATCAAAAGCTTCCTACGCCATGTAAACTAATCTCGAAAAGCCATTTTGGTTCTTCGTTTGTATTACATTAATGTATCAGACGTGATGAATCGGGTTCCAATCGCTGTTACTTATTCCCGCGATTGTTTGGGAAATGTAACGCCGCAGCTAACGCGTCACTTTATCGCGCGTCGTATATTATAAATTATGACGAAATGAACGTGCGCGTAACGATAACACGAAAAAGCTACTGCTCGAAGGATTATCCGCGCAGCGTCGCGTCGTGATGCGAGTGGCCGAGACTCGGGGAAAAATATATCGCGAGAACGAATTGTGATTGTATCAGACGGATTATCCAGTCGCGACGGATTATTCGTCAAACGTTGGACTGCATAGAGACTGTCGTACGACTCGATTGAATTTCACGCGACTTCCTCGCTACTACGATATAATTAGTATCGCGAGTTACAGTAGAAATTGCGTACGCGCAGCGGCCTCGCCCATCTCTCGCCGTTCTGTCTATTATTAACGAATGATCGACCAGCGTTGAAACTGCGTGATATTATTAAATATGATAATACGAGTGTCGTTTTACATGTAGTAGGTGAACAATGTTGTCGCAAAATATTTTGCTATTCCTGAAGTTGCATTTAGAAGCTGTTGTAATTATATCGTAGCGTAAATAAAATCGCGAGGCTGTACTGTCTGCTGTAAATTTAAATATTCAACATTACATATTTTAGCGATTAGGACGGAAATTAAATTGCTACAACATTAATTTTGTTTAAAATTAAATACTTTTTACAGTGCGACATTGATGACTGAATAAAAAAAAAAAAAAACTTTATTTATTAACCGATCGTGCATCAGCATATTAATGAATAATTAAGTGGCAATAGCATTTAACTCATCTGTCGCCGAAACACATATTTTATGACGCACGTATACGCATTATTATTACGCTTCGCGCTCGCTTTGCAATCGCCACGCAGTCGTATCGATATCGGTTCAATACATTTCATTTGCAACATACATATATGATTCTATATGCCGCGTGCTGCACCAGCAAGTAATTCGTAGGTTTTAAACTCGATAAATAAATGAGGCGCGTTTCGTCCTCGGGATGTAATGGATGTGACTTGTTTTGAATTCACGTTGAAACTTGACTGCGGTAAATGATGATCCGCAGTATACATGCAGTAGTAACGTGTTACACACATGGTTGCAGATTTATGTATATACCGGAAGTGCTTATTAATTTCATCGCGAAAGAGAGTGAGAGGGGGGGGGGGGAAGAAAAAAGATGCTTATGTATCAGACTGCTTATGTAACAAGCTAATACATTTGTCTGTAATGGTTAATCGTTAAATTAACGCGATTATTGATTTTTACTCACGCCCCGGCACATCAATAATTGCTATTGTTATATCAAAAACCTCGATAAAACAGGTATCAATCTTGTCGACGTCTGTTCGGAATCTGCTTTTTGCTTCTCCTTGGGACCGCCCGTATTGCGTCAATATTTCGTAATATGAATGTATTATAGAGAGGTTTTGATTTTTTATATAGATACTCGACCGTCATGTTTTCCACGAACATTATAATTTTTTAAATTACAAATCTCAATATAATTAATTGATTATTAACTAGCATTATTAATTAGCATTGATTATTAATTAATCCAAGTAACATAATGTAACACTTTTTTACATGTTTGTTACATTAAATAGCTTTTGCAAACGTATAACAATTTCGATATCCGGGACATATTTTAATAAAAGCATGTTTTGATAAATACATACATGTATATATTGCATTGAGATCTGCGTATAAATAAAATGAGAAATAGATATCGTACACGGAAGATCACGGACGAACAATAATAAAAAAAATCGCCTGTATTTTGAATCAATTGATTTATTGTGTCAACGTTTAGTTATGGAACAAATATTGTCGTTATTTACGATAAATCTCATAAATAAAAAGCATTGTGTAGCAATCGTACGAAACGGAATGATTTCATTTCTTTGAATAAAAGCACGTGCATATTATATATGCAAGAACAATTAAAACAATACATTGTGTATTGTTTGCAAAAATGACGAAACGGCCGGCCCTAAAAATATAATATGCCTCGTTATTGACATCCCCTTAATTAAAATTAGAATTTCGCACAGCGCCTCCCTCCTTTTATACCGACAATTGACGTGTTGCAACATTAATTTACTGTGTACCGAACCAATGCATCATCAGGCGAATATGCATCCCTGCAATATGTCCGACATGAACAGCAATCGCTCGATGATCTCGATGATTTTTCCGTCCAATCTTTATTATAAGCCAGATATAGCTATCCAGTGTGAAATATATTATCGATTATCATTGTAGAAAAAAAACGGAAAAGAAAAATTTCTATTTGTAATACCGATAGAATTGTCTGGATACCAAATATCTGAACATCTATATATACATTGCATATATTAAAATATTCATCATTGGAAATATTAAGCACTAACAAGGTGCTTGTTTATCTAAAACTATCTAGAACCGATTTTTCTTGAAATATATTGTTAAACACGAAAATTTAAAAGATACGTATTTTTTAATATTGTGTTTAACAATTCATATTTCAAGGAGAATTGGTTCCACAGAGTTTTATGATAGGTAAAGCCAGTCACAGATTTCTATTACTACAAAGTCCAGCTCAGACTGGAAAAAAAGATATATTTTCCTTATTTATTTAATTGTGTATTCACATATGTAATGTTATTAGGTGTTGGAATTAATTCGTAGCGTTTTACAAGTGATGGGAAGTACTTTCATTAATGTATTTTTTAATGCTCATGTGAAATAAATAACATTCTTTCATTAAAAACGCTACGAATTAATTCCAACACCTAATATTTATCATATGTATTGTTATTTTTTAAAATATTGTCTTCTGAGTGGCATCTAGCTAATTTCATTCTTCTATGTTTCACTATAAATCAATATTGTTTACTTTTACAAAACTACAGAGCTTGTGCAATCTGGCTTTGTTTTTTTTTTTATTTTTTATTCTTCTCGAATCGTATAAGTAATCGCAATGTCTGTGGTTTCCCGAATCGCAACCCTCCATGCAGCAGCGTAAATGAAAAAATTTGACACGTGACAAATCGAAGGGGCGCCTTTTCGGGGAGAGACAAATATTATGAGCGGCCAATAGTTTCGCGATGGAAGGCGGGAACTCACGATTCGGGTGAGCGTGAAAGATGTAGAGTCGGGCCGGGAAATTGTCGACTGAAGCGAAGTAAAACGGAGTGACAACTGGGAGGAGAGTATACCGACATGTACGCGTGCGTTTCACGCGCTCACCGAATCAAAATTAAGCTGGTTCAGTGGTGTCAGTTTGACAAAAATATAGATGCAACGATTCAGAAATGATATTGTATACCTATCGGTTATATTGCCAAAATCACAATTTTATATCGCACCCGATTGATTACTGATTAGACAATACATGTTAATAATTCGGGTTGACGAACGAGTTTCTAGTGAATTCTCTCGTGACTGATGAACGATATATTTGCCTGTGATAATCGAAAAATTTATATTTTTTCTTTATTCGAATATATTTCTCTACTGACATCTAGTCTGTGATAGATTATAAAATAAAGAACAATTTATACACATAAGAATAGATTCTAGTTATGTATAATTAATTTGTAAAAATTACAAGACAATAAAATCGAAGGATTTACCCTTTCTACTCAAATATAATTCTATTTAATTTGGTAAATAATAAATAGTGAGGAAACAATACGAATATTGAAAATATTTCAACTTTTGCTCTTTTTTAATAGCAAATATGGCGCCATGTTAATTGCTTTATCGTGACATTTACACTCTGTTAATGATCACCAGCAATATATTTAATTGCTTTTCATTGTCGCACAATTTGCAATGTCTTCGTATCGATATTTTTTTTGCACCGATCCACACACATACACATAGTTGAATCAATGTCATCGATGAAATAAAAGACACGGGCATGGCGCGACGATAGTGAAACACAGATGGTTCGTCACCAAAATTAATTCTAACGATTCGTTCAATCCCGTTACAACAAAGCGGCATGGGCGGCTGCGCCCAATCGATTAGTTATCGGAATAATGGTTAGTAGTTGGACTAATTCGCATAGTTGCGCGATCAGTATAATTCGGCTTGTCAGATTGTATCTGTACTTCTTCACGCCAGATACATTCAATTCACAATCTCAACTGTCCATTTATTAACTTATTAACTTTGAAATTGTCTTGATATTCTCATTTCAATACCACGGAAAGAACAGTTTTGTTGAAGTATCTAAATACATTGAAAGCTATAAAATATAGAGCTGAAAATAATTTTGTTGAATGAATGATGATTTAATTCTAGTTATTAGAATGTTAAAACTTTTTGCCCATCACGCTTGAGAAATTCTTACGTACTAATTATTTTGAGCCAACCAAATTATTTTCAGATCTGTATCTAATTAAATTTTTAAATACTTTAAATTGAATTATTCTTTTCAAGTAAGTTTTGAAATTGAAGAGATTACTAGATTACGATTAAAGAAATCCAATTAATTGAGACATTATATAAAAAACAATTTTTTTATGTAATTAGTTCGAACATGCACGAAGTTGAAAGATTAACATCACATATATTAAACAAGGAATTTTTTCTAGTTTTTTTAGCCGCAGAAGAGAAATTATTTCGAATTATTGCATTAATTTTTGATACAGGTATAGAAGTAAATTAATTAGTGGTTGTCCATCATATCTTGATTCCTAAAACTTGGCCATAGAAATAAATTTATTTCGTCGTAACGTAACTCCGATATCGGCGTTTATACGCGATAAATGTTATAATAATAGCCTATGCGCTCGTTGAGAGAGCCCTCAGCAAAATCGTAACTTTAATGAGATTGCGTACCTACTGGTAAAGGTTCATGTTAAAACAATATCCAGAGATATTTAATGACAAAGATCAGGCGTTGTTAGCGTCTGACTTTTAACATCGAATCGTTGAAAACTAAATTATAGTAAAATATAAAACTAAATTATAGTACATTTATTAAGAGTACGTTTGATTTCTGAGTTTTTCACGAGAGCGAACGTTGCGAGAGGGGAGGTGGGCCACAGCCGTGTGCGAATTTCCGATAAAGCGTTACAGAGAATTGCGCGTGTAACACTTAGAGCGCGAGATAACGTCGCGAGACGAGAGAAACAGGTTTTTTATTGTCAGGCCACTGCTTTATCGTCGTTGCACTGAGAGAGTGCAACCTCTCTACGGTTGATTAATCACCGTGCCAAAAAAAGCGTCGCGCGTCTACCATCGTTGTGTGTGGGGGCGTGACGTGCATGACACACAAGCGCGCTTTACATAATATATTTTCATTCCGCGGCTCTCTCTCTTTCTCTTTTTAATTTTCGTCCAAACAACTCTCTTCCTGAGGACCCGAAGAGCTTATTTAATATCCGCGTGTACGTATATTTGCCGGTTACGCGCATAATTACGTCGCGTTAGCGCAATGGGAGTGCGCTACAGTCTATGTTTGAGTAAACGCATTAATCCACGCCGTCGAGTCCCCATTTTGATTATTTCCAAATGAACGGTGGGCGAATAATTACTTCCAACGTTGGCAGTTTACCTATTGGGGAGCAAACAACTATTCCTAATCAGGGCATAAATGTTGCCGAGTGGAATGGCGGTGACGTAGCTTTCGATTGCAACTCGAGTGGACGTTGTTGCAATATTAAATCTGGCGTCGAGTTCATATTGCTTTTTAACGAATAAAGGAGTACCTACGCGCGGCACGGCTTTGAAATTCTGCGAATTTATTTCCTACGACCGTACAGTTACGGTGAAAATAACCGTTTTGAGAAAGAGGAAGAGAAAAGAGTCGCTTCTTCGCGAAAGTTTTAACAATAACATTCGCGAAGGAAAAAGAAAAATCTCTTCCGAGACGCAGCGGTAGTAGGAGCGAGCGCGAATTGATAATATGAAATTTGTAATCTCGTATTGTATACCTACGTAGTTTCTCAAACTTTATACTTTAATGACGCGCAACGCTGCTTTTATTCACTCGCGCGAAAGGACACGTTGTACGAGGCACATACTATTCTATTCGACCACGATACTCTGGGAAATTAATAGGCGTGGCTCGGCTAGCTTTATTACATTCTGATATAAACCCAGAAAATGCAATATCGACAAAAACGAAGATAGAACCGATCAACAATATTATCTAGAAAAAGAAACAAAGTATACATACAAACAATAACCGTAAACTGTAACGTGGACGAAAAATCAAATTAAAACAGATTTAAGGGGATGCTGGAGCGCGGCGCGGCCAAACTTGATCGATGTCGATAACACAGACTTTTAATTTCAAACTTATGATTACTTTCTTACTTATTATTGTTCTATCTCACGCAATGCGTACGTCTGTCCTTATCTAACAGATTGCAGATTGTCATCTCTTGCAAGATCGAGTATTGAAGACAATTACTGCTCTGTTTATAATGACTTACATGCCATTCTAAATTCTTGCTAACCATATGTATATATATATATATGTACACGTGAATTATGTTCGACCTAAAATATTTTCTTGTAGGCTTTCATCTCAATCCTAAGTTCTAAAAAACTTAGTATTGTCCATTCAAGTAATCCGAGGTCTGCTGAATACTTATGCTACTCATACTGTAATACTTTTATATCAAACTTTAATCTCAGATGACAATTATACGAACCAAAAGTATATAAATTTTTTCATTTTTATACGGTTTTCTTACACGACACCCCCGGACTTTCAATTTGTATGTATTTTAGTTTTGTAAAACAAATTTTACATCCGTAAAACCAGTTCGAAAATTTTGATTGTACTATAATTGATCGGTTGTACGATAATTACCGCTTCAACATCTCCTTAACCCTCGAAAGAGTTGACGCATAAATCTATAACACAGTTACTGACACTGGAAAAATCCATTCAATTTATATTAATTAAAAGGCACAAATTTCAAGGAACCAATGTGACATAATACGTATAAAAAAAATAAATTCTAGAATTGTAACTATATATTTTAATAACAATAATCCAAAGGATCCCGTACTAATTATATAGAGATACATATATACGAAAAATTAGATCTAAAAATTAAATAAAACGAGTCAATTTTTACATACTCGTATAATGTAACTTATAATGTGGTGAACAAAAGGTACCACATAGACACAAGGCTCAAAAATAATAATTATTTTTTGAGCTACGATGTATCAAAGATGCTCTGATGAGCATTTTGTATCTTTGATACAACATAGCTCAAAAATTATTTTTTTTAGCACATTATAGACTGTACGTCATATGAAAACTAATTTATTTCTGAAATCATATGTATAATCAAAATACAAGATGTAACACAAAGAAAATTGAATCGTTTGACATTTTGGACAAAAATATTTATAATTGAATATGTCCAATAGAGCTACCGTTATAATTGCAGAGGATTAACATCGACGCACGAGATATTTCGAGAAAATGTGTTAATTCATACGTTACCGTTGGAGGATTTTTCCACTGGCAAACGCAAAATCATTTTTTGACGTTTATCTGCCATCGGCAGAAGCAGTTGGGTATCTATATTTAATTTATTTTTACGCAGCACGTTTCTCTCGCGGCAATTCCCTTCCATAGGTGCTTCTAATGAATTCGATTGTGTGAGCTAAAAAAATTTTTTGCTCCCTGATTCTACGCCCCGCGCGATCAATCGCGCTACAGCGCCGATTACATTTTCGGTAAATGACACGTTGGTGGGTTGAGGGGTCGCGGAGTGTACGACAAAGGGGACGGATCGGCTCGGCTCGGCTCGTGCTCGTAAAAGCGATTTACCGTCCGTTTCTGTCCCTGTATTTGACATATGCATACAGATGCGCGTCATCGGCCGCGGCGCAGCGCGCGCAAGTGCGAGCGCAAAAGTGTGTACGCGCGATATGCCGATCGAAGCTGCGTATACTGGCCGTATTACGCACATCGGTGCATACCACAGCTACGTGATGGCCAGAAACCCGTTTTGCACGGTTAATAAAACAAGTAATAATAGTCTCGGCACATCCAATATTTGTTCGTCCGTGCGACCGAACGTAAAATTGCGATGCGCGACGTAAAAAAGATCACTGCATTTATGTTTACGCAATATTATTGATGGATAGTTGTTTATTTTTTTTTTGTCCATTCCGTATTATGGGTGTTTACTACTTTAGCACATCGAATATTCTCGTGCACGGTACGTGCTGGCTTGCAAATTATAATTTAACGAGGAAAAAACATTGATGATATAATAGTAGGTTACGCGAAATAATTAATAATAGCAATCAAAATAAGATCGCATACTAAAGATCGCATTTTACAGTAAAGATGCTTGGGGATTTATTTTACTCGCTGATAACTATTTGTTAATCTCAAGTTTTAATTCTAATTGCTAATGTTGTCAATTAGTGCTATGCGTTTTGTACTTTATGATTATCGAATAAATGAAACATGTTCGAATTCTGTATGAGACAAGTTCATGATACATACGTAAAATCTACATACCACGGTAATGACAATTGCTAATAAGCCATTCCGTGAACAATTTAAATTTCTCAATACTCGTAAAAGCATAGATAGCATCGCGAATGTGTTGCGCAAGCGCTTAGAGATAACTCGATAAACAGGTTTGCGGACGGCTTTGCAGATCGTTAAGGAGCCATTGAAATGTATATCGCATTGTTATCCGTCATGCTGGATATTACCAACGGCCGTTCGCCCACACCTGTGGAATTTCATTTTTAACCCATTGGAGACAACATACTCACGGGAGAATCTATGCGTTTTATCTATCTGAATAAACGATATTAATTCCGCTGATGTGGTGCTTTTCGAATTTTAATATTTTAAAAGATTTTCCTTTTGATAAATGTTAATCTAAACAAACTATAATTGGAAAACGCATTAAAAATATTTCAAATTATTATAATACTTAGCTCTATACATATATAAGTAAATAAAAAAAATACATTATTAATCCCCTTTTTTATAGTATATTATGTATATTTTATATAACATCAGTAAAATATCTTCATTAATTATTTATATTTTTATATGTTTTATATGTATTATATCTTCACATTTTTCACGATATATCATTTATCACGTAGATACAACTTTGATATTAATATCTCTGCATAAATTAGTTATTATACACTGAGAGAAATACTTTGACATTTGTGGCTATGATTGCATAGTAACATATAATAATTATTGTGAGAAGTTTCAAGCAATAAAATAATTATTGTTAGGAGCTCAAAATATGAAACAATTATAATTAATGAAATAAATTATAAATTTATATGATAATTTCAAATATTAATATACAGTAAAATATCAAGATATTATAAATGGTAAATAAGATAAACATTTCTGTTTAATAAACATAATTATAGTGAATGTAACTATTTTTTTTATTTATTTATTATATTTATGTGATAATAACAGTAACTAAACTATATGTTAAGAAAAACTAAAGATTTTGAAATAGTGGTTATTGTAATATTACAAATGTTAGTTTTATTGAAAAAATATGCTTCCACAGTTTGCTTACAAATTGTGTCAGTATTGTAGTTTTTGTGCATAATTTTTTTTTACTTAACATTTGTGCTATTTTCTAACCTAACATATTCATCGTATGTTAAATTAACATCAAGTTACAAATAGACCGTTTTGGAGCACAATGTGTTAAATTTAATATAATTTTTCTAACTATTTAATTATGTATCTAATTATGGATATTAGAAAACGATAAATTCGATAGTGTAATTTCTAGCATTACAAATTAATGATTCTCGGATATTACATTATTTACCTTTTATTGAATTTAAGCGAAAATGGAGTTATCGATCTGAGATTTTAAAATTAATCTGAGATTTTGATTTTTATAATAAAATTTTGATCCCTCCTACATGTATATGTTCTAATAAAATTTCAAATCGTGCTATTATCTACCGAGAGTCACCTCACGCTTACGTCGATTCCCACCCCAGCAATAATTATTTTGCATTGTATGCATAATAATGCAACAGCAACAGCAGTCCCGCCATCGCGCAATTTGAACTACCGACGTACACCTAGCACATGTATATATGTTTGTGCCCGCGCAACGGACGTGGTTACACTCGAGAGCATGATTCATATGCCAATTATCGCGCACACACTTAAACGAGTTTTGATACACATGTGCACGTACAGATTGAAGCTGTTTATCTCTTTTCGATTATCTACGCGTCTCTCTCTTCTCTTGCACAATCGCAGCAACTCTTCTTTCTTCAATTCCATTATTCAGATGGTTATTTTACGTTTAATTGAAATTGTAAAATTTGACGAAATTATTTATAAATGACATTTTTATAAATTATCTTCATTCGATTTAATATACTTTAGAGCACTTTATCGAGATTTTCTTCCATTTCCCGCATTACTTTTTTCTTTACAAATTTTTCAAAGTCGATTTCAAGATATCATTGTATACGAAGATTAATATGATGTTTCTGAGAAGGCGAGGCATCTCAGAAAAGAATACGATAGATATGCTCCGATATATTTATCTACATATTAGAGTTGGCGCCTGACGCAGCATGACGCACAATGACGAGAATCTCACGACAAATGACTGACACAAATAGCTACATAAATGCACGCGTCAAAATATTGGATTTCTACTATCGATGTGGCATTTTATTTTAAAGCGCTACAGATCCAGAGAAAGTCACCGAGAGATATTGCCGTTGAGATATATCTGGTGATATTTCGCTATTACGCTAGCCGTGCGGATTTTATGGATAATGCATGAGATCACGCGCGAGATCAAAGTTCGCCTCCTCGCCTCGTATTTATTAGTCGTTCGCAATTTTTCTCAGACTCATGTTTAATCATTTAATATATGTATGTCGTTTTGATCTTTTAAAAATTATTATAATAATAATACACTAATAAATCTTCATTATTACATCTTATGTAACATAAAACGAAGCGTAAAATAAAAAAAAAAATAAAAAAAAGAAAAAGATAAATTTTACGTACTTTCAAAGAGTTTATATTCTCCACAATATTGATTCGCTTCGTAAGGACACCAGCGGAATTTAAAAAGAATTTGTAGAGTATTTTGCCGTAGCTGCCATGACGGAATTTAAATACCAAGAATCTAAAAGGCGCCGCGAAAACGACAGCTTGAAGTAATCAGCTGAGTAGCTTTATAAGAACAAAGAATAAAGATTTAAGAAAAGTAATTTGTAATTCTCTCCTACAAAAAAGTTTACAAGCACGCAATTGAAAAGTCTTAAGTAATTCGAAACCTCAGATATCTCGACGTGAGATACTATAACTTTTAATTAATCAATCATAATCATCAGTAGGATCATAATCATCCGAGTGATCCAAGAAATAATGGTCCACTTATAAGCAAAGAATATGAAGTAAGACAAAGCTGTGAGCGTAATATCTTTTTTAGCTTTATTATTTTTATAATACCTTTTTATTATTAGGTGTTGGAATTAATTCGTAGCGTTTTACAAGTGATGGGAAGTACTTTCATTAATGTATTTTTTAATGCTCATGTGAAATAAATAACATTCTTTCATTAAAAAACGCTACGAATTAATTCCAACACCTAATATATAATAAATTAAGGTTAAGGCTTAATTATTATTTTCTAATGTAGCGACTGCGTCATAGTAAAAGAAATGTAATACGGTGAGTAATGACTATAGTAACGACTAATTGCCATGAGTTGGCCACGACCAAAAGTTAAATGATGAGCAAAATTCGAGATTTATTCGCGGTGTGGCCGCACGCTTCGTCACGCGTGATGCGATAAATCGCAGTCGTCGTCCATGTGACTATATCGTCCTCAAATATCGGACGTATGATGCCGGGAAATAAATCTAGACAGATCCGATTTTTTTTTCCCCACAGTATCTAACGTTTATTTCGGAAATTTTGCGTCACTTTCTACGGATCATTGCCGATTTCTAGAAGAAGATAGTCTGTTCAGAGAAATTACAGAATTTTTGCATAATCAGAACGCTCGCGCGTATCGTATAGATAATGGATTTAAAACTAGGATATTTCGACAATAACAAATGAGCAACAAATTCCTACGTTATTTTTACATAGATCGGTTTTCTCATTTGCATATATTGTACCGTTAACTTAATCTTCCCTTCAATGGAACATCGTTTGTTATCGTTAAAAAAAACCGACAGAACAACAAATTTTTGTTTTTGGTAACTTTTCAACTACAAATGAGTAACAAATAAAAATGTTAGAATTGATTCTGCTCACTTTGTTCCGTTAACTTATAAGACGTGAAATTTGGCTCTCTAATTTTCACAAGCCTAAATGTAAAGAGTCAGGTAGAAATCGTAGAAATGGAAAGTAGGCACTTGGAATATTTTTTATGGACGTCCAAATGATGAAATAGATAATTTGTGATATACGTGCATGATAAATGAAAGTCCATACAGCGAGGCATTTGTTCTATCCAAACAAAAATCACTTTTATCTCCGACACTTTTATCTTTTAAAGTCATTTGTTTAAATCTATATCAGTTTATTATCTGTTTTCTCGGTTGAATGCTTTCTGAATCTTTAATACGTGTTTTTAACTTTCTATACATTGTAATCTCTACAATTTAACAAGTTAAATTAGTGAAATTATTAATTCCAAACCTACTCTCTTAAATTTGTAACGTCAAATTTATATCCAATTTGAATTGATATTAATCAATAATCATTTCTGTAGATCATATCACCATTTCTACTCAATATGTCATTAATTTAACTAAAATAATGGAGTTAAACAATTTAGCTTAAAAAATGTATTTTTTATTCAAATTGAGTTTATTATTTACTAAATGCATATATTAATATGAATGTTGCTTATTTTAAAATTAAATAATTCAACTACAGAAATGAATTGATTAGATTATTTTTTAATCACATGTTTTGTATTAAAATAAATTAAAAATAACAAAATGTTATTTGACTCAAACAATTGCTTTAAATTTTTTTAAATATTTAACAGTTACAATTAATATTCAAGAACTATATAAAATAGAATAGAATTTATGTACTTTAACTTGCTTGATTGTAAAACAAGAGATTTGTTTTGCAATCTAAATCTTGATTATTCACATGATTCCTTAAAATTAATGACTAACGTCTTGCAATCGATGTATCAATATTATATCCAACGTACAGTCTTTTTTTTAATTATTTTTTCTATTTTGTTCTAACTAATACAGCCTTTAATTAGCCTTTAGTCTAATCTCTTAATTTTAGAACGCTATCGATACGTAAAGTAGGGCAACTTCGGTATTTACGCCGCGGAGAGATTTACGTCGCAAAAATTTAAAAAAATAAAAGGAGTGAAGATAATTTGCAGGCAACCACTCTGTTACAAGCTTTTATGTTATATTAGTATTGTATTATGATTTTAGTTTTTTTTACTGTTAATATTAATAAAATTACTCAGTTGAATCGATTTGTCAGTGTAGTAAGTAGCACAATTATAACTCACATAAGATAATTACTGTAGGGGGGGGTTACAAAAGGCTTAATGGATATTTGATGATATATAAATGTAGAGAGAGAGAGAGAGAGAGAGAGAGAGAGAGAGAGAGAGAGAGAGAGAGAGAGAGAGAGAGAGAGAGAGAAGAAGTGTAAAGAATGAAAAATAACAAAATATAAGTGTTTATCTCTTATTCTTTATTCAGCTTGATATCTTGTATATCCTACCTATTTGAAGTATTATGTGACATTTTTCGCGGAGAATTTATGTTCAAAGTATAAAAAGTGCGCAGATTAGATTCAATACATTAAATGTATTATAAATATATTATAAACATATACTTCATATCACACTTGTAATACATACATATATGTAAAAGATTATAAATATTGTCTATTATTTTATATATATATTTATTATTTTTATTCCTTAACTTTGTAAACACATCTTAATAAGTTATTGTATTATTTTATTTATAAGTCTTATTTATAAGCATTACCTATTTGTAAATTTTTCATGAGCCGTACATCTCTCCTATGAGTAGCCTTATATCTTATCCCTACAGGATATGTAGCAAAAATGCAAAGATTTCAAAAAGTCTTTTTTTTTTAATATTGTATGAAAAATAAATATTTTGGATTTCTAATCTTTTTTTACAGTAATAGACAGTACAATTTTTCTGGGACTTCATACAGAGCCTTTAAAAGTTGCATTTAACTGGATTATAAAACGTTTTTAAGGATAAAAAAAATTTTTTTACAAGTTTTGAAGTATATCGCTTTGTAGTTTTGACGTCCTCAAATCAAAAGCCTCAATTTGACAATAAAAAACTCTTTATTAAAAAATGAAATCAGTACGTAATACAAAAAAATGAAATAAATAACATACATCAAATAACAAAAATAAGAATGGAATTTTAATTAAATTATAATTAGTGATTCAAATAATTCATTATAATAATATATTATCGAAAATTTTGATAATAATACAAATGAGTTTCTAGAGAATACATTTACGTATTAAATCTTGCAAATTTTTGTATTAAGCCTTGCGAATTGTTCCAATATTCGCTCTGTTCTGTTTTGAACACAATGGGAAAATCTGCTTATATTTCACTGATTGAAGTAAGCATTGAAATTTCTCTTCATTATTAGTTATTAGCCTATTAAAATTTTCAAAACAGACAAAGCGAATATTGGATCAATTCGCAAGGTTTAATTTTAATACGAAAATTTGCAAGATTTAATACGTAAATGTGTTCTCTAGAAATTTATTTGTATTATTATCAAAATTTTCGATAATATATTATTCGGATTACCAATTACGATTGAAATTCCATTCCTGTTTTTGTCTCTATTTGATATATTAGGTCATTTAAAAAGTATCCGCGGTTTTTTGTTCAATTTTTGAATGAAACCAATATGTAGTTTATTTCAATTAATTATAAATCATTTTTTATATTATGTGCTCATTTCGTTTTCTAATAAAGAGTTTTTATTGTTAAATTGAGGCATTTGATTTGAGGATATCAAAATCACAAAGCAGATATACTTTAGAACTTGTAAAAAAAGTTTTTCTATCTTTAAAAATGTTTTATAATTCAGTTAAATACAACTTTTAAAGGCCTTGTAGGAAGTCCTGGAAAAATTCAAATTGTATCTTATTTCTGGGTGAATAGACTTACAATTTGAGAACGATCCACGCTTGGAACCTTGCTAAAATCGATCTTAATTTCGAAATTTGGTCATTTATTCACATTAATCGAGCTGTATTTTTAAGGCATATATCGTAGAGCTAAATGAATTATTGGATCGTGTTCAATATGCAAAAATCATACATCGCATTTAAAATTCGGATTAGGCCATTTTTGCATCAAATCAAATATGTATTAAGGAAAATCAAAACTTTGATTTAAAAATCGTTTACTAACGATCTCTAAATCTTAATATTTTTTTATAAAAATAGGATGTTCTTTTGGCACGAAATAGAAGCTTTTAACTGAGAGGCCGATTAAAATAAATTTTTTTTCTTGTCAGTCTAATATATATATATATATATATATATATATAATTAGAGGTGTGATTTAGTTTTTAGGATTTGCAAGAGATGATACTAATGTCAGTATTGTCGAAGACATTCCAATTATAGTTATTATTTCTTAATACTTTAATATTACCCAATGATATTTAGTTATTTATTAACAATAGATACAATAAACATCGTGTTTATACCATTAAAAAAAATGTAGCTTCTTAAGAGCTTCTTATTTTCGATATTGCTTTTGTTTTTTAATCAGAAGAAATCGGCGACTGAAGGTCATAGAATTCTGATCGAAATTTATGATGATGTTGCTCCATTAATTAAGACATGTGAATATTGGTTCTGTCGATTCAAATGTGATGATTTCAATGTTAACGATAAAAGCTAGAAAATGCAGATTTACAAGCATTATTGGACAAAAATCTAGTACAATCCACTTCAGAACTGCCAGAGAATTAAATATTGATCGTACAACAGTTATTAAACGTTTACACAATATGTTGTTTAAATAAATCAGTTTTTGAGAAAAAACCCTCAAAACTAAATCACACTTCTGATATATATATATATATATATATATATATATATATATATATATGTACCTATATTTGTTTTTTTTATGTATATATGTATGTCTGTATGTATACGCAATTGAACTTGTCCAATTAAAAGTCACGGGATTGCTAATTATCGCTTCGTTTTAATGGGCGTTACCATATAAAGTCGCTTAGAAATGCAGAACCGAGCCACACGCGCTATCGACTCGAATTTTTACCATTCACATGAGAAATTCATTGAATATTAAGTGGCGTTCGCGGAACGGTCTGTAGAAAGGTAATGTTCCATTGTTTTATGCAAAATCGCCTCGCAAAATGGAACAGAGCGCGGATTTCTCACCTATTTGTCTGTATTAATTAATAACAATATTATTCATTCATCATGTTAAAATCATAATGTCAAATTATATCCATTTGAGTTATTTTTAATAATATCTGTAAGTCGCTACTGTTCCTATTCAATATCGTTAATTTATTTAAAGTAATGGAGTTAAACAATTTAACTAAAAAAAAATATATATATTAAATTTGAGAGATCAAAGATTTAGTTTATTATTTACTAATCGTAAAAATGCGTACGTCATATAATATGGATGTTGTTTACCTTGAAACGAATATAGAAATGGATTGATTTACATTTTGATACACAATCGTAAGGTCATTGCAAAATAGTAGTGCGTAATATGTATATTTATGAGATGTGTGATAATTAATAAACTTTTTTAACTTTTAAAAATCCTGTCGAGATTAATTCCATACGTTCGCGTATTCGGTGAAATCCAAATAGAAGCATTCATTCCGAAATAAATGACTCGTGCCGTTTTTATTGGCTCTCCACGGAGGAATCTATCGCTATCTGAAAATACATCCTGAGTAGTTAATCGCTTGTAATCCACTTTGGCGTGATCTATGCCGTTTGGTCGTCGGTAATACCGCTGTTTAGAACGCTGTCGTGCCGACCATCGCTCGGATGGCAAACTCGACTGCTCGGCTACAATTTCGTCGCTATCGATTCGCATGGTTCACACTGGCTTTATTTGATAACACACATTATTCACGAGTCTCGCATCTAATGCACACGAGCCGAATCGCTAGATCCTTTTAATTTTTTCCTCGTCGTCGTTTTTAAATAACAAATGCGTATTCAATAATCAACAAACGTGTGTGAAAAATAATCTCAAATTGTATAATACAAATAATTAAATATGCAAGATTTGTATGCGAATTATTACGTGGCAAAATCAGTAGATTCTGATCTTATTTTCTAATCGAAAGAAACATCTGAGGAAATTATTATTAATGTTGTTGTCGCTTGAAATAAGGAGTTGATTCGCACGGCTTGAAAACCGCTAGGATTATACGCACATAGAAGTTCTATGCGTAACGTACACGTCGCGTCGCGCAAATTTACGGAGGAAGCCGCACGATCTTGATGCACGTTCTTAAGCTTCTAATTAAAAGCCACGATGCCTGGCTTTAATTTGGCATGCCTCCATTCAGGGTTTCTCGTGATAAGTAAACCGAAGCATATAGCTCGCGCATTCGCGTTGGCATCTTGAAAACTAATCTCGTTTAACAATTTCGCAATCCACATTCACGAGAATTTAATTTTTTGTTTCTATTATCCGTCATAATTATGTTAAATAATAACTGCACCGTTTTAAAGCATTTTTTTTTAAAGTTACTCTATAATTTTCATGGGTACATAAATGTACACTTTCAGCTTCTATTTGTTTTCTCAACTTTCGGTAAGTGTTTGCTGCTTGTCGCCGTGTGTACCTTTCGGCTTTCCATTTCTATTATTCGTGTGCCTAAGACATAGGAATGTGTGCAGCACTTAACTCTAGAAGGAAATTCATTAAAATTAAGATTTGAGTTATTTGCTTTCCAACAGCTTTAACAAATATACTTTTTAATTAAAGATTTAAGACGCATTTTTTTTTTTCATAAATAACTAAGATTTAATCTAAAAAGATGAAAAAGAGTCTCAACAACTCATTACTCTTACTCTTATATTTACACGCTGGTCGTGATCGATCTTTCATTTCCAATGACATATATCGAGCGTCTTTTGCTGATTAATTACATGTGGAGACGTTTCCGCGGCTTTTGTTCCTCGAAATGATTTATCGCTTGGTGTTAAATGATGAGCAGATCATGTTAAATATCGAGGTTTCATCGGCTACGTATTTTAAATGAAATAACATTACGAGTGATATTAAACGTTAGTCAGATCGATACTTGCATCGCATTTTCCATGCTCGCGTCGTAAAATAAATCCGAGAATGAAGTGTAGCTACATACAGTTTGATATTATATAATTAAGATTCGGTCATATGTTGAGAAATTAATTAGAACTGTCGCTCCCTTTGCTGCAAAAATAACACAACTCAAGAAATTTTACAGGAAAGAGGAAAAATTATTTTTCAACCTGACAGAAAATTATTGACTAATCAAATAATATAAAAAGAATACATTCTAACATGATTAAATGTCATTTTTGTCATTTTCGTTTCACACACACGCACACACACACAAACTCTTGAAATATATTATTATGATGATCTTGAATTTTTTTTTAATTATCCATTTTGAATCGTGACGTTTTCATAATTTTTTTTATAAAGTTAAATTCACTTTTAATAATTGAGAATAATGTTTATCTAACTAATTCTCATGATAACAATTTTAAAATTACGTTTTTTTAGTCATATCACTTTTGAAAGGAGCATACATATACGTATAGTAAAAAAGAATTTTTTTCTAATATTTTTTCGAATTAATCGTAGTTTGTATTTTGCGAACGTTTTCGAACGAATCAAAAATGAAAGATTGAAAACGCATAATTAAAAAAATTTCTTGTGAAATAGTGCATATTTGAGCGTAACCAATATTGCTCCGCAAAAATCACTTTCCGAATGTACTCTGTTAAAACACATCTCACATGAATTTTGAAAAAAAAAATGAGGACATAAAAGAGGCGAATTCCATATGTCCTATGTCATAAGAGACGAAGTGTACAGTATACAAAATAAAACTTTCCTATCTTATTGTATACAAAATAAAACTTAAAATATTCGTCGACATCATTCACCAGCCCGCATATAATCTCATAGGCGGATCTTGGCCTACCCGGAGGATCTTTCCTCTCTCCTTTTTCTAAAGAATAGCCACTGATGAATACTCTACGTGGCGTAACATTTCTGTGTCTTCGTTCTTACATTAGGCCTGTGGTACACCTCTCTCATATGCTCATAATACGCACGCTGATTATTCAATCGTCACGAGCATATGAAATCTACGACTTTAATGCGGTTCCAAACGGCGGATTTTTCGAGAGATATTTCTGTGGATAAGGATACTCTCAGGAGATTATCAGCATTTTTCGAGAGGAGACACGAGCGTAAATATTTTGCTTCTTACTGAGATCGAACCCGGGATCTCTGATAATGATAGACCGTTGATAATGATAGTTGCCATGCCACACTCGAGCTCATATTTTGCTGATTTATAACGATAGTTTTGAAAGATACTGCCGGATCGATCTACTTTCGGTGACACCCGGTAGATCGAATGCATCACACATTATCAGACACAACACATTCGAATGCAATGGGGACCGGCGAACTGCGGTCGAGGGGAACTGCCACAGGCGTGGAAACTGTAAGAGACGAACGGGGAAGCATGTGTGGCATCTGTTTTGTATGTGCAGCGTGAATTTGAACACGTGTTTCATTTAAATATTTGTACCTGAAACTCTTATACACTCATCGCCAATTTGCACAAGCGAGTTATTTACATGCATGTGCGTGTATGTCGGCGTGTATGTGCGTAGATCGATATAAACTCCAACAGCAATAACACTTGAAAACTGGCAGGTTTTTTACTATCTGGTTAACTTATGGTTAGTCTTAATCTGATATTTTATTCAATTGGCTTCATCTATGGTGATGTCATGGATGAAACCTATTGGGTGAAACAATTAAGCTTAATCACAAGTTAACCAGATAATGAAAAACCTGGCCCGCACAGAAAGCTTTATATATATATATATATATATATATATATATATTAGGGATATTCATAAAATCTTATTGGATCGCAGAGAAATTTTTGGAATTTTATTTTTGAACTGCCTGTTACTAAAGACATTGTTTCTTTGTTACTAAAGACAATGTTTTTTTTTATAATGCAAAATATTAACGATCAGTTAACGTTAAGTACGGCATACATATCCGCGTATATTTGTACACATTCTTGTGTTCGTAAATTCTTATTAAAAAAAAATTAATAAATTAAAATGACACAATAAAAGACAATACTCAACAGAATAGAGTAGTTGATATTTTTGTAGGTATATATATTGAGTGAGCCTCTTCTCTGTACTATCCTATAAATTTCGTGGCTTCAATTGTAGAAAATGATATAGATATTGTTCCATGGAATCCCTGTTTTCTGCTAATTTTTAAACCTCTTCTACAATGTGCTCTTTGTTTCCCGTTTTTGTTTTTACTTTCTGTTTTTTTCTTCTTTGCAACCATTTTATCGATAATTGTATTTCTTGCTACATATTTTTTGTTTCTTTCGAAGTTCATTAACTTTTATCTTGGGCGATATAAAACAAAAAACGATAAAAAGTAAAAAAACCAAATGTAAATAATAGCAAAAAGCAAGAAACAGGGAACAAAAAGTACATTGTAGAACAAACTTTAATATATAATTTATTTTTGCATTGCTTACACTCGAATTTATTTTAAAATTACATCAAAAAATTCTCTAATTTTATTGGAATTTTAAACAAAAATACCTACTGGAAAATTTGAGAGAATTTTCAGAGAATTTTATTTACAAACATCCTGAAACAGTAAACCTAAATAATTATTTTATAAATACATTTTTGTCAAAACATTGTTTTTAAAGAAATATAATTAATTGATTATTTAATCCAAATTAAAATTTACGTATGTACATGTACATATGTGTATGTATACACATATATATGTATATATATATATATATATGTGTGTGTGTGTGTGTGTGTGTGTATATACTTTATATAATATATTTAATATATACATAACTGAAAAATCTCTTGACGGTTCGTGTAAAGGTACTCGCGCTGACATAATTTTGGAGTTTAGGGGCCTCACCTCCGATCTTAATAAAATTAATCTCATTCAACGCGTTTTTATCTAAAATAAATGAATCTGGCAAAAAAAGTTGCTCTGTGTCACGAATCAAGATATTAATTATTAAAGTTCACAAATATTCGGCTTAAGAAATCTGTTACATCGGTAGAGGGACATGCAAGTGAAGATTTTTTTGTTTCAATTACATCAATTCTTGGTTTCAAAAACAAATTTTCTGTTTTAAAAAAATTCTTTACTTTAAAAAAAATTCTCTGCTTTAAGAACACAAATTCACTGCTAATGCAAAGAATTTGTGTGTTTAAAACAGTGAATTTTTGTTTTTAAAGCAGTGAATTTGTGTTTATGAAACAGTGAATTTGTGTTTTTAAAGTAGTAAATTTGTGTTTGTGAAGCAAGGAATTTATGTTTATAAAGCAGAGAATTTAGATCTGTTTTTTATTGCCGCATTTCCTGGTTGGTACACATAGTGCAATAAGTTGAAGTGAAACAAATATACGTTTGTTTTCTTTCAACTTATTACACCGGTTCAGAGTGTAGCAATAATAAATAGATCTTTTGTGTAACCCTCTATGCCATTAATGTGACAGTTTTCCTAACCTGAATATCTGTCAAGTTTAATATCTCGGTTCGCGAGACAAAGCGACCCTTTTTTTGCCAGATTCGTTCATTTCAAAAACGCGTCAAATGAAATCAATTTTATCAAGATCGGAGATGAGGTCTCTAAACTCAACAATTACCAAATAAAAAAAAATGTTAAATTATTGACGTAAAAGCAATACATATTGTAAGCTTGTAAGATATTGTAAAAAGTCATTGCAGTTTTGCAGATGGAATATTATTTACTCTGTTATGGAAATTAATTTCGCGTCTGCTATGCATCTGATATCATCATGACTAGTACATAAGAGAGTTGAATTGGAACTGTGCCAGCTGCTGGCGGGCTCCGGATTCGTTCCGTCGAATAAAATAGGTATGAATGAACGATGAATTTAAAGAGCGAACGACGCGGAAATCGTCGACTCTGTGGCAGTGAAAAAAAGATTTTTTTTACGAGCGTCCTGCCGTTGTTGCTGCTGCCTCGTTTCATTAGCCTTGAATGGAAGTCGCCCAACGTGTAACTGACACGAAACCATTACACTGGAATTTTTTTGATCCGTTGTAAAAATTGACCTGTTTACATATTGTTCAACAACGAAGATATTGAACTATTTTGAATATTTGAATCTTGCAACTAAATTTTTTCCTATTAAAAATTTATTTACATAAACAATTTGTTCTTCATCCTCTTTTATGTTTTCTTGCAAATTTATTTGCAAGATTGTTAAACTTAATAGAAAAAGACAAACTTGCGCGTGCGTGAATAATTTCCATATAAATTGCTGTCTCAGTTTTCCACATTTTTAAATAATTTCTATCGATTTATCATTGACAATGACAACTGATTTGAAATAATAGACATTAGCTTTTTTGTCTTCCTCTTTTTATTTTCGTACATATACATATTGTATGCGATGTCGCGCTGCCGCGATACATTTGTTTATGCGTATCTTAGATGGAGAAAAGAAGATACAGAAAGAGATATTGCAACTACGAAAAAGCTGAAATTGTTGAAAAAAATATACGATCACATGTATGTCAATACATATCTGAAACGTGTGTAGAAAGAAGGTGGAAAACGTATGAGCGAATAGGTACCTATATCCGATTGTTGCCATGACTGACGCTTCACTTGATTTATTTCTCTTTCTCTTTCTCTTTTTTTGTGCGTCGCACACATTAGAAGATATTTATCCGGTAAATTAGATAAGTGCATAATATATTTGTACACCTCGGAGTTTTAAAATTTAATTGCTAATTTTTTTCATTATTTAAATAAGATTATTGAATGTTTGTGACTATTTGTTATATTAAATTGATAATTATAATTTGATACAGATAATTATTATTTGTACATACACATTTTCTAAATGAGAATTTCACATTTCTGGAAAAGAAAATGAATAAAAAGCTTCACGATATTTTTTTCCTCCAAGAATATAAATTGAATGTAATATTCAGGATAATATATTTCATTCTTTAATTTACTTTTAATTAACTATTATTATACAATTGTTCAAGAGAATATTTTTCAGCTGTTTATTATATTCTCTGTTACTTTATAATAATGTTCTTTTATATCTTAGTAAAATATTTAATTCATTATTCGCGATGCTCAAACTGAATAATTAATACTTGTCGCTTTGTGACGATGCATTGATGTAATTAATAAACGCAATGGAGCGTGGAGTTGTTTATTGTACAATATTATTTGGCTTCCAATACGAGGAAATATCATATGCACAGAATTTTCACCGAATAATAACGCTTTATTTTCCAAAAACAAACTACCTTTAGGTTGGTCTAAAATTACTGCTCAATTTAATAACTATGGCGCTGGTTTGGAACATATAATATTATCATTATTTAAAATTTTCAAACTTTCAAACAAAAAATACTTTGAAAATTATATTTTGAATAAAAATACATAAATATCTCATCTGAAAAATAATAATTTATTAAATGAGTTTAACTTATGATATTTATACATATATCATAATATAAATATATATTCTTGTAATACTACAAATATTCTATATTCAAAATTTGAAAAAAATGATAAGTTTTGTAATTTATACTGTTGCAAATGACCGAATGATTTTGATACAGGAATAAAATTGCTTATTCATACATCGCGTTTTTTCATTTGTTTGCAATTTCGTTATTTTCTTCACTTTGATCTGAAAGAGAGAAAAAGAGAGAAAAAGAGAGAAAAAGAGAAAGGGAGAAAGATTTTCGTTTAAAACGCCTCAAGCTTAATTTTATGTATTTCGGTACGCGCAATCGCATTCCGCGAGAAGAAACAAATTCACGAGAATATTATTGCAGCATAATGCTTTGCATCGCCCTGATATTAAATTTCCATCGTAAACCAAAACGTTTGCGTAGCATATCGGCGGCGATATTCCATATCCCGAGATATTCTACACTTGCATAAACACTGTCGAACGTTATTACGCGTCACGTTTGCCCCGCGCGCTTTCCCGCTACCATCCGTCATTATCTTCGCGCGATAAAAGCTTTTAGTTATCCTGCATTGACCCAAATAGTCAGCGGATACAAATTAGTTTATCCACATTGACTGATAATGCCGAGTGAATATTTTCCGTCCTACGTCCCTTCTGTCGACTCCAATTCTCATTTGATCAGTTCATTCAATACTTTTCATATTATCAGCGAATTTATGAAATTATGCAATTCTATTTTCCATTAATCAATATTAGAATATAAAAGCATGTAATGTTTAATTGAATTTTTGAAATAACTTTTAAACATTTAGATAATAATAGTCATTGTAACAGAACCTTTTAGGCTCAGTTCCACAACTCATGGTTAACTTTTAATCAAAGTTTAACTTATTCATTGTCTAATTCTAATTCTAGAATTGGGAAGAGATGAGAAATAAGTTGAACCTCGGTTAAGAGTTATCCGTGAGTTGTGGAACTGCCGGCCTTAGACAGTGCAAATTGTCTAAGGCCGGCAGTTCCACAACTCAGAGAGAAAAATTTTTTGTACTTATAATTACACGTTACTAGGATTATGATTATTATTGCTGTAATGTTAGTAATAATAATTATATGTCTAATTCTGTCTACAAATATGTGTACACAGTTGCCAACCGAAAATAACTACAATTACAATTATTATATATTCGAAGGCATTTAAAAATCATTTCAAAAAAATTTAAATTGCTTCAATCCATTGTATTATGACAATATGTTTGGATATAAGCATATAGCTCGTGTTTAAACTTAACTTTCCATAGCTGAACAATTACTGATGTTACATTATTTAATTTATGTTAATTAAAAGGCAATAATTAATTTCAAGGAACCAAAATAACATAAGAAATATATACTAACAAGGAAAGATATATACTAACAAGGTCCCCACTCAGAAATATAAAAAAATTATGAAATCCTGATAATATAGAGGATACCCTGATATATAATAAATAATTTTTTTTGCTGCTCGAATTCACACTAAAGGGGCAAAATCAATCCCTGAAGATCCATTTTTGATTTTTATTTTATTATTCATTTGGAAAAAGAAACGTAACAAAATTTTTAAAAAATTATTTTTCAAAATAAGATTTACCGATTAAGGAACTTATTAATTATTTAATTACACGTCCAAATAGATCAAAATTATTGAAATATGAATAAAGAATGAACGTATCATAACGTGTAGCAAAAGTAGATAATAATAGCTTCCCACTTGAAGTGAACTCGTTCCGGATTTTCGTATTTCATACAGAATGTGTCACAATTATTGACAAAGCGCTCTTGTATATATATATATATATATATATATATATATATATATATATATATAGAACGGGCTAATGCCCAATTTCTTCACTTCTAGATAACAATATCCAGGAGATATCTTCCAGATTTACAATGAAATATCTCCTGGATAAAGTTATCCACAACTTATCTGGAAGGGAAGAAATTGGGCATAAACTGACAATGAGTCGAAAAGTCATCTATCAATTTCCGCAATAATAAACAGAATGTTTACTAAACATCGCCGAATATTGGTTTTCAATAATTTTTTACTCAAGTCAACTTTACAAAAAAATAGCAAGAGACAAAAATTATTTATTTTCTCCTCATGCTCTCAACAAGGTTTTTTCTGAATTTTTTAGCAACTTTTTAATACTGTAATTTCTTATTGGCAACTATTTTTACTTTAACATGAGAAAATGCGGTATTAAGAACTTCTGAAAAAATTCTGAATTCTATGAAAAGAAAATAAACAATTTTTGCACTAGCTATTTTTTTATACAATTTATATGTTTGTTTATAGTTAGCACCTCCTTCATTAAATCATGTTTAATATCATATTTAACATCAAATTATTAAATTGCTAGTCAATTTAATAGTATTACGGTTCTATCGATACAGTTAGCGTTTCAAGACCGAAAAATTAATTCAGTGCGCAGTTTGACAGAATTGGATACGTAATATTATATGTAAATTCGCATCAAATTATTTAAGCAAAGATCCAGCTTTAATTGTTATAGACTCTATTTTCTATTGGTTGTGTAGCTACATGAATGGTACAATAAGATTGTGTAAAGATAATTAAACTATTTAATATTTTTGACAAAAGGATTTATAAAAATATTGGAAAACGTAAAGTTCCTATTTGAAATAATAGAACATCTTTCTATACAAGTAATAATTATCTATACCAATTACGATTATCGATTCAATTTAACAAATGGTTAGACATATTCAATAATCTTATTTAAATGATATATGTAAATAAAATTGAGTCCAATAGCCTTATCGCTTCGAAGAGTTAAAATAATAAGAAAATAATATACAATATTTACGTGGTGCACTGATTTTCGTTTGCCGTCACTGAAGTTTATCCAGATCTTCTATCTAACTCGATAAATATATTTCACGTAACTCCTACTTTCTTTTACATGCTCCCTCAACACCTTGATCTATTCCAGTCTTTCATGCCTTGATATCGCCGTTGCCATTGCTTTTCGCCACTGCTACTTCTTCGGCATTACCTTCGTCGAAGGATAATATTTTATCGGTTCTTCTAACATGTTACTGTAGCAACCCTCTTAGCGATCATCGAGTTTCCAAAAGCTCGAACTCCTTTTCCATTCGCGAAACCTATATTCCAATCGACTTCATTTGACCATTATGCAGCGATTTGTTCCTATCGTCGGTGTTTGTCAAGAAAATTTCTACGAAGCATCAGAGATCGAGTGTTTTCGTAGTACGGGCGTGATCTTGAAAGAATCTAGTGCCGAAGCGTTTTATCAAATCTTGAATGCTCTAAAACCGACGAGTACATATTTACCAAGAGAACTGCTCGTCAAGAAAACTTTCATTTAATCCATTCGATTTCCCAACGATGCGACAACGCTCTATTCAATCTTTTTAACATACGCAGCGTTAGAATCATAGTACCATTAAATTTATTAGCGAAAAAGTAATATATGATAAATTCTTGCAGTATTCTATAAACTCAAAATAAACGTATATTTTGTCTAATATATACTGCCTTTAGATTGCTTTGATATAATCTTGCTTTGCAAAAAAAAGGTATTAATAAATATAAAAATTTATTCAAATTATTGTTCTCCAGAATAGGAGCGGTTTACCTGTCTATTTCTATCTATTGCACTTTATTTCTTATTAAATCAAAGCGCTTATATTCGTACAAACTAATGAATATATATATATTTTATTTACGCAGAGGAGCAACGTAATGTAAAAAAGAGAGAAAAGGTAAGTCGAGCGTGGCGAAACGGAAAGATTTTCGCTCGATGCATTAATTTGACATACGTTCTATAACTATTGCATTAAACTTTGAACAGTCATCGGTACCCGAATACGCGCACGGTCGAATGCTAAATTATTCACGAGTTATAAATTTTATTATTGATAAATTTCATATTAATATGTATATTAGGGAGAGGGTGGATATGGAGCGCATAAATTATTTGTATACGTTACGCGCGTTATGTGACCATTAATGTCCGTTGCAATTGGCCGCATAAAATAAATGCATTATTCGCGATCAACATTGTATCAATACATACGCGTGATTTCCTTCGGTCGATTTTTCTCGATCTCATGCCATTACGCCGAAATCGGCAACGCGCGGCGTTCAGGAACGCGAGCTTTAAGTCACCGTACGCGCTTTTGGAGCTTACGATTCATCTTTCGAAGGAGCGTGGTGATAACAACGATGTGGATTTGTCGAAATCACGATCGGTCAGCGTTATGTCCGTTTATCAATTTTCCTGTCCGAGCGATTTGTCTGACCCTCTCTGACCAAAAGCTTTTCTTACGCAGCCTCCATGCGGACAATGAAACGGACATATACAAGTATTTGTGGTCCACAATGTCTTCTAGTCTTTTATTTGTCATTATTTTGTATAGATCAAATCAAGTTAAACTGAAGTTCATGTCGTCACAAGGAACATTTTGCTGGTGCCACTAATGACAAATTTTCCGCTTTCTCATACGTAGATGTAATTGAATTTTATATAATGATCATTGTTACTCGATTAGTGTTACATTCCGTATTATTGATTCGTATTTTGTGTAGTAACATAAGTTAGATGTCGGCTGGAAGTCCAGGAGATGCCTCTTTCCAGATTTCCTGTAAAATATAATAAATTACTGTTTCTTATATTTTTTATTGAATTTTTTTCTTTCCGATAATTAATATAAATTCTTAATCCTTTTCGATTCTTAGTCGAAACATGATAAATTTTTTCTTGCAATCCTCGATCGGACATCATAAATTTATTTTTGCTTTGGATGTTGGAAATATAATATGTATTGACATGTTTCCTAATATGATCTCTTTGCTGTTTATTTAAGTTTCTTAGTAATTTATGTCATATGATTTATTTATTTTCCAACTGTACGTTTCATGTCCTTTGAGCCTCATTTAACGCAGAACTAATAGGAATATAAATAATGTAGGAAAGAAAACTATCTTTCTGAAGTATATACTCGATTGGATAAGTTGAAACTTCTGGGAATCATTTCTCACTTGTTATGACTTCCGCAAGCCTTCATTGCGAGGCTGCGTTCTATAGTTAATGCTACAGAATAGAGAGTTATCTGTTAGGATGTCATCTCTCTCGATTATATTTAAATCAATCGCAGATGTCATTGAACAGAGAATCTCTTCAAGAAGTCGTACGATAAGTTATTAGAAGTCGTACCAGCGATCGCTTGCGCGTTTGATCGACTGATTACCGGTATTTTGATCACGGTATTTTGAATCCCAGAGCTAATATCAAAATTTATAACTTAATTTCTGACGCTGAATCTGAAAGACCTATTTAATTTATATTAAGTAAGAGACACTAATTAATTTCGAAGAACCAAAATAACATAATTCGTATTTTTTAAAATGAGAATATTATATTATATACATTTTAAAATGAGAATATTATATTATATTATAAATTTTGATAAGAATAATCTAAAGGACCCCGTACTTACCTTATGAAAATTGGTTTTCTGATCAAATTAGCTAAATTTTGAATATGTAATTTTCATCCTTTTGAACAAATATCTCCACGGGAGATAATTGTAATTAACAATTAACACTAACCTCCTTCACATCTTATAAGTTAGCGGAACAAATAAGTTAGCAGAATCAAGTTTAATTAACATTTTCATTTGTTGCTCATTTGTAACTAAAACGTTGCTTAAGAAAAAAATTTATTGAACCTCATTGTTATTGATACTTTTCAATAACAACGATAAACCTTAATGTGCTAGCGAAATAAAAGTAAAGTATCAGTAAAAAATTTGTTACTTAAAATTGGTACTGAGATGTCTAAATTTGTTGCTCTCGAAATATGCAAGTTACGAACGAACGTTTGTTGCTTGCAAAATAAGTATTATTTAATACTTTAGTATTCTAAACTAAAATAAGTATATAAAATAAGTATTATGATGTTTTTTTTAATATTTTTTATTTTATAAAATACCTATTAAGGAAATGTTTTATACATATTTTCCAAACGATAACAAAATTATGAAAAAATTACGGATTATTCTAAATCACGTTTAAAAATAATATGACAAATTTGGTGACGGTTTACAATGTGGATAAATAAATTATTTTAATAAATAGTAATATTTTTTTAATCTGTGCTTGCATAAAAATAGATGGAAATATATTACAAAAAAAATAAATCATAAAAATCCCAACTTTTTAATATAAATATGTTATGTATTCAAGATTATTTACGTAAAGTTAATATATTGCGATGCATGCAGTAGTTATCCAATAAACAAACAAAATATTTATTTGTTCTATATATTTTTGTAACTAATCAGTGAATCGCAATAAAATTTTGCATAAATTATTTTGAATATTTAAAATACTTTTAAAAGAAAAATCTAAATTTTTTTACCATTTTTTAAATTTTAATTTGTAACAATAAAAATAACAAATGAAATAAATAAATTACAAAAATGTATTATTAAACAAAAATATAATCTACTATCTAATTCACACAACTGTTATGTGTATATATTATAGTTTATTTGAAGTGTGAATATTAAACATACTTCCAAATTTAATTTTCTATACAGGAACTGTATGTTTAATACAGCTTTAATATTTATATTCAATTGGATATTATTTTGTTAGTATTAAAAAAATCTCGAACGTTACGAATCGAACTTGTTACTATCTATATATATAATACGTATTCTGTTGGTGAAGTTTTTATATTTTTGTGTCCTATATGCAATAAATGTTTGTTTTGTAAAATTGCATTTTTTTTCCTTTGAAAAATTTCGAGAAAAATCTCAGAAAATATGACGTAATTTTAAATACTCTAAGGTAATCTTGGATAATATGAGATAGTATTCGATAATCTGAAATAATTTGAGGTAATATTAGGTAATCTTAAGTAATCCGAGCGAGGTAATTTAAAGGTAATTCATATCAAGGGTAATTTTTATACACTATAATCGCTAGTGACCAATCCGTCGTATCAATAACAAACGAAAATCTAATGTTTTAAGAATGAACTTTCTAAGACGTGTAGCGTCTAAAAAGAACTAATCATAAGAAGAGGTTGGTTTCATGGAGACCTTTGTTTAGAATAACGAAAATTACAATTCAAAATTTAGCCAATTCAACTAGAAAGCCCATTTCCATAAGATTGCTATGCAAGGTTCTTTGGAAACATAAAAAAAATTTAATTGCTTCACATTTTTAACAAGGGATTTATAATTAAGTAGGTTCAATAAACCCATCGTCAGTTCCAAAAAATAATTCTCCATTTGCAATCGTATTTTCACTCCCTCCGTCTGCAATCTGGGTTTTTTTGTCCAAGTTTTTTTACTTTTCCAGGCTTTTAACAAATGTGAAAAAATTCAGCGTTTTCAACATCTCTCTTTGCCAAATAGATATACAAGAAATTTTAGGAAGCGAACAACCTCCTCTTTATTTCGGAAAAATTTGAGAGTGAAATTTCGTTTGAAAATAGACTCAGACTGCACATGAAAGATTAATCTACAACGGCTCTGCGAATAGAAAGATTTAACGGCCGTTATTCTAGGATCATATCAAGACTCTCCGGTGCCTCTGCGATGTGCCAAGATGCTCATATACCGCACGGTGCCGATCATGCGATTCCGCGTCACGTGCGTCACGTGCGTCACGTGCAGCACGCGCGAAAGATTATCCTCATCTCTTCTCTTCTCCTCTCCTCCTTCCCTCTGTTTTTTTCTCATGTAAGAAAAGAGCAGACGAAACTCCTTTCCGCCTCGTGTAATCAGGGCTTTACGCGCCGTTTATTCATCCTTATGTTCCACGCGTGTATACGTACGAGCGCGAGCGTCCCCACGATCGCCATTCATACACAGCGAAAGAGGTATAAATACTACGCGTGCGTTTCTCCGCGCACGCGTATGCACTCGCACTCGCACATGACGCGCACACGAACGGGACATCTAACGACCCCGTAAATTCCCGCCCTCCTTCGCTCTCATCCTCCCCCCGCTGCCCGTCATAGCTTTGTTGCCACTCGAGGGGCTTTTATTTATTTACGGAATACATCCCGAGATTCAATTTGGTACATGTGCATGCTCGCTCTGCTAGTTGCCTGTTTGTTTGTCCATTTTATTCGTCATTCTCTCTCTCTCTCTCTCTCTCTCTCTCTCTGCAATTTTTTTTATTTTCCTTTTCTCTTCCTTTCTTTTATTAATAGTATTCGCAACAATGATCATGAAATATCTTTTTGAATCAGCGGAATGCCTTGCTTTATTTTTCATTTGCTACGATCGTAAAATAAAGAAGTCGCGTGGAGAAAATCCAATAGGGTACAACGATAAATTGTGACAGAACATAAATTGCATACAAAATACAAAAATTATTTTATAGGACGAAAGATTGTATATAAATTTTCTCATGTTTGAGATGCGAAATTCGTGATAAACTACACATTTTTCTTCATTCACGTGAAACATCTTTATTTAAAACATCTTTTTTTAACATTAGATATGAATTATTATAAATCATAATTCGAATATTTATAATATTATTAATAATTTGTCTCAATTCTTAAGAAATACGATTTCTCTCTCTCTCTCTCTCTCTTTCTCTCCTTGTCTTCTTATACCTATTTAATTATCCTACTTTATCTTTCGTATTATATATGTATATTTTATAAATTTGAAACGCAACGCTTTGTTGTCATAAACTAACCACTAACTAATAATAAGTAATGAAAAAAACATCCTTGAAAGATCGAGTATTTATTTTGAGGATAATCTTCGAACTCGATTGAATGTCACATTCTCGTACAAGCTTTTCACATCGAGATAGATCTCTCCGTTTTCTTACTACGGTCTCATCCCCCTTCTGATCCTCACTTTCTCATCCTCGTAACTCCAACGACAGCTTCTCTTTTTGCGGTTCCATGCTTGTACGACTTCGTCGAATTTCCCACCGTCGTTTCGTGCTTAGTCTCTCCTTTAATACATTTCTCTCTTTTTTTTTTCTCTTTGTACGATGAGAATCTTTTTCCACTTCGAGAATCTGAAATTTTGACACGGACAGAATATAGAAAGATCGTTACAAGTCCGATACGCATTGTTTACACATATACACATCGCACGTTTGGACATTAATCGTCTCGCGAAATGTCTCGTTCTCAACGTTTGAATAGAAATCGTATTGTGATTATCTTGACTGACTTAATCGTGATTAATTTCTTTGATAGGTACGTATGTTTCGTTTGGCTAATATGTGAGTAATATCGTATACTCTATCGATTTCTCTCCTTTGTTTCATTCGCGATGCAGTGCGTGTATTAATGCGCGATGGATAGAAAGAGAAACGATAAAGGATACGCGCGGCCTTCGGGAAATGTGGAAAATAGGATAGAGCAATTTGCGAGTGAAATGTAATTTCAGAATGATTTCTCCAGGGCGGTGCGCAAAACAAAATTATAGACGAGTCACGGCGACACGTATATATGTATTTTCTGTTGCGTTTCCCTTATCGTGCTTTTACGTCGGATCTTTTTTATTAAGTCTGTTTTATGTAAACGTCCGGTTACCCCGAGCACTCGCGACAGGTGCGGATAATTGTGTAACGTTGCAGTCAATGGGCGTTTCCACGGAGAATACCCCTTTCTCGCGTAAGGCTTATTTTTGTAACATTAGATGAGGAAGAATGCGGCTGTAGGATAAAACAAGTTGTATACCGCACGCTTTGATGCACCTAAGTGTATTTTATGCTCTCTTCGAGATCGTACGATATTATTTTCATTATTTTCGTTAATCTAAATTCATTTTCCATTTTTTAGACATCTGAAACCCTGCAATAGAGATATTATTAGGTGTTGGAATTAATTCGTAGCGTTTTACAAGTGATGGGAAGTACTTTCATTAATGTATTTTTTAATGCTCATGTGAAATAAATAATATTCTTTCATTAAAAACGCTACGAATTAATTCCAACACCTAATATCTACAATGAATGCAGAAAGTATTTGTACTGGGGAGATGTTTATAAGAAAAAAATCTTATTTGTAGAAGATAAACATTAATTTTACAATTTATTAACAATGGATACATTCTCTAATATAAAATAGGAAGGCTTCACGAAAGTAATCGTGCTTTTAGGAGCTAAAATCTCGACTATACGGATAGAGTTTTTGTTAATAAATTGCTAATTAATATTATTTTTTCTAAACTTAGTTTTCTTTTTTTTTTTTTTTTTGGAAGGTATTTTCCCTGTGTTCGAATACTTTGTGTACTCACTATATGTATATTTACTTGAGCTTTCTTTAGTATCGAAGTTGACCAGAACTTAATGAGCTGCATTCGGTAATCGAAAATTTATAAGTTTACGTTGCCGATGTTATTATTGAACAACGTAACTTAACTAACAAGCTTTTCATATAGTTTTATATTATATCTCGTTTAGAGAGAGTTCCAGATTATCTCTACTAACAATAAGGCGACGGATTAAAGACAACGCGCCGGGCTCCATGAAGTTTTCCTACTATTCAAGATTATTTTCCACCTGGTATTACGGCACGGTATCTAACGATGCAAACGCAAACTCGCAACGTAATTAAAGTTCGTTTCGCGTCGGCCGAATGTCCTTTTATATGCAAAGCAAGTCAATTAGAATATCAAACGTGACCTCAAACGGGGACACACGACGCTTGTAGTAGAATAGCACGGACACCCTCGCCTCCTCCTCCTTCTCCTCCTCCCCTCCCCCTCTTTATGACCCACCGTAATCATAGCTCTGTTTAAAGCGATTTTTTAAATTTATTCGCGTTGATAGACAAAATGAACGGCGTTGACGGCTGATGCATAAACTGCAGGTGTCGGCCGATAATTGACTTTGTTGCATTTCGATACACTCGGTTTTCATTATGCAAACAGAATAGAATTATGAATAAGAAAAATGTAAATTTATGGGATATTGATTAAGGAATTTCTCATCGCTATCGACAATTTTAGTATTCATCGTTGTTTTGAATTGCTTATGATATTGGCCGTATGACTACATCACGTTATCAATTTCAGCGCTTCAACGTAAATGAGAGATTAATAATTGTTTTCTCTCTTGATATCAGTTTGATTACAGAGGAGAGACTAATTTATCAGCCAAATAATTATTTTGTATTCATAACATTAATCGACGTAACATCGTGATAAAGAACAATATTTAATTAAATTATTGACAAGACAATTACAATCGGTGGATTAATTAAAGAGATGACAAATGACGGCGAGATTATTTGATTATTTCCGAAAAATCGAAGAATTTTGTCCCATTTCAAATGAATTTTTTAACATGGTCGATCTATAGCGCGGTCAATAAAAGCACGATCATATTTAGAACATACCTATATTGAAAGTGCTGATTGGCGCTATTTTTAACGTATATCTGTTCTCGTCTGTTTGTTTTATTGTGTTGCGCATGCATCGATCGATTATAGTCTACAAGTTTTGATAAGTTTTAAATTTTAATATTATAAATATATATATCGCGTAAAGACAAATGTACATTAATTGTAAATTCCTAATTTCCTAATATCAAATTATATAACCTATCTCATTTGAGTTATTTTTAATAATTTATATAGAAACGCCACTGTTTCTACTCAATATGTCATTAATTTAACTCGTTAATAACACAATGGAATTAACTTGTTAATAAACAATTTAACTCAAGAAATGTATTAAATTTGACCTAGATTTAGTATATTAGAGGAAGGGAGGAAATTATATGGAATACCATTGTGTTTTATTGAAATAACTCAGTACAGTTATTTCAATAAAATATTCATGTGAGATAACTACTTTTGATATAAGTTTGTTAGCCAGAATGATATCAATTATGCTATAGCTGGTAGAAGTTCTTCGGGTATGTAGAACGAACATAATTTACAAAAAAAAAAAAAAATAAAAAGGAAAAAATTACAGAATAGGTTATGGAATAGGAAGGAGGAATATTATCAACTAATATACATATAATCATTGAGAAAAAGTTTGATAATAGCTATCAAATGTATTTTGTTTAGCGTATTGATGCAATATATTTAGTAAGTATTATCAAATACAATAATAGTAATCAACCGTTTGATATTTAATAATTATTAAATATTTAGAAAAGTAAAGTTAGCGTTTGATCCAATTAAATGATTTGATAGTTAAAATCAAATTAGCTGATAATATTAATCGAATATTTTATAATTATTGCCATACATTGTACAAAGAGAATTTTAAAATTGATTTGATAACAGTTATCAGATTATTCAATGCAAATGAGAGCTTAAAAATATTCTATATATCCGTTGGGATATTCTTATAATCTATAGGACTGCAACCGTTAGAGAGTGTCATTTCTCGCATATCAAGCTCTATGTATATATATGTAACCAAGTCCATATGACTGAAGCTCAGACAAGTTATTTATATAACTACCAACACTATGTTTTTTTTCTCTGAGTATTATCAAATTGTTAATAATTTTCAATGAAATGATTTGGTAATTGTTATCAAATCATACAGTAATTATATGACCAAATGATTTGATATGCTTTAAATCAAATAATTAAAACAAATTATTTGATAAACAATAAATGTCAATACGTGGTCGAAATTTAAAAACGAAAAGATGAAGGGCATACATCACGAAGCGATTGATTATATTTGATTACAAAACATTATATTCTAATTTCACATAATTAAATACGTAAACGTTTCGGCCTTACACACATATATATATATATATATATATATATATATCATATATTAGGCCATCTTCAGAATATAATAATTACAAAATATTTACGCAAAACAATTCGTCTACGTGTATAGTCTTATGACATGTCTACTTGTAACGTGAAACCACTCGTTATTTAACAATTGAATTTATTCTTAATTAGCAAGTAATTGATGTTAATCCGAACAGATTAAAATTATCGTATCCAAAGGCAATCGTCTTTTTATTACAAGAATCAGGTAGTCCAAATGTTCCTATTTAGTTGTTACATTGAACGCAAAATTTTTAGATTCTAGAGATTACAATATTCTTTGGTTAATTAAATGTCTTCAAATCGTGTTTCGAGTTATAAAATATAAAAATTTTTTTAGTACCTGTTACAGTCAACTGTATGGAATAATATCAAGAGTGGATGATTTGTTGTAATAAAGTACTCGTTACAATGTTTTGCCAATTTCTTATCATGATACACAGCTACATATACCTAACACGTAACAAAAGAGAGAGTAAAAAGGAATTGTGTGGGGGGAATTATGCTAAGCACAGGAAAGTATATTTCTAGTAATTTTTCCATATCACTCTGCAAGTTCAGACTCTCGATTTGTTTTTTAATAAATGCCATTTCCGACGTCATTCTTTTATGAAAATATGGTTCTATATCTAATACCTGAATGTTATTCCAATTTATTTTGTGACTCGATCTGATGCTGTGATAATACGGTCAGAGTACGGTCAGTACATATCAAAATTATTTAATATTTGATAAATTGATTTAACAAGGTAGAGATGTCCCAATGGCTGGACACATCTCAGTATCCGACTACATTGAAAAATAATATTTATTATTCATTTTAATAAATGAAGATAGTGGTTAGTGTAAAAAAAAACTTCCATATTTGATAATTAATTGGTAAAACAAAGTAAATAAAATAAAATATTGTATTAAAAAAATTTATTAAAAAAATTTACATCTATGATTTGATGGCAAAGTAATGGCAAATCGTTAACTAATTCATTTTTTAAAATAATATTTAATGACAAAAGACAACTAATTCAAATTGATTTTTATATTAATAATATCTTACACTGAGAGAAAACGAATACTCTTAGAATTGAATAATATATGTATATATGTATATATGTATAGTTGAGACATTATTTCACTACAAATTTATAGTCATTGATACGACTTTTTTCTCTGAATGTATTTTTTGTCAAAAATTATAAAACCAATTTCTTGCATACTCTGCAGAATTACATCCAGACATTGGTTCATAATCTAATTTCGCCTATCCGGCCATTGGTACGTTGACGCACTCTATTATTTAAATATTTCATTTAATAATTAATGAAAAGTGAGTTCAAATAGTTTTTCCTTGCTTAAGAGAGTTTTAAGTTTTCAAATGAATATAAATATTTATATTATAAACTTTCTGATATTATAAATTATGTTATTTGTGACAACTTACGCTTAAATATTCGGCTACTGAGACATTTATCTTAATATTTGCCATATTATTTATTACTAAGCATTTTAGTTACATTTGCCAATTTATTTGATTACATTTATCATACAATTTGATAATAACCGAGGTAATAGCCATCTAACTTTATCAGATGCACTAATTTTTATTTTTGATAAAATTGGGCAGATTCATATCGGTATGCACTAAGACGAGATAAGATGATATTTTTTTAAATATTGCCTCGTTTCGTAAAAATATTGGAAAATTAATTCTCATCTCGATTTCGATATTCTCGAAAATATTGACTCTTTTACAAAATTTTACATTTAAAAAAATCTCTGATTTAGCTGCATTTAGCGGAACACAATAGTTTTGCAATCGTTTTATGATTATCTGCTGAAATAGAATCATACCTCTAGAGAGAGATTTAAAAGTATAATCTAATCAGTGCGAAGAAAACTTCCAACAGTTGCAAAATAAACGTTCTGCTGAACGCAATTAATTGGAAAAAGGCAGCGTACAGTGGCGTTGACGACGCGCTTAAACACAAGGCGGTCGATTCTTATATTCAAGATTCTTATATTAAGTATAATCTTAAAATGTCACAAATCAACCAGAGAATTGTATTAGCATCTTAAGATATTACTGAAGACGATCTTGAAATAAGAACAGACTATGAATACCGTCATAATATAAATAGACCAAGTATTGCCATATGCTAGACGCAAGGATATCGATGACTAATATGTATAAAAGGGAGGGACGAACACAAGTGTTCGTTCTCTTTCTAATGGAAGAAAGTGGAGGCATAAACCTATAGACATAGAATTAAACTATTTAGTAATAGTTATTAAAAATTTTTTATAACTATTTATATTAACAAAACATTAAATTGAAATTATTTCATCAAATTAAATAACTATCATCTAGACTATGATGTGTGTGTGTGTGTGTGTGTATGTGTATAAGAATACAAGATAATTTATTATGCATAATGCGATCGAATGTATTAAGGCAAATTTCTTATTGATGATACATTTCTAATAGCGGCTCTATATTGACTTCTTAACATTTTGGGTTAATTTTTTTAGTCCACTGCGTATCTCAGGAGTGAAACACCCTGTATTTTTATATCATTATCTAAGGTAGCACATATGCACACATTTTGTAACCAAATTCAATTATATCATTCAAAAGCTACATATATTATAAGGTCTCCAAGCTACACTGAAATTACAAAATTATTACCAACATGCTTCTCAAAATTACGTAGAAAGTACAAACCTGTAAAACTATATACTATCTGCAAAAAGTGAAATGCAGCTTTTATGACAATAGGTACATGTGCAGTAAACACTAACGACCAGTGGCCACATTATAAGTAGACTATGCAGAAGTAATTTTCAAAATGCAGCGGAAAGTATACAAGATATTCCATAACCTCCCATTTATTCCATATCGCTTCCTTTTCTCTGTTTACAAAACATATATTAATATGAACATTGTTTACTTTGAAACTATGTATTTTAACTATAGAAATGGATTGATTAGATGTGATTATTTTTTTAACTACAATATATTGTGCATATTAAAATAATACATTTTTAAATACATGAAAGTTAAAAATAAAAATGAAGGAATAAAAAGTGAAGGTTATTTAAATGAAGGAATTGATTTTGGATCTTTTAATATATTTAAGTATACGCAATTATTATTTAGCGCATAAATATATTTGAAATAGATAAAGACAGATAGATGTTGGAGAAACTTTTACTACGTTATTCAGATTAGAATATACTGAAAAAAAAAAATTAAATTTTAATAAATATTTGTTCAAATAGTTCCAAGTAAATATTTACTCAGTGTATATTTATTTGGTACAAGAATTATTAATTTGATTTACCTTTTTTTTATTGAATAAATATTTACTGTAAAGTAGATATTACTATGAACTATTCAAAGAAATGTATATTTATTAGATTTAATAACTTTTTTTTCAGTCTATATGGCACTTCCATATATAACTTATATAAGATAACTTTATCCAATATTCTATCTATGTATAAAGCGTAGCAATTTTTGCTGAATTCAATATTGAAAACTGATGATTAAATTCGAAATAAAAAAAAAATTTCTGAACATTAATTGAAAGTATGAGATTTTCATTTTCAATATTTGTTTGGGTACAGTCAAGATTTAACTATTTTCCCTGAAACTATTTACAAAACAAGTAGGTCATATTATACGCCATTATCTTATGTTCTAAGTGCTTAGCAATCTACTTCGCAGTGTCATATTTAAAGGCACATGCCTTTAAATATGGAAAAGTCGGTGATGCCTTGTGTATCGTTCCAAAATGCGTTATGTCATATGACGTGGTATACCGTTCGTAAAAAAAAAAGAACTAAAAAACACGAGTCGACGGAAAATGACGGTGATAGGTCTCTATCAGATCACGGATAAAGTTAGTTAAACGCAGAGAATGAAATGTTGGGGTAGCGCGCGGTTTTACGCGTCGTCGCTTAAGCCGAGCACGTGCCGGTTCCTCGTTGCAATTTGCATACTTTTATCTGGCGCGAAGTTTACGACACGCACGTACGCGTGAGTCGACGGCAAAACTCGTTGCTTTTCTCACGCCTGCTCGTACAACGAAACTGATTCTAAATCGCGTGATCCGAGGAATCTCGGACATAAACCTATATATATAAGTATATCTACATATATCTTGATGCGATATAATGTCTACAAATATCATTCTTTCGCGTGACAGCAAACAGTCGGCACTTCCCGACTGTTAGAATCAATCCATTAACCTGACTTAGAGATAATTTTCATTTCCGCTAATTATTTCGCTTGGCAGATTTAAATGAAAAATCTACGACTTTATATCCGCGACACGTGCCGCGGGGAGAGGTTGGTACTCTTCGTAATTAAACTTGTCAAACGCTAACTCGATCTCGGAGCGAGTTTCCAGTTTGTTCGCGCGGAATAAATAACGACGCGCACAGAGACGGCGCACTGATTTATACGATTTGATATATGTACATATACGAGCGTTGTACATTATATGTGTACATACCTATTAATGTTATTTTCATATCTATATTATTGTGTACAATCGAAAAGCAAAATTTCCTCGTTTGTTGTGTCGACAGCGCTCGACGCTTCTAACGTTGTTTCTACCGTCACCCATCAAAGCCGCGACGCCGACTGTGCGAGCTCTCCGTTCGCATTAATTATTGCTATTGTGACTAATAACCTTTCGTTAATCTCGCGTTAATTAGCGGCCGCACAGTCCCCAATCTATCTCTGGCTCGTTCGAGTCAAACGTGATTTCGTGCGGCATAAATGTCGTTGACAATGCGCGTAGAGTGCGTAATTTTGCGTAATTACACGTTATCGTCGGGTCACGAAATCGAGACAATTCGCGCGGAAGGGTTCATAAATGTTCATTCGCCATATATTTGAGAACCTCTGTCCGCGATCGATCGGCAAATGTAAAAGAAAAAACAAGGTATAATAGATATCGCCGTGGGCAAAACAGCTTTGTAAAGATTTAATATCGAAACACTAACGATGAGTAAGAAATTATTCGCTGATGGTTATCAATAATAATTATTGCATTCAAAAATGTATTTCAGAAAAACGATTATCGTGATAATGAGTAAAATTCAGGTACTTGGAATAAATGAGAGTTTCACCAACACTTAATTACAAATCAAAATTTTGCGTTTGATAATGAAGAAATTTAATGGATTAATCGCGATTTCGATTCAATTAAACAATAAAAATATAAGTAAAAATATAAGTAAATAAGTTGCCCGTATTGCGTATATAATGGAGAATAAGAGTGTAAGTAAACAAATTTGTGAATTAAGCGATGTGCTTTTAAAAACGTGGAGTAAACGAAAGCAAGTATTGGCAGAATATCAATATCGAGAAAAACAGTCATCTTGTTTGAGAAACAAAAAGATTATTGATTCTTATATACACTCAATTCAGGTCTTGGGCACTGTGTGTGCGAAGACAGTCAGACAAGTTTTAAGAGAAGGTGATGTGCTTCGAGAAGTGGAAAGAAGTTGCAGTAAAATAAATTATGCAAAATACTTTCCTTCCTCGGAATATGAAATCGTGGCAGCGAGTTCGCTTTACACGAGGCGGAAGCTGAATTTACTTTCCCACTGCAAATTATATAGTTCGCGTAAAAAGATTACTTCATTCTGTTTAATGAATATTTTACTAAACCAAGTAAATTGCAGCGAAGCTACGACAAACACGCATTAGCGCTATTGTTTTATTTTGCGTTATTTATTATTAAATTTAATTAAGTAACGTTAAATCCAAAATGTTCAAGCGAAATTTATTTCTCGGAAATATTTAAGCGAAACTTTTATTTAAACGATAAAATTATCAATATATATAGATAATTATCTTCGATCTCTTTTTCTATTAATAACGTATCATTTATCATCTAATAATATCTATACTGATAGAAAAGTGTTTGGTATTTGTGGTATAATTGAATGGTAAAATAATTATGATTAGAAACTCCATTTTTATAATTAATATTTATATTCTATCACAAAATATACTAGTTGAAATTGAAAATGAATAAACTGTAGTAATAACTAACATAAGTTAAATTATAGTAATAACTATTTTTTTTCTTGTCAGTATAATATTGATAAACGATCTTATAGTTTATTCGTTATCAGAAATCTATCTCTAAACAAGATTTTATCAATTTATTGTACATAAATGTCGGAAATATGTTAGCAATGTATTCGCACTACACACGATATTTGTTTTTTTTTTCATGCAAATACAGGTTTTACGTATACATGTAAAAGATATACGTGTAAGTTCTTTCAATCGAATTTTTAGAATATTTACAAGTCTTCCGTGATTACCTGCCTTCCCACATAAATTTTCTGTCGACTTCAGGAACGGAAGCATCAATAAGTCGTGACTCAACGAAGGAATCATCGTGTAAAATTCTTTCCAACGTCATGCAGGGGTGTGACAACAACAGATAAGATATCATTAATTTTTTAACAAAAGGGAGCGAAGCAGGTGACAAATCGGTTTTGATGTATTAGAACAGATATCAACAAAACGATTAACATAATAAAGCAGAATCTCGATTATTTCTTTCTTATATTTCCGTAAGCATTTTTGAATGAATATCTGACATTTAAAGATAAAATCACGAGGTAAAAAAACAAATTTATAAATCGTTGTTGTAAAAGTTTTTATTGTAGTATTTATGTTGAAAATTTATCGGATTTATTTTGCATGAATTTTCATATAAAATCATGGATTAACGTGGAAGATTGCGGATTATAAGCTTAAGGCTTAAGCTCGTTTTTTCTCTTTCTCTCCCTCTTTCTCTTTCGTTTATAGTCTTCTTCAGTTGAATCAAAAATACCACGGATCATCCTATGGATATAGATATCTGGCCGTTGTGATTTCTTTACTCGTTGATGTGACCCTGGCGCGCAACGTAAGATATATATTTTTTTAAATCGAAAAACAGAAAATCGTCTTGTCTCTTCCCCTGATTGCGGTGGAATGAGTGTAATTTTGAAAATAATGAAGCTGGAATAGGGAGATGGCAAGGGGTAATTCTCAGAATGAAACGAAGCGCGCCGTGTGGGTGGAGAAAATTAATGATTAATAATGCCAACGTCGGTCGGCAAATTGGTTCTCACAAAGGAAGTAACGATATTCCTTATTAGAGATATTCCGTATTCATTTCTATTTTATTATTTTTATTTGGTTACTTTTAAAAATCTATCGCGTGTCATTCACGAGTAAAGGAACAGCTTATTTATAAAGCGCACTCGATAATGCAAACTTGGCAATTAATAAAACTTAGAAATGTACGATTACCAACCAAAGTTTGTATTTTCAAATGAAAATTAACTCTCTCTCTCTCTCTCTCTCTCTCCCTCCCCCCCTCCTCCCTCTCTTTTCCTTGCTTTAACATCAATGTTTGTATTTTACAGAGAAAACTTTCGTCGCTTTGGAAAATTTATGAACTTTTCCCGTGTCTCTGTTCGCTTGCGTAAGCTCCTCTATGTGAAATCATGAATTGGGCATTGGGAGACTTTACGATCACTTCGACGGAACTATTCGAGCGGAACAGCAGTTGTAGATTGAACTTTCGCTAAGTTCGACAATTATTTTTATACGTCAGACGCGTAGAAATCAATATGCCAGCGAGATGGTCGAGAGCGCGATAGCTGCTACGATCGATACATCCTTTCCTCGTATAATGCTTATTTTTTCCTTTCATTATTATCCTCATTTAGTTTCGAGTTCTCGGAAATCTCGAATATCGTTATGATGATCAGATAATATTGTAATGAGAGAATCTCGCTATTATAATAGTTCTTACAATTAATCTAATACAAGATATATACATATATGTTATATAATAAATATTCCTTTCAAGATATCTGTACACATTTGAATATTTATTATATAATGCTTTATTATATAATATAAGAGAAAATTTTTATATACCTGTTTTTGTATGTCATACCAAATCGAATAGTTTTTAAAGAAAATAAATTTTCACCAAATTATTTTTCTCAAAGACACTTTTTACTTTTGTACGAAAAAATTTGTTGTTTCTGTTTTTTCCTTTTACTATAACGCATATTGTTTCATCTACTTTATATGTACGTCAATTATAACATGAGTCGATCAATTATCATTTGCATTGTTTCTCGAAACGTTAATAAATAGATGTACATTGTTTGAGAATGAGGGGAATCCTCACCTTAGTTTCCCATGAGATTTTTCGCCGCAAAGAGACTAGATCCGACGGACCTCGCAAACGAGCTGGAAAATACTGCTACTCGCCGCTTGAAACTCGTTACTGCCGAAGCGGAGTGGGTGAGGTACAATACTGTCCTTGCAACGAGATACGTCGTTAAAACTGTTTAGTAGTCGCCGAGATAAATTATAAATTTCTCGTTACCCGCAAAGGTGTGTCGTAATATGATATTGCCCACCAAAATGTAACTCGGGACTACAGCTGAGCGGTTGATAAGTTTAACAAGGTATCACGAGGGAAAAGTACCTGTTATTCAGCAAAAATGTTAATGCAATTTACAACAGAAAGCGCCGGCCACGTTATATGTACGTTATTATTATTCGCTGATCAGAAAGAGAGAGCCACCTTTGATTAATTAATGCGGCCGCAAGGATACGTGCATATTATACATTATAATTATAGTGGAGAATATAAATTGAGAGAAGTTAATCTTATTCCGCAATATAAGGCTAAAGGAATATCTTGCAATATTTCTCTTTCAAATTGCAAAATTGCTGCTCGTTCCAAACTGTGTGTTATGTATGAAGATATGCCTATAAAAATTATCATCTTCAATGCAAATTTATATTTGCTATTAATTCAAATCGTTCGATCTCGTTCAGTTGACTACTCGCGAATCTCGTCCATTTCTGCAGATAAGAACCTTAGAGCGATATCGAAATTCCATTCAGCTTCAAAGTGTTTCATTTGCATACGTAGTGAGCTTTGCTCGTTACCGCATTGCTGCGTTGGTGGCACCACACGATATACGCACACGCACACGCACACGCACACGCACGAACGTCTCGATTCTCGAATCCTCGAGATGGTGACCACTCCACGCGTATTCATGCACACACGCAACGCGACTGATCTCTGCACGCACACACTGCCTTCACCTTATTTATCACAGTAATTCTCAATAAACCACACTCGCTTCCCTTGTCTCTCATTTACTCATGAAGCAATACACGTCGTTCAATCGTACGCGCGTTTTGCTCTTTTTCTATTTTTGTTTTCTTCATTTCTTTCTCTAAAACATTTACTTTTTACATTCTAAGAATTTAACGTCCAACGTTTCTCGATTATACTCGAAGAATTGCATTGCGTAATTTTATTAACCAATTTATTTATTTATTTATTTTTTTCGAATTTATTATTACATCGTTTTTATATTACGTTTTATGTTTTTATATATACAGTGATTGGGGATTATTATTTTCTTGGCTGTCATGACTACAATTTATTTATTAATTTATTGATTAATTTGGATTAAATTAAAGTTATCTTAGTTATTAATAATCGTATGTGAGAGAACAATAAAATTGTCTTAGTTATTCAGTTATTTCTGTTGCTTAACGAGCAAGAATTATTCTAATATGTGACTCATGAAAGCAATTGATGTTAATGACGCACTATCGATGCGGAGGATATCATTAATGATTCATGTTTCCCAATTACGCGGTAATGTAGCGACCGCAAAAAATATTGGAGGCAGTAAACGATACTCGACGGCTGCAATCAATACATCGAAAGGTTTTAAACTTGTCAAGCTTTACATATACACACAACAATTTAATTACAATAATAATTATATCGTGATATAATGTATCAAGGTAAAAGTGTGCCACAAACAATATTGCATAAAAGGAACTGTCTGATGAGCTAAAAAATAAAAAAATAAAAAAAATAAAAAAAATAAGCATTTTTTTCAAATAATGAAAGATAATCGACTTTAAAAACTTTTGGATTGATTTTCTTTTATTATTTTAAAAATATATCTATTAGACATTCCTTTTATATAATTTTTTTTGTGTTGTATCTTTACCTTGATACATAGTATCACAATATAATTATTGTTGTAATTAAATTATATTATATATAAAATTATGGACGCGGTCCACTTGATGCTACAAATGTTTTGATTGACTAATTAGAAGAAAGAATTTTACTATTTAACCAATCAAAAATGCTTCAAGATATTTGTAGCATCGAGTGGGCCGTAATCAATATTGAAAAACAAAAACTGATAAGTTAAAACTTTGGAAACTTTTGCTAATGGAAAACGATCTTTTATCTTCAAAGAGATGTAAAATTTTTCAGTGTGTATGTATTCAGAATTTACTTATTAAATTTGTCGAGCTTATCGAACCGATTATCGAAAAAATACATTAGCACATTTCAAAGCTGTTTAACCTTCTTACAGTGTCGGATCCTATCTGACCTCGTTCACCCGTAATACCTTCTCGTATACATGACCTCGGACAACCGAGCTCGACGAAGTGAAATCTGCGTTACGCTGAAACCGAAGCGCATGTCGCTTTCTATGTCTCTTTGTGGGAAGGTCGGAACGTGCAAATGCAAATGTCGAGTATATTGAATGTTTTGAAGAATCAGGACGTTACGTCATGGATATTACAAACATGATATTAAAAAAAATAATTAAAAATAGGAACAATTTAGATCAAATATAATTTTCAGTCATCTGTGTTTAAATGGAAAAAGAAATTGAAATTAAATCCATTCTATTTTCTGACTTCACTTTAGAGATATTCTTGAAAAAGTTCTTTTGATGAAGAAATTTTATGAGCTTTAAATTCTCGCTAGCAATAATCTCTTTTACGAAAATAGATATTTCCAGGTTTAACATGAGAGAGAGAGAGAGAGGGGGGGGGGAAAGGGAGGGAAGGAGGGAGAAGTTGCTTATCGATCATTCGTGCTCGCGTTTGGCTCACAAACAGATACATTTCACGTTCATCGATTGCTGTTGCATACACCAACTACGCTTGTATGTCATCACAAGACGGAAATGCCACATTACAAACCATCAATAATGAAAAGATTAAACGATGGAAAAGGATAAACATAAAATGTAGCTTATGAGAGAATATAAAAAAGCAAGACAGAGCCTTTTGAAATCTTGAAACCTTTTTCTTTTCCATCTTTAATTCTTTTTTCTTCAGAAATGATTCGCTTTCCTCACGTTCCTCTAACTGTTCATAGTTTATTCTATCTTTTTCGAGGTCAAAATAATTTGCTCGTAGTAACCTAAAGATCGTTGGGGTCGAATTACTGTGGAAAATTGCGTGGAAAGAAATATAGTATTCAGAAGTTGTCGTATTGTTTTATAATGATAAATTTCTCGATAGGTTTGATAAATGAAAATAATGTTTATTGTGGAATAAAACATTCTGTATAAGAATGTATTAGGATTTTAACTTAATATAAGATCTTATAATTAATATGATATAATATTTTATATAGATATATTTAAAATTTTTAAAGAAATTATTTTATATATATGTATTTATATTTATATTTTGCATTGAATTAAAATAAAAGTTCACAGCGCTACCTTATTTGTCATGTTATTATCATGTCATATATATTTGAAAAAAAATTTGACAATTATACTGTTTGATAGAGCAAAGTTTCAGCATTAAGAATCTATTTTTTCAATCAATGCATTATGAATTTTAATAGAATTATGAGCAATCAAAATTAAAATGCTTTTTTTTTTATTTAATCCGCGATAACTCAATAATAAAATGTTAAAAACATTTTTTTAATAATCTTGTAGGGAAAATTTCAAGCTTTTAAATTAGAAAGTCAAAAATTTTTTTGACAGGCCTACAAAATGAAAAGAAAATTTCCATTTTGTCTAATTCGTAGTTTTTTTATATATAAAAATTATCAAATTCACAGAAACTCAAAAGATATAGTGACCTTTTGAAAGTAAAAATTTAAGCTTTAAAACTCTACTTTATAATTTAAATTGTGTTCATTTTTAACGAAGCAAGTTACTGCTGCGTAAATTTTAAAGTTCGTAGCGCTACGAATTTTTATTTTAATTCAACATATATATGTATATATATATATGTATATATATATATATATATATATATATATGTATATAAAATTATTATTCAAAATTATTATTCATATGAAATTACTCTCTAAATTCTTTGGAGTGAAATTTTACTTTAAAGAGAGATAATTAAATCAGTTTTGAAAAAGAGAAGCTCCATTTTTAATCTTTAAAAATGAAATTTATTTTAAAAATTTTAGAAAGTAATGATATAAGTAATTAAAATATACAATGAACAAAAATTTACAATATTTAAAAATTAAGTAATGATAATCTTTCGATAATGATAATTTTTCATTTTGTAATTGTATTTTTTTTTATTTCTCTCATATTAATAATTAATAATTCACTTTGTACAATAATTTTAGTATATATTAATTTAATTTATTTCATCGAGTAAACCAATGGAAAAGCCATTCAATTAGAGAAAAGATTGAATAAACCGATAGAAAAGACTCTTTCAATTACAGGAAAGATCATATCGAAATCATTATTTATTTTCTTCTATCTCTTCATAAAAGAAAAAAACGCCCAGCGGAAAAGTTCTATGAAATTTCATTATCGATATCCACTACAGTAAGAATCGAGTTTCTATGCGGAACTTACTGCCGGTGTCAGGTTTTTTGTTTTACATATTAAATGGTAATTGACGGCTCAGTAATATCGATATATGTAAAATTATGAAAATACATGTATAAAAGGTGTTTGGCAGTTCTAGAAACAAATGTATCACGGACGAAAATAATGATCAGCAATCGAGAATACGTTCGCAATCGATTAAAAGCCAAATATGTCCGCCGTTAGAATTGATCACAGCAATTTCTCCAATGATGCCTTGGCAATTCATGTGCTAATATCGAGGTCGTCGCGGTCGACGATAACATATAACGACATTTCTGAGTTATACTGTGGATACATAGCTATCTAGTATCCAGTACGTCGTAGTCGATAACAAGGAAACCCGTGCAGCTTACAGTCGGTTAATTCAATACAATCGTATAATTTTCTTCATTTTATTTATCTATTTATCGGATTTTCGTTGCGTAAAAAATATTGCTTTTGTATAAATTATGAGATGATATATATCACGAAATATATGACAAGAAATATATCTATAAATCTGTTTAATTAAAAGCATCAGTAATCTGATTTATGTCTCTGCACAGAAGAAGCCATTTAATTAGTGTTCCATAAAACTGAAACTTTCGAACTGTGATATTTTATACGCGATGACTCAACGTTAATAAAATAGAAAGTTTCTAATTATAATAATAACGATATATTTATATTAATGTTTTCACATTTAAGAAATTTATATATCGTATGATCTTTTTTAATCTTATTCAAATACATATTCCGGACGACTCCAATTATTTATTTTTGGAACATGACGGTATTTATTTATGACGCAGTATTTATTTAAATGATGACGGGACAATATTATATATCCGAGATATTTTTAGTTTATGAAAACGAATATGCGTCGCATAAGCGCGTTCAGCTTTCTCCATTTTTACTTGATTTAAGGTCACCACTTTGTCTGATAATCGATACTATTATCTTCTTGGAGAATGCGAGGAAACACGTAGACGATAATTGAACAGAAATCCTAACTTACAGCTTACAGCTCATCTATAATTACATAAAGAAGGCCTTTGAATTGGTTTTATTATCGCTGATCTCGCTGATAGCGCGTTAAGTATTGTTTTATAGTTCAAGGATAATGATGCGTCGTTGTTGAACTTTTAACAAACGCGAATAATAATGAACGCAATTCTTTATATAAAAACTTTATATAAAATGATAGATTATCACTTTTTCTTTTTGGCACTTGTCGTGTTGTCAAGCAAAAATTAAAAATCGACGTTTTGAAATTGCAAAGTCGCCGAACGAAACTAAAGAGCTACGTCGAATTAGATTAATACGAAAAAAATACGAATATTCCGTACGAAGGCATTCGCTCGTCCGTTAGTTTATTTTAAATGAAGCCGTGGGCGTCGCGTTATAAATTCCACGCGGCTTAATACAACGCTAGCACACAAGAGGGTTCGCACTTACATGGATGAAAGTATTTATGGAAACGCGATATATATATATATATACATATATATATACATATATATATAACGGTCGCGTAATTAATCACGAGAACTTAATTCCGGGCACGAACGTGTCGCGACGAATATTACAGAGTGGCGGGCTATTATTTTTTGTTTCCAATATGAATAGCAAATAGGCGAAGTTTAAAACGATCTTGAAATTGAATGTATAATGCTTAAATTGTCGTTGTGTTATTTGACATTTGGCAGCAGTAAATATAATTGACTCTGATAGAGGCTCGAGGAATGCCATTGAGCGCTGTTTGTTCACCGCGAGACTTTCTCGCGAAATTTTACGACTCATTGGCCACGGCTTGCGCTTATATAACCGGACGCACAATGAGAGGAAAAATGCAATTCGCCGCCACGCGGTGAATGAGAACCGCTGCAACGAGCAGGTTGACTGTCCCCTCTTCCTCTTTGTCCCCTTTAGTCCGTGAAAGAGCGCAGACCACGTTACACGTTGCGCGAATCTTGCATCTTCTCGCCGGTCGATACACATTTAATTAATTAAGTCCCTAATCCAGCGCGCATTTATTACTAATTACTAGTTTGTCAGCAAATGTCGCTCTCTTCTTCCCTTCTCTTTCCTATGAATTTTCGTCGCTATTTAATGGTTATTTAATGCGCAGGCTAATTAATAAAAACCTAAGTATCACACGAAAATCACCGAGGGAATAAGGTTCTCTCTCTCGAAAAGTATTAAAAGCTGAATTTTATAATATAATTTAAAAAGACAATGGAAAATAATATAATTTACGTGACGTCATATACCAATACTCATAGTGGATATTGCACTTTCATGTTGCGTGCTCGCCGCCGGTATTTCTTTAACGTAAACGCTTTAGCTGTACAAATAACTTCGTTTTGCGAGTAATTTGAAGTCTATTGCGGAGTTTGTCTTCATTGTTGGACGAGTTTAACTTTCTATCGAACTTCGCTTTAAAGAGCGCTCCACGCAGCATTAAAGAGAAGCCCGGGTTCGCTTGTAAATCTTGCTTGTATCTTTTTTATTCTCTCTCTCTCTCTCTCTCTCTCATTCAATTTAAAGAAGGACGGATTGTGCCGTTTGCTCCCTCTTCTCCACTGGAAACGACCATTTCCAAGCAGCATTCTTATAATGAAGCGTTATTATACCAGATCGCGAGACAGTACACATACATTTTGCAAATTTATATTTCCCAGCTAATGGAACGCGTTACTGAACGTGGTTTTTGTTAATAATCAGACGTTAAAAATTGTAATCGAAGATTACAGTTGCAAAAAGGAACCTTTTTATTTAAAAAAAAAAATTCTGGACTAACACTCTGTTGATATCGCTATTGATTTTCATCGAAAAAATTTCATCACACTATATCGTTAAAAGCTGTAAACTTCATTGAAATAACGTTCGAGTTATAAAAAATACGATCGAGTAAATAAGGATAGAATAAAAATAAAAAATACAATAATAAGCACGCGCGTTCTTTTTAATTTTATTATAAGATGCTATTAAAAATAATAGCGATTACTTTTTCTCCCTTGTCAAACGCGAAGCTTATAGATTTTTTATCTCATTTCTGTGTAATCCTATAAATTAGTTTTTATTTCATATACAACACACAATTTTCCAAATATTCAAATCTGTGATGAACAGTAAGTATCTACAATTCTTAAACAACGCATGAAGAGACATCTTTATTCCGTAGTCTATAATAATACAAATATCTCAAAAGATACATGGCGCATATACTACGGATTTTCTCAATGGAAAAAAAAATCTAACGAAACGAACTGGTCGTTCTGACATTCTATCGAAGAAACCTCTCTTCCTTTCCTCACAGCAGAGGAAAAAGATATATCGGGGATATTTGTAGCAATATTTATGTATAGTTGGAGCATTAGGTGATGCAACATGTGTATGAGAATCGTTCATGTACATAGAACGTCTCGAAAAAGTTACACACGAAATCGTGGACGATGTTAACGTTACCGCACGGTGAACTCAATTCGGGTCAAATCGTGCCGCCGGCTAACCCTTTTCTTGTGTCACTCGCGCCGGCGTCTATCGGGTGATTATGCAGCGAGAAAGATGTTGCGTCGCGATACAGCTTTGTCCGTAAACTCGGTCTCGATAAGATACGATAACCGTATTTACATCGCATTCAAATACATATCGTATCGCTTTTATATATCAAAAAGTCCGTGAACAATAATTGAATTTCCAAGGTATAAACTTTCAAGGCGAAAAGAATGATTTTGTGAAATTACTTTTTTTTTTATCTAAAAATTTAGCTACATTATTGGGAAAAAATGTGTCGAATTTGGATATTTATCCCAAACAGTTCATTTAAAATTTTAGACTAATTTAATACAAGATGAATATGTTAAAAGGTTACACATAATATTATATAAAAGAATAAATACAAAAAAAAAATAATATTGACACAATTTGTAAACAAATTGTAAAAGCATATTATTTCAGTAAAATTAACATTTATGATATGTTAAATTAACCCATATTTTATTTATTCATTCTTAGAATTTACGTTTTAAAACACTTTATTTTTATCCTATTTGTTCACATACTAAATAGGGATGCACCGGGTTGTAAAATTACCGGATACCGGATATCAGATATCCGGACAGAATGTAATACCCGAGAAGGCAATTTCTTCGAGTCGGATATCTGACCGAATTCCGAAAAAGTGTTTTCTAAAAAAAAAGCGAAGAGAGAAAAAGATAGTAATTTTGCAACAATGTATAAAAATATGCATACTTATTTCTAGAACATTTGTATAAGACAAAATTAACAATTTAATATCAAATTTCAACCGGATATCCGGTGCATCCTTACTAATAAAGTATAATTTTATTAGTAATATAATTTTGACACTAAGAAATATTGAATATCAATTTAACACAAAATCTTTAAATAACATAATCACGCTATGTTAAATTAACATTCGAATGAGTACATATGAGTATATATGAAAAATTCAACATAAACTGTTAAAAACTGTGAATGGACTGTTCCAACACAAATACACAATGGTTTTCACTGTGTAGATACAGATTTGAAAATAATTTTATCGTCCATCTAAATAATTATGTGATAATCTCAAGCATGATAAGCAATTCTGCAAACAGTTTTGACATTCTAGCAATCAATTTGAGTGTACCTACATAAATATTTTAATGGTCCAACAAAATTATTTTCAATTTTGCATCGAACTATAATAAATTTTTAAGCACCTACTTTCCGTGTTCTTGTATCCCATTCGACTGAATTTTTTCGGCTTTTACAATCAGCAATTACATTTTGTGATTACAATTTATTTATCGATTTAATTAATGCAAAATATCCTCCGTGAAGAAACGAACCCGTCAAGTTTACCGATCCGTGAAGTTTCCGCAGCGATAACAGAAATTGCGATGTCAATTAATTTAAATTACTCTCGCGTGTGTATAGATTATTATAATTTTGACGTAATCACGATGCAACTAAATTCGCACGACGCGCAATAGATGGTGAAAAGTTTAAAGGCGAATGTCGGCGCGATGTCGTTGCGACAAGAATAAAACGAATTATGCTATCTGGCTTTGCTAGTATATAACGCTATAATTAGCGCAAGTTATAAATAGTCGACTCGCCCTACGCACGAATAATTCGAATTTCGAACTTTCCCGACGAGACCACGCTGATTTTTTTCTTATCTTTCGACAAATTGAAACTGTCTACTTCTCGTTAGAAATACGATGAAGTTAAACTTCGTTAAATCGGACGAGTCGATGGTGATTCTATTCCCGTAATCAAAGACAATGTTATTCGCCGGCGTGACGGCGTGCCGGTTATTAAAACTTTAATAATTTGTATCTCTCTCCCCTCTTGCCTCTCTCTCCCCCCCCCTCTCTCTCTTTCTCTCAAGATACAGTCTGCAGAATAAACCAGCCGCCGACTTGCAACGAGTACAGCCGGCTGCAATAGTTTCGCCTTGCTTCCAGTTTCATCGATCTGGTTTCATTTGCGTCTGTTTTCTCTCTACTTTTCTGTCTAAAGTACCTAAAAAATGTTCACCGATACACACACACACACACACACACACATATATATATATACGACGAATATGATGGTGGTAACCGGTACGTACATTCTACTCTCACGAGTCAGGATGAGCGTAGAAATAATAAAAAAGTATGAAAAAATGTATCATAAAAATATACCGTAACTAGACGTTATTCGGGTTAATAAAACGCAGTTATCTCCGTTATACATTTTTGAAATATTTATTCGTGAAATTTGATCGAAGTAATTGCGATTTTATCGCAATAATATTCTTCGGGCTATTTTTTACGGAGATAACTGCGAGATGTGGTGTAACATATTTTCATGCTTATCCCGAGGCTAAATAGTCGATTAAATATAAATTTATCCGCGTGCGTGCGCGCGCGTGCTTCATTCTCTCTTATAAAACGACGCGAAGGTCACGCTTAAAGGCACTTTTTCTTCGTTATGCCGTCGCAACTTTGCTGCACTATTTATATGGAGCTGAATGCATTTTATACGCCGTCTCTTACGCTTCTCATAAATCATTCCTGTCTGCTAAGGTGGCCCGGTTAGGCTCGTAACGTAGTCACCTTAATGTTAACGACTATCGATCACAGTTTGCGCATTAAGTAGTCCCACCTCCTATATATATTCGAGTGCGCGCGCGCTTACGTAATTACTAATCAGCACGCGAGTGTAATAAAGATATAATAAAGTAACGAATAAGGTACAACAACAAATCGCGGGAAATTCTAATTGTCTAATCTGTGAGCCTGCTATCTCTTCGGCGCGGTGCAGAAGTCACGATTGTCTGCGAGACTTTAATTAAACCATCCGGCTATTTTTTTCGCGAATAAAGTTCACATTCTCGTTCAGAATGCTCCACTCCGTTGGTCCCCGTACGCTCACGTGTTAAACTCTTCTCTTTCGTCTTTGTTTTGAGGCACGCGATTGCCGGCGAGTGATTACAACGTATACATTCGACATTTTATCGATTCCTTTTCTCGATAACGATTCCAATCTCCATGAATTTAGTAACGCTTAATTAATTAATCTCAGATCGACCAAAGGACTCTGCAGCGTTCGAGGAATGTGGTCGGTTATGCTCGTGATAGTTTTATCGAGCGCTTCATTAAAGACGTCTAACGATGTCATCGATGACTAATTCCATCGGATCGAATAGCGGAAAACTCGTCCGCGAGTTTAATAAATGTCAGAAGAAATGGCGAGTTTTGCTGGACGTATCAAGGGTTTTTATAACATTCGTGATAATGCTGCTGTTGCTGCTGCTGCTGCTGCTACTGGTGGTGGTGGTGGTGGTGGTGGTGGTGATGGTGGTGGTGATGGTGGTGGTAGTGATCGCGGATGATTCGATCGATAACGATTTTTTTCAGTGGCCACTCGGCCTGATTGCTTCGTGAAATCGGACAGCGCCAATTCCGCGTCTGCCAATATTAATGTCTCCCATCGCGAGTCTATCCCATTTGTCAGCATATGTCGTCCGCAATAGAGAACGACACTCGTTAACAGTCCATTGATAGACGCAGCGAGGCTATGCACACGAGACACGTTTAAAAATACATTTCGAATAACGTTATCAAAGATACTTACTCAAGCAGATGTGTGTTTATACCATCAATTATGATAGAGTATGATTTGTCGATGTCATTTTACGATCGTGCGTGACAAATTCCTTAAACGCTCGGAGTTATCATCTTTAAGATTAATCTCATTTTACCAACAAAATATAACTTTTCTCATCAAGCAATGAGTTAGCTTTATTGTGTGATAAAACACGCGCATCGTTGTACGACGTAATATTACATTTTACAATTAAAATTTCTAGAATTAACGTTCCAATTACGTTTGTAATAGAACGAAAATGAAATATTCCGGTGGAAATGAGAATTTTTCTTTACAAAGAAAAATATCGTATTGTCAAGGATTGCGGTACAATTCGAATCACTTTCTTCAATCATAGTCTCAATAATGCCAGATATTTGTAAAACGTCATTTTATACACAGTTGACAAATTTGTGTTTTTAACACATTTCATGTGTTCCAAACAGTCTACTGAAATTTTTGTATCAATATTTTGGTTATATAGGGTGGGCCATCTATTGGTACGTTTTTGAATTTCGTCGTATGGCAACACCGAACGAGCTACAGACCCGAAATTTTGACAGTTTATTAGTCATACCGTCCGCGGCACGAAACAACATGTTTTCTCTTGAAGAGCGTTTTGAAATTTTAAAAACTTATTTTCAAAGTCAGTGCTGTGTCGCCGAAACTGTACGAATTTTGAAAAGAAATATGGAGCACCGAAGGAGCTATACGCAAATTGGTGAGGAAAGTTCGTGAGAAAGGGATGTTAGTGGATGACAGAAGTGGTCCCAGAGCTCGGACAGTGCGCACACCCGAGAATATTGAGGCTGTGGCCCAAAGTGTGAGACAATTCCAGCTTTGAAAAACAATAGTCCAAAATGTCATTAATAATTGGGGTGACCGAATGGCATACTGTAAGGCCAGTAGAGGGAGCCACATGAACGAAATCGTTTTTCATTCTTGACGCGGATACTTTTAGCTTCACAACAAAAAAAAAATTAATAAAAAATATCAATGTATGCTCATTTGATCGCATTTTTAAAAACGTACCAATAGATGGCCCACCCTGTACAATATTAGCTAAAAGTATGGCAGTCAAACAATCTGTCAGAAAAGAGTAATAGGTATTAGCCGATAGATCTGCTTACGTTGCATGTATTTTTTGCATTCAATATTTTTAGCTTTATTTTTCTTCAATGTCAGAAATACGTATTTATCTCGTTTTAAGTATAAAAATATTTAGGAATTTTTAAGCAACGCGAATAGATTTAATATCATTCAAAAAATTTTGATGATATTAAATACATTCTGAAACCAACTGCAAAAAACAAAACAATAATATGGGTAACAATATAATATTTATGCAGCAAAATGATTATATTTATGATTACATTTTTAAATTAATTTTTCAACGAGTAAATAGACCCAAATAAACTTATGCAAATATTTTATTATTGTTTTATTAACGCTTAATACATATACCCTTTAGTTGTACTAATTCGTGTCCTGCGCATTTTTTTTTTTCTTTGAAATACTAAGAGCACTTGATCAAATACCGGTCTTTTTTCTATTCCTAAAAAAAGTTTGGCATCTATAAGAAAACAAGTTTTTGTGCGTTATCGGTCTCAATTCGTGTGTATCCTTTAACTGGCATAACTCCGAAGTTCACTTACATTCTGAGTCATCAAATGATTCAACATGTGTACCGAGTGTACATTTTTTGTAACTAAAAAAATTTTTTTTTTCTTTATTTTCAACTAATTCTTTGTTATATCGTGGGAATATTTCACGAATTATTAAAAAAAGAATTTAATCCTAAGACAACATATTAGCTCTTAATAAACATGATTTTTTGTACCCTTGTGCTAAATGTTGTCAGTAATATTACATATTGTATTATGTTATCTGTAATGTTATAAAAAAACTTTTTTGTATAATAACTTTTTTGTTTTTCTAACACAATAGCAATAATAAAACGCATTGTTTAAAATGTAAATATTATATCTTCAATTTATAACCATGCATATTAAAAAAAATCATTTTACTCAATAACTAAATTTTTTGGACAGCCGATACTTGAACCATTTTTTTTTATTTGGAATTTTTTTTTTAGTTTGGAATGTTAATTTTAGATGTTGAATCATATTTTTTTCTTTAAATATTTTTGTTTCAGAATTTTACATTTTTGTATGAAACAGTGCATTTTTCTCATATTATTAATATAACTATATTTAATTATAACAATTTATCTACAATTTGTTATGAATATACAACTGTACAAATACTTTCTAAAGATATTCATAATATACGTAAAAATTATTAAATAATTTTTATGTACTTATAAAAATGATGAAAATTAATCCAGAATACGAATGACCAAACGTATGTAGAAAGGATGCCTAAAACTAAAGGTTAATATATATATATGTAATTTGATGTAATTCTTAATGTTACTTCTCATCAAATTTACAAGTATTACATAATGAAATTTTACAAAATAAATCAAGACAAATGAAAAAATTAAAAAAAAACTTTTAAACCAATAAAAGAAATTGTGTTCAAATTTTATACAAATACTGACTGACTGACGTAATAATAGAATAATCTATAAAATTTTTATATTATTGGTATCGTTTTTAGATGCGACACATTTGTCTTTAATACAAGATGAATATACTAAAAAGTAACACAAATATATAACAATAAATATAAAAAATATAATGCTAAACAATTTGGACGTAAATTGTGAAAATATATTTCGGGGGGCAAATGTTATTAAAATTAATATTTATAATTATTAAATTGACATTTTATTCACATATTTTATTTATTATATTTATCGTAGAATTTACGTTTTAAAATATATCATTTTTATATTATTTGATTTATTTACAAACAAACACAAATTACTTTATTTTAACACTAAGAAATATTGAATATAAATTTAACGTAAAATTTAAATAATACATTACGTTAAATTAACATTCGAATATGTTTTAAAAATTCAATATAAAAAAATTTTTATCTCGACTACTTTCAACACAAATACAAGATGTTTTTCACTATGTAATTTGTTAGATCACACGTTGCATCAGATTCCGGTAGAATTTACTTCGAGGAACGCCATTGTTTAGTCACTCCTTTGGGAACAACCAAATTAATTAGTTAGTTAGTTAAATTACTATGTACCAGATAGCTACTTACCAAATCACTATTACCAAATAGTAGTTTTGAATAAATTAAACTCAAAATGTAAAATTTTACTTGCGCTTGCCGCAAGTCAATTTTTTTTCTTTGTTTTAATTCTACGCATTAATTCGCATTAATTTTTACCATAACGCAGTCCAATTATATATCGCTTTTATTGCGGTCGTTGTATTGAAAGGGAAGGCATCAAAGCATAGAAATGCGTGAGTTCTCTCGGAGTTGAAGGCAAGGCTGCCTCTGCACTGCTCGTCAGACACGACGAAGGGCAAAGTCCCTTATGATTAATCTGCACCTCGTATCGCGCCATATCAGAATTACCTCCGACTTTGTTCCCGTCTACTATCTGAACGATAATCTCTGTAATTTGTAATAAGGGCTGCTCAAAAGGCGTCAAGCTCTCGCGAGCTCCATAACGGCGGCTATTGCTTTGAAATCGCGTGAGTTTGCTCTGACTTTACAAACTACCGATGAGAATCACGAAATATTTCGTAATAACGTGCATCGCGCATATTCGAACATCCCGTGCGCGCTGGAAACTTTTTTGAGCTATTTCGAAATAAATTATTATTTTAAAGGAAGAATGAAAGAAAGAAATTAACTCGTTTTATATATCGGGCTCTTAATTGGACACAAATTGTCGATATAGCAGGCGTTTCAGTATGATTCACGTTCGCGAAATGAAAAATCCATTATTCATCATGCGAAGCAAAGCACACATTATAATCAATTTAAAGCACATAAAAGTCTTTCGCGTGTGCGCACGTCGTTTGATTTATTTACGTTTTGTTACCAGCGAATGAAATATAGAATACAAATTTTTTTTTTTTCTTTTTAATATAAAAACCTCAATTCCTACCTTTGCCACCGGCTTCGAGGGTGTATGGCGCGGATACGGAAAAGCTGCCATTTATAAACAAAACCGTCAACGCGATATAAATATTTGTCCGTGTAAACGTGCTCGACGCCTGCCCGTCGCTCTCTGAAATACAATACAATTTTCCAATTTTGTTGTACCATTTTGAAGGACTGGTAAACGCGTCCGCCGATTCTTTTTTTCCTCTCGCCTCACGCGCGGTTGCAGTTTCGACCGAGGCTCTCGAAAGCATAACGTTTGTCGCTGTCGCGACAAAAATTCTCGAATTTCCATTGAAATTCGATCGCCCGTCATTCATCACCCTTGACCGTGCTTACTGCGTGGATTCGAGCGGATTCGTGGATATTTCATAGGAATATTCATTTCGATTATTGCACGATAACATTATTATTTTACCTGATCCAACACTATATAACTGAATCTCATTTCGACAAATTTGTCCGCGAAGGGATAAGCCAATCTCAGTTAGCGATTCGCTCTGTGGGAGAATATAGCTCCAGCTATAAAATAGATTAGGAACAGACGAGTCGCGTTACTCACGGTTAGCTTTAACCGGGATTGGTAGTGTAACCGCGCGCGCCGCGCTGAAACGTCTCTCTCGCGTGAAACATCTCGTTATCGATCCAGAGGTGAGCTACATCGAGGCGATTTCATAGATATTACCCTTCTCTCACAAAGGCGCGGGGGGGGGGGGGGTAAGTTAGTGCTGGCTGCTAGTGTTTTCACAGCAACAGAGTGTTTTGTCGCAAGCTAGCTTTGGTTAATAGTCAATCCATGACCTTATAACTCGTCCCATCGTCATTCGTGACGCTCCAAACGAAACGCTCCGCGCAAGAAAGAATTTTTTTTTCACTTTTTTGGGGGGGGGGGGGGAAAGAATAAACGTCGGAGTGGCTAAATATTTAATAATTAACGCTGCACGGCGTTATGTCGTAGCCCGTAATTCGACAGATTCTCTTGGATAAGCTGCTTGGATAAGCTTTCGTATATATGTGGCAGCGTGCCAGGTCAGTTGCGTTCCTCCATTAAATATCCGCATACGTCGAGCGCCATGGAGAAAATTGTTGGATTCAGGAGATGTAATATGAAAGAGGAAGTATAATATAATTGAATGAAGAACGTGTTAAATGTTAAAACGCTCACTGTTATGCGAACGAAACTGACGAATTTTGCGGAAATGTGTACGCAGCCAGGTATATTAAAATCACCCTGCATACATGCGCAAACTTTAATGCCCGTCAGCGTATAAAGATGTAAATGCGGCTGCTTGACGCGCCAGCGTACCTACTTCGCCCCAGAGTATTTCTTATACCAGTAAAATTGCATAATTATACTCACGCGGAGATATAGAGTAGTACGGAATGAAATTTCGTGAAATTTCGTACTGCGACGACGGGTAAGGTAACTTGATTGATTCGCTTAACCAATTTGATTAATTTGCAATTTCCTCCTTGGTACGCAATGGTAAATAACATCGACTAGAGTGTAACCTAGTTTCACTGATATGTTTCAAATATGTTTCAAATATGTTTTATATTTAATTTATATTTACAGAAAAAAAAATTGTTCTCAATTTAAAACGATTATATTCAACACAATATCATTGTTCCCTACATAATCAATAATGAAATCTTTTTTTTATGTAATAAATTTGATAATCAAATCTCAAATTTCAACAATATTCTGTCCTCATTGTTGATTTGAAGACATTGTAATTTTCTATCCGATATTATTTCCTTTCAAATTAAGAAAATTATTATTAAATAATGAAAATATATTTTTTTCTCGGTGTAACTATATATGTATAGATCAAATTTTTACGTGTAAGCAAATTATGCCGGCGAAATAATCTTATTTCAAGCCTTATATGTCGAAAATAAAGATATTAGAGTGAAAGTAAAGATTTCAAAATAAGAATTATATCATATAATCTTTTTTTTTTCTATGCTGTTACGTAATTTATTTCTATGCCAATTTTTATTACGATTAATGATGCGTTTCTTCTTTAAACTATATTACTGCCACATCGATTAAAATATTTTTCACGGTATCACATGCACTCGTCTTTTAAATTTCCATTTTAATAGCTCGTATCAGGAACGCACGCTACATATAAAGTACGGAATATGCGAGGTGGATTTCAACAATATCTTTCGCGGTGCGGCACCGTGCCGCGAGAATCCTATCTCGCTGAAGAATTTAATATGACCAGAATAATCTCTCGGAAGGTCTTCGGTTCCGAAATTCGCTGTCGACGAAAAAGAGAACGATTCTCCCTTCGCGCGATGGCAAATCACTCGTCCGAAAGTTTCTCACAATGTTGCTGCTTATTCGCGTCTCATAACGTACGCTACTTTGCAGCCGGAAAATAAATTTCTCTCTCGGCATCGAACTTTGTTGTTTCTCCGCCATTATGGAATAATTCCTTAACTATCTCTTCCCTCATATATTCAAATCGATAGATGAATTCCTTTCCCTTGCCTTTCTTATATATATATATATATCTGCGAGATTTTAGCTGCTGACAGCCATACTGCCTGCCAGCTAGCATTCATCTTTTGAAATTACTCTTCGCTCTTCTTTGCGAGATTTACTCGCATGAAACGACTATATCGGAGAATACTTTGATTCATTAGGTCAAAGATATCGAATGTCGGGAATGTAGATTTTACCGGGGACACAATTCAGAAACTTGACTATTTTTCTTTTGAAAGTCATCGATAGATTTTACTTTTTCACTTTTTTGGAAAGTTAAATATACGAACGTTTTTAACTAATAGTCTTAAGTTAGAATTTACTCCGGATATTAATCCAGATTATTTGCAAGTGCGAAAGGATATTAGGTATCTTGTAATTTATGAGCGGCCCACGACAGTCAATGTTCTTCATAATTATTGAGCATAACTTAATGATAAGAGAGCAAAAAATTATTCACTGTAAATTATTCACTCGCTTGCGAAGGAATATGGTAATGCAAACAACAACACTGTAACATAATTAACGACTCGATTAACAATGTTGACGTCGATGAATTTATTATTTGATTGAATCGCGTTTAGACACGACGCGAGGTCAATTATGTTTAATAATATAATAATTAATTAATTTGCGAATCTCGTATATACAAATATATGCGCGCACAAATATTTAAATGTCTATTTCTCTTTTATATACATATATGTATATGCATATTCTACATACGTAAAAAATGTGTAATGTACGTGATGTATATTGCAAAGAATAGGTACAATTAATTACCGTACCGATCTTAATTATTGTACGGATTTGTTTACTAGACTAGCGGTATACATGAGTGAATATTTATTATATATAGGTAAATATTTTGTCGTATAGTAATTATAAATGTATACTTAACGAAGTAACGTAATATCAATATTTTTGAATTAATTCTCCCGTTGTGGAGAATTAATTATCAGAGTAATTGGTGCAGTGTCAATTTCTACATTTCCGATAGCCGCTACATTTATTTATTTATTTATTTATTTATTTATTTTTTAACATTAATTTGTATTCGGATTCGGTAATTTGGAGCATACAATATTAATATAATAGTAACAGCATTAACGAATTATTAATCAGTGTAGTATTAATTATATGGTCAGTAAAATATTAGCTGATATTGCGTATTATTCTGTAAAAGAGATATTACAGTTTATGCTATTTTAATTATTTCGACGTAACGTAATAATACATGTAATTTATTATTAAATATTATTCAATATTACTTTATTCGTTATTAATGGGATTCTTTTTTAAAAGTAAAGTTAAACTGCACATTGGTTTTTAGTATTGATTTTAAATTACATACGGTCACGTAACGCACTATTGAATTAATACGAAACACAAGGTTCGTTTGCAACTCGCTTTTAGCTTCTCGTTGAGCCAGTTGTTCACGGATGGTGATATTTAGGAGAGAAAGATACGTATTTAATACGGTACGCCTTGTACGAGTTAGTACGACAAGGCTGTACTGAAGCTATTTCACTCGGTTGAGCTCTTTAACGAGTCACTCGCGTTGCAACAACAACTAACAAGTATACAACAACTGGGTTTCTTCGTCCCTTCTATCGCTTCCGAATTTCGTCGTATCACACCAGTGCGGTATCATCAGTGGCCCTGCGGTATTAACTAGCCAGCATAATCGGGATCGAAACAGTCTAAAGAACCTTTAGCGCCTTCCTCTCCTCCACCTTTCCCTCTCTGTCATCGCGCGATATTACGGCAATAAAACATTAGCAATTTATAGCCGGGTAAAGATCCTTTAGATCTTCCCTTTCATCGCTATGGCGCAGCCCGGTGGAATCTTTTATGCGAACACGTCTCCGTCATCAATCAACGTCGTGAAAGAATAACTCGGGAGCGTTTGAAAAATGATAGCGGGCGCGAGGCCGGTAGGTGACTGCTGCTTCTGCTTCACCGATGCTCCTCTTCCAACCGCGACGGTTGGCGGCAACGACAGTCCGTTGACTGATAATGAGATAGAACTAACAATCGAGTGCAACGCAACTTATGCAAAGTGCAACGAGCGATCGCGCCGTGACGTGCTGTTTAACACGGCGCGGCGGGATAATTTGACAAATTTACGACAAAATTACGCGTAAATTGTCGCGCGGGCGCAGGCTCGACTCACACGACGAAAGGAAAGCTGCGAGATACGTCTCGTCGACGTATCTCTCGCTGAGAAATCATAATAACCCTGTGATAGCCCATATTATAGCGCGAGATGTCTCGAGAATATTTTTGCTCGTACAACCACCGCCATATCTACCTATATACACTTATATACATATTTTTCCTATGGCATCCGATAGGTATTCTTAGGATGTCGCGTAGATTTCTTTTGTACCGTAATTTCCATACATGTCTTACTGAAATATTTTCTGAATATTCCCTCTGTATACGAGATACTTTCTATATTTGAATAACACCCGAGTAAAATATTTAAAACAATTTTGAAATATTTGTATATACTGAGAACATTTACATAAAATTACATCGGAAGTATTTTTCAGGATGCAGCGGAGCCGCATTTCCGAAATAACGATAATGCATATATGATAATACATATAAATACGTACGGTGCATCGATGTGTATATTTTCTTAACGTTAAGCTTCCCTCGTTATCACGAGAACTGAAGACGATGTGTGCAGCTCGTTATCTTTCACGCCGGCCGGGCCGGCGTAATTTTAAACCATGATTCTGCGATTTCCGATTGCGTTTAAAAACGCTATTTACGATTAACGCAAATAACTCCTCGGGAGAGCGTTTACATAATGATTGTGTACATTTGATTTGTATGATTATGGCAATACACGAGGCGCTTCAGAATTGATGTTAATTTCAATAATATCGTTGATATCAAAATGATAAAAATCACATTCGTGGATTCTTCAATACATATATAATATATTCAATATTGAATAATTTATATGTGTATAATAATTCGCGAAGATAGATTTATATATAACACACAACACGTAAATATTTACAGACGCGCACACATTTTGCGTCCTGTTTCCTTACATGTTCTTGGCTCGACGAGAGTGCTTCGAAAATGTAGGGAAGGCGGGAAGAAGTCGCGACAGCGACTTTAATGCGAATTTGCGACCCTTTTTGCCACGCTTTGTACGGTATGAGGGGAGTGCGGCGGCGTAGGAATTGTCCGAGGTGTGCTCAAAGGGTGGATAAAGTAACCGAGGATAAAGGGGAGGCGAGTCAAACCAGAATTTGCTTATTACTTTTACATCGCTACAAAGGACTGACGCACGCGATCTTCCGCCTTATTTAGGTAAAATATTTTCTCCTTCGTCCTGCGGTTGACGCGTTATTATCGATGAAACTTTTCTACGTGTATTGTTCAAATTTTCATAAGGTAATCGGACCATGTATGGCCTGAGCTTTTGCGATTTTTGTTTAATTTTTTGTTGAATCTAAAATTGAAAGCTGACGGTCAGATTCAAAAGAGAAAACATTTCTGAACATTAAAAAGAAATATAAGACATTTTCAGGAGACACGACAGTGTCTCGCGCCAAATTAAATATTTACATAAGTGCAGTGAAGATTTTAAGAAAATGGCATTTAGGCCATACTGGGTACATGTATATCCAATATGACCTAAGTACATTGTTTATATTTTCCTCTTTCTCATTAAATAATGTTTGAAAAATGGAAAATAAAGTGGAAATAAAATGTTACTTTTTTAAGTTTATTAACATATTCATTGACATGTAACAATACACAAAAATCTATTTTGCAAACAATTGACTTATCTATTTATTATATTTACTTATCCTCTTTTTTCACGATAGTTAGCAAATGAAATGTGTAATAATAAAATATTTAAAAAAATGTTACAATCTATATACTCGTGCACTCAGTGTGCCTATACTAGATTAGTCATATTAGTTTTATCTCACAAAGAGTTTCCTCTTTAGTTACAAATAAAACGTTGTGACGAAAATATAAATTAAATACACTATTGTGAAGTATAAGCACAAAACTACAATAAAATGAACTGCGGACATTAATAATTGATAATTATCTCTTAGTGTGTTCATTCTATGTAGTAATTATAGAACGCAATTACCTACGAAATATTACATCATTCATGACTACGACATTCTGCATTTTGTTTTAATAACAATATGAACAAGCAGAATGAACAAACTGAACGATAAACTAATGCAATCGAGTCAGACGGATAGTCTGTGCGAGTCACGACAGTAAATTCAATAGACTGCTCAACTGCAGTTTGTTGAATTCACCGATAAATAGTGAGAAGGATATATTAGGTAAGACATACTAGGTCAAATAGAATCCGATTATCTTATAGATCTTATAGATATATGTAAGATCAGAGAAATATTAACGCGTGCGCACGCGCAATCTGAAATTGATAATAAATATTTAAAAATATTTAATAATCTTATATATATTTGTACAAAACGTATGTATACACGAAACAAATGTAAGCGAATTGAATTAATCGAATTTGTTTTGAAACCGATGGAGAACCACTGGAACGAGTCATGATGCAGGAATAGCACTGCACCAATGTTGCATGACTGCATCACGTTATGCATGTAGTCTTACGTTTGAGACTTATAGAATAGCTTTCAACTTGATGGCGAACGTAAAGGTTCGGTCACTGCCGCCACAAGAACTTTCCTCATCTTGCACGTTCGAAGCACATTACTCCGATATTCCGATTGAGTATTAGCCTCATTAATTCCCACGCTCATTAACCGTTTCCTAATTGGCGTCCGCTGGTCATACAATCGTCGAAACTTCACTAGAATGTGATTATTGTATATTGGAAATATTTTTCATTGCGTTTATTTACACGGGTTTCTCCTACGCAGTAGAAAATATTTTGTGTTTGTGTCAAAATTGATCTTTGTTAAAATTTTTGTTAAATTTTATAATATGCGAGTGTTAATTTAACATAATGTGTAATTGTGTTATTGTTATTTGAATATTTTGAGTTAAATTGCTATTCAACTTTTCTTAGTTGAAATAACACAAGTTATGAATAAGTAAACGACACAAAAATAATGTATTTTAAAGCTAAGTGAATTCTAAGCGAAATAAATATAATATGTTAACTTAACAAATTGCAAACGTTAATTTTATCGAAATATATTAATTTAACATATTATAAGAATTAATTTTATTCATTATCAGAAAATATGCTTCTACAAGAATATTTTGCTTATAATTATCTCAATGTTACTTTTTTGTGTTAATTTTTTTATATAATATTCATTTTATTTTTGTACATAATATTTATTTATATAATACGTGTGTTACTTCTTAACATATTTATTTTATGTTAAATTAACACAAAAATGTAGATGGAACGTGAAACGTAATATAAATATTTTCAATACAAATTTTCCGACTGTGTAGGTCTTCAGTTAGAATTACAATATTATTATTATTATCAATTATCTCTTTATATGTACACACACGTACAACGTTAGATAGCATTTAATTTATTTTCTTAAAAAAAATTAAGTTTATGTATATTTTTTAAACTTGCATTTATATTTTAAAAATTTTCGTAACTCGCCGACGCGAGTAAAAAAAGTCTTATCGTTATCGTATCAGTTCATTAGCAGAACTTCCGTGCGCAATTAGCGATTGAGCCATGCCGATTCGCCTTTCATGGAATCTAAAACAGGAAACAAAGTGGTTCTCACGCGGTCCGTTGCGCTTTTCCGTCGTGGCCGCTGAACCATTTTTAATTACCTCGAAGATCGAGACGAGACATCCTGGCATTACGCCGTTTCCGGCATTGCTCACAATGGGATGATTATCGCGCATATATACGGGTGAAAAGGGCGAGTTGCGGTAATGACGTCACGTCGAGCATTGTTTCAACTGGGGACAAGATTTTTAATTTAAATAAGCGGCACGATTGTATCCTCGGAAAGAATTTTTTCGTTATCTTTTTACGCAAGAAATTTTTTTTCGTTCGTTTATTCACTTTTCTCTTCCCGTAATAGCCATAGGTGTAATGTATCTCACGCGAGATTGTTAACTAATTTATCTTACTAAAGAGATATCTTACTAAAGACACAGCTGAAACGAAGTCTTACAAGTATTAGTGAGCGTTTCGTGTCTCTCGATTTTTTTCAATAAACATTGATTGCGATAACGCCCTGTATATTTTTTCATAATTTTTAATATGATTGTAATTTCTAAATACAAACAAATAATAATCTTATGTGCGGAAATTGAAACAAGAGATACATCATGTTCCCGTAACGCTTTCATACATATTCATGAAATTGCTCGTCGCCGAGGTAATTCGACTGTCATAGATAAAATATCTTCTTTATATAATTTATCTTGCATAATTTATCTTGCATAATTCTTTATTTAACAGTGAGAATTATAAGAAATGGTAGATATATCATTAATATTATTTATTTCAATTCAAATTCCATATATGTACGACACGTCATACTTAGGAATTTCTTTATTATAACGATCAACGATAATAAGTTTCTACATGAAACATACAATTAAAATCACGCTAACAACAAGATAACAATATATATCTATACATAGAATGAATGAAATATATAAAATTTATTGAAATATATAAAAATTTAGCTATTAATTAGATACCGATCTGAAAGAAATTTTGTTAATCCACCAAAATATTTATGTAGAAAACTCGCAAGCAATACTGCAAAAAAATGTTGATATTCTAGCTTGAGCGTCCTACATAATTATTTTGATAGTCTAACAAAATTTATCTTCAGATCTATGTGTATCCACTTAAACTTTTAGATATTTCAGCAAAACTGTTCTTTTCGGATACATCGTATTTTTAAGTCAAAAAGTTCTGCTTTCAAGATGAGAAATATTATTCTCAAGTCGTTCTGTATGTTCTACTGATTCTTAACGTCTCCAATTCTTTTCGCATTACATCTCTCGTCATACAATATCGTTTATTAAAATATTCTCGGCACTTCTTCGTGGAAAGAAAATGAAGAACATACCTACGTCTTCTCCTCGAAACTTGTTCTGGAAGGCTTTACAATGTCGAGATTACCGAGTATGAGATGGATTCCACAATCGGCGAAACCATTACATCCGATTTGATGTACGTACTGATTTATTATATATTACATTAATCTCGCGTGAAGTTTCGTTACACGATGAAACGCGTATGAAAAGCACAGATAATCCGGAAAGAGTCTCATTCAAAGACGTCGCGCAAATCATTACATTTTTGCGTGCGTATAGATTCGTCCTTGAAACGACGTTTCACAATATGATGGTAACAAGAGCTGTAAAAGAATATGATCAATCGGAGGCACGAATCATCTTGACCTTGCGTGAATACTAACACGCGTGTATCGGTAAATACGTGCATCGACTGCAACACGCTTTCTCATCCGGCTGCGAGCAAGGCCTTCGCGCGTTTCAAGTCTCGCCAATAACGATCAACAAAGTTGCACGAAATGCATGTTTCGAGATCGTATAAATTTATTACACACTTTTAAAAATACAATAACTACGTATAATTAAAAAAAAAATAGCAAGTATATGAAATCATATAATTTTTTCCCATCTTTTCTGCCAAATAATCTCATTTAATAGTTGCACAGCAATTTTCTATTAGGAAAATTTTTCTTTCTTTCTCTATCGAGATTCTATTCTCTTTCAAAAATCTCGTGCTGCTTTTATTCCATATATGTTTAATTTTATTTTTAATTTACTTCCAGAGAGAAAATTGCACTTTTTGTACAAATATAAGTTGTATTATAATTTATTCAAAATTTATCATTTAGATAAATTAATGAAACGATTTTGATAAAATATCTAAAAATTTAGCTCGACACAGATCTGAAAATAATTTTGTTGGATTACGTTAAAATAATTACGTAGGACAAACTGGTTGCTAAAATTTTTTGCAGCATTACTCGTCATATTTGAATTTCGTAGAAAATTATTTTGATACTCCAATAAAATTATTTTCAGATCTGAATTTACTTAAATTTTTTAATGCTTTAACAAAAACGTTTTTTTCCATATAAAAATTGCATTAAGGAATTGTATTTAATGTTTTAAATTAAATTAATCTGTATACTTGTCAAGACAAACGTATTTTAGCATGAAAATACACTTTGATGTGGATAATTAAAGCGTTAGTACGATAATTCACTCGCTCTCAGAAATCCCATGGTTACGACAATCTATAGCGAAGAAGGGGACAGAAAGACGACGGTCGACAATCGCTGCGCGCAGTTGAATATACTCGTTTGCATTTGATATAGTCAGACATTTCGCCGGAGTGCAAATTCAAAGATATATTCGACTAAATTTATTTTCAAACGGAATCTTCTTATAAAATCGTCTTTTATTTACGCCTGAATAACTAATGCCGCGCGAATCCACTCTTCTCGAAGAGATCATCAATAACAATTTATATTCAGAGATGTGTGTGTGCGCGCGCGCGCGCTCATATTTGCAGAATGATAAAATCTCAATACCTCTGCGTCATTTTTATGATATATTTCATTTGTGATTCATCATTTTTTTATAATATATTTCATTTGTGTAATATATTTGATTTATGGAGGATGGAGTTCACAAAAAATATTTATATATAAATACACATTACAGCAATATTTGTCCTATATGTATATTTCTCTCTTTGTATCGCTCTTTCAAACATTATATATAAATTTTATGTATAATGTAATTTCTGCAAAATGTGTTTAAATTAACTGAGTGAATATAAAAAAATCGCTGTGCGTTTTAATTTGAAATGCTGCGCAAGTATCGATCGCCGAGAGCGCTGCTGCAATTTTCCAATGTGGACGTTTCGTATCAGTTTCACGAGGTTATTGAATTAAAGAAGCAACTGCTCGACCCCTCTGTTATTGCAGTTCTCGGCACGACTTATACAGGAAGAAACGATCGTCGCACTGGGTACTCCATCTATGAGTAGAGAGTTTGAACGAATTTTACAGACATGTACAATTTTATCATTAATTAATGAAATGCTGCATGTGTTTAATTATAGTCTACGATAAAAGATGAAAAAAATTTGACGCAAATAACGAACATATTTTACTTCATTATCGATCGTTACATATCTCCACCTCATCGTATTAGCATTTATAATATTCTGATAAATATTAATTTAATTAATTTCCGAGACACGAGCCTGTCATTTCAAAAGCTTATTAGCAAATGTCTCTCCCTCCCCGCTGCGCGCGCGCGCGTGTGTGTGTGTGTGTGTGTGTGATTTTAATAATTTGATGGCATGCTATAAACTGGCCTTTGTGAAGCGACATTACGTACATAATCGATAAAGCTCTGTTTATAAGGGCATGGGCGAAGGACTGTAATCAATTATGTTTAATCGTCTCAGCGTTTCCTACCAGTTTCCTACCAGTTTAATAAAATACATCTCGAGTTACTTTTGGTTAATCCCTTACGTTGCACGATATAGAGAAGTTTATATGTACTGCATATTAAAATGCATATCTCAGGAAAGAAACGACTTTCCTCTCAACGTCATCTTCTTGGCATACCGCATCGTTGACAAACCGTATTTACCATTTAACGTTTATCGGATCGCCAGCGAGAATGATGTTATATCGTTATCTGCACATAGAAAACGGCATGGTATAAATTTAAATTAAAATAAGAAGTACGGTCAAATATTTTTGTGTGTACGTCCGTGTGCATATTTGCATACTACACGGCAATACTTGGAGCTATATATAATATGCAACGGACGAAAAAGGCGAAAGGGCAAATGGTGCAAAGGAGAGGAACGGACGGGAGACGAAGAGGGCTGATGAGAGGAAGAGAGTGAGAGGGGAAGAAGGGGAGGGAGAAAGGAGGAGGGAGGGGGGGGGGGAGAAGAAGGAGGGAGCCACGAGGCTGCATCGATCCAGAAGCACCGTGTGTAAACCATCGAGCATAATCAAATTCCTTTTAACCCGAGCTCGTGCACGATATACCAAGGTAGTTCTGTTTTTATTCAGAATAGTCGAATTGTGCAAAAACCCGTTTATCGCTCTCGTATTAAGGTTCGACTTTTGCTACGACGAGAAGTCTCTATTACGCACGCTTTAATTGCTGGCCTGATTTTAATTGCCCCGTTTAATAGTAATTTTACAATTTTGGAAATATGTTCTGCACGAGCGAGAAAAAATTACAAAACAATTGCTTTATGTAACGAGGAAAAATCGATTGTTAATCTACGAGTTTTGCAATGTTTCATAAAATTACTTTCGAATTATCCTTCGAACAAAATGTCCGACTTCAGATTCACTTGCAGATTTATAATGAAAATATTCTAGGGAAATATAATAATTGATGATAGATACTTTTCTTTATCTTTATCTAATATTTATAAAGACAATAATAATAATCTTTATCTAATCAACTCATGATGCCACATAAAACAATCAATCGCATCTAATTTGATTTATAGCATGAAATTAATTATTAATAATTATAGATGTATTAGAAAACATATTTTTAAACCTCTCGAATAAGTAAATTATTTACTGTTATTGCATAATAATAGTAATAATATTTGAAACAATATTTCATTAAATAAATTGATAGATGCTCAATTTGACTCGACGTCAGCTCTAATAGCGATTATCTTGCAGATCAATGAAGTATGGATCGGAACTTTTGGGTCACCCTATATTTCCTGAAAGCATACCATTCGCCCATCTACTACTGCGTGCTCCAGGGTTTAATCTAACAGTGATTTATGCTTCCCAGCGGCTCTCAATAACGCTGATTCATATTACTTGGCATTGATTCTGATTAATTCTATCGATCCTGTCAACGCATTTATTTTTTTTAATTTTGCGACAAACGCATTTCGCTCGACAACGGTTTATTATTATCTCTAATTGTGTTTGCTCGTCTCTATGCGGCACATTGAAATCATGCTGGTATTGTTGCGATCGTATTGCAAAAGTGTTCGGTTTACATTTTGCCTCGTATTGTTAGCTTTTAAAAGAACAAACGTGCGATGCAGATAAATACATGCAAACTTTCAACATGTATTCGTATGTTGTCGAAAAATACATTGCACCGAACATGTTATTTGCCTCTTGCTTCCATTCGATTCGACGTAATAATTCTACCTATCCAAATTCAAAATATGATAAAAGTAAAAATTCTGAAAATGTTTAAAAATTCTATTATCTCTCTCTCTCTCTCTCTCTCTCTCTCTCTCTCTCTCTCTCTCTCTCTCTCTCTCTCTCTCTCTCTCTGTATTGTTTGTAATTTCCCATTTTGTCAATCTGCTTTTAATCATAAATTCTTTCAGGGTTGCTAGGTTTTTTTTTAATTATAAATATCTATACAGTCAGGAAAAACTAGGAAACCCACGAAAAATCAGAAAATTAAAAAATACGTAAATAGAAAAGTCAGAGATTTTTTTTCTATTTAATTGCTAATAATTCCGTTAAAGGAGCAAAATAGACTCAAAATAGATAAAGAAAAACGGAAATTTAAAAGAAAAAAGGCTATTTCATGAAATGAAAGAATTAAAATTGAAGAAATTAAAAATTATGTTTGATAGAATTCAAGATATCGAAGATGAAAAGATAAATACTTTCCTTTTAAAAGCACAACATTGAAACTTTTCGTCTCAAAAATGTTTTTAAAAAGTTACTATAAAAGTTTTTTATTACGTTTTTAATATATCTTTTATTATAGTTCATAAAAAAAACTTTGATATTTTTATCTTTATTTTCATTTAGTGCTCCTTTTTATAGTCAGGGTAATAGTCAGGGAAAAGAAATTTTTTTCTGTTTCGCAACAACCCTGATATTTTATTATTGTAAATATATTGTAATGCATATATTTTCTGACACGTGACGCAAGTTTCATCAAAATCATCATGGATGTTCTCGCATTTGAATGAATGTTCTCAAACATTTTGTGGCACACAATTACTTTCGATTTTGCAGCGTGCATATAAAGACATTGACCACCACTGCGTCGAGACGCTACATATCCCGTTCTGCGTATGAATGTGTTATGTACGCTCGACGAATATGTCAACTGCAGTATCGCGGATTTATTCTGTACTCTGATTCCTCATCTGTTTTTCTTCTTTTTCAGTTATTTTACAATTAGTCATTTGTACAGTGAATTTTATGCGGTTCATAACGGATATCGGAGCGTAATTAAAAAATACAAAGACTTTATCTAATCAATAGCGTTTGGTCAGCATATATTTATTATCGGTGGTCAAATGGTTGACGTGAATTTTAATCGGTCATTATTTTTTAATTATATCTTATGCCTCGAGTTTACATGACTAGCTTTAGATAACTCGAAAACGATAAGAATTACAACCGCGTACAACGACTGTATACGAAAACATCTTTTACCGTCACGCTAAAATGTAAACTAAAATTTTCTCAGTATATACGCCTATCTCTTTTCCTTTTCTCACTCGAAACACGTTTCTCTCTTGGAATCTATTTTCATTTAAGTTACAAAAGCCCATTTAAGAAGTTTGGTGAGAGGCGCGAGATAAAGAAGTGCTGGATACGAGATGATATTACGCAGATAGAAACTTTCGTGGCTATGCTAATAATATGGTGGACATGCTTCACCTTTATTTAAATCTTGATATAAGATACGTTTGTAAAATTATATTCAGAGGCTACGTATAATGCAAAAGGTCATTTAGAAATTAAAAGATTGCCTTTTCCAATAAAAGATTTATTATTACCCGTTATTAAGAAGGAAGAGAAAGATAAATATCAAATTACAAGTGAGAGAAGAGCTGTATTATTGTTAATAAATATATATTCAAATACAGTAACGTATATCATATTAAAAAGTAGCATTTTAATTTCCATCGTTTATAAGTTATCGTTTATCAGTTTTGTAATTGCTTGTAACGTATAAATTTCCTTCAATCTTTAGGTAAATCTCTCAGTCTCTTAAATTTTTTAGCTTCCTTTGAAAGTCTAATGATGCAGTTTGCTTCCCTCTGCTCGCTTCTCTATTCCGCTCTTCTCATATTGATAATTAGCCCCACCCAAGTCTTGGCTTAAGCCCTTCGTCTTCATCCCACTCTTCAGTATATATGCTAACAGCTGTACGAAATATCGTTTGGGATGTCTCATACCACTCAGTATTAATGATATCTCATATAATATGTCGTGAATAAATCGAAATGAGATAATTAATAATTTTTGGAACTGATAATTTATCGTACGTACTTATATTTCTTTAATTTTTTGTTACTTGAATTTGACTAAAGGATAAATAAATTTAATAATATTCGCGATAAGAGTAGAAAAATATGTGATCGAATGATTAACGAAAATAACAAAACACATTGTTGAGTCTATTTTCGTGAATCGTTCGATTGCATATATTTTTCTACAAACCTACATTTATTGCGTATATTTTAAAACTACACAAGTACAATGAATTATTAATTTTCTTTTGACAATTTAATGATTATGCTGAGATCTTTAAAAGAGATCCGGGTTTGACTCCCGGCCGAGGTAATATTTTTCGCAATAAGTTTATTACAGTTTTTTAAGATTAATTTGGGAAATTTGGGGGGATTATTATTATTTCAGATCAATTGCGTTTAATGCCGACGTGCCATGTCGGCACGTAATTATCATTTCTGAAATTAATTCATTTGTTTGAAAATATATATTAGTCCAACACCTCAATAGACCGTAGTGGCGCTTCGGATTTTAAAATAATGTTATTTAACATAAACGATCTTGTTTCCTATCTTATTATCTTTAAAAGAGATCTTTTCCTCTCATTGCGAAGAAAAAGATGTTATTTTTCTATATGTTAATTGCGTACCGAATTGACAGTTTAGATTATCGGCCACATCCTCGTACGAATCGCCGTAGCAACGTCGGAATACATTATCACTCTGATTCGACACACGGGGCGGTGCGTGGACTCGCTGTCGCAGCGTATGAGTATCCGCGTATCCGCGTATCCGCGTATCCGTGTGCGTGCACCGCGTCGCCGCGCCGAAGGGTTCAACTGCAGCCGGCGCGTCGCGACGCCTCGCGTCGCCTCGCCTCGCCTCGCCCGTCGCATTCGGCTACAACCGCGTTAGAACAATCGTGACGATGCTACACGCGTCTACACACGCTCTCCCGCTTCTCGCGTGAAATGCGGAAGTCAAGGGGGTACATGCCGGAAAAGTGAAATCTCGCAGTCTCGCGTTTCATCGAAATTCATTACCGTTGTCACGGTAACTCTTTTACGTGGAAAAGCAAGAGATTTTTATGAAAAAATTGCTACGCTATAAGAACACTCTATGAATTTCCTTTTTTTTTTTATACATGTGCGAATATGCGGAATGAATATCATCGCCAAGTTTCACACGATGAGACCAACTTTTAACAAAGTACTCTAACTTCAAACCGATACATTTGTTTCGCATGCCGTTAACAATACTGTTTCCCGTTAAATCCACGACTCTGCGAACTTCAAAATTGAATTACACCGTGCTTGTGGCGAAAACTCACGGTCGCTGGCGCCCGCGCCGCCGCAAACGCGGACAAAAACAATCGATCAGCGAAATCATGTTCGGCAAGTGGAATAACCGTCTCGTAAACTTCGGAATTCCCGAAAATTCGAACCCTCCTAGGAAATCGCCCCAGTAATAAATTCACTGAAAGTTTCGAAAAAATTTCCTTCTGATTGATATGATGAGCCAATCTCAATAATGAACTTCTCAAAACATAAAGGAAATTTTCTATCTAATGAAAACTATTTCAGAGTATGGAAATTATGACGGAATAAAAGAATATGTTTGCATCAGTTCTACAAAATGTCAAGATGATAAGCTCACAAAGTATGTCAGGAGGATTTTAAGACAGTTTAAGTTTAAGAATACATTATGTCTCGGAATAAATTATGACAAAGAATTATAACAATCTTTTCATGGAGGTTGATTTCATGTCGACATTTATTTCATGATATATTTCATGTTCAATCATAATTTTTTGTCTGTCCTCCCGTGGTAAGGTTTATTTTCAATATTGAATATATTCGCGATGAGAGAGGGGGGGGGGGAGAGAGTGAGAAAGGAGAAAGAGGAGAAGCAGGACAAATTGGCACGCGCGAGCGCGTAGGACGCAGCGATGGGATCAAACGTGATTCAAACGGTATTCAATACTTTTTTCCGTTAAGGTATCTCGATACGGAAGGTTAACCGCAACCTCTTCGAGGTCGCGACCTTCTCTTCCGTAGAATTAATCTCTCGCATTCAAAATTGCTTCGTAGAGCCTACTGCAAATTATTCTGATTTCAGTAAGATACGCACTGTGCGCCTTTCTTATAGTAATGCCATCATTATGGATTCGTGTGCTTAATCAATTGTAAAATTACTATTTTGCAGAGTGATGTTCAAATAATGTAAATATTGGGTTGGAACAAAAAGTTTGTCTATTACGTTAACACTTCACTCGTATTATGTTTACACGTTTGTTAACAAAAATTTGACGTAATTACCATTTGATAGAACAAAGCTTTAAGATTTTGTTTTTTCAATTATAATTTACGATACTTTTTGACAGAGTTATGTAGTAATCAAAGTCAAAATGCTCCTTTTAGTTAATCCGCGATAACTCGTAACAAAAAATTTTAGAAACATTTTTAGAAAACGATTTTATAGAGAAAATTTCAAATTTTCACGTTAGTAAATTGAAAATTTTTGCAAATTTGTTCAGACACCTGGCACAAAATGGGAAGAAAAATTCCCATTTTTGCGTAAATGGAAAAAGCCATATTCGGTCAAGACGGTTCTTCCTAATCATATTTCTTTTTGTGAATTTATACAATTTTCAATTCAAGCTAAGTGTTCGTCGATTGGAACACAAACCTAAACCGAAGCCAGAGTAATAATATCACAAGTAATTTAACAATTTTGCTCATCGGCATCTTAATACGAAATCTGTAAATAATAATTTAATTGCCATTTTTATTCTGCTCGTAGTTTTCTACAAATAAAAATGACCAAACTTACAGAAACTCAAAAGACGTAATAATTTTTCAAAAGTAGATTTTAAGTTATACTATAAAAACTTTTTTTTATTTAAATTTCGTTCACTTTTAACGAAGTTACAGCTGCTTGAATTTTGAAATTCGTAGCACTACGAACTTTTATTCCAACCGAATACATGATCAACATGGATAAAATATTTTTAAGCTAGTCTCATAATAAAATTTGATATATTTAAATATAAAATGTATCGAATATACATATATATTGATGTACATATTAAATATTGAAATGTATAAAATATGTGAAGGGAATATATAAAATATGAAATTTTATATTTTTGATTTTCAACTATGTTTTTTACAATAGAAATAAATTCTGAAGAATCATTAATAATTTCGACAGAATTATTAACCAATAAATTAGAATCAAGTTTGTAAATTTAATATCATCGTAGTAAAGAGAATTTCCAAGGCATTATCTGTTAATCAAACGAAAAATATACTTTGAAGTTTTATTTAACGCAACGTCGCGCAAAGGAATTAACGCGAAGTAACGAAAAGTGATGCGAGCATGATTCAATTATTAGATCGGACAGCGATTATTCTAATGTCTGTCGATGGCTTTCGACGACAAGAGCTGCTTGCGAATCGATTGAAAATTACAGCTTGCGGGGAATTGGATCGGGCCCATCGCTAGCGCCGGTCGCGAGCCAAGGGGGAAGAGGAGAGAAACACACGTCGGGGGAGAAGCACAGCGAGCGAATAAGTGGGGACGACGGAATGAGGCGCGTGGTAGGATGGGGAAGGAGGGTTGAGGAGTATGCGGGGGTTGAGGAGGAATGGTGAGAGAAGGGCGAGATGAGACAAAGACGGAGAGCGAGAAAGGGGTTGAGGGGAAAGAGCGAAAGGGAGGATGGCAGTGGAAAGAGAGGGCGAGAGCGAGAGAGAGAGAGAGACCGGTAGAAAGGTTATAGTAGAAGGGAAACTACTATTGGAAGAACTCTGGGACGAGAACGGGAAGAAGAGCGAAGAGGAGCGGGCTGTGGGGTTGGGGAGAAGAAGGGGGAATATGGACGAATACACAGAGAGCTAAAAGATGAAAGTATAACCCGAGCAACATACAGTGGCTCCCAAATCAAATAGAACGTTATAAGCTATGGCCCACTTGATGATACAAATGCTTTGAAGGATTTTTTTCATTGGTCAATTAGTAAAATTCTTTCTTCCGATTGGTCAGTCAAAAGGTTCGAAGCATTTGTAGCGTCAAGTGGACCGCACCCTATATCACGTATAAATAAAGTTTCCGAACTTCGGTCCGATGGATATTGCAACGTCAATAAATTATCTTCCGTTAGCCGCCATATAAAATCGCCCTGGGCGTATACGAAGTAAATCACGCTCCGCTTGGCGCGTTGCACAATTACCGAAAGAGTGTGTCTTTCTTACGGCGCGCGGATTTTCACTCGTGCGGAAAATTTATTGGATTATATAGAGTCGGTGGCTATAGAAGCTACGTTCGGAAATACGAGAAAAATCATTTTTTTTTTCTTGTCGAAGCTAAAAGCTTCGAAATAAATTTGTACATATCTATATAATAATTGTTATTGGTCCTTTGCAAAAAGAAATTAAACGCATAATTATTTAGAACAGTTGTTATTCATATTAAATAGATAACGGATGTGCGTATAATTAAAGTAAATGCTCAATGAATGAATTGAATAATAAGAACTGAAATTTTTTTAATTTAATTTGCAATTTCTTACAATCATAAAAAATATTATATATTTATGTAAGTAGTACGATATTTTTTTAAATTGGAAAAAACATGTAAACACTACGTCTTACTCAAAATGATGAGTGAAAATATGATTGTGCTTGCGACCATTTAAAATAATAAACATATTTTTTTGCAATCAAATTATGTTTTTAATACTTATTTTGAAATAAAATATTTAATTTCTTTTTAGTTTATTATCTTTTCTCTCTCTCTCCCTCTCTTTCTTCGTTATTAACAAATCGTTATTAACAAATATCATAACAATACAAATATATTATTGATTTTTCAATCGCTAAGCACATTCACTTATTGAGTCACTTACCTTATATTGCAATTATTACTGTCAGAAATAAACAATGAGATAATTTATTAATAATGAAAACAATAAATTTATGTACACGTAGCGCAGCTGCGATGAAGTCATTCGATTACACATGGTATCGTTGAGGTTGCGTAAACGTTTGAACTCTGCTCGAACGGGCGATAATAATTTATGCGTCTAATGCGGAAAGAGCAGAGGCATACGGGGCAAGTAATAAGTCAAACTTGGCGAAAATGACGTCGCTCTGCAAGCACCGGCGAACAATTAAATTATCGTGGAGGCGGAGCAGATAACGATGCACTCGAGATGCAGCATAAACCACGGTTTATATCGCGTGGATTATATACGTATATGTATAACGTATTACATAGATAGAGAAAGGAGAGACTATTATACACACTCTCATCTTTCTCCCTCTTCCCCCCCGATAGTAAATAGTTGCATCTCACCGCGAAAGCTTTTGCGCGCAAGTTCCTAGCATTCCCATGTAGAGTCGCTAGCTCTCAATTGAAAGTCGGTACAAATACCGATGAGAGAGCCATGTTATGTAGGTAAATGGGAATTCTACCGGAAAAATTTCTTCCCGCCAAAATCCCGAATTCATCATGCCTTATCTTTGCTCGCATGCTGGTTCGCGATCTCTCGATAATGGTTTAATTATTAACATTTGTTGCATGAAAATAGTGAAATAAAAGTCTCATTTGTTTCATAAAATAATAATTCTATTAATGATACATTGGCTATTGCTTGTTACTGTATTATGTTATACTACAATGTATCGATTTTGCTAACAATTAAATCAAGCTTTGCGAAAAATTAATATGTAGAATAAGTATGCAACAGCAATCCTCTTCTCTCTCTCTCTCTCTCAATTATCATTAATAAATCATTTAAAAACTAAAAATTCTATTGAGAAAAATGTTCTTATTATACCAACAAGAAACACATTCAAAATGTATTTTAATCAATTTAATGTAAATCAGAGATTTTGAGCTATTGTAACCGAATTTCTGATTATCTCGACTAGAATGTTTGATAGACTATAAATAACTATATGTAAATATTTGATTAACTATAAATATTTGATTTGTAGCTTTTTGTTTGACTTTGTTAGAATTAATTCAACAAGACTTTTTTCATTATAACATATTTTATGTTATATTTTATTTTTCACTATAACATATTATAGTATATTTTATGCAAAATAATATATCAATAGGTTACTGATAATAAGTTTTTAATAATATTTTTATTTATATGTGTATCAAAATATGACTAAAGTATATCAAATGTTTTATAATTTATTGATTTTTGCTAAACTTATCTTAATACTTGTACATGTAAAATAATTAAATAACTATAGAAAAATATTATTTAAAAAATCAGATGTTTCATTTAAAAAAATTGAGTTATTCTTCAGTCTTGAAATCTCCTTCACACTTCCATATACATCAAAAATGTCACTGTCATTACTTTATATCTCTCGAAATCATGAAATTTTAAGTTTTATATTATTTATATTATTTATATTATTTATATTCTTTATATTATTTATATTCTTTATATTATTTAGAATAATAAAGATATAAATACTTAAGTTAGATATTTTATGTAGGTATGTACATTCTCTAGGAGAAAACAAAATAATATTAATTATATTTTAATAACTGTAAAATTCAAATACCTGTAACAAAGTTATGAAAACGAAAATAGTTTTGAACATCAAAACATGTATATATAGCAAGATAGATAGGATATTTGAAAAGTCCCGGATCTTTTTAAATATCTTGAAAAATAAGCATTTCTGAGAAAAATGTTTCATACAAAAATTGTATAGTTTAAAATGCTCCATTTACTGATCAAATCTTTTTTTTTTTAAATGAAACATTCAATTTTTTTATTTCAGAATCTAATCGCTAGTGTCAAGAGCTTTTCAAAACACTATAATAAAGTTATTTTCCATTAAGTACTTTTCAAGTTATAAAGCTCAAAAATTATAATATCGCCGATAGCATTATCCAACGTAACTGGTTAGAACTTTTATGACTAAAACCTCTTAAATGTTGTTCAGCATCATGTCCTGGATATCAAAGCCATTGGAGATTATTTTTCTTATTTTTGCATTAAAAATTCATTTTTACGTAAAAATGAAAATAAGAGGTATAACCTCCAATGGCCTTGATCTTGACAAATGTTATTCAAGTCACGATCCTGAACAACATTTAAAAGATTTTAGTCGGTCAGACACTCTTAGTAGTTCTAATGCCGGCGATACTGTAACTTTCAAGTACTTTTCAAGTTTCTTAAAATGGTTTCTTAAGATGGAAAATAACTTCATTATAGTATTTTGTCACCTAAGATCAAACTGATCAGTAAATAGAGCATTTTAAACTATACAACTTTTGTACGAAACTTTTTTCTCAAAAATACTTGCTTACTTTTCAAGATATTTAAGGGATCCGGGACTTTTCGAATATCCTAACGTTGATGAATATTTACATTATTTTGTTAATTTTATACAACTTACAAAATGAAATAGCAGAATAATTATAGTATATATATTACAGAATAATTACAATATAGATTAAAATGGTGCAATTTTGAACGAAATAAGATCTAAATTTAATGTTAAGATTCAAGTTTGATTAATCTCATTGTAAGAAGGGTTTAACGTATCAGAGCAAAAAGGAAAAAAACTAAAATTGAATCTTGAAAAGTGGCTTCGAATTTTATTTCATTCATTTTATTTATTGTATTCAGTATTCGAAAATGTACTATTTTACCCGAGTACAGGCTTCATACAATAGGCTATAACAATTATATTCTTCCGATTTAGATAAACATCTGTCATTATCGACTATTATGCTATAATATGATACTATTACTAGATACATCAATGATATATTTTTCATTTGACTGTTTACACTTGTACATGAACTGACATTCTGTTTGGACATAATTTTTATCGTTTTTCGACATACTTTCTCGCTTTCGAACGAGGAAACAGTATAATAATTAACTATTTTTTCTAGTGTATATATTATACACGTTTATATATTATATTTATTTATTACTGATTTCGATTTAACTTATCTGCGCAGATGATAATGTCCCTAATGATAAATACTTTTTAAATAATTCCACGTCCATAATTCACACATCCTATATTGAGAAATACTTTTCTTTGCAGGACGAGGTGCTGACGATTTCAGAAAAAGTAGTCGTCCGCGTGCACGACCTAGTCACATGGCTTTCACCTACGTTGGAATGGTCGTGGGGACGGGAAGTATCCTATCCAACGACCCCGACGTCGTCCCCGGAGACTAGTCCACTTAGATACGAGATGCCGCAGCCGCAGGTGCTGACGGATCCGGGGATCGATTTCTCGGACGTCGAGAAACAGCAGAAGGAATACGAAAGCAATCTGAACTCTTTGAAAAGATCGGACAGCTTCCAAACGAAGGTGGTAGTACTCTCATATCCTAGATATTGCCGCTACAGGGCACTTCTACGTAGACTCGAAGGTGCCGAGCCCTCCTGGCTGTGCTCGTCCATCGCGGCCGCGTTAGGAGGCTTCACCGCGACGCCAGGCACCAAGGTGCTCTTCTGCAGAGACACATTTGACTATCCGGATCTCGAGACTCATGAACTGCTGTGTAATCACTTGGGTATGTATCATTTATCAATTTTTTAATTTAAACTTTTAATATACACGATAATTGGGTCATTCGTGTCTTGCATATTTCTTTTCTTTAAAAAATTAAGAGCACTTCGAGTAATTAGTTATAATATTTATGTACAATTTTTGTAGATACACGATTTTTTTTACTTTCTAAAAAATACTTTCTAAAGATATCAAAGCATATGTGTCACTTATTAATCCGGGAATGGTCGCGTCCCAGTCGTTTATCTATTTTCCATTTGTACCTTTCAATTTGTTCAAATGTTTGTTAATGTTTTTTCGTAAGATAAAATAAAAATAAAAATATATTATACATATAAATAAAATTATTTCCAGTAATTATATTCCTTTGTAATTGATTAATAATGAAACATTATTTAAAAGTTTTTTTATTAATTGTTACTTATCATTATAGTAATTAGTGTAATTACAATACATATATATAACTTAGTGTAGCAAATATATTTCAAAATAGCCGCGACGCGCCTACTAAAATGTTAGTCAATTCACGCCTACTACCGGGTTAATATAATGTTTGTATAATATTTGTTAAAGTGATGAAAATTAAACTGGGACACGAATGACTCATCATGTGTGATAAAGGACCGAAAATTATCGTGTGTATTAAAAGTTAAAATTAATTATTCAGTTCGTAAAAAGATCTTGCAAAAGAACGATTTCTTTCAATTTGTTATATATTTATTTACAATAACGGATAATATGAAATATTCGGGAAATTGTCGTACAACTAAAAAATGATTTCTCTTTTGATAAGAGAAAGACAAGTGAAAAATATAGAAGAAACTTTTTTATTAATCATACATATATTTTTAGAGAAAAATTATTTTGATTGCTGACCAACATGTTCGTATTCACATACATTTAACTGCTGGCATTTGTGTGTGCGTTTGAGTTATAAAGATGCTTGTAACGTGCAACCTTGGAGTTTATTTGCTCGATACTACGAACGTATTATATTATATATAATATGTCACTATACACACACAGGGAATACGCTGTCTATTAATAGTAAATGCCTGACATCATTATTATCTTCCGAAAAAAATGATTATACAATTACGAAAACCTGACATATCTTTTTTTAATACTGAAAGCTTGTGGCGATAATTTTTCAATTGCACTTATTTATTAATAATATAACTATTTTAAGCAATACGTAATTAAAGCACAGCATAATATCTTCACATTGAAAGTAATTCTCGAAAAACGTACAATCAATAAAAAGCTTCTACGTATTCTCTTTTTATTTATCTTTCATTATGAATTGCATCATCTATCAATCTTATACTTTACTAATTATAATTTATTAAATATCTCATATAATTTTAACTTGAGATTTTTTTCAAATAATTATTTAATTGTAAATATTGTATTGTACTATACTTTAATGTAAAAAAAGAGATAGATGAAAAATATGAAGCGCCATATTTTAATTGTGTTAACTACAGAGAAGAGAGCGGACTTGTGAAGGTAATTTAAAAAATGTTTCGATTAAATATTTGAAAGCTTCTCTCTCAGTCATTCGCAAATAAATACGATACAATTAACATTCTCCTGTTTAATAACGAATAAATAAACTGTAATCGATATCTTTGCGAACGTCGTTCATAGAGAGGTTTTTTTGCAATAATGTTTATATTTGTTAAGGCTTCGCTTGAATCTCACACGATAATAAATTCAATTTGCGCATTTATATACGTACGCACACGCTCGTCGAGAAGAATCCGAATATATAAAACAAGAGATGAGCGATATTATATTTGATTCTCGATTCTCGCGCGTTCCTCTTTGTATTCGCCGGATGAAACACGGAGATAACACAAAGATACCGATCGACAGAACATAACAGCTCGCTCGCTTAACGATACAACACACATACGAGAGTGCCGACTGTAGCCTGCGCCGGCGCTGGGGAAAAAAAAAAAAAAGCGGCTTGCGACAACGCTGTTTCATTGGATCGCTCGCGCCTCGCACGATGCGGAAAACCGAAAACGATCCCGAGGGGATGTAATAGACGAGATAAGGCCCAGCGGCCGCGACGCGAGCGAGCCAACGGAAAAACGAATAGGTGGGCTCTAAATCTCATTGTCAGGGGGCCGAATTCGCCGTCATCGGTCTGGCTGGCACATTCGTCGTTTTTCCGACGCATCCGGCATCCGGCATCGCTCCGTGCCGCGTGCGTAATTCGACATTCGAGCGGGGGCAACTGGCGAGCGCGCGTGGCGCGCGTGCACGCATGATCCTGCGCTCGTTACGACACCGACGACTCGCCCGGTCGCCTCTCGCGTGCCGCGTGCCGCGTGCGTGCATTCGTGCATTCGTCCGACGCGACGTTCGCGAGACCGCGAGACCGCGAGGCGTGCGACCGATGGAAAAATCGGCGTCCCCCTCCCCGCCATGTAAACGTAACGTATCCGTCGTATTGACACGTTCGCGTCGAAAATCCGATCTCGCTAGCTGCCGACCGATTAGTGTACCTCTCTTCATCAACCGATTGATCGTCATTAAATTGCGGCTTTTTCTTCGCGATCAAAGTGTAGTTTTTTTGTCGGCGCGATCCGGTTCATCGCCAGCGTGACGCTTTTATCACGATACGTGGTACCCGTCCATCTCGACATCTCGCGATTCGAGCACAACGTAGCGATTATTGTGCGTATGTGTGTATGTGTGATGTGTGATGTGTGACGTGTGACGGCGAAGGGCGGGCAGTAGTGCAAATAGTACAGTTCGACGAACTTGTACCACACGATCCGAATCTTCGTTGTCAACTACGCGCCTCGTGGAAGATATCGGCTTTAGAATTAGATTGATTGGTAGTCAATGGAGGACTTAAACATTCGCTTATTCACACTTACACGAATTCATCGAGTTCCCGGGGATACAACCTGGGACTCGACAACGAACTCTGCGATTCGTTTGTTTTTTGTTCATCCGTGCTCGTCGTATTTTCGCCTTGCCAAGTTACATTGTCCATGGTGAAAAAAAAAAAAAAAAAAAAAAAAAACGCCGGAAGGTTACACGCGATTATCGCCTGTCTGGCAATAAACTTATAATCGTGAGTGTCGTTCGAAACTTCACTACGGAAACAATGGCCATTGTGATGAGAATTCGGAATAATAAAGTGGTTTATCTGAACATACCTGGTAAGATAGTGGAATATACATATATTTGTTAATTTCTAAGGAAATTATTACAAGCTCGTGTTTACGTGAATACTATTCCGTTGAATGCACACATCGTGTCGCGCGTTCGCACGTGTGCCGATGTATGTACATGTGCACGTGTAATCTTTTAACACGTCAAAATAGCTAGGAACACGTGGCCGAGTTTTTTTTTTTCAAGTATCGATTTTTAAGATATATTGCATCTTCCTTTTCGAAAAACATAGGCCGGTATTCATAGCCGATTATTATATTCAAGACCGTCTCAATTAATCATAAGATGTTATTAACCAATCATAGAGCCGTATTAGCATAAGACGATTAAGATGAGATCTTGTTGAAATAAAAACGAACTGTGAATATCGGCCGTAAACTTGTTATTGATAATTGAAATGTCAATAACTAATCTAATATCTCACCTATTGTTGATCCGGTTGAAAATTACCGGTGTGCGTTATATTATGTAATTTGATAATGAAATATATATACATATCGGATATCTATATAAAGCTATGCAATTGCAATTTCAAAAATATATTGCTTACAAGATAATTACTATTAAAGTGCATCTTAATTAAATGAACGAAACGTGCTTTGATTGGATTTTATAACGTGCAGATTTTGTCATAAAGAACACATTGGATAAATAATTAAGTTAATAAAGTTGATAAATTAAAGTTGCGAATAGTCGATCGTATTACCAATAGCGTTATTATGAATTTTCGAGTCATTTCGACGTCCCGGTCTGTTTGTCGATAACATTTTGTGTGTGTTGTTCCGCATTCAAATAAATAAATACCTTCTCGACCTTGTCACTACAAAGTATTCAACAGGTCACGTGTGCTTATCGTGTTTACGTGTCTTACTATCGTATTTACGACGTTAATGCTTGAAACATTATAATGCTTGAAACACAAATTATTTTACATAATATAAGTTTGTTTAATTCGTCGCGTGTGTCTATAATAATGTTACGTACTTAAATACACATCGTAATCTCAATCCCGTTGCGCTGATCCGTTCGGATTTAAGTGTTTGATGCCAATTTCTACCAACGTAGATTAATTTTAATCTCGGTTCAACTAAAAATCAATTCTAAAGATTAGAAAAAAACAAAGAACAAGTTGAACCAAGATTAAAATTAATCTACGTCGGCGGAAATGGGCATGATTCTCTCTCCTCTCTCCTCTCTCTCCTCTCTCTCTCTCTCAAAATATAATTTATTTCCTTACTAACATTTTATTTAAAAATTTTTTCTCTGATAAATTGAAAATAAGGAACTAAATCAAGATTCAATTGAGTTAATAATTAAAATAAAAGGTTACGTGTCCTAGCTAGATATTAATGTTAATTATAATTAATATTAAACATCTAGTTTTAGCTCGTAGCCCTTTATTTTGTCATTTTGATTATTTTTTTTGATATTTGATGCCTTCGTTGTTAATCTTTATTATGATACACAAGATTGAGTCGTTCGCAGTTGTGTTTTGTGCATTTCTTTCCTTGGAAATACTAGAAGCACCAAAAATAATGATCTTTATCCTTTTTTTTAAACACACACACACACACAACTTTGTAAGTACTTTCTAAAAAATATTGAAGTATATGTAAAAATCACTTAATAATTTTTGTGTATTTGTGAAAGTGATAAAAATTAATCCAAGACACAAACGATTCATCGTCTGTACTAAAGATTAATATAAAAGTTTTTTCTGTGAAATTTTTTTTATTTTTTTTTTACAGCTTTTTAATTATTGACCTAAACGAGATAATTGTATAGTAAATTTGAACAGACCAGCAGGTAGAGTTGACTAGAAAAGTCGAGTGGGTGGAAAAAACCGTGGTAAATTCTGAAATTTTACCGTTTCAGTGAAATAAACTGACAGGAACTATGAAAACGATTAATACGTAGTACTGAAAAATGTATTTTTATACTTTATGCAAGAAGATATTAATTATGATAGTTCAAAGAAAAACCAAACCAACTGACAATAATAAACTAATAACAACAATAAAATCTTATAGTAAAATCTTTTTTAATTAAAATTAATGTGTGAAATACATTTGTAAAAACAGAAACTTCGAAGATAATACAAACGCTATTAAATTGCATATTAATTTTTAACTGCATGAGAAAAACATGATAATATACAACAAAATAAAAAATTTTACCAATACATATTTGGTTAGTGTTTACTGTTCAATATTTTGTGACAAGAAACTAATTTATTTATTGATTCTTAATCTATTACCTACGAATTTTATTTTGAATAAAGCTTAAATTGGAAAATGCATTATCAGTTGACGCTACACTGTATAGTGACATTGACTGATACTAGAATATTGAATTAGACTATTAATAGCAAAATTTTCTGTTCATTTTATTTTTAATAGAAGAGATCAATTTTGTATGGAAAAAATCGATTTACATTGATATAGACTTTATTCCAAAAATATAGAAATTTGTCAAGTCTGCCAGCAGAGTTAAAAGATGCATTATGAAATAATTAATTTTTTGTAAACTCTCTGAGGCCCGATTTCACAATATATGGTTACCTAAAGATTAAAGATAACCAAGAAATCAAATTTATGAATGAATTTCATTGATGAATCTGTTGATAACCTTGAATGAAACGGCTTAACGATGATATGCGATATACAAATATACAATACGAAAGCTTTTTGATTGTTCAATATAATAAATTTTACAAATCTCTTTGAATAACCGTAAAGTTGTTTGTCGAGAAGAAGAAATCAAAGCGAATCGAAATATTTTGCAATTATTATTATCGTCATTAGTAATGAATACACATATCTTACGATCGTTATACTACGACGCATATTTGTATATGTCAAGGCTGGACTTTTTTCTCAATTAAAACATATTAAAATTATATGCAATTTAAATCTAACGTGATGATATTTGTGATTTTCAGCGCCGAAATTAAAAGGTAGACCACGAAGAAAGCGTAAAAAGCGCAGCGCTTCGCCGGGCGAATCCTCGAACGAGAGCGAAGCCTCGGTGGCGTCGACGTCGAAGAGTACGTCGGCGATCACCAGCCTGGTGATACCCACGGTCGGAAGGCCGCCCTCGTCCGGGATACGGCGGAGCGAAAGGAAGACTAGCGCGGAAGAAAAGAAGTTCATCACTGACGTGCAGAGTTTTATGAACTCTCGGGGTACGCCGGTCGGAAAGATGCCACTGCTGGGCTACAGGCAGAGTCAGTATCTTGTTATCTTTCCTCGGATTTTCTATCCGATGACCGGTCTTGCTACCGGAAAGGCAGACCGTTTCTCTTTTTCAAATTTCTATTCGCGCAATTCCGGCAGCAATTTGGCTGGCCAGACTGCAAAGAGCTAAGACAGCAGGGTTTCCTTCTCGCAAAATATATATCACAATTATTTCGTGCTTACGGCTCTAATAATCTTTTTTTTTCTCCATAGTCGATCTGTTCCTGTTCTATACAAAAGTGCAAATGCTTGGTGGTTATGATTCTGTCAGTGCTGGGCGCCTTTGGAAGACTATATACGATGACATCGGTGGTAACACGGGTTCTACTAGCGCAGCAACTATTACACGTAGACACTACGAAAGGTAAAGTATTTTAACGAATTCTCATCACGCAATTGTTTTATTTGAGCATTTTAATATCCTTGTATACAAATATTTAGAAAGATTTTTTTTTATTTTTTTTTTTTTTAATATAGATTATCCCCTATAAATGCGTTTAAATTATAAAAAAATTGTGTTGTATCTGCAGATTGTTGTTACCTTACGAAAGGTATCAGCGAGGCGAAGAAACAAAAGTGAGATTGAATCTCGGACGACGTACCAAGAGTATGAGTGCATCCGAAGATTTAGACATCAAGGAGGAACCGAGCGAGTTCTATATGTCGGAAACACCTCCACCAATAGATGTAATTCCTGCGACCACAACACCACCCTTACAACCAATAATGTCAGCAACAACAACGGTAATTGGCAACATTAATTTAATTAACGTGAAACTATGCTTAATGCAACTTAATTTTTTCATACCATATGTTTTCCCGCTTGCAGACTTTACTCTTGAGTGAGAAACCCAAAGCCGAAACTGGCAAGACATCCTCATTACGTAGCGTGCGAGTGAAGCCGGAACGTCTGAAATCTTTGAATACAATAATCGCCAATAATGCGACACCTTCCAGCCAGCAAGCTAGCCAACTGCCAAGTCCACCGCCATCCTCCAATACATCTATCTCGACGCCCAATAGCACACCCTCCACAACACCGACGAATGGTACCAGTAACAATCAGAGTGTCTTGGAGAGGCAGCTCAACAGTCCTTTGATATCCCAACAAGTTCCACCATCGTGTTCGCCACCAGGCTTGCCTGTGACTAGTGTAGCGGCAAACGCGTCGACGGTCGTCACTCTAACACCTCCACCTGAGAAGGATATGAAGGAGATCAAGTTGGATCCCAAGCAAACAACTTTACTGGCACAAGGCAAGGAAAATATACCACTATTCGGCGGCGAGAAATTCGCGGAAAAGACGATAATGCCACCAGTCTCCAGATCACCTGAAGTGATCGACCTTGAAAACGAGAACGACACGAGTCGAGACAAAATAATCATTCCCAGCTTTAAGAAACGTAAACTCGAGATTTTGCGCGAAGGCGGTCTCGAAGTTACCGCCGTTGATCTGGACGTGCGACCGAGCGTAATTCAAAGCTGTGTTGGTATGTCGCCGCAACAGCATCAACAGCAGCAATCGCCATCATCCTTGCCTGCTACAATGAAGTCTACTGAAGAGAAGCAACCGTCGATCTCGCCGTATCCACTTCCAGTTACGCCCAACTCCATTCCTAAATTGATATCCGTCACTGTGACACCCGATATAGGACATATGTTACCGTCGCCGCATGAGCATCAAAATCATCCGCCGCGAATACCAACGATTAAACAATTACCAGTTCATCACAACAATAACAATATTAGCATGATGAATAACAATAATATGATAAACAGTCGAATAATAAATCTTGGTAACTCGAACAATACCGCGCTATTGCAACTGTATGCGAATGCGAACGTCGTACCATCAACTATTTCGTCTGTGCAACAATCAAGCCATCGTTTCGTTCCACCAAATATTCCAAATGGCAGGTTATTACTACCAAAGGTGACACAATCAAGGTCGATATTTGTGCACAATGAAAGGACGGTTTATGGAAATCCCAAGGATATTTTGAACTCTCCTCCAAAATATCACTCGCCGCATCCGCATCAACAACAGCAACAACAGCGCTCGCAGCAACATCCACAAATGAGCTCCAGCAACGACATCGGACAAGGTGTTCTCGATCTGACGCAAAAGAACGAGAAACCGACGTTCCCTAGGCCCAGTCTAGAAATAGTCAGAGTACCTGTAGTGCAGAGGCCTAATCCATTAAATCTGGACGTGCGGAATTCACCCGTGGCTAAGGATAAATTGTCGGACAGACCTGTCGTCGACTGTCCAAAGCGAATACCCTTTCCTGCCTACCAAAATGTAATTGACAGTCGAACTATCGCGTCGAATAACCTCGAGATTACGCTAGTGAATCCCAAGCACAAAAACAATCATCACGTCATACCGTCTCACGTTCAAATACCGAGTCCACCTAATAAAAATGCGATAGGAACGATAAGTAGCGTGCAAATGAGGCAGCAGCAATCGCAGCAACAAGTGAACGGAAAGTATACGGTGAGAAATGAGCCGATTTCGCCATACACACCAAGGAAGCCAAGTCATCCCATCATACCAAACGTACCCAATTTGAATCATTTGAATCATAGTGGAAGTTCATTTCCTAGAATTCAGGCAACGACATTGCAACCACAACAACAAATGAGCATTGATAGGAGGAAAGCGGCTGCGGAGGCCGGTAGGGATCATCAATATCGTAGGATTAGCGAGGGCGAGAAATCATCTTTGGCAGCGCAACAGCAGCAACATCAACATCATCATCATCATCATCATCACCATCAGGAACCCAGACAGAACGAGGCTGGGCGGCGACACAGTTTACCCAGCATACCATCGGGATTCGTACCGACGGTACCGCAAAATAATTCTGCTCCCTTTCCTTTGCCACAATTGCCAAACGCGTCCGGCAAGTTCCTACCAATTCTGGACTCTATGTACTACTCCACGTTCTACAACGGTTTGTTCCCACCGCCGATTCCGCCCACGGCCACCGCAGCTGCTGCCACCGCGTCGTCGTTTTTACCGCCGGAATTTAACGCATATTACAAGGAATTACTTGCTTCCTCGCAACCAAGACTGACGGGGATGACGGGGCAGCCGCCGCATCAACAGCCGGCCGCTCCAACGTCTAAATAGACAATGGGATCTCAACATTTAGGGTTTCCGGCATAGCGAAAGACGCTTTGATTACTAGAGAGACAAGGATCCGTCGGACTTCTTCGCTGTCGAAATGTAAATCAGCGAGTGACGCGATATAATGATGAAAGTGATGCGATTTGTTCAAACTATATGTTCAGTTATGTTGTTTTTATTCAAAGCAACAAGACGAAATTATTCACAGTGTTTATTCATGATAGAACAAAGATAATCTCACAGGGTCTCGCGCAAAGGTAAAATGAAGTATCGGTCAGATTAAATGCAGATGTTATACGAAGATATGTATTCAAATTATGATATATTTCATATCATTAGTTACAAATATTCTAATAGATGATTAGAAAGAAATATTTGCATTTGATGAGAATTGCAATAATATGTGGGCCTTGTTATATATGTGCGCGCATAATATTTTGTTGTCGCTCGATTTGATATAATTAATAAGATTTAATATATAATTAATATTTTTTAAATAATTTTAATACGTATACATATTACAACGTTATATCCAATATGTGCGAGTATATTATAAGCCCTCTTTCCAAAATTAGATTCTTGGATTCGTCCTTGCACGAGACTCTAGAGGATTATCGATATTAAGAAAAAAATCCTGTGATAAAAATGCGACACAAAATGTATTGCTATATTGCTATTCAAGGAGACAGTCGATGGAATCCACAGAAAATCGTTATTTTTATATGTTTATTTTATAAATTGTTTACGCGCGTTTTTGATTTTCAATTTATGTTATAAGACAAAATATTCTGATTTGGAAACTTGCCTGTGAAGATTACCTGCTATGCTAGAGTTTCCTGGTGTCTCGTTCCGTCATAAAAAAAAGTTCTTCCTGAGAACAATTACTTTTTTCTTTTCTTCACATATTTAGATATATATTCTCAAAAGAGTATCATTATCGTTAATTTCAAATTCGTCGAGTCTTTATTTTCGGTTTTCGTTTTTCACAAGTGTACATTTTGATTTATTTTGAACGCACCATGTGATAAACCCGATGCGTAAAAAAGAAAAAAGAAAAGAACTATGGCGAACGTATAGCCGGCGGATCATCGGAATGTATAATTGTTTACTGTGTGTAACGGAGTAAATCTTATGTAGTAACGCTCGCGAAAACCCAATGTACTGTGTATAAGCTAGACAATTTTCATTATAATAAAAAAAAAGAAACACTCGTACACAATCACATACACACTGCTCTATAGTCACCTCTAACGATATAAGCGCACGTATGCAATGTTATAGCAGCGACATGTATATACTGTATATAACTACGTAAATCATTAAGCTAGACAAATCCTACATTATCTCTCAACATATTACGTAAGAAAGTTAAGTTTAGTAAGTGTACACAGGCTGTCTTGCTCGTGTGGCCAACGATTGTCGTATCGCTGTTTTTCCTTATGAGGAAAGAAAACGATATTTTTCTTCACATTTCCGATGGTCTCTTTTTTCGCTCGGAAGACATTTGTGACGATCTTTCGTTTTCTAACGCCGCGCCGTGTCGACGTGAGGGAGCGCGCGATGTAAGCTTTTCGTTTTATCTCTGTAAAAAGCATCCGGAAACCGCGTGCAATCAATTAATTACTTGTTATGCGCGATCGCTACTAAACGTGATCGAACATCGCGGGCCACCACAATACTTTGGAAACAGATTTTTAAAAAATTACCGACGGTATATCCATGTTAAATGTAGACATATTGAATAGAATTTGTTCGTTTTAGGATACTCTGATCAAAAGAATACTAATAAATATGAGAATAACGTTAAAGCATTCGTAACCCTAAGACGTACAAGAGGAAGAAAGATCCGTTTCGGATCATTCTAGCGAAAAAAAAGAAAATCAGATTTCTATATTGATGTCTTTCAAGAGTATGAATTATTCACGTTTTTTCGGATGGTTCTTTCGTGATAACAAAGGCGTTGCGGCGCCGATTGCGAGACCGCGGCTAATTAACAATAGCCTTTCCAGTGGTATTCAACGAGTCGAGAAACAGAATTCGATATTGATTATCGATCAGCGCGAAGGGTCAGGACATGAGACGCTACCACTGTTGTTATTTTTGTAAGTACCGCGGCTGACTTCCGGCGACCCGGGCGCGTCGCGACTACGCCGTCGCGTCGCGTCGCGTCGCTTTTCGACATGGTGCTATGCGACGAAGAAATTCTATTGTAAGTCTTTTCGAAAAAATTTTAACGGGCGTTGTTGGGTACCAGTGGATCTCTGGCGCGATCGCCCGAAAGAACTACATACACAATCTTAAGATAGATCTTCACGTCCAAGTCTGATAAATATATACAGAAACAAAAAAGTTAAAGGGAAACTCCACGGGTTCTAGCGTATGTATAAAGAGAGGAAAGAAGGAGATAGTCGAGTATACGGATCTCCGTTACTGATTACGATTCGCTGTAATATCGCGGGGTTTTCGTACAACGCTGCAGCGGCGAGGAAAGTGAAGATGGACGAAGAGGACGGCAAAGCGGATGTCGTCGTCGAGTCTCCGCAAAGGGAAAGGCTTTTATGAGAATACGTGCCATAAAAAAACAAACTGATTAGATAGCGACGGTCATTTGTACATGCTTTTGACGAGCCCCTTAACTGCAGTTCGAAAAACTAAGAAGGTAGACGCGAATCGAAAAGAAAAAAGATTAAGGAGAATAATTACAATGTGCAAAGAATTCCATGTGGAAGATTTTATATGATTTTTCGTTTATATTCTGTTACCGCGATTGTTTTATATAAATCTCGAGTCCTTTTTTTTTTAGCGCGCGTGAGAGTGTACGGAATAAACGTGCCGATGAATGAGTGAGAGTGAGTCGCGGGAGAATCTTCGAATGTTTCGAGAAAAAGAGTCTACGATTGTTTTTCGTTTTTTGCGAGTTTTCTCTTCATTTTGTATACTTAGTAGAGCGATTTTAGCATAACCCTCGTTTTCCCACTTTAATAATAGTAATTATTACGATACAAATATTTTTTATTATATATGGGCATTTCAGTTCCTAAGTTGGAAATAAAATATCTACTATAAACGGGTTTTCTTATTGCCACGCACCAAATGAGAATGAGCTATCGTGTCTCTACAATCGCAAGAACGCATTTTTGCTCTTTAGATCTTTGCTAAAAGGCGTACTTGCTTTTTCTTTCGACAAAATTTCCCAATATTTACCTCCCCCTACGGTACGTTTATGCTTTATATCTTCAAAGAGAGAGATTGATCGTTCTTGAAATCCTCTCAAATTTGTTTCTTTTTTTTTTTTAGAGAAAAAATAATTAACAATTTTTTTCTTACATCTTGTATATTTTTGAGAAAATACAGAGAAATTTAATTGTATTGTACATTGACAAATACAGCAATAATTTAAATAATCTTTCTGTCTTAATAATATTTCTTGTCATTTAACAACTTTAATTATATTCATAATGGCATGTGCTTATTATTATTAAAATTGTAAATGCTAATTACTCGCTACGTAGGCGAGATATATTTACAAAAAAAGACATATTTGCAATTATAAATGTACAACTATACAAGTTTTATATATAGAATTAAAGTATTCATTGTTTTTTAGTTGAACGAACTATTGTATAATTGTAACTATATAGATATTTTATTCAACTAAGAACTTTAATTCTACGTATAAAACTTGTATAGTTGTCTTTATAGCTGTAAAATCACTGCTTTTCTCTTACTATAGAATATCAAAGTCGCGGGGCAGAGATCGCGGACGAGATCGGTAAGAAATTAAGATGCCTGGAGTTTTACTCCGTGAGTACGCTCATCGTAATCGAGAGATCGCTTCCTATTGGTCCAGCCGTCAGCGCGCGTCGTTATGAACTCGGCAAAACGACTGAAAAACGAAGGAAAAAGGAGGTGAAGCACCGCGGCGCGGAATGCACATGTGCCGCGAAATTTAAAATCTCTTTACGACAGTCATAAACCGATAACCTGTTTAACCAGTCCGGCGATGGCGGACTGCGCGGACATTTTATCGTCGCAAAATCATTCCTATTCCGTTTTTTCACCATCCGTTCCGTCGTTTCCTTTTTCTCGCTCCTCTTTTTTTCCTCCCCAAGATGCTCGGTCTCTTTGTTTTACGTGTCATTACGGAATATTCCGGGGTAATCATCCACGAGCCTGTGCGATGCCACTGGCGAATCACGGAATCGATAATTGATTGCTTTTCGGTATATTGAAGCTTCTTGAAGGATCGTAAAAAGTTTTTTTTTTCCGCGACAAACAATATGTACGTCGCGAAGATGGTTTTTCTTCTCACAGTCCGTATGGTTTTAATTGTATAATTATTAATGAAAATTATTCGTAAAGAAGCTGGAGCTTGCTCGATTTTACGAACGTAACGAAATGCGGATCTACTTTCCGGTTCAATAATGTTATCGAGTTACAGAGAATGCTGAATGACGAGAGTGTATTTATGAACAGGTGCATTCACACACTAGGGAAAGAATCTGATTGCATTAATTGGATCTGGTTGAATTTATTATCATAATTCTTGAGATAATCAGAATTCTGATTGATATGATGAAAATTTTCTTGGTTTGTTTATTTTCAACCAGAAGTTTTTCTCAATGCTAGCATTGCACACCATTCCATGAAGAATTAAATCAGGGCAGCTCAAAATTTAGGAAAACAGCTTATTTATCGAACTACCTTTCTTTATTCTTTTTGTGTTACAATAGAAAAACATTTCATAATTGTCAGTTTATTGTTACCCGATACAAAATGTTTGAAAAATATTTAGAACAGGGGAAGCAGCTCCGGTAATCTTGACCTTGACATATGTTGTCAAAGGATTATAACCAGAATTAGGTAAGTTAATGTTTTTTCTTTAACTGTGAATTAAATTAGTGGCTTATAAAATTAATAAAATTAAGTTAAAATTTGAAAGAATAAAAATTGACTTAATAAAAGTTAAGTTAAGATTGAATTAACTTAAGTTAAAAGAAAAGTTAATTTTGAAAAAAATTATTTTTAAGATTAGAATGTCTTAATTTTTCTTAAAATTAGATTACTTTAAATAACAATTACAATATAGATTATTTGATAAATTTAATTTTTTTTATTCACATTATAAATTATGTATAATAAAAGTCAAGAGGCGTTTTTGTCAAAATCCTACGAGAAAGGATATATTTGCACTATCTTTCTTTTTTTTACCTTAATCTAAAAAATAATAATTAAAAAAATTTTTTTCATTACTTATTAAGTATTTATTAAAAATAATTTATGCAAAATTCAGATTCGTCAATTAATTTATAACAAATAAATATTTTGTTTATTTACTGAGCAACTAATTTCTGCATCTCAATGTAACTTTACATAAATATTCTTGGATTTATAAAGTATTTATATAAAAAAGTTGAGATTTTTATTATATAAATTATTTTATATTACATTTCTCTATATTTCTATTAGAGTATAAGTTATAAAAAATATTTTTTATTAAATAACTTTTGATCCAGATAGTAAACTGTCTCTAATTTTTTTGTATTACTTTTAAATGCAATTTAGAATAATCTGTAATTTTTTCAAGTAATTCTTAACATATTGCAGGAAGTTGTAATTCTTACAACTTCCTTAATATTTAACATTCAGCAAAAATATATTAATTAGTCGAATCGATAAATGAATGCATCAATGAACGATCTGTGTTAAATATTAGTTGTTATTTTTATCATCTTCGACTTCATTGTAATTATTTTTATATTAACAGCAATTGTGAATATTTTTATAAGATTTCTATTATCTTCTGACTTCTAACTAATTGTATATCGATGCAAAGCCGGAAAGTATAATATATATATATATTCACACGCATATCCAAATTGTTAAGCGATTGCAATGTTCGCATCATTTCATCCTTCTTGTTATCAAATATTAAACAAGAATGAAATGATACGTTGTAACGTTGTAAACGTTACGTGGAACGCTTGACATCGTTAAGGAGATACGATTCGATATTTCAAAATAATAAAAAAATTATTCTAGATCAGACTTTAAAAATAATATAAAGAATGTTTAATAACGATTTATCATTTAGATTAAAAATTATTTTAATAAGAAGTAATGCTTCTTTTTTCTTCTGTGTGTGTCTAACAGAAATGATAAAATAATGACTAAAGTCTCAATTTTTTTTTAATATATAAATATTTTAAGTATATTCAAGATGATTTGTGTAAAGTTACATTACGATGGAGAAATTAATTGTTCCATAAATATACAAAATATTTATTTATTCTAAACTTTTGTAATTAATCGGTAAATCGCAATGAAACTTTACATAAGTCATCTTAAATATTTAAAGTACTTATACAAATATATTTATATCTTTTAGCCATTATTTCTTAAATTTTAATTCATACCAATAAAAATAATAACAAATAAAGTGAATAAACTATAAAAATGTTGTGTTATTCAATAAAAATAGAATGTTACAAATAATTTTCATATGTATATACTTTGTTTACAGTATAAATATTAATATATAAACTATACATATAGAATTGATCATACCATCCCATCCTAACACATTTTATGTTCCAATCTTGGCCATAGTATTATCTATACGTAATATGTAGAACGATGTAGAATTAGAAAAACGATAGAAATTTTGTAGAAATATTTGCAATGCTTTGCAATAGCTATAAAAATAATTATAATGAGGTCAAAGATGACAGAAATGTCAATCAACATTTGACGTCGACGTATTGACATCGATTCGATTGCACAATCATTTTTAGTTAAGCAAGAACGAAGAAAGAAGATTAATGTATGCAAAGTATATAACACAATTTTTCTTATTTAATAACATTGCTTTTCATCAATTAACTTTAGACCGTATGTAGCAATCGTGTGCGATTGTGAAGAGCGAATAAAAAATTACACCTTCACATCGTAAGATGGATCAATTTTAAGCAAAATCGTATAAGGCAATTATAATTCGTTCTTGTAAGATTTGTAAGAACTTGTGACTGGAATACTTATAACTTTATGTAGTGCCTTTATAGACAGATGCTTGCTAGTCGACGTAGATATTTACGAATAACCGTACGTTTTACAGTTTTTCATATATCCTTACAATTATAACTCCATGATACGTTCTTACAAGTCTTGCGAGAATAAGTTACGAGCTTTACAATTCTACTTATTGTTAGAATGGACTCAGTGTTGCGCAAACAAGCCCTCTCTCTCTCTCTCTCTCTCGATTTGTACCAATTTTCGACTGTCCGTTTACTACACGATCAAAGTGGTGAAAAAGAAAGGTGCAGTATATATATACATGCACGTACTATCTGTTTTTATATATGCTATCTTATTCCGACTTATACTATCTTACTCATTCCAACTTAATGAAGTTGACAAAAATGACTGAGCCACTCAAATTTGTTTGTTATCTGGTGGCTAAACTCTGTTACACGTATAGAGTCTTTAGATGAAAGTATAATTCAGCGCGAACGCTGAGTAGGTATCCGGGTGTCTCTCTCTCAATTCTCGCACATATCCAAGCGGTGCAGGTAGGGTAAAATCGTGTTTACCTCTCCGTCTACCCCAGTGACAATCGGCAAATACGGCGGCTGCTGTAGTATTGTCACGCATCGCCGCATACCAAATCACTCCTACGTACCACTGCGGAATCGCAGGTAGACCCGCGGCAAAACATCCGCGGCTTTCCCTTGAAATCATCATCGTCACATCATCGCGTGGAGGCGACAGCGAGAACGCTTTAATTTCTTCTCGTCAATACCATTCGAGGAGCGAACTCGCGGGTGACGTCGCGTGGAAAAATGATTTATGTAACCAACGCGTTTCTGTCACACGCACACGCGCGTGTGCATCGGCCGGGGCCGTGCGATTATTAATCTGCCGCGCTCGCGCCGCTCGAGCCCATCAAATTATACGATGTAAACTTTTTGTCGCGCTTAAAAAGGATTATAACGACGTGGAATTATGCGAGAGCGCGTTTTTACGTTGCTCTAACCGCGATGCAAGTTTTTGCAGTCAGACGGATGTATAACAGTGCGAGCGTTTAATCGCTCAAGGAAAATAAAGCAATTGCGCGAGTCGAAATCGAAAATAACGAGCGAAGTCGAGTCATAGAGGAAAGCGAGTATGTGCAAAAACAAGTAGCCGCGTTTCAAATGCAAATATCGAAAGCTAAAGGCGATCGTTGAGTTTATTCTCTAAGCGGACTACTAAAACCGGAGCAACGCCGACGTCGCGTCGTATGGTACAAGTTTAATTCGAAAAGATAACGACTCGCTCACTGAGCCAAGTAATGAGTCGGCTAAATGAACCTCTTGCAATATTCTTCCACGTTATGACGTCATTGGGACTTACGTAATCTTTATTTTCTACTTGTATGATCGGGATTCACGATACAGCGATGTGTCCGTCAAATGAATCTAATGCATAGCGGATTATTCCCGTCAATGTCTTCCGCTTATGCTCGATGTAAAGTTTTCATTAGTAGCACATAGTAGCGCATGAAATTCATAAGCATAACACAGCTAATAGCATGAAATCTGGACCAGCAAATATCTAGCATAAAGTTGCTATATTGATTTACGTAACATGCTTGTATTATTAGTCCAGACGGTTTTGTGCTAGCTATATAAGCTTATGTATTAATTATGTATTACGTACTAACATACATAAAGTACTTAAAAAGTACTAATTGTAAGAATGGAATAGCCACTGCTGAGAGAAAGAAAAACAGCGACGATCGTCGTGACGATTTGCGTTTTTCGCAGCGCGCGCTTTTCCCTTTTGTGACATCAAGATGCTTGAGTAAAGTAAAACTGGTTCTATTAGTCGCTTCGCAAGCGTGGAGGTTCAATCAACATATCAAGCTAGATATTTAATTGGACTGTAACGCTTGCGATGCTGCGATGCGACTAATGTAGAACGAGCTTAACGTGTCATCGCGCTTTGTAACTTGGTAGATGCCCATTTCCATCAATGTAGATTAACTTTAATCTCGGTTCACAACTTACTCTTCATCTTTTTCTAATCTTTAGAATTAGAAAAAAACAAAGAGTGAGATAAATGCGTGGCGTATCATTCGCAATGCTGGTATAGATATGGACGATGATAACGTTAAGATGTCATAAATCTAAACGCATCTTTGCTAACTTTCTTCGCAGCGACGACAAAACTTTTCTCTGATGTTGCTAAAATATGAAAAATTGCAACCAACGTCTACAACGAAATTTTAAGGCGTAAAACTTAAGCTTATAAGGCATAAAAAAATTGGTCAATCACAGTCGAATATGAGAACAATAATTGATTATGATTGGTTATTTTTTTTATAGGCTGTCTGTGTGTAACAATGAGAGTAATACATCTACATTGTATAGTAAGCTGTAAATTGTTCTCACATTCGATCATGTTTAGTCGATTTCTTACGGTTTACGACTTATTGCACTATATTAAGTCTACAATGAAATTTTAAGATGCAAAAATCTAACCTTTAAACTCTAAACTGTAAGAGATTGACCAATTACGTAATATCGAATTTTTATTTTTATAGGATTGGAAGCTACTATAGTGACGTTGAAACACATATCACATTTCGAAACAAGGAGTATATTATAAATTATAATAAATTTTACTAAAAACTCAGGGAGAACAAGAAAATCAAAATAATGTCAATTTGACATCATATTGATCGAATTTATGACTTTGTATATAAAGTTATTCTTAGATCATCTGAGATTGAGATTTTTATCAAAAAATGATAAATTCGATCAATATGATGTGAAATTAACATTATTTTGACTTTCTTATTCTCCTTGGAAAGAAAAAGCTGTAAAATTTTAAAAACATTGCGCTGTACTTTCTAAAGGTTAATAAGAATTTCAACATTCACACAATTAATTCTTCTACCAATGTAATAATTTCTTACCGTCAGGTATAGTTGTACTACAAGATTCGCGCTACAAATGTAAAAATAAAAATGAGATAAAGTACAATATATGCAAAATTGTACTTTATTGTTTGAAGAGTGGAGATTTGAAGCGTTATAACGAAATTCGTATAAAAAAAATAAAAATTTTTAATTTTATTTTGAAACTGATAGTGTATCAGATAATATATCCATGTATTGACAGAAGAGTTTTAAACATTGTATGCATGAAATTAACATGTAGTAAATATATTCGAAGTGGTATCGACAGATGTCGTTAGGTGGTTGTATGCGTGTGAAGATAAAATATAGGAATCAGAAAAATCGAAAAGAAAATTATTCTCGTTAAAAATGAGAATATATGCATAATATATTCCCGTATTTATAATCAGGCCTTATTTTTAAGGCTTTCTTAAATTTATCTTCAGATGCTCTATAAATTATTTTGTTGATTACAGAGCTAGAGATCTGAATATGAATTTAAGAAAGCTTTAAATATAAAGCCTGATTATGAATACGGGCAATAATAATATAATTTGGAGCAAAGAAAGCGCATTTAATTGAGAGGTACGTTATGAAATGATTTTTGTCGAATTTTCTATAACAAAAAGTCATTGACGAATCATTTACCCGTGACGAAGTGTCGAGGTATCAATGACCGTTTCTTGTTTGCGATACGCTGTCGACAGGGCCGTAAGTGCGGTGATATTATGGGGAAAAATGTCACGTGGACAGAGATGCAGGTTTCTTAACCACGTGAAGTGACGAGTCTTCGGATTTCGTACGAAATTGGTGACTGCGCGTGAAGCCTTCTCTTCCGCCTGGTTCTCATGAGCACTTCACTCGCCAGACAATAGTTTACCGTATCGACCTATTCCCCACTTCTCCTCTTCCTCCTCCTTCTCCTTTTCCTCCTCCCCTGCCCCGACTCTGCCGTGCTTGTTCACATCTACCTCCAAGTGCCACTCCGCTCAGCCAACCACGAACCTGCTTCTTCTGGTCTTCCCTTCGTGCCTTTCCACGAATTCAACTTGCTTCTGTGTATCGTGAACTTCGAGGCTTCCGAGTTCAGTTAGGAATAGCTGCGAGCTACTCTCGATATTGAGAGATTTTTTTCTACTTTCGCTTGTAATATAAATATATTGTTATACTTTTCCCAAATCTTATGAATTATACATAGCGTATAAAACGATGCATTAGTATCTTCAATTGCTTTCATAGAATTTACAATCCGCTTTTTCGTTGAAAATATTCTGGCCGGAAAAAAAGTTGGACCTTGCATCCGTAATTATATAACGATATCATCGTATAACGACTAATTGTGAATTGAATCTAACTTAAAATATAAATATATTTCATCATATTTATCACTGTTATATAATTTTTTATATTTTTGTAATTCTTTTCACTTTTATTCGTAGCAAAACAGTTTATCGATCCTTGCCGCATATCACGGTACAATTGTTCAGACTCGAGAGTCGTTCCCGCACTTTGCCAGCGCGTGGCCGACAGTTCCCGAAGGTCGAGATTTGTTCCAAAGTTTGTATGAATGAAACTTATCCTAATATCTCTGAACGGCATGCGGTTTTCTTTGGCCATTCCGCTGCGCTGATAGGTAGGGTGCAGCGACCACAAGAGGCGGTTAGACACGCGGGAAATCGAGAGAGCACGGACGAGAGCATGTGCGAGCTTGCAAGGATCGACCGGCGCCGTCCGCGCCGTTTCGTATTGCCCGTTCGAGCAGGGTCACTGGAACGTGCTTGTGTACGAACTGTCTGCAACTGTCATTCACCTCGCGGTGTACACCACGTGTGTGTGCACCGGGGGAGATATTCCCGTCCGTCCCTTATCCGCGTGTGTGACGAAACGCGAGAGATAAGGACGCGGACGAAGAATCGGGAAACTTTTCCTGTGCTCGTGAGATTTTTCGCGGGCACACGCGCGATGTGAATGTCGAAGAGTCGCTTCTCGATCTGAAATCACGCCGAGTCTCGTATGAGGTCTTTTCGAACCGATGCGATGGCGAACACAATAGAATAGAGCGAGGCTAGTTGTGACACTTTTTCTTTAAATTAATATAAATCTTCATACAATTGTGATAAATGCTTTAAAACATTGCGTATTCATCTGGCTCAATAATCAAGTACTTATAAATCTTTAATATATCTCGTAAATAAGAAAAAAATTACGTTAATTATAAGGATGCAAAGTGGACCAATATGCTCTATGGAGCATGTTGAGCATCCTCAGAGGATAAATTGAGCCATGAAGATAATCGTTTTAATTTAATGAGGTTATATATTATTAAAAACATGAAAGGATTGTGTATATATTAATCAAATTTTTATTATTTTTATCTCAAGTATAATAATTTGTAATATTTTTTTTTAAATGCTTTAATTAACAAAATTAGAAAAAGTAAAATTTTAATCTTTATTCTTTATAATAATAATTATAATTGTAAAATATATATTTAATCATTAACATAGAATAAAAAGCATTGATAAAGACAGATTTCATTTAAGTAGCTGAGTTTATAATTGAAAAACAGTAAATAAAATATCAACTTGAACATTAAAGTTAAAAATACGTTAATAACTTGTCTAAAAAATTAATTGTTATTAATCGCTTTACTTACCATGTAGACCAAAAAGAATACTCAAGATGAATATATATAGAAAGTAATACAAAAAGCATAACACTGACAATAAGCAAACACATTTCTTAATTACTTAATATTTATGTTAAATTAACACATTCTGTTCATTTATCTTAAAATTTAAGTTAAAAAAACATTATTTTTATTTGTTCACTCATAACTTGTGTTATTTTGACATTAAGAAATATTGAATATCAATTTAACATGAAATATTCAAACAACACAATAACATTATGTTAAATCTCGGATATTTAAAATTTAACACAAAAAATTTTAACAAAGATTTGAATGAATCATTTTTGACACAAATACAAAATGTTTTTTACTGTATAAGTATGATTAATGTTATAATTTCGCGTACGCTCAACAATATAAATAAATAACACATGGTGTTACATAACGGTTTGTTAAGTGCGAAATTATAACATTGATATCATGTTATTTTTAGTCGATTGTGGAACACCAATACATATATAACATATTAAAGCAACGTTTCAAAAAAAACTCGAGATAAGTCATAGATTGTTCGCATATCAATTATGTCGTGATAAGCTGCATCTATCAGGGACAATTCGCCAAAAGGGCAGGCAGACGTTTTTATTAGCTTTACTATTTCTTTTATTTTTTTTTCATAAAAGGAAACAAAGTTGTAGTTTAAAACCGCAGGTCGACAATGTTTATCGAAACTGGGTACAAACCTAGTATATAGTAAACTATAGTAAACACTTAAGAAGGCTTAGTCTTTCGCGGCAAGCAATTTGTTATATATTGAGAAAGCCGCATTAAACCAAATACAAATTTATTTAGATTGTTCCCACGTCATCTGCTTGCGCAAAAGATCATTCTCGTAATAAATAAGCGGACAGGGATTTCTGAAAGTTTATCAATGTCAATAGTAGTCGCCGACGTGTCACTCGCCGACTACTGTTCTTTATCGCGACATAATCGTCGAAGTCAAGGGGACGGCTGACGCATCGACTGTCGGAGGCGACTTCCCTCCATCTCCGAGGCGTATATAAAAGACGATCGTGCTGACCCCGAATCACAGGGTTATCGAGTCGCGCCTCCACGCGCGACGGCCGGTGGCCGGCGACCAGCGGCGCCTTGTCGACAGATACGTATCAAGATGCTGCCGCATCTCTCTACGTGGACCTGACGAGGAGTAAACTCCATTCGTACTGTATTCCTATTTCCCAACGCGGCCTTGAACAATCTGTAGCGAGATCAGACGCGATATTAGTGGTCAATAAAACGGAAGCTGATACGTACTGTCGTGAAGACAAGATGTCGATCGATCATTTTTTATTCAACTCTTGTGGATTTCATCAATATCTATATTGCTCCTTTACTTCAAAAATAACACAATAAAAAATAATTTGATTTTCAAATTATTATCGTAAATGAGTTAGCTTATCTCGCATCAAAAGTGAATTAACTTAAATTCTTAAATAATCGTTAAAACATCATAATTTGAAAAAGAGTTACGAAACGAATATAACGAAAATGACATTCGATTAAGTTAAAAATATATTCTTTTTGCTGTTATTTGATTAGTTAATAATTTTATGTCAAGTATAAGAAAATAGTTCTTTCTCTTTTCTAAGAAACTTAAATTTTTTAATTTTTAAATTATGCCATCACTTTTGTAGTAAAGAAGCAATATGTTTCTTATAAAATCGTAATTATCTCAGTTATTGTTAGTAAATATTAGGTTGCGATCTAGGATGTCCCATTTTAAGTAATGCATTAAGATTTCTCGAAAACTATGGTAGATATGAAAAATGTTTCAAAGAAAAATTGTATTTGCAACAGAATTCTGTGAAGTGTTGGGTATTATCGATTAATTTCTTTGTTAACTTTGTTAAAATAATCGATTGACAATTTAAAATATACATCATCATGATTTGTAATCAATTAATGGAGTTAAGTTGTCAAACAATTTGATATATAATCAATTGATTAAGTTTCTGATCAACTAGTCGATTAAATTAATCGATTAAAAATTCATGATATGTGTAATCACGATAAATTTCGTCAATAAATCAAATATCGTCGATTATAAAATAATAATTAATCGTTAATTGTTAATTTGTAATGATATTTCAAAAATTATGCGTATCATACCGAAAAGATATACAAATCGATATTGATCGATAAATTATTTTGTTGGGAAAGTGATTGCATACATTAATCGTTATAAGTTCAATATATGCTAAACTAAAAAATTAATAATTAATAAATAACGATTAATGTTTTAATTACTTGCAGCTAATGATTCTCAATCAATCGATTGATTCAGTAATAATTACATACAAAAATTTATTTAATCGATTAATTTTAGTGATTGAAATTTAATTGATCAATATCTAAGATTTATTTTTAATCACTTATTATAATCAAGAACTATATTTTCAGTCATAATTATATTAGTCGATAAATTAATTAAATTTTTCCTCATACTGTTCTAAATCTAGCTAACGGAAATTTTTTTGACTAACAATAAATGAAGTATAAAAAGAAGAGTCAAATATGTTCAAAGTTGGATGTTGAAGTAGTAATTCTATACGTATTAATTTATTTTAAGTAAATTTATTTCAGATATGACTGCGCACCGATTACTTTCAGACAATCAATCTGAAATAATAATAATAATAATAATGTTATAAATTAAATTTGATTGTGAATTTAAAGAATTTTCTTCTAGTACATAAACATATTATACTTAAGTTAAAAACGATCCTTGTTAGACTTTTATTGAATTTTGAATATATCTAATTATGTTAATTTGACATAATTCGATTATATTATTTTATGTTAATATTTAATGTTAAATTAATGTTTAAGATTTTTTGTGTTATAATACAATGTATGAGTGATTAAATAACATAAAAAAATAATAAAATTTTGGAACATAAATTCTAAGATAATAAATCAATAAAAGATAAATGTTCCTGTTAAATTAACTATTATAAATGTTAACTGAAGAAATCTATATGTTTTCACAATGTATTGTTTCCGAATTATATCAGAATTATATCTTTATATTAATTTTTACATAATAAGTTTATTTTCTAACGTGGTCACACCTTGTGATAAATTAACACACAGATTTGAGTGAAGGCACGTTTGGGGCACGTGAAATGTGTAAATTTAACACAAATTTTTCAATTGTGTGCTCGTAATTTTCATATATTTATATAAATGTAATTTTTCATTTGAGAGTGAAAATCCATCTTGCAGTCACGAATGATCATAAAGATCGTGAGGTAACGTATGTATATAATTACATCTTAACGACATAACTTCCACACGGTAATTCTTCCAAATTTCCCAGGCAGTGCCAGTGAAGTAGGTCGGTCTAATCTTCCATAGCGCTGTGTTTCTATTCTATTCTAACAGCTCGCGAGTCGCGGAAGGTGCGAGGAACCATAACAGCGTAAAAGAGTAGTGATGTTCACAATGTATGTATGCGCGTATACACGCGTGACTCGTAGAAATAAGAACATATTTTCTCACGTATATAGCAATTCCTGCATATTTTTCAATAATTTTGCTCGAGCGGGTGGACTAAATCTTTCAGGAGAAGCTGCAACGTTAAGTTTCCGCAATTTAACATGAAAGCACTCGAGTGCGTCACCATCAGAATTTTATGAATCTTTTTTCATCGTGACAAAAAACTCGCCAAGTAGATTGAACGCGTAGTCCAAAGAATTTTTTCGAGTGATATTCTAAATGGTTTTTATTTGAAAAATTATATAATTTTACAATTTTTTGAGAATAGTCCTAAAACAGATAGAGCGATCTAATTATTTCCACAAAATACTTGCCAGTGTATGTAATATTCCAAATTCCATTTATTACGACAAGCATTGATGTTATTTATCGATTCCTTATATTTTCGCGAGAGAGGAGAAATATTTTCTCGTAAGACAGTGTCATCTCCACGACTGCAATCTCGTATAAATTTTGGTATTTTGGGAACAACGAATCTTCTAGCATTGCATCATCGCTTGACAGAATGACGTGATGTCCAGCCGTTACTTGAACGACCGGTCGACCCCCGCTGTCGACGTTCCTGGGACATGGGGGTAGGAAGCAAGAGAGCGAGAGCGAGTGAAAGAGCGGAGAGGAGCCGCGTGGAGGAGGAGAAAAACGAGGAGGAGGAAAACGAGGAGGAGCAGGAGGAGGAGGAGGTGGAGGAGGAGGATAGAGTGAACCCCTTATTGATTTTTAGGGTGACACTGTCAACCGGCAGCGAGTCCCCCGCGACGGGCGACTTTCAAACGACAGCGAGTGAAGAAAAAAAAATGCGCCGTTGCACGTTTGCGTAGAGAGACGTCTTTCGATCTGCGATTTTAGCACTTTGTCAACGGATGCTGTATGTCGGATGTATGTCGACGACGAGAATAACAACGCTAAACCACCTTAGTTGATACGCACGCCGGGTGAGGCCGTGCGACGTTTTTTCGCCGCATATTGTGGTGGTTGGTGACGACGACGACGACGACGACGACGACGACGACGACGTTGGCGGCGGCGGTGGTGGCGGCGGTGGTGGCGGCGACGGCGGCGGCGGTGGTGGCGGCAGCGGCAGCGACGACGGGAGGAAAGAGTAACCGCGGCGCAGTCCCGTTGCGGTCGAGGGTGCAGCTCTCTCTCGGTGCGCAGGGCCGTACACGTTCGTGGGAACCGCTCCACGTGGGGCGAGCTGTCGGTCGCTTCTCGCGATCGCACGCGCGCTTGTCTTTGACATCTTTGTCGTGCACGGCACGGTATATATATATATATATATATATATATATATATATATACATATACATATACCTACATCACTGTCTGTCGGGGGTGGTTGCCACCTTGGAAACGCGAGGGGAACACTACACGGGGAAAGGGGGGAGGGGGGGAGGGAGGGGTGCGAGTCCCCGCGAGCGAACGACGACGGCGAGTCCGTAGTAGTGATCGTCGTTGCCCTTTCTCTGTCTCTTTCGTGCCATCTTTCTCCTCCTCTCTCACTTTCTCGCTCTAGTTCCTCTCTTTTTTATTTCTTCTATTCCCACCCCACGTTTTTCCGCTCTCCCGGCTTCGAGGTAGGCGTCGCGACTCGCGCTGGCGTACGCAAGTGTCGCACGCGTTGCACGGGAAACGTGGCTTTTCGGAGCAACGCGGATTCGACGATACGGTAACGCGCGACGACTTACGACTGTGAGATCGTTTCCGCTCCGAAGGAGTACGCGGGGTGAAGTATGTACGGCTCGGATCGGCACGCGTGGGATTGTAATTGCGGTATACTGGAACAATCTTGCGCGCTGCGTGCCCAAAGTGAAGTGCGCGAAGAAAAAAATCGCTCCTGGAAGCGTCGTCAAACCATGCGGATTCGCGGCAAGCTTTCCACGGAAATTCATCACGATTTAACGCGCGTCATGTAACGTTCTCCGTGTCCTTTGCGAATTTGAATGCGTAACATTGCTGTCACGCACATACATACACACATACACGACGCATGCATGCAACAGGCGACACCGCGTTGCCAAAGTTTCCTCCTGATTAATCGATCGAAAATTATCGCGTCCAAGTCCGCTGATGTGTAACCGTTTCGCGGGATACGAAAGCCAGTCGCCAAATTGGCGCGAGTCACGCCTAGACTTGGGGGCGAGACCAGCCACGCAAGTTGCTTCTTTCCTTCCCTCGGGAAAATAATTCGTCGAGCGCGACGGAAAGAAGTTCAAGTTCCGACGCGACGCTTACGAGGCAAACGATATCGTGAAAGGTCGCGAGCGCGCTGCCGAGAACGTTACAACTTATAGCCGTGAAATTACGCGAAGCGTGCTGCGTAGAGTACACGAGTGACAATCGATACCGGTGCGAGAGCGCCAAGTGCGTAACGGTGTGTAGCACCTCGACGACGATCGACGTTTTGGCAAGACAGAGAGTTTTGAAAAAAGAGAGAAAGAGAGAGACAGAGAGAGCGTGAACGATTAACGTGCGCGTCGTACAAGTCGCGATCGCGACCGTCCGCGGCGTCCGCGCCGGCCGGAGAGACAGAGACACGTTTGTCGCGCGGCAGGGACGCCTGGCAGTGACGTGAGCCGGCGCGTCGCGACTCGCGACGCGTCGCCATTCGCGTGAGATCAGTGGTGAGGTGGTCTGGTGGTCGCGCGCGAGAAACAACAAACCACGCGGCCAAGGAAGGGGTAGAAGAAGAACAGACGATTCTCCTTCGGGGGAGGTACGTGCGTGCGTGCGTCGCGTCATGAAGACGCGGCGGTACGGGAATGTACGCGACGAAACTTGGATCCTCGCGGGCCCTGATTTTTCACTACGGCCGTCGCCTGCGCTCGACGAGCGGAGGAAAGTACCGGAAGAATGGCAACCCTCTTCGGTGTTGGCGCGTGGAATAGCAATTATCGTCTGCGGCCGAGGAAGAAATCCAGTTGACACTCGGGCGTGAGTGGAGACATCGAGAAGGCGAGAAGCGGGGAACGGAGACGCCGCGGACAACGGGAGGAAGGGAGACGAGAGAGGGAGAGAGAGAGAGAGAGAGAGAGAGAGAGAGAGAGAGAACGAGGAAGAGGGATAAAGAGGGCGGAACACGTGGTCCGCGAGGGAGCACTGGAGCAGTTTGGGGACGAGGTGCGTGTGTGGCTTAGTTACGCTCCTGGCGCACGTGCGTAGTGCATGGTGCATACCCGTGAGCGCTTCTGCCGTCTGCGGTGGCACCGTGACACGTGTGAGTGATGGAAATCGGTTTATTATGAGCGTTTATTATCAATAACGGTATATATCGTATTTCTCGCGATTTCTCGCGACTGTTTGCGATTCTATGGAGTGTGTATACATATATCTCGTTATTGCATCAAGATTTCTCGTGACGTGCCAACGCGATCATTCGCAAGAAATTCGCAAGAAAATTTTCAACAGCGAACAAACGATTGACGACAATTTCCGATCCCTCTACGAGCTCGGTGAAGTTGACAGCGCGAGCGAGAGTACAGTTGTCGCGCGTGAAAGTGTCGCCCTCGCATTTCGCGCCAAGTCAGCTTACGTCCCTGACTAACAAGTTGATCTGGTGAGTTGGGTGGTGTTGGTTCGCTCTCCTCGTCTTTTCTCTCGCTCATTCAACCCTTTTGCGCTCCCTTTACCTCTTTATCTCTCGCTCGCTCGCTCGTTTTCTCTCCGTCGAACGCGGAACGGGAACGGGAGCGGGAGCGGGAGCGGAAGAGAGGAGAGAGAGAGAGAGAGAAAGAGAGTACGTGCGCGCGCGCGCGGGCGGGCGCACTCGCGAGGTCGCTTGTGTTTGGAACGTCGTCAACTTTTCTGCAATGTGACGATGCGGGGGATGAATGGTTACTAGCGTCATGTCGCAGCAGTGCACGCGCCTGGGAACGGGTGCGCGGCCGGAGTTGGAGTACGTATGAGCGCCGGCCGGGCCGAGGCGTCCTGAGACGTCCTGAGACGTCCTGAGTCGGCGACACGCACGGTCAGCGCTGAGCGCAGCGGAGCGACGATCGTTGGAAAAATGCCGGCGACGCGACCGCCGCACGACGACGGCGACGGGCCCTTGTTGTTGTTGTTGCCGCCGCTGTTTCATCGAGACGAGCTCGCTCGCGCGCGCGATGCGCCGCGACCAACGACCGACGCGGTCGCGGATTCCTGAAGCGAGCGTACCGGTTGGAGTGTGCCTTCGCCTTCGCCTTCGCCTTCTCCTTCGCCTTCGCCTTCACTGTGAGCCGTGAGTCGTAAATCGTGAGCCGTGAACCGTGAGCTGTGAACCGGCCGGACGTGTGTCTCGTCTATTCGTCTACTGCTCACTACTGGTTGCGTGTAATCGCGCACTGGTTTAGGTTAGGTGTGCCGGCACATAACCTTAAAACAAGCAAGCGGCATCAACTAACAACCACTCTGAGCCGCGCTGGAATTATTATTCGTGAGAACGATCGGGAACGAGTTTGTGCACTCTCGTTCAATTTACATATCGGATTTCTACGCAGTGGGTGATCGGTGAGGGTGGAATGAGCTGGGTGATCACAGGACAATGAAGGCCAATGGGACAAACAATGGTGATTTTCTTTTACATATGTTTATTTCTGCAAGTGTACTTTCTAGCTGAGTGATTTTTCAGGACTCTGTCCTTATTCAATAAGAAAAAAATGTGCAAAACTTTGTGATGATGTTCATACTTTGGAGTATTGTTTACATAGGATGAATCCTTCGATGCTCTTATAAACATAAGAGTCTTTATCTTGTCTCTATTTATCAAAGATTCATTTGTATGATAGCTCAGTCGTATGATTTATATGAGCTGCTTTTCATTACTTTTTCTGTCATGAACATGAGACGAATAAGATAGTTTTAGGCATCAGTGATTCATCTACTGCAAGCGCAATTTAATTTTTGATAAGAAAGGTATATTCCTTTAGATTTACATCAATTATTGATGCTGTTGTTAATGTTGTTGTATTATTAGTATTATATATACTGTTATTGGAAAATGTTATTTATACTACATAAGGTGTTTTACAAGGAGACAAACTTCAGAATATACAAAGTGTCTTAAGAATGTGTAATGTGAATACAACTGAATATCGAAAGCCTAAATGGTTTGAGCTGAATCTTTAGTGCTTAAATGTTTCAGTGTAAATTTGTATACATAACATTCAGTTCTGTCTGCAATTTGTGCGACGAAATCATTTTCTTGAAATGCAATCGTACACTATGATAGTAAGATAGAACTATGATAGTAATATCACAAATTAAATAGACCAGCAATTTAATAATATTCACGTTAGTAAGCATTTTAGAAAGCTGTAAATAATTTATTGCGAAAAATGTTACCTCAATCAACATTTGTCGCAATAATTAGTACATGTAAGAAAATGTACATGCGTTTCGGTATATAAATTGTAAAACTGGATAATATGCATAACATAAATTTGCACCAAAACATTATTTAAGTATCAAAAATCTCCAGGTCGGACCGTTTATACTTGTAGAATATGTTTTCCAGGGCATTCTAAGCAAAAAGTTCATATACACTGTAGGTCAATTCGGCTCGATTATTGAAATATGAAAAATTTATTCTTGTCAATAGTGCCTAACGACGGATTCGAAGCACCATTTTCCATTAGATACGCAGTGTGTTGTTTTAAATATTTATTTTGCATTGAAGATTGGCGTTTAGGTAATAATTAAGGTAATCGCACATTTCAATAATAAAAATGTATCTAGAAATTTGTAGTAGAAATAATCATAATGGTTAATGAGCTATTTATTATTACTACTACAAATTTCTAGATACATTTTTGTCGATTAATAGACTGTTAAAAATGTTAAGTGTGTCACGTTATTCCTAAGAATTGCCTAAAATATTTATCTATGCTGAATATGCAGATATAATGTTTTGATACAATGAGCAGCAGGCAGCAGAAGATGAACATTTTGAATAATTAATATGATTAAGAGATAATATTCACATCTGATATTTTTTGTCTTATAATATATATGTCTAAATTGTCTAAATCTCGATAAGCCAAATTGACTTGTATATCTGTATGTAAATTTTTTTTGCTTAAAACGATTTCTGAAAGTTTGTTGGTTTCCTTTGTCGGAACACATATATGAAACAATCTCCCATTTCTTTATATCTTCTATTTCTCTATATTTTAATCTTCAAATTAATTCTTATATTTATATCAATATTTATTACAGTTACATTGTAAAATTAATATAAAAGAGACATAATGTTAACGTATATATTGTCACTATATTGTTCATCTATTTACAGGCTGTAGCCGCCTAAATACGCCATTGGCAGCCACCACCACGCTGGAGGATCCCGGTACACCAGCCTCCTGGAAGGGCCCGCCGCCCGGTTCGGAGGCATCGCCTTTTACGCCCAATTCCGTCGGCCAGGGTGGTGGTCCTGGCTCGGGTCCATACAACAGTACAGGCGGTCCACCTAGTAATGCGGGCTTTCAAGGGCCGAGTCCGTTTCCCGGCAGCGCCGGTAGTCCAGCCGGGGCACCGCCATACCAAGGCCCACCGCCTGGTTCGGCGACGCCACAGTACACCGCCTCCCCCGCGCCGAGCGGTTCTTCGACGCCCGGTCCTGGACCACCACCTAATTCCACCGGTTTTCCACCACCCCCGAATAATTCCGGTCCACCGTACAACGGGCCCGGGCCCAGTCCGTTTGGATCACCTTCCGGTGCGCCACCGCAATTCGTTGGCCGACCCGGCTCCTCGGGACCACCGTTTGTACCACCTGGTGCCGGTAATCCGCATTTCCCCTCGCATGGTCAGCCGTTCGGCGGACCACAGTACGGTATACCGCCTGGAAGTCCTTTTGGACCAGGAGGACATCCTATGGCTGGACCTATGGGACCTGGACATCCAGCGATGATGGGACCCGGTGGTCCTGTTGATAGGCTCGATCAAGGGTAAGTTTTGACTCTGATTTCTTGCATGTTTTCAATCTATAAAGCGCGAGTAATTATTCTACTCCAAAATAATTATGATTATTAAGTCTAGGGATCTTTTTGCTATATAATGTTTATAGGGAAGAACGTGTTTTTTCTGTGTACATGCTGATAGCCTCACAGATATTGAAATAGAGAGCTTTGCTCGCTCTATTTTGCAGGTATAATTTATGTTCGTGAATCATCTAATGTTTCGACATTACGCTCTCTGATCGAAGCAAACGTTAAAGTTTGCTATAAACGATAACACATACAAATATAAAATTATTATTCCTACGAATCGCGATTGTGTGAATTGCGATAAACTCCGTTATGGATATTTTCACGGGCGTTAAAACATATTAGATTTTAAATTAAATTGCATTTTCTAATTATAAACACATATTATACTAGAAAACTTTGGAAAGATTTTATGTACTGAGAAATGGAGCGCGATTTGTAGAGAAAGTTGCACGCAGCAGTGGTTACGCTAATGATTATTAATCGCAGTGAAAGTTGCTATTATTCTGATTTGCTGTAATTTTAGGTTAGAGAATTGCAGATTATTTAGGAAACATGAATGTAAAATTTTACGATCTACATTTTAAAGTATCAAATCAACGGAGAAACGAAGAAATCTTTTTTTCATATTCGCAATATACATATATTTACTGGAGAAAAATTTATTTTAAATGTAGCTCTTCTTTATATCTGAATTTTGTGTATAAATATTTATAAATATTTTATAAATAATTTATAATTAAGTTAAATACTATATAATATAATATCAACATTAAGAAGAAATTGTTGGTTTGACTACATTAATTTAATTGTTTTTGTTTCTTTCATTCTTCATCGAAAGAAATAAAGACGAACGAAATTTAGTCAAATGAATAATTTTTTTTTTTAGCCAACTAATGAACTATAGTATGAAACCATGAAAATAATTTCAATTATTATAGTGATATATCTTCTTGGATCTCTCTCTTTATTGTACACTGTAGCTTTCAAGTTCTTTACATTCATTTTACTACTATTTCGTTTCTTTTAATATTTCTTTTTATCGATTATTCTTATGGTATTTTAATGAAAAAAAATGGCTCATTTCTATATTTTATATTTTTAGAAAAAAAAATGATATATGTTTCTATATTTAATATATTCTTATATATACATTGCAATACACAAAATTCTCTTAAATCTAAACATTCCAAAATAGACAAAGTTGAAATGCGAAAAAAGGAAAAACTATTGTCTCTTATTGACGTATTAATTCTGTATATTTCTAGTTTCTGATATCTCTAAAAATCGACACCAAAATTACGAGACATAAGAAAGCAGAAAGTAGATAAACAAATTAAATTTGTATTCGTTAGAAATATTGTCAGGAGCCTGAAAGGACCTTGCATTGTCAAAGCGACTCTTTGTGTAGAGAATTTTTTTTGATAAATAAAAGAAGCTAACAACACGAGAGTGTAGGGTACACGTCGTGTGTGTTGACATTCCTAGATAAGATGGTGCACAGGTAGCTGACGTTATTTACTGCTCGTTTCCCTTCGGTTCGCATTCTTACTGATAGTCCTCGAGCACGCTCGCATTTACGCCCTTTGGGATCCATCTTAATCGTTCGCATCGTTTGAGTCGTCATTGCCGTTGTTCCGGAGACAAACACGTGGAACGTTCATACGCTTGACTAACTTATCACATACTTCGGGCGCTACGTTGCGCTGACTCGCAGACTCTTACTCGCGCGCACGCATGAACGCACTCATACGTACACGGAGAAGCGCGCGGGGTTGCTTGGTCGAATGGCGGAAACCAGTTTTTTGAATAGTTTTGTAACAAGCGTCCAGGGCTGTTACGCGCCCTGGATTCGATCGGCCGAATCGGGGAATGAGGCGGAACGTATTACTCGAAACTTGCACGATGTGCGCGATCAGGCTGGAATGCGAGAATGGATCGGGGCGGAAAAAAATCCGTTACGATTCTAACAGTTATCGGTACGTACATATGCATGTGGGACGATAGGCTAATACCGCGGTATATAACCGGGGTCATTTTTAGGCGTCGACACGTTCGATGGAAATATAGTCGCGGCACACATAGGCGCATACATACGTACTCGTCGAATACGAGGAAGGGAGATACATTTGCACTCGTGTTACACGTGCCCACGTGCGTGGTATGGGTGCGTGGGTGCGTGGGTGCGAACGCACGGTGTGCTCCGTGCTCGTCGATGTATGGAATATTCTAAATTCCGCCAGACCACCGAACCGATTGCGTCAAACATGCGGATAGACGCGGTACGCGAGTAACGCGAAGGAACTTTCCGCGTTTTCAAATACGAGGATAAAATTGCGTAAAAAATTTTAATACATGTTTTTTAATACATGTTCAATATTAAGTAAACAAAGGCTATTCGAACCGAGCTAGGTATATCTTTGCTATATAATACAATCAAACAATATAAACAACATCAGCAGTGATAAAAACAGACGTTTTGACGTTTTGATCTCTCTGGCTTATCTGGTCATTATCAGTGTAAATTTAAAGGTACAAAATTATCATCAGCGATGATAAACTATATAATTGTTACTTAATATGAAATAGAGCGCAAACCCGATGTGCCTTTTCATAAGTACTTTAATATACCGGGTGTAATAAAACGATCGTATCAGACTCGAAAAATATACATTTTCTTGAAAAAGAAATAAGTCTTGTTTCAGACAAAAGAGATTATAGGATTTCAAGTAGCGTATTTATATATATAATAATATGAGTTTGACCCTGAATAGCGTTGTCAAAGTCATATAAAGGTCACCTTGAAATTTTTTAAGGGAACTCCCCATTTTTTATTGCATATCCTTGTAGCTGAAGTTGAGATATTTTTAAAACACTACAATAAAGTTTTTTTTTATTAATTAGTACTTTCTCGAGTTGTAAAGCTTGAAAGTTCCTTTTAATTTCGTTTTTACGTAAAAATAAAAATTAGAGAAATAACCTCCAATGATCTGGAACAAATGTTTTCAAGATCATGACTTTGAGCAACATTCAATGGGTTGGTTCGGCCCGTCAGCCAATCATCTTGGGTAATGCTAATGCCGGTGGTATTGTAACTTTCAAGCATATAACTTGAAAAGTATTTGAAAAGTACTTGATAAAAAAATTTTATTTTATTATAGTGTTTTGAAAAGTTCTTGAAATAAGCTGCAAGAATATGTAGTAGGGGGATTCCGATTACAAAATTCAAAATGATTTTGCAACTTTCGTCTGAATCAGTTTTCAGGAAAATGTTTATTTTTGGAGAAAATAGCCAGATATGGTAGCTCTATTACACTCGGTACACAGCCTTGGCAAAAAGTATTAGGCACCTATATTACATTTTTTATCGTGGTTACCGGCATTATGTGTAAATTTAAAGCATTTTTAAAACGAAGGATGACACAATAAATATCATAAGTCAATTTTTTAGCTAAAACGTATTATATAATGGTAAATAGATAATAAAGATGCTTGACATTTTTGACCAAGGCTGTATATTGGACATATATATCAGAGATCAACATGCTTCATCAAAATGCTTTAGAATGGTAAAGCGTTACGTTTTAATAGCGGGAAGATTTTAAAATAATTAAGAAGTATACAAAATCTAATTATAAAAATATTTAAAATTAAAGATCAGAGACTTTTGGAGCATTAAATCTTAAAAGCATAAATGTATCGAGATTTTTGGAAATTTTACTTGGAAATTTCGTGGAACGAAAGCTTTTTTTAATTGGATGTTTAATAGGTGCCTAAAAAAATAATCTTCTATATATAGCAGTTAAGAAAAAGTTTTCGAAAGGGAAAGTCGTGACTCGGAATTCACGAAGGATTTAGTAGGGTATAATCGGAAAATATATACGTGTATTGATATGGCATTTTATAACCTTTGACGTTTTATGAATATATTCATATACGTTACTTGAAAACGTATTCGATAACGATACTCGATATCGGTGCATTTCGAAAACATAGCTCGATTTTAAAGGATCGTGTTCGGTAATACGTCGATGAAGAATGCGTAGGAAGTAGAACAACATCATTAGCGAACGGTGCTATAAGCTCTCCGCTGTTTTCCCGAGGGAGTTGAAACGAGGTGAGCCGCGAATAAACGTAACTTAAAAGGGAAGTTTTGCTAGCGAAGCGCGCTAGGTGGGTGGGTGACTCGACGTACACATACATACATTTCCCGTGCCATCGAGAGGCCTTAGGAAATTAATATTGCGCGAGTCAAATGCCGCGTTTGTTCTTTTTGGATTAAAATGCACTCGGAACGGCCGACCGATCTTCCTATGGAAGAAATTAATATGTCATATTCCAACGGTGCTATTACGCGAGACAAATAACGCTCGTATTTCAAATAAAAGTCGCAACGGGAATAATCGATGTATTTTCTTAATGCGTGTGAGAAGAGGCGCGTTTCGATAATGGCAAATTTATGGTAAGGAATTGTTCCGCATTTTTCCCGGGAAGGATTTTTACGATTTCATAGCATCGCGCGGCGTTGCGCAAATTTATAGCCGTAACGACGGAAAATCGTTCAATAGCGTCGTATTGAATTACCGGAATATTTTTCTGAGAACAAGGATTAATGCACTGTCCGAGCATAATCGGTGCGAGCGCGCATTCTAGATGGAATTTATTATAGAGCCTCGCGGTGCACGAGAGTCGCGCATGTCATTAATCAGTCCCGCCGCATCTCGGAGACACGATAGATTGCCTTTAATCTGTCTAATTAACGATATATACGAAGATTATTAAGTAGCCACGAGCCAAGACGATGGCGCGTCATTGCGGAGGATTTATAAAATTGAAATGACAAAATCGGGCGAGTTTCGCTAATATGAATTTTAATTCCTGTCCACTCTTAATTAACTTACATAAATTATAGGGTAACCCTATAATTTCGTCGACATTGAATAATCGTCCACCTGTCACAACTTGGTTAACACTTTTCTCTGTCGTCCTCTCCCCTTTCCTCCCCTCCCCTTCCCCTCCCCCCTCCCGTCCCGTCCCGTCCGAGGGAACACATATACGCGTTCTCGGCCAGAGGAGCGGAGAAATTGCAGTAAGATAAATTAGCCAGGATAGAGTGTATTTCTCTTTCTCTCTTCTTTTTTCCGTTATAAGTATCCCCGGCGTATTGTTCGAGAGTAAGACTGAAATAAAATAAGTGGACACGAGCTTTTGGCACGGATTGTACGACGCGAGGTGACGCGAACTTTTGTATGGTGTTGTACGCGACCCACCTCCCTTTTCCTTTCCTACTCCCCTCCTCCCCCTTTCACCCTATACCCTCCTAGCCACCCCGCAGAGGTTGTGGAGGGTGAGTCGGGGTTTGAGGGAGGCAGAGGGGACAGTGAGGAGAGGGGGAAAGAGTGAACGGAGGTTCTCATATTTCCAGTATTTTAATTTTTCACGATATCTCTCCGTACCGCTGTCTGCAAATTATTTGTCATCCTCCGTTCTACGCCCTTCGCCTTTTAGTACGCTCGAATGCCATTCTTTTGTCGATTTCTTCAGAGAACGAGATGTACGAGATGGACGAAAGATTCGATTGTTGCGACCATAACGCACGGATCGATAGTTAGCGCGTATTAAAGGTAGCACAAAAATTGCAGCAATTTCACAAATCTCGTGAAAGCACTCCCTTTTTCCATCTTGCTGTATCCTTTTTTGTAAAACTTGTAAGACTGTGTAAGAGACGGAGGAAAGTTATATATTCTTTATTGCGCTCGCGGGTAATATCGTTGAGAAAGAGAAATTCTTATAATAATTGCAATGATATTGTATTACAAATTTTTCTTTTAAGTTTTTTTAAATAGTTAAATACATATGAAACAAGATGTAGAGGACGTGTTGAAACAAAAAGTTTATCTTACAATTTCATTGTCAATTTTTACATAATTGAACATGGAGCAATATAATGGATGCAAGGCGTTACAAATATATCTCAGTAACAATTTTATTTTGACAAATTGCCATTCAACTGAAATTACTAAAAGAAGCATCAATTGTTCGCATGTATACGGAACGATACATTGAAGGTACCCTGTCCTATCGCTCGTATAGATAGAATCCTCAATAATATCGTAGATATAATAAAGTAGAATAAAGTAGATAAAAAATTATTTTTCTACACATACGTCACTTGTTGAGAACCACTTGGTTCCCTTCTCCTTTTTACTCTTCCTTTGGTGGTACGGATAGAGAGAAGAGACGGCAAGAGAGAGAGAGAGAGGAAGAGCGCCCATGGTAGGAGGAGGCGTTGGTTGGTTGGTTGATTGTTTGGTTGGTTGTTTGGTTAGTTGGTTGGTTGGTTGGTTGGTTCATTGATTGTTTGGTTGGTTGATTAGTTAGTTGGTTGATTGGTTGGTTAATTGGTTGGTTGGTTGATTGGCTGGTTGGTTGGTTGGTTGGCTGGCTGGCTGGCTGGCTGGTTGGTTGGTCGGTCGGTCGGTTGATCGCCCGATCGGACTCTTGGTCGGACCGAGGCAGCACTCGCTGGTGCGTTCGCCATCGCCGTTTACACTTTCGCGTGCAAAGAGATCCCTCGGAACGTGGGGATCCTCGCCTCGGCGTCGCGAGCGACGGCGCGACAGCAGGCGCGCATTTCGTTACCGTTTGTCTCAGGTCGTGGTCGAGCTCATGGTTCCACGCCGTTACTCTCACCGCGTTTCAGAAAAGGACAAGCGGAAATTTGGATCTCCGTGAAGCGATCTTTCTCTCTTTCTCTCTCAAAAATGCAGCGAGCGAGACAAAATCACCTCGTGTCGCCGCGGCGACGTGTAAATCGCGTCAACACTCGAAAAAGTATCAAATCTACGCCCGGAAAAACATTCCCGTGCACAACACGCGTAATGGATTTTTTTTTTTCAAGAGATTTACGCGAAAGACGCGAAGGTAGCTCGCTGATGGACCTCCGGCTAATCTTCGATATTTTATTTGTGCAGATTCTGAACGGACTGCAGTTCGGAATGGAGTTCTTTGGCAAAACGAGTGACTCGTTTGGGTTTCGCAGAAATTCAATTGCTCTGCGGAAAAATTATAGTAATATAAAATTATAGTTACACTTTTATGAAAATGGACATTTATTTTTGTTTATATAACAGTAATCAAGCTAAAGGTAAAAATTTGGATAACGAGATAAACGAAGTGATTGCCAAAAATAAATGCTTCTTTATCTATGCATATAATTATAAAATAGTTTGAAAAAATCTTAATACAATTTGCAACAGATTATTAGAAATGTGTTTAAATAATATATTAGATTTGGATTTTGCTTGAACCATGTAAAATACCAATGTAAAGTACTAGGTTGATAACGTTTTTACAGAGTCATTTAGTACACTACGGCGTTGCAGAGATGCTGCTGCATAGAAAACGCGTATAAGTTGCATTGCACTTGGAAATGGCAACGAGACGCCATGTATCAGACACTGTCTCGACCTGCCTTGAATTTATGGTTGATAATTTTCTCGGGCTGCAACTTGTTTCCCCTGGCTCTCGAATATCTTGCCCTTCTTACGCGAGTATTTCCTTACTACCTTGGTAACAACTTGTTCGTACTATACGACAGTCAGTCGTATTGGTATTCGTCCGCTTAAGACCAACTTCCACCGCTGCATTGAAATCATTCTCGGCTCCCAAACTGTCGTATTACGAAGAAGGTTGATAAAGATTATCACCTCCGCGTATATACGCCAAGTTATTTTAACAGCACAGTTGAAACTCGCATATGGTTATCTTTCGAAATAATTCCAGGTAAGGCGAAAAGGTAGATACTTATACGATATATATTTTTATCAATAAACAATATCTCTTTCATTTCCTTTTTCTTTCACTTTATATATTCAGAGGAATTACAAGTATTTTGCGGAATAGCAAATAAACGCAAATTTCTAATTCTGTAATTTCGTCGATCATGAATGTTTCCGCCGATTAAGTAGGACGTTATCCATTGTATTTTGTACGGGGGAATTCTCGCGATGGAAGCATGCGTTACTGCGATCGATGGACGGAAAATCATGTTGAAAAATGATATATCGATCGTCCTTTGGAGTTGCGCTCTTTGCGTGCATTATTAGCTGCGACGGCAATGCGTCGAGGAAAAGAGATAGTATTGATTTTTACCGATATTTAGCCGTGGAATTATCCCCTCCCCCTCCCCCTCCCTTCTACCCCTTTTCTCTCGGTCTGTCTCTCTTTCCCGTTCGCTCTTTATGGCTGCCGCCTTTTTTTTCTTTACTCCCCTTCAGCCCCTTTCTACTCGATCTCTCCTCCCACCGTTCCGCTCACCTTCCCTTCCGTTTTGCGCGTTCTGGCTCTATCGTTTCTTTCGAGCTACCCTCCCCAGGCAGCACCCTTCGCAGCGTATCCCGAAGGAGAAAGAATCCTGGGTGCCTGCAGAGGGATAGAAAATCTGAATACCTGTGACCCGGAAGGACGTTTCTATGCTAAGTGCGCGTTGAGCAACGATAAAAAAAAAAACTAGGTTTCTTCCCTCGCGCGAACCAAAAAACTTGTTACCTACGGAGTTTCCAACTTCCCGAAACACTTTCGAAATAAATTCGTCCCGACGGGAAATTATGAATAATAAGGATCTCTTGTACGAATTTTACTTTCTCGTTTTGTTACTTTTGTGCCTCTTGATGCGTCGTTGTTGTTTTTCCTGCGAAACATCGAGCCTGCATCCATACTGATAGATTTTACGCTTATCGCGTATTTAGCGTGAAAATTAATTATTGATTTGACGTGATACATTATCATTATTGATCTACGATTTAAAAGCAGTTTCGTAATTTATCTAAGCTTTGATAATATCCTATTCTCGCGAAGGTTTTAGATTGATGCTCCAAATTCAGTAGCACATTGGCATTCTGTGTTGAAGAAATAAATTATTGACTTCTTGCATTATATCGTTACTCGGAGAAGACTTACTCCCTTCGGGATCGCGTTTCTTTCTTTCTGTTCTCTCTCTCTCTCTCTCTCTCTTATTTTTTATTAGTTTTGTCTCTCTGGCGACCTCTGTCGACTCCGATAAGGAACTCCGTAAGACTCTCCAAGGATATGTTAGCTCGCTACGCGGTGTTTCCCTAATCGACGCTAGTGTGCGAGGGTAGGTAGCACGGTTGCAGACGGGGTGGAACGAGAAGAACCCCTAATTTATAGAAGTAAGGCGAGAGAGCGAGGATGAGGGAGGAAAGGAAGCGACACCGGCCGAAATCGGGGCGAGAAAGAGAGGATAAGGGTGAAACGAAGGGAGAAGGAGAGCGTCTCTTACTAAAATTCAAAAGTTCCTCGGCAGAGTTTACGATGCCGTCTAGCCGGCGCGACGCGTCGCACTGAGATTCTCTCGTCTCCGGCCGTTTCCTCCGTCTGCTATCCCCGTCTCCGCCCGTTCCTGTCGCATCCATCCTTTTTCCCGTGTCCTTCTTGAAATGTTCTTCCCATCCACATGTATACATGTATGTACAAGCAGGATCTGCTCCCATCTTAATTTTGGGATAGAGCACATCGTTCAACGGCGAGCTTTTCCTTCAGCTCGAACTTCAACTCAAAGGCTCGACTTGGAGAATTTTCGGAAAATACGTGATTTTTTTTTTTTTTTTTTTTTTTGATTCGGTTAGAAAGCTTTATTTACAGGAATTACCCTTTATTTACAGGACAAATATCGGATCGCTTTTGTTCGGGTTTCACACGGTTATGGTTTATCGTGGGAATTTCGCGCGCAACTTGCGGCCTCTCATCGAGGTCTGTGGTGATTTCGAAAAACTCTTTTCAATTCAATTTCGTATTGTACAGAAACGTTATTTTTTGTAATAACACATAGTTTTGCCTTTTTTCCAAAGTTATTTCAATTGCTCGAAACTATCAATTTCAAGTAGGATATCTGTGATATATTCGAGCTATCAGCTCAAGTATTTATGAAAGCCAAGTGTTTTGTCTTAAGGATGGAATTGTAAATAGTCAATTTAAGGTTGAGAAGAATAATTAATCTTTAATATTTTAATTCTGTTTTCAATATTTTTTACTATATAATAGATAGGTAAACGTAATAAAAAATTCTTTATTTCTTTTGATCTTAATTTACTAATTTATTATCAGTTTTATTTGTTGTCAAAATATATACCTAGTCTATACGCATTCTTATCTCGAAATAATTTAATCATTATATAAATGTATAATAAAATTTGTAATAAAAATTGTTAAATGTTTAAGTAGTGAAAAAATTTTAATTCACGTTACCAATATATTATTCATTATTATATTGTTGTTATCTTAACGTAGGAACAGTGCAGTGGGTGGAAAGGAACTATTGTAAATTCCGATTTTTACTGTTTCGGATTTTATCTGATGGAATAAATTGGTGAGAATTATAAAATTAATTAATATATAATACTAAGATATATTTATATAACATTATGAAAAATATATTTTTGCTTTAATTATTAAATTATAATAATCATATAGTTTAAAGAAAAACGACGAAATTAACCAATAAAAATGAACCAATGAATAGTAACAAAACTTTATTTAAAATCTTTAAATTAATATGTGAAATACATTTTTAAAACCAAAACTTTGACGATATAAGTGTTATTAAGTTTCATCTTTTTTTTTAATGAGAAGAAGAATAGTAGAACAGAATTAACATTTTTTTCTAATATAGATCTCAGCTGTGAATTAGAATATTGACAAAAAAAATTCCTGTTTATTTTATCATTTTAATAAGAAAAATTAGTTTTTTACCGGTTTTCTTAATTGATAAGAACTTTATACAAAAAAATGTGAAATTTTGCTAACTTTGCCTTAGTGCGCTTTTCAAGGAAGAGATTAATCACTTTAGTCAATTGAAAAGTCAGAAGCGTGTAAAGTATGCGCATTACTATACATTTATATTAAGTATTTTCCTTCGTACATTTTAAAGGAAATATTACGTTAATGATTCCGTTACTAATTCAACTCGAAGGACCGTTGTTAGAATGATACATGATCACCAAGCGACGAGGAGGAAAAGTCATCGTAAATCTATATTGACCATCATAAAACTGTTTTATTGCCGAAAGTCTCGGAAAGTCTCGGCAAACTTTAATCTCGGTTTTTAATCTAGGACAATGATTTATATTAGCAACGATATATTAGCATTATTAGCCCTATATCTTGCTGCATACACCTATACTATAATACCTATACTTAATGATAATATTTCTAGACACTCTTGAAACATCATCAAGTATTTATTAGTGATTATTTCACTTCTTTCTCTTCGCTATTCCATATTTCTAGCGAATTTTGGGTGTCTAATCAATCTTACCCTCTTGAAAGAAATTATACGATCGCTGTTGCAACAGTTTTCAATCTTATAAATACATATAAGTGAAAATTACGAGATTGAAATGACTCGAGGGTCCCGGAAACGGATGTTGGGATTAATTTACGATCAGTTACGATCAGTTACATACATTAATACCTATGCGGTGTAATGCATGTGCGGCACCGATAGATAGGTAGTCACGCGCGCGTCATAGATCCTCCAATCCTCCAATGTCTGTGGCTCCCTTATGTCGACACCGTCGACACCGTCGACTCGGGGCATGAGTCACACTCCGCGATTCCGCGCACAATACATCGGACATCTGGTCACGCACGGATTGTCCCTGGTTCCCTGGTTACTGGAGTTGGGGGATCGTACGGATCTCCTCCTCGAAGCTGCCAGCTTCTTACTTCCGCACATGTGACGCATCATACACCAAGGTGTCTCTCTGCGCACGACACGTGTACCTCGTTAAGTCGGTTATCTTAGGTATCCTTACCTTAGGTATCCCGTCCACCCGCTCGCTTTGATGGAAGCTACACGGACATCCGCGTCGTATCTCTACACTCGTTTCGATCTACAAGCCAAAATGTTTCTTTTTCGTGTCTAGTTTAATCTCGAGTAAATTGTAAGGAAATCAAGTTTTTATTGTGATGATCTCGCAAACAACTTATCTTCCGTTATCTTTATTTCAAGTAATTCTTGTTTATCTTTCGTAACTCCAGTTCTACCAGTAATTTCTTACTGTGCACGATATTTCTTAGTTAGGAATTTTTTGTTTCGTAAATTGAATAATTATTCATTAAATGTGTCGACACGGACTTGAGCGGAGAAATCAAGGATAATAACAGACATTTACTAAATAATAAATAATAATGAGAAAGTAATGATAATGGTGAATTAATAATGTATCCTTAGATAATATGCTCCCTTCTTTCCGCTGTAATTTTCCAGTGCGATTTGTTCCGGCACTTCTAGAAAAATACAGACTATTCGCTTTAATTGCCGCGCCTTTCACGAGAAATTACTCGCTCACTTAAAAATTTCCCCATTCTATTTAATAATTGATAATTCTCAGTGGACATTGCGTAGAATCAAGTGCCATGCTAAGTATGCTGCAACTTTCGTGATTTCTTCAACGTTTTATTATCGAATGTACGATCTTCAGTAATTGCGATGATGCTTAGAAGCGAATTTGAAAAAATTAGATAATTGACTATCGCGGCACATTGTCATCGAAAACATTACAGCACGCGTTTAAAATACATGCCAATTATTATTATATCTATATGTCTTCAAAGCTGTTTTCACTAATTCTATATACCTTTATAAAGATTCCCTTTTTAATTGGCTCTCGTCCGCAAACACGCTTTGTTCTTGAGTCCGTGAATCTCTAGTATAGAAGTTTCATACATTTTTTTGAACAGTTACTGGACAGTTTCATTAATTCTGTCTAGTAACTGAAAAGTAAAATTAGGATCGAGATTTAGGATCGAGATGTAACGCTTTGTCTGCAGTTACATCTCGATTGGGCACAAAAGATGCGCACACCCTGAATCTGAATTTATTTATTGAATAAAAACAGGACAATAAATAGATAAGCACACGCTCATATCGCTGTATTTCGTCTATGTGTATAACAAATTTTCTAACCTGAACAATCGTCAACTGATGAATATCTCGCGGGGCAGAGCGACGCTTTTCTTTCAGATGCTTTCATTTCGTACAAAAATATGTCTAATGAACATAATTTTATCAATATTTATTGGATTACTACTAAGATGATTAAATTGAATAATTATCTAATTTTGTTATGTATATTTTTGTATATTAAGAAAAATTAGTAATATTAGATTGTAACTGACTGGATGTTCAGTTTAACAGCATAAATTTCTATCAGGATACAATTGATTGTTTTGACATGGATAATCTGTTTCTAATTTATTGAACTTTTACTATAAGTATATTTATTGATTTGTTCTGAAGAAGATCATAGCAAATCTTACATGGAAAGAACAATTTTGCTCAACATCTAAAAACTTAATTAATTACAGATCTAAAAATAATTTTGTTGAATCATTAAAATGATTACGTAGGATTACGTCTCAAGCGTGATAAACAATGTTGCAACGAAATTATTTTCAGATCTGTATCTAGATAAATTTTTAGATGTTTCAACAAAAATATTCCTTTCCATGTAGTATTCAATAATATTTTTGCGTAATTCTCACAATTTCTAATTTGAGAAAACTGCAAGCCGGTCGCCATTTGTCGGTCTTGATTTGTTACAATCCTATAGACTGAAGCTGCAATACGTAATGTCACAAATTGGTTGGAATAGTATTTTTCACAATAAATTCTTTAATCTAGGATTGCATGTCTTTCACGACAAATAATCGGCGCGCAATTTGTTCAAACTGAAAATTGTAAGATTTACGCAAAAATATTATTAAGCACCAAGATTTGTTTTGATCAAACATGGCCTTCTTCGTATATAGATATAGGTATTTGTACAGAAAAAGAAATGTTTTAATTATATTGTATTTGATATAATGTGAGTGTGGTGACATTTGTGCTAATTGCTGCATGCCAAGTCGAGGGGAGCGATCTCGAGCGAAGAAAGAACGCAAATAAAATAAACGCAGACAATGACAAACGTACGTATTTCTTTCGTAAGGTGAAAAGTGAAAATTTGTGTTCATTTTCAATTTGAAAAACGTGGCCGTATCTTTCGTATAACTTTTTCAGCCACACTACGTAAGTATTTAAAAGAATGGCATTCAACGTTATGCACGTTTCATCGACTTTTCGATTCTTCGGGCATTTACAGTGCGCGAAGCTTTGTCGATCCTTTTCATTGAGTGCTTGTCGTCTCCCTTTCCTGACGAATGCGACGTGAGTCATTAGCGCAGGTCACGGCGTTATTAAAGACAATGAAGCAAACTTTATACGAGCGGGGGTACGGGGCCAATTACTTGGCAATTAGTCGAGCGAGCAACAAGTGAGCATCGCCACGGACCTCTCTCTCTCTCTCTCTCTCTTCTTCTCGCGCCTCCCTCCTCCACTCTCTTCTCTCGTCTTCTCAGCCCACCTTCTCCGTCGTTCATTTCTCCGTCGTGGACCGACATCGTCTTCTCCGAGATAGGTCGCGAAATACGCGGAAGAGCGTGTTTTCCAATTGTCGATCGATTTGTCTGACCTTAATGTTGTTTCCATTACTCTAATCGCATCTGTATACCTATAGTCTAAAACTACTTTCGAAATGAAGTTAATAGTAATTAATAAATATATGGAAAGAACGATTTTGTTGAAGTATCTAAAAATTTTAATATAGATTTGAAAATAATTTTGTTTAAACCATCAAAATAATTATGTAAAACGCTCAAACTAAAATTGTTGTTAAAATGTTAAACATTTTTGCTGCGTATTATCATCAATGCTTTTAAGCTTTCTGCATAAATTTTTGACAATTCACAAAATTCACAACAAAATTATTTTTAGATCTGTATCTAATTAAATTTTTAGATACACATCAGGAAAACCATTTTTTCCGAGTACGATAGGCTGAAAAAATTTGTTCATCATTTTCTTACTTAAAAATACTTAAAAATGTATTTTTTATATTTTATCTTTTTGCTAGAAATGTAATAAGGAATTGTACGTATGAAAATAATGCTGATATTGTTCAGGGAATCAATGAACGATCGAAAATATATATTTCTTCCTTATTTAACGACAGTGCATCTTCAAAAATTGAGATGTAAATAAAGTGAGGTCGCGATCCTTTTCATCGAGCAAAATGGTTGGCGCGTAGCAACAAGCCGGGAGCACACAATTCTAATTATAATTTTTAACAAGTCGCACCTACATTTACGTGCTTGACGAGGTGACGAAGCGAGGGGGCGAGAGCCACGGTGCAGGAAATTCGTCCCCGCGTACTTTCGCGTTTGCGATTTTTGACTCACACTCCGACTACCGCGTTATGTACACCCTTAAGCATTCAGGTAGATGCAAGAGGGGGGGATAGGATAGTAGAGGATATACTCCGACTCAGAAGTTGACTCGTCCTCTAATTAGAGATGATTATACAATTTAGAAAATTTAAAAAATAATAAATAAATAATTAATTAAATAATTTAAAAAATTGTATTTTTAGTATTTTACTGTTCTTTTAGAAAAAAGTTGTAAGAATATAAATGCCACTCTCCTTCCTTTTTTTATTCCGAGAAGCAATTTCCTACCGTTAATATGATAAACGTCTACGTAATTGTTTGCTCCTTACATTTTATTCGTTCACAAATTTCCTTCCGCGTAATAAATATACAAGCGCTCGACAACTGGAAAAAGCTGACCCCTTTAAAGATATATGAATTAATAATATAAAAACTCTTCGCTTATCTTGGATTTCGAATTCATTTCTAGATTCGAGGCTGATATTTGCCTGAAAATTGCCTCGAGAAAAATTTGGCGCGAAAAAATCTTGGAAGCAAAATAGAATATGTATATTTTAATAAAGATTTTAATAAGAAGAAAAATTTTTCCAGATTGGAACAAGTGCAAAGAAAATATATACCGTTATATCGTTAAATTCCGTATATATATACCGCATGGGCGGTATAATAATAAATTGCATTGGTGTAGGTAGCAATCGTTTTAATATCATTACGATTGATTACAAGCGTAACGGATTTATATTGCGCGATACGCGTATATTATATATGCTTGTGTATATTATAAACGCTAAAATTGCTAAATCCAAGAACGCCATTATGTAATAATCGTCGAGTGGATTTCGTTCGTCACATTCCAATCACATATCTACCGGAAAAGGCTAGAATCCGAAGCGTACGAGCGTATGTGCGTGCATACGCCGCAGTTAAACCGCTGAACCGATCGCCGGGAAAATTGGCCGAAAAATTCAGAATCCAATACGGGCGCGATACGCGGATTTACGGATTGCCACATTGTGGATCTCGCGGCCGAATCCCCGCGAGTTGAATTTTCGCCCGAAAATAGTCGCTACTCTCGACGGATCTCTCGCGGAGATCGTAAAAAATTTGCGACTAAAATTTCGCTATCTCAAAAAGCGGCGGGAAATTTCGCATTTAATTATTTCGAGCGAACCAATTTACGAAGCGGAAGCCCGCATATTTATTGTACAGTCCGCGACAGAATCCGGAAGTCAATGTCCGATGGTGCTCTACGTGCGATAAAAAGTTCTTACGTACGTGATAGTTACTTTCGGCAGGGCATGCTGTAACGAAAATTCGGAAATAGAACCGCGGATTTTTGCGCGTCGAATATCCGAATATCCGTTCGACGATATAATATTCCTCCTTGGGGGATGTTTCGTCGTCTCGATAGGCACGAGAGAAGATGGATCATTAAGGTGATGACATTGATGCCGTATCTCGGCACAAGAATGCAAAGTCCACTCGGTTACTTTTGCATCACTCTGTACCCGGCAACCCCCGCCCGGGGGTGGTGGGCTGGGTGGAGGGATGGGGCTGCGGCGGGCGTTTTTCAAATAATTACATCGGGCTGCGGTGGTGGTGGGTCGCCATGGCAACCGCAGTGCCTTCAGCATCCTACGACTGAAGGCAACCGAGCAACCGAGTGGCGCAACCCGGTTCTCTTGCTGCGGACTTTGGGTGTGCGAGCGAATGGAAACGGTTTCCGCGGACATCGGCAGCGGAACAGCCTTTCGCGTTCGCACCCCCGTCGCTGATGGAATTGAATAAACAACCACGGATTGGTAATCCGCGAATGTACTTTCTGCGTTTTTTGCCAGCTCTCTCTCTCTCTCTCTCTCTCTCTCTCTGGTAAAATACTTCCTTCCTCCCCGTGATTATTCATTTCACGGTAATATTTCTTGTTTGTCAAGTGTTTCTTGTTTAATTAATGATTGAGAGAGAGCAAAAATGAATGTATATGAGTTATGTGTGTGTTAATATCTTTAACATTCTATTATCGATTCAAAGTTGACGATTGTACAAATGACGCAACATAGAGACGTTTACATTCAAGAGCTAATTTTGCTAAATATCATGATATTAATATTTATGATACAAAATCCTGTATAGAGAATTCTTCATAAATCTGCAGTTTTTCTCAATAATATTATTTATGGAAACTTTTCAATTAGCAATGTACAATAGCCTGACGATTTTATTTAATTCTTCTATAATATGTTATTCAGTGAAATAAATATGATATAGCAATTTTTTTTTTACTTAAAGATAACTTTTATGTAAATGTGATTTCTAAAATGAAATATTAGAGAGAAATATTGTATTTCTACATGTGTATATTTAATTTGTAATTATTACAATTTTAATTCAAATAAAAAATATATGCGAGAATAATAATTATTATTAAATCGATATAATAAAATTTGATTAATGATAACATTGCGACAAATTGAAATAGGAATCGTTCTCCAAAGCTTTCCCACTTGTATATTTTACCGAGTATATTAGAAGATCTTCGGCGAATTGCTCTTACGTCGTCTAGTGCGATACAGAATGTATGTATATCTGAGGCTTTGACATAACATGGCCTTGAGTTCGTCGTGAAGTTTACCAGGCTACTTCACGCGTACGCAACTCGTGCCGACATAAGAGACTCTCGTGGCTATTTCACGATCATAAATACTAAACACCACTGACTCACAAAGGCAACCGCGTTATACGGAGATAACTTTTATCTAGATTACCGAAATTAGATCGTACGAAAAATACGATTGGATGGACACTCAGATTTTTTTAAGAAAGAAATTTTAAGAAAAAAATCTTTTTTACGAAAAACTGTCTTCTTATGTCTTTATTCTTTCATATGTTCCAAGTCAAATATGTATGTATGTTATGTATTGGTTCTGTAAGTTTTTTTTTAACGTTTTACATTGTCTTAAAGTGCAAAAGTTCATGCCCGATTAAAAAAAATTTTTTTATGTAAGTGCAGGACGCAATATTTTAAATTATCAACAACTATACTATTCACTAAAGCAAAATTTAAGAATCTGCTTATTAATTGTGATACTCGCGCTCACGATAATTTTTAATGGAGTTATGAGCAATCATACTAAAAATATTTTTTTTATTTAATCTAGGATAACTCAGTACAGTAAGGTTGCCACAGACTTGGAAAACCGAGGAAAACCAGGAAAAGTCAGGGAAATTGAAATTGGTCATGGAAAACAGGGAAAAATCAGGGGAAAATGTAAAAAAATCTAGAATTTCGAAATTTGCTCACAATTTCCTTAAACTACTCCTATTCCAAATAGTTATAATTTTTTAAATATTATATCTGACTGTATTTATAGTTCAAAACTTGCGCACTTTAAATGATTTTAACAAAATAATTATATTTTATTCAGTATTTTTATTTAATCCCTCTTTTTTGTCGTAACTGCATTCTTTTTTTCAAAACTAATTTATTTTTTGCTGGCTTGAATTTGCACCCAAAATTTTACTATGCTAAATTTTACTAAGCTTTTTTCCGTTTTTAAAAATATAGCTTTCCTGTAATCCTTGAGTCTGAATATTAAAATTTACATATTTTATATTAGCCATGGAAAATTTTCCATTTTCATCTGAAAAATCTGGAAAAGTCAGAGAATTTTAAAATTCATTTTCTGTGGCAACATTTTTTGTGCTGTAATAAAAAATCTAAGGAAATTTTTAAAGAGATTTTGTAGAGAAAATTTTAAGTTTTCACCTTAGAAAGTAAAAAATTGTTTGCAAATTTTTTTTGGACACGTGACAGGTCCATAATGTAAAAAGAAAAATTTCCATTTTGGCCAGTTCATAGTTTTCTATATGTAAAAGTCATTCACAGAAATATAGTGACCTTTCGAAAATACAGTTTTAAACTTTTTTTTTTATTTCATTTATTTTTAACAAAGTTGCAGCTACTTTAATCTTGAATAATAAAGTGGGCACGAATTTTTGTATTCATTCAATATCAATAGAGTAATTTTCTTAAGATTCAAATATTTCATTTCCCTTCAGTTAAAATTTTTTCTATTGTTCTATCCGTCGAAAATGTTGCATAAAATCTTTTCGTTGAATTAGATTATGTAAAAAGTAAAAAGTACCTGAGTGAGTTACGTTTGTTACGTTTAGCAATTAGCGGCTTGAACATTTCTGAATGTGCTTGCTAGGAAAGACAGGAAATCAGAGCTTCCTTAGTTTGCAGCCAAGCGTAAACCAGTCGAAATGTCGGAAGGACTTTACGGTACGTCAGTATTACGAATGCTAGGTACTCACGGTGTCACCTTCTCCTTCCTTCGATGGCTCACTCGACCTACTACGAGTACTACGTACATCTGCCTGCCTACACATCTAACATAACATGCTCATGGGTCAGCAGAGAATGAGCTTCGGACAAAGAAAGAGAAAAGAACAGAAGGAAAAACGAATGAGTGCATCGAGACAGAAACGTGAGAAAAGAATAGTGACAGAAGAACGTAGAAGGAATAACTGGAAGAGAAGGAGAGGTGATTGAAGAAAGAAATGTGACAGTGGGAAGGAGAAAGAGATAAAAGGAGAAAAAATGAGAGAGAGAGGGGGGAGGAGAGAGAGAGAGAGAGAGAGAGAGAGACGATGAGATGGAACGATAGAGTGGGGTCAGTTCGTGACCCGACCACCTGTGGAAGCAGCCAGTAGCTACTTCTTGTTTGCCGTTTGCGCATACCTCTACTCACCACTTATACGTAGTACGTATTACGTAGGCGAACCGCCAACCGATGACCGCGGTCACGGCTATCTCCGAAATTACGTTCTTGGTTCCCTCTGAATTCGCGCTTCGCGCCGTAATCCTGACGAGACACCGCGGTATTCGGCGCATCGGGCAGCTTAGGTGTTACAGGCGCATACATAACATAACATTCTCTCCTGGATATTCAATCTTCAAGTTATAATTTAGCGACTATCGTCATCGATCAGTGTTAACGACGTTAACGTTAAACATATTTTGTTTCGTCTACGACGTTTAATGTTGTTGAAATTTTTACGTCATTTCAATTTTAAGTTTCTAGTATTTCAATATTAGATTATTTGTTGTTGATATGTTGTGATAGGAAAGTAAAATTTTGAATAATGTTTATTCATTTTGTGACTGTTCTCTTTAACTGATAAAAACCTAAATGATACAATTGGATTTATCATTTAAAAAAATATTAATTTTAATCACAGGGGGGGTTAATATTATTAATTTATGTGTAGTTCAAAAGCCTGTTTAACTTAACAACGTGACAGGATCACGCGAAATCGCGAAAGATTATGTACTCGCATTGTGTATGATCTGAGGTTGTTATACAATAAGTATACATAGTTGGTTAATTTAACATAAGACGAAATGATAGAAAGTAATACAAATATTATGTAAAAAAATTCACACAAAAAACGTAACACAATTGTAAATAATCATTTCTTTATTAAAATTAATTTTTATAATATAAATTAACTCACTTTATTTATTTATCTTAGAATTTACGTTTGAAAAATCATCGTTTATATTTATTTGTTCACTTACTAAATTATTTTAACACTACGAATTGAACATCAATTTAACACAAAATATTCAAACAACACGATCGCATTACATTGAATTAACACTCGGATGTGTTAAAAATTCAAGACAAGTCTTTAACTAAGACTTTTACATAGAAAATAAGTGCAATATGCAGGCCTCAATGGCTTCGATTTTGTATCTATTGTTATCAAGGTTATAACCTTGAACAACATTCAAAAGATTTCAGTCTTTAGTCGAACACCTTGGATAATGTTAATGCTAGGTATCTGAACAAAATCTCACATCTCGAAAAATACTTAACCGTAAGGAGTCTTATCGTACACTAGAAAGATCACATTACACGAATATTTAATAAAAAGAGGAGGGGTTTCCATTACAAATTTTAAAGTTAACTTTGAAAACTCTTCCGCTTGTGTTCAAGATCAAATGATGGGTGTCGTCCATCATTTAATGTTTTGCACTTATATTGAAACCCTACAACTTTGGTATATGAAATATTTTTTCCTCAAATACCTTGTTTTCGCGATATTTCACCGGTGAAGGACCGTTTTGTTACCTGTATAATCTACATATACACACATATCTCGCGAATCGGGAGAGCAACGTGCAAACTCACGCGACATGACGCGAGGTGACGTGAGGCGATGCAATGTGATGCGATACGTTGCGATACGACGGATTAAATAATGGTCGGACGTGCACCTTCGGCATCTCGTTGGGCAGACAAAATTAGCCGCGTGCCGCGATACACAATACTGCGCGACCAGGCTCTACGGCTCGTCTCGTATCAACGTAAGTGTAATATAACCGGCGCTTAATAGTACTACGGCCATTCATGCGGCGGGCGCGCCACGCTGTTGGCTTAGCACTCTATTAATCACGGATTATTATTCACGCGGCCGCGTGGCGCTTTTAGCATCGTCGCGTCGCGTCGCGTCGCGTCGCATCGGCCGCCTCTTAGCACTCTTAACAATCTTAGCGACTTTCGTTCTCACTCTCTCGCGTCTCGCTTTTTTCCTCCACCGCTTTCGTCCCTTCTCCCCTTTCTCTCGAAAACCAGACCGCCAATTCTTTCCGGTTCCTCTCCCCGTTGCGCCTCATTAATCGGCACGTGGGTAGTGGCACGAGATCGAGCGGCGCGCATGTCGTCGACAAAAAGATGAAAAAAGAAAAAAGATGGGCGATAAAAGCGCTGTGCTGCGCGCGGTCCGCTTAATTGGTTCCACGGTGGTATTTATCGCGCAACATTGTCGGAGATAATGGCCGGTATGAATAAGGAAAAGCGTTTGCTCTCCTCTCTCTCTCTCTCTCGCCTTGTCACGCCTCGCCTTGCCTCGCCTGCGGGAGTGTTTCCTTCCGAGTGAGAGACTCGTTGGGCGAGTGCGAAAAAATGGAGCAACGAGTGTGAGTCACGGACAAAGGCTGCGGCGGGAATTAAGTTTCTTGACCACGACCGCGACGTGTTTGCTAATTGACACCGTCGTTGGATACAGATGTATACGTCTTGTTTGTAAAATATTTAGGATAAATTTAAAATATATTTATAAATCGCACATATCCGCGCGCGTACGTTACATTTTGTTTATATATAGTATTACACATATGACACACGGATATATTAATGCAGAATATTACGCCAGATGATTTCTCTGCGATATATATTATTTATACATTTTTTTTTTATTTTTTTTTTTTTTATTGAAATATATACGGGACAGCTTTTTGACTCGATCCGGTAATATATTATTTCGCAACGTTTGCAACATTTTATGTTAAAAGTATTAATTAACGATTTTTATTGATGCACTCTTCGAGCGTGAATATCCAGAGTACAGCGGGATTTCGCCATTTCGGCCATTTGGTTTATTTACCGTTCACTCACATGGTTGATTTTCGGTTGGATTTTTGTTGCTTATCGGTCAGAATATTTTTCTTTTGGTTTCGGAAACTTTCGTGTGTACTAGAAAATACATGTTATTTCTTGGAGAGTTTTCGGCAGTCTCGATATGTTTCGAAAACGTAGATTTTTGTAAAGTTGGCTATGAATCGAGAAACTAAATCCAATACTTTAAATTGATCGATTGGTTTTCACGCGTATCTTATCGTTCCATGATTTCTTTGTAGCGTTCCCTCAGTGATATTGTTCTCGTTATTATTCGCGGTATCTGCTTTGTTCCGGAGTCTTAATTCGGCTAATTGGCGCGTATTTTTATCTTTCATATTTTATTATTCAAGACGCGTTATGCGGTACTTGAAACGAACACGATGACAGCTTTATTTCTGGAACGATGTGTAGCGTCCGCATTCTGTTCTCGACAGAACGATCAACTTTTTGCGCAGGATTCGACGAGTGTCATTAATTATTACGGTGATTCGTCGTCTCGCGAATGCTGCCAATATCGATGCCCATCTGTAAAAGAAAAGATCATTAACTCTTGACAGTGAATACTATCGCGCCATGTTTCTAAGTAATACACAATTCAATTAAATTATATTATGTTTATTTATACTTATATGTGCACAGAAAAAAAAAAGATTAGTTGCTACAGCTAAAAACTAGGTGGCTAATTTTAGTAGTATTATGGATACCTAACATCGAGTCTGCGTGGTCTAATTCACATTAGCTATGAGGCCTAAATATTATTATTGTTACAAACAAACATTTTGCTGTTATATCGATGTATTGATCATTGCAGCAAATGTTTTTTATATGTAGCAGACAATTTGATAACAAATATAGCGAACCATATTTAGCTATGATAGAAACAATTTTTTTTTATACGGACATATCCGATAATTATGACAATCAACTTGTTGCTAAATAAATTGACTGTAACGGACATGTATATTTTGCTATCACGTTCTTATATTAGCTACAGCAGCAAATCCTTTATATGTATTAGTAAATTTTATGGCTATTCAGAGTAGCTAATGCAATTTCAGCTAATCAGAATTAGCTGGGCAGAAACTTTTACTGCAGCCTTTTTTCCGTGTGATTTTATGTATATATATATATTACAAGAATTTTTTGAGCGTATCATTATGATAGAACGTTACTAGATATACACATTCAATAAATTCTTTAATATTTCGATAAGTGTGTGATATCAGTATAACTGACAGTCGATAATATTTTCTAGCCAACAAGCTTACAAAAAATATAAGTAAAAACTATCAACTTTTCATCAGTAAAGTCAAATTCGAAGCTGCGAATAAATTTTCGCCGCATTGACTTTCCGCGTAATTTTGTTTTTTTTTTACATATACAAGATTACTTAGTAGCTAATGCTAATTAGATGAGCTTTCTAACTCGTTACTGGGTATAGTTACTAATGCATATTCATAATCAGTTTTTGTGATGTAATTGCTATCTATAAAACTATGATAATAGAGGGCGTTGCTGTATCTGAAATTGGTCAGTGAATCCAGATTGAAGTTGCCTTATTTCATAAAAAAAATTTGTCTAGTGATTGCCTGTAATTAAGATACAAATCTTACATCTAAATCATCAGGTAGTTACGAGATAAATTTTTTATGAAAGAATGAAAGAATTTGATCAAAAGTGTACTTAAACAACAAAAAATTGTTCATAATGAAGTGACATATTTAAATTTTTCACTTCTATAATTATTGCTAATTTTTAATAATAAAAGAAGAGATAAGGTTTTATTTTATTTTTTTATTTGCTATTTAGTCGCTGTCTAGTCTAAGATAGAGCTACTTTTTATTAGTTATTTTTATAGTTTATTCTTTAGCTATTAACTCTAATTTCTTTGTAACTGTTAGGTGTATAACTATTAGGAAAAATAAGCATTATTGACTAATAGTTAACTAAGATATAACGCTCGGAGAAAAAATTTGTATCAGTAACTATGAATTTGTAATTAAATAGCGTCTCAACTATACACACACATACATTATATATACATACATTCTATATATTATATATATATATATATATATATATATAAAATAAAATTCTAATAAGAATAGGTACGAAAATAAGTGAACTAAGAAAATACAGTAACATTAACCATATAGTAACACATTACAATTACAAATGATTAATATTACTACATTTTCTTATTTCTTAATTTACTTATTGTTCTTATTAAAACTGTATAATACATAGTTACAAATTTTTGTATACATTTTTAATTTATTTTTGTCTTCCAAGTTCGAACCCAACGTTGCGCCTTTTATTATAAGCTAAATAGTTTTCTTCTTAGGAGAAACTGAACTCCGCTACGTCCTTCTAATGCCTGAATTTTAATAAATATTTCTTTGAATTCTAATGGAATATTTACTAAATGTAACATATTTATTAGATACAAGAACCATCTGTTTATTTACTATAAGTAAATATTCCGCTAGGACTCTACTAAAAAAAGAAAACTATTTATTAATATTTAATAAATTTTGTCTCACAATCAGTGTAGGTATTTAATAGAACAAAATTTCTATAATATAATTTTCATTGACAATTCTTATTAATATAATTTTATAAATATAAAATTTTAATTAACCAACCAAAAGTTTTATCTGCATCAGTTTTTCGAGATTATTTTTATATCACGAGGTTCTTTCAAAAAATTGTGTCGCGTTCGTTAATATGGACAATCATTTTTTTGTTCCTGAGGGAGGAAAGACTGTTGCGCGGATTGAGTCATGTCGATGTCTTGAGATCGATGCTGCGCCTTGTTAATCGAATACAGTCGTACATACGTATATGATACGGAAGGTCGCTGGCGCGTATGCGCGCATGCCACTCGGTTAATTGACGCTTAATTGACCGTAATTAAGTTAACTCCGGCGGCACGTGGGCGCGGTCCCCACGGAGATTGGTCGCGCGCGTACACTCAGACAGACTTAAGCAATTAGCGCGAGCAAAACTGAAACGCGGTCGAGTTTCTGTGTCGAGTTTCACACGAATACGATTTGGGGTAGCTCCGAGTTGGGTTACCTCTTTCATGTCTTTCTTATATCGATGCGTTGCAATTACTCGTGCTGTCGTAATGTCCATCTAGTGCACCTTCTCGAAATTGCGTTGCAGAAGAATTGGGATTTCTTGTTTTTCAATTTTTGCACTAATGGTATGCATTCGTTGAGAAATATGTCTTAATTACTACCACCAAGAAATACGAACAAAATGCATTCTGATGACGTATTACTAATCAAGATTTAGTTGAATTTTTCTAGTTATCTCAACTAGAATGTGTTTAAAAGATTTAATTATAAGTATCTCATTTATCTTTCTACCTTTCTAATTAAACCTCCGGATCCGCTGATGGTGTATCTATTGGGCCTATTCAATTATAAATCTCTTTGACAAAAATGAATCAATTTAATTTTCTTTATGTTACATCTGCAAATTTGATTTTTTTTAAATATGTTCAACATTTGTTTTTCTTTTTTTTTTATATATAAATTATATGATTTTGAATTTTTCCTTAAAATTAATAAATGTTTTTTTCTTAAAATTAATGAATATAAATTAAATGGATGTTACAGACCTAGCGTCATTAATTGTACGAGTATTTTTGGTCGGAGAAAAAATTCTGCGGTATTTTTTAGCTTAAAATTATATATGCAATATCTTCGTTAATGATCTAAATTTAAATTTAAAAAAAGGATTTTAAAGCTTGAAATCTCTACTTTCGAATGGTTACTATATTTTTGTTAATTTATGTGAGTTTTATAATTTTTACATATAGAAAGCTACAAGCTGAAAAAAATTTTCTTTGCACTTTGTAGGTTTGTAGCATGTAGGTTTGTAGCAAAAAAAAGTTTGAGCAAATTTTCGACCATCTGTCGTGAAAGCTTGAAACTTTCCCTACAAAATCTTGTTTTAAAAATGTTTCTAAGATTTTTTGTTCCTGAGTTACTCGCGGATTAAGTAAAAAGGAGCATTTTGATTGCTCATAACTTCATTAAAAATAATCATACTGTAATAAAAAAAAAATCTGAAACGTTGCTATATCGAGTGATATAATTGCCAATTTAAAAAGTAGAATATATATATAAATTTGAGTTAAAAAAAAGACATTACTTTTTTTTTAACCATTGCGCAATGATTATAAGGAATATCATATTTTTAATTCAAATTTGTATATATTTTACATTTAAAAAATTATCATGATACCATTTGATAGGGTAAAGTTTCAGCTTTAAGAATCTGTTTTATTAATTATGGTACGATGATTTTTAACGGAGTTAGGAGCAATCAAAATCAGAATGTTCTTTTATTTAATCCACATGTAACTCGGTAACGTAAAGTCGTGGGAACATTTTTCAAAAAACGAACTTTTGGGACCAATTTTAAGCTTTCATGTCAGATAGTCGAAAATTTCGCGAATATATTCTGTATATAATTTGAAGCTAACGAAATACCGCAGAACTTTTCCTCCAACCCAATACAAATTAATTCGGCGTTAGCTATGGAGGATTATGAATCTATCAGATTTTCAATTTATGCAACCAGATTTTTTCCCGTATTATAATACTTTACTCAGTAATTATTAAATGAGATGAAAGAATGTTACTGACACGCGACAACACTTTTTCATCTCATTTAATAATTTAAATCGCGCGTCGTATCTTCTGGACGTATAAAGTCTTTTTTTTTGTAAAATTTTGACATTACTTGACAAGTGAAGGAATTTCGCGTGAAATTCGTGAGGCACGTAAATCGCGCGTGTGGGGGGCCATGTTCAATCGATTGTCGAATCGCTGATATATTACGGGAAACGCGCGCACGCGCGTCGCATCGATCAAGGATACGAATGTGCCGATAGGATACTCGATGGAAGCAGAGGAAGCTCGACGAGTCAGGGACATCCGAGAAGGTGGCGACCTAGCCTTAAATCCCGACCAGGTAATTCACCTCCACCTTGAATTCCGCTTTCGTACGTATATGTGATCACCTGTCGCTGACGGAGACTGACCTTCTGCACACTTTCGCCCCGTTGACTTCGCCGTGAAGCGAATATATTTGCATCTCGTTCGCCATTTTTCTCATCTCTCGCTTTTTTATTTCTTTTTTTTTTTCTCAACAAAAGGACAGGTATTCGATGTCCTTGAGATCCCCCGTTGATTCTCTCATGAAGAATATAGTCTCGCGAAATAATTCTGTGTCCTTGCGCGTATGGAATCCATTCTTTTCTTTCTTCCATTCGTCTCTCGTTTCGTTTTTTTTTTTTTTCAAGGCGTTAGCCATTGGATATCGATTCTAGCTCGATTTTGCTTTGATTTTTTTTTCCGTTTATTTTTAGCAGTCTCCCGGATGATCGCAGCCATTCAGTGACGTAACTTAGCGTATATCGATTAAATCGGTACTCATTTCTTTCGTACTTATTTAAAGTTAATACTCTTGAATCGGATAATAAGTCATTGATATAATAAAGAAAGTTTCTGGGAAAAATTAAAATTTTTTTGAAAAATTAATTATATCGTAATGTTAACTGAATTAATAATGTTATTTAAAATATAATGTTTTACTTTAAGGATGGGGAAGATTGTAATATAAAATGCTTTAAAACATAATTTCTCTATATTTGGATTATTTTATGTCGAAATACTTGAGTTTTAATTATTTTAGAATTACATATTACTATAATTATGATTATTACTGCTATAATAATAATAATAATAACAGTTACTATATATATGTACAGTTCTAGCAACAAATGTATATAGTTGGCAACCTAAAATGTATATAATTATAGTTATTATAACATTATAATCATAAAATAGTTGAAATTAAAAATGATTCAAATGACTATAAGTTTATAGTTATATTTTGAGACAGTCATATTTTTTATTTCTTCTTTTTATTTCAGTTACTGTTATTATTATAGCAGTAATAATCATAATTATAATAATATGTAATTGTAGTTACAAATACCAAACATTTTTCTCTCACAATCAGTGTAGGCAATAATTTATTAAACGCTCATCATTGAGTCCGCTGGATATACCCAAAGTTTCAGGATAAAGATATGAATCATGCTCATCAGTTTATAATAAAATTTATTTAAAAAAAAGTTAAAAAGAGTCATATCAGGTTAAATACTTCAAGATACATTATATTACAAATATTTTACATTTGTACGTAGATTTATCATTAGTGATAAAATTTTTGTGGCTGTGATTTTAAAGAAGAAAAGATATGAATAACATTCTACAAACGATAAAATATTTCTGAATCTGATTGCAAGTATTTCATCGTGATTTAACATAAGTGTAATGTAATAATCAATGTAATAAATTAAGGTTAAAAGTACGAAAACAGAAAGAAATTATAATTACCATTTGATGCTATCTCCTAGCAATAAATTTTTAATACGATCCCTTGCCTGCCTTTGTGTGCCTGTGATAACGAGAGTGCTTGCGATTTGATTCGCACACTTTAGCGCACGTTAGCGAGCGCGTAAGTGCGAGAGGAGGAAATTCACACGGAGTACCGGAAGGTTGTTCGTTATACTCGGCCACTTTTTGGCCGGCGGAAACTCGCGTTTCCTCGTTTACGTGAATACGTTGGATAAAATTCGCGAATAATGTCCCTCTGCAACTATTTAATGCGGTCGCCACGCCGTCGGCCGCACTAAAGAGGATTTAATCAGCATTTCTCGGCGTTTTCACCCCTTGAGGACTCCTTTTGGATCCCTCCGACAGCTAACCCAACCCCTCTCTCTTCTCCGGCAATGTGTACATACACATAAACGCGGGAGATGATCAGGCTGTCTTCGTCTCCGCCACAAAAGTCGAGTAGTACGTCTGGTCGAGATTCTTGCTGGAAATTTCCGACGGATGCCGGATTATTACTTTGCTTAGTGACGAAGGGAGGTTCGCCACCCGCGTCAACCTTGTCTTCGTCTTCAAAAGGTTCCGACACCGCTGAACTCGCTGGGCTTTGCCCAATTCGAGAATCGGGAACCCGTGGTGGACGTGGATTCTTAAATCCGCTTAAAGACGATAATCGCCGGTCGCCACTTCCGTCCCAAAACTTCGACATCCTCGACCGCCCTCTTTTTTTCCTATTTCTCTGTTGTTGACGCGATAAATCCACACACGCTCTCAGAGAGCACTCACCTTTTCTCTCTCTCTCTCTCTCTCTCTCTCTCTCTCTCTCTCTCTCTCTCTCTCTCTCTCTCTCTCTCTCTCTCTCTCTCTCTCTCTCTCTCTCTCTCTCTCTCTCTCTCTTTCGGACTGTTTGTCTTTCCGCCGGCTAGCGTCCTCCATCTTCGCGTCTTCTCGATTCCGATAATTGGCAGGAAAGCAGTTTTGTTTTCGAGTCCGTACCGTCTAGCGGTATAAAAATTCAGTCGGTTTCTCGAGATGTAGATGCGTTCTCGGAAGCGGGCTTGGTCTCTCGCCGACATCGGACATCGGGTATCAGCTCAGGTGAAGGCGGGAATACCGCGCGGGAGGTGGCAGTTCGGCAGCGCGGGGGCAGAAAGAGTGGGATCTCGTGGAGGACCAGCCGATTCTCATGTAAAACCAGACAAACTTTTGTCACGCGGCGCTCTGTGCCCGGCGGCGATAGCATTGTCCGACGGCGCAAAAGTTCACGTTGCCCTCCAGTAGGACAACTATTGTCTTTTGTTGCGGTATTGCCTGCCTCTCTCTTTTTTCTTCTCTCTCTCTCTCTCTCTCTCTCTCTCTCTCCCCCCCTCTCGATAGAGAGAAACTTCTCTCGTTCTCCATATCCTCCGTCATCTTCTCGTCCTTCTTCTCACAGCCCTTCTTTTTCTTCCCTTTCATCTTTCCATTCTCCATTTCTCCCACCGGCTCTTACACTTGCTTGTTTCCACGCGTTTTAACAAATTCCGACCTTTGCGAGACGTAACAGCATTGTTACATCGCTCTCCGTCGTTTTACGCTGCAATCTCGATCGATTCCACAGATATTGTCTGAATCTAGACGCATTTCGGATGATCCGTGGCCGATCTTTCGGGCGTCGCGTCGCACCGACGCGACGCCGCGCCGCGCCGTTCGTGGCCATGACGCTTTATCGGCGGACGCCACGGCGGGAAAATATAATTATCGGCGACGCTTAATGTACGCGCAAAGCGTGACCCACATTCGTACAATATGGGTTCGGCGTTATCGGGAAAGTCGTGTAGAATCCGTAAAGCATTGGTCGTGGAACCGTACACGCAATCGTTACAGCATTAGAGTTAGGTGTGGACATTTTAATTTGCCTGTTTGCAATAACAATAATGAAACAATGATGAATGACATCAAATCGTATATGATATATTAAGAAAACATTCTAATGAACGAGACAAATAATTCTGATCATATAAAAATTCCATTTTTTATCTCAACTAAGATTATGATAGACTCAACTAGAAAACTCTCATTTATTTATATTTTCAATTAAAATTGTAATTAATGCAACCAAATTATTTTTTCTAGTGCAGTGTATGATTGAAGGTACTTATACTATAAAAAATCTTGCGCTACTTTATTAATGTTTTTTCACTCTTTTATTTTCAATATTTCATCTCCCAATGTTCATATATAAGGATGTCCCTAAAATTCGACATCACCCATCCTGAGCAGGTAGAGTGGACTAAACTGAATCGAAAAGTCCTCTACCATTTTACCAATTTTCGCAATGGTTAATGTGATATTAATTACTAAAAATCGCTAAATATTGATTTTCAAGAATTTTTTATTCAAATACTATCAACTTTACAGAAAATCAGTAAGAAATAAAAATTGTTTATTTTCTTCTTTTGAGAATTTTTTCAGAATTTTTTCAGAATTTTTTCAGAATTTTTTAATATTATATTTTTTTATGGTGGTAAAAATAAGAAAATGCAGTAAAAAATTGATAGAAAATTCTGAAAAAATTCTTAGAATTCTATCAGAAGAAAATAAACAATTTTTATTTCTTACTGTTTTTCTGTAAAGTTGATAGTACTTGAATAAAAAATTATTGAAGAACAAATATTTAACGACTTTCAGTAATTAATATCGCGTTAACCACTGCGAAAATTGCAAAATGATAGAGGACTTTTCGACTCAGTTTAGTCCGTTCTATCTACTCAGGATGGGTGATGCTGAATTTTAGGGGCACTCTGTATATACATATCTGGTTATAGCAATTGTTTGCGATTACATAAATAAATTGTATTGAATTAAAAATATGTGTGGCACCTATAAGAAACGAAATTTTTTTTTTTTAATCAAAATACGATCCGATCGAAATATTTAAATTACTACGAAGGACAGGATTCTTCTATTGTGTGAAATGTGACAATACCCCAATAAATTGTGGGAAAACTCGGGACTTGAGAGCCTCGATATCGCTCTCTCGAAGCTTTAATTCTACCTCCGCGGTAGCGCCGGTAAGGAAAATATGGAAAATCGTTATAAGAAACGCGGGAAATACAGGACTTCCATCTCCCGCTCGGATCGCGATGAAATTGTCCGCTCTTGCGAATCGACCGTAAAACTATTGCCTCGCGATCTTTCGTTCTCTCCGTAGTGGTTTCTATCGTTTGTGTGCCGTTTGCGCGTCGCACCCGTCGCAATATTTTACCCGCCTCCGTTAAAGGGCAACGAGCAGCACTCTCGCCGACCAGATTCGCATCGCGCGACCCCCGGATAAATAAATGAAAAATGGAAATAATTAAAAAGCCCTTTTAACATTCGCAAAGGATTCTCCGCCGCGTCTTTTGATTACTCGATCGCGTATCCGCTCGTAAGTTTTATTTTTGCGACGTACGGCACACGGATTGGCCGTCGTGCGCACGATTCGTAGAGAGTAAAATAGTTTTCCCCGGAATCCCTCCGTCTCTCCTTTTCTCTTTTCTCTCTTCTCTCGCTATTCTATTTTAATATTTCGTTCGTTTTCAATTCCGTGCTTGTTCCACGAGACGAGAAAAAGTTGCGTCAAAGGGCACGGCCACATCGACAGAGTTCTTCTTTTTTTTTTTTTTTTTTTTTTACGATAATTAGCAGCGAATAGCCTTTTACGATGCTTGTTACATATATTCGCGTCGAGGACAGAGGCGTATTTGTATATGTTATGTATAACAGCGGTTATACGCGTGAAAATATCACATATACATTATTTGTTTTTTCATGCGACGATTATTGCAATTTTGTAGCTACCTTTTAAACATGCTGCAATTTAGCTATTTTTATTGCGATCTCTTGCACAAAAATTTCAATATATTTTTTTATAATTTGTATTTTATATTTCTTTTTAATGTATTTAAAGAAGGAATGAAATCGTCGATACAAGAGAGGGCGTCTAAAATATTGTATGTCACATTTCTTTAGATTATTTCCAATCTTCGATGCTTTGCAATTTTCTTATTTTTACTGTCGCAGTTTGACGTTCAAATTACGTGAACGGGGATTGATTCGTGCTCGACAGTTCCCTCTTCACCCCCTTCTCGAGTTACAACGACGCCCCCGCTTTTTTTTCCACGGAGAAATTCGGTCAACCGTATTCATGTCCGCGCTTTTTCGATGCCTCCGAGGATCTATTGCGCCACCGGCGGTTTTTTATCTCCTTTTTTCTCGATGTTCGGACCGATCTCTTGTCAATAGCATTGCCGCTCGTTAATACCTCGTCCGGTCAATAGTTTCCCTGCGGCTTTTCGCCCTTCTCTCTCTCTCTCTCTCTCTCTCTCGCTCGCTCGCTCCCTCCCTCCCTATTTTCCCCCTGTTTCCCCTAACCTCCCTTCCTGTCTCTTCTCCCTCCTCTCATCCACACCTACGCGCTGTACATACTCCACCGAATACATGTGTTTATATCACATTATGTATATGCGCGTGTTGGTCCACATATCTATGGTTTATATATGAAATACACGCGTTACTCGTGCAATACATATACATACACGGTGTACTTGCCTCAGATGTACGCGGTGGTTACAAAGAAAGTAAATGACACGTACGTGGACTTTTGACTTGCAGTCTCCCTACGTCGAAGGGATCCTCTGTGTGTACCCGATTAAATTTAATTGCGCGCCCAGTGTGAGTCTAACATCTTGGGGCGAAACGAGGGTAATTTATCGGAGAGGGCACTCCCGTTTACGTTACGCGTCGGGAGTTTTTCGCTTCCGCGTCTTATCTTGCTTATCGTCGCCCGTCTTGACTTATCATAATTACTCGATCGGATCAGATCGTCGCACGATCATTTCTACAGAATGCGATTTTTTGTAACAGCGTTTCTACGCGCGCGCGCGAAAGAGTGAGAGAGAGAGAGAGAGAGAGAGAGAGAGAGAGAGAGAGAGAGGGAGAGGGAGAGAGATAATCAGAGGTAGCGATCGAATTTTTTTCGGGGACACCCTGTTTGTGAACGCCCTTCCCCTTTATCCTTCTCTTCCTTCTCCTTCTCTATGTAACGAGCTTATGTAGTACATTATATACAGGATACTTTCGTACATGGCCAGTTAGGTACACGAACGGAAGGAGGACGCGGGCGGAGCTGTCGGTGGCTACACGTTCACGCTCACGCGTTCACGTGCACGAAAACGACGTTGACGACGTACATAAGCGTCTGTACACGTACCTATACATGTATATAGATACACATACACACACACACACACAGGTATGTATACATACACGCGTCGATCGGTGCACTTGTCCGTGCTTCGCGCGTCTCTCAGTGACACTCAACCGATCCAATTCCGTCCGCAAGATGATAAAAGCAACTTTTTTCACAAGTCGAGATTTTTGTGAGAAATTTTTCTCGATTAATTTTCTGATTCCCACCGAACGCAGACTTTCAAGAGGACAAACAAAATACTTATAAAATGAATCATCATCTTGAGTAATAACAAATTTTTATTTTGTGTGATGGTAAGCAGTAAATATGGCAAACTTGTTGAATGATAAATGCAACACACGTTATAAAATTGATTATATCGTGGAGTAATGTCATCTTTTTTTTTTCATAGTTGTGCCAAATTTTGATATAATCTTCTATAAGTTACTGCTTCGAAATTCATGATTGATTACATAATTTGCTTGGGATATAAATGTAGTAAGTTGGGGCAAAAATAAGATGCTATAATGTTAACTCAAACTTAAGTTTTCTTAGGTAATACAAATAGGTAATATTTACTCAGTGAATCTTCGCAACTGCCATGCGTATTGTCAAGCGTACATAAAAAGCTAACATTTATATCTAAGGACTTTAGCTTTGCGATAATTTTTCCACGTGCCTTGCGATATATGATTACGTAACGCCGTGGTTTATCGCTTACGCTGGCAGACGCGCGTGCGCGTGTGTGTGTGTGTGTGTGTGTGTGTGTGCGCGCGTATAAAAATACTTTGGCCGTCGTGAAAAAATACTTGGATGGTAAATATTGTACCGCGGACAGATAAACAATTGATGTTGATTTATACGGTATCGGCTCCTACCTAAATATTACTCGAGCGTAACACACACGTACCGTACGCGATATACATATGCAATCATACATATTGTAGTATTTAAATTTCAGTGAATTTTAGTGAAAGACTAGCGAAATACGCGTGCAAAGAAAATACTCGCGTTGTCATCGTTTTCTTTTATTATCGTTTTAACGAACACACGGTAAAAATAATATACCGTTGCGTTATCAGACCCACCTTAATTGTAACGACTTTCGTCACCCCAAAACCCGTTACGTCCAGTTTCGTTGCGGTTAGCGAGTCCCGAGTGGCGACGAGCGATCGCTTCGGGCGGTTACGATCCTGTTATCCGTAAGCTCTAATCGAGATTTAAGCGATGTATGCTAATAAGTACGAAACTTAGTATGCGCCGTGGCTCCTCTGCATTATGAAAATTTTCAATTTTACGTAAATATGCCGCAATAATGACGAATAAGTATGTATTTACTGCAGCACGATCAAGTCTCTCTATTACAACTCCGATCTCGCCTTTGATCATTTGGCTGTTTGGCTGTTTGGCCATTAACACTTCTCTGCTCACTTTTCTTAAGCAACAGAGATGTAAGATTGATGATCGCTTCTCTTTGTAAACTTAATTTATTATGTGTACCTTATTTATTTATATATATACTTGTCGCCAAACGCACTTTATGGAATTTGACTTTTTAATTTACGAAAGATTGCGTAAAAATCGTAGGAAAAGAAGGGATTAAGGTTTCTTTATATGATAAAAAATTACTACACTTTATTACATTTGTTTGTGACTGAATTATAAGATTATAGTGTATTTCTTGCTATAATATAAACATGCTTCGGTTGGCAGTGCGCGACGACGCGTATCGTTGATCACGATGAAGGCGGAAAATAATGTCCTTGGTTGAGGATTGACTTTACCAGCGTTATGTAATATCGTGCAGTGTCGCATGTTGTTGCACAAGTTGGTTCATGTTAATTATTTATCGAATATGCTTCTATTTCTTGTTGTCGATCAAGATGAGATTTTTTTTTTTTTTAGTCGTAGGTATAATCACTCAAGGAAATTGCATAGAGTCATTCTGCTAGAAAATTTTTCATAATTTTCATCAAAATTATGAAATTGTTTTATTGAATCAATCTAATGCGTTTCTCAAATTTATCGTTCAACTGATGTTTATAATTAGACCTTTATCAAAACTTTTATCATTCTTTTTTTTTTACAACGAAACCTTGCAAAGTGTTAAATTATGATTTTAATGAAACTTATTATACAACAGAAAATGTTTTATAATTACAATACGTCTCTCTTATTACGTCAATATTATTATTTTTTATAATTTCGAAAATATATGATATGTATTTTAAAAGTAACTTTTTTTTTATATTAAAACTGAATGAATAAAGAGAGATGATAACAGAGATAATTTCAACTTATAAAACCTTGTATAAAACATTTGTTGACGTTTTGAATAGTTTTTCAGATATAAAGAGAGAGAAAAAAAGCTAAAAACCTCTTTACTTATAAGAGATAATCTCATTCCTTGAAACTGTTTCTGCGCTTCGACTGATATTTTCTAAATTTATCTATTTACATAACCTATATGTCTACAAGTCTAAAGTTTCATTACAAAATCAAATTTTATCATTCGAGGTTTCCTTTACTTCGAAAGTGGAGGAAATTCTTCGACATCATTTTCTATTTTAGTTGAAAAAATAAAAATCTTGCAATCGTCTAATTGATTCTTTATATTGAAAACGAGACAATTCGTGATAGAGTATTCGCGAACGTTCGATCAAGAAGGAGTAAATTTCTGGCTCGATAAAATCTTTAAGATAGGTAGGTATATGCATTTTGGTTCCATTTGATTTTATCGCCAGGTACCTGCTCGTTAGAACCGTATCGCGCTAAACAACATTCTCGGGAAACAATGTGACTTAATAATGAAGAACCGCACACGGTAATATCGCCTGAGAGAACTCGTCATTCACCTCGGTGCGACCTTGACGAGGGCGTTTCCGTGGAAATGGTACCTCTTGCTGTATTCTCCTTTGTATCCTTTCTCGCGCCCACTATCCTTTCCTTAGGGACATCCTTTCCTCGTGTATACAACAACAAGCGAGTATACCTACCTCGACGGCGAATCTATTGACTAAGAAAGTCAGAGAGTGTGCAGACGTGGTGCAAGTTATAAAACCACAACGACCAAGCCGTGTTTATTGGACCGCTTGTGTTTCGTGAAAGATATCCGAGATCGACATCATCTCGTTCTTATTTATCGTTGTAGGCAATTCTACACTCGATCGCCACGCCTATGTATAAGTTAATCCCAATATGCGTATAGTCGTGTCAAATCGTTAGATTACGGCATATACCCATTGGCGTTCTCAATTTCACACGGATCGTCGAGCTACACGTCTTTGTGTGTGGTCTTTAGTTTAGCTACGCAAGTTTTACTTCATCACTGTACATCTACCGAACGCGACACTCAACTCGCACTTTGATCGTCGTGTAAGTTGTATGTACGTCTCGTAATGTTCGAACATTATATCATCGCATTGAACATGGAACAAGCATGACGCATTGCAAGTCAAAAATTAATATTTTTTGAGATAATGAAAGGAAATCAATTAATTATCTGTAAAGATTAATATATTTTGATGGAAAAACATATTTATAGCTCTCCCAATTAATCACCAGCAGGGAAAAAAGTGTGTCATTTGTCCTCTTATTGAATTCGTAACAATTATTCATAGAAAACACAATTTTTAAGTTAAATATCGTGAATGTTAACAGTTATAAAAAAATCTCCTATTCGGTATTATATTTTTCTTCCTTAAAAGACATGTGTATTTTAATCGGTTTAATTTGTAGAAATATAATTTTTTTTCAAGTTATAATATAGTTTTGTATATTTAAGATATAGAATATTTTAACTGAGACTGTTTTCAAATTTCAAATTCAGAGATCATCATTCAGAGATATATTGTATTATACTTTTTTTTTTTTCAAATATTAGTGTAAATTACTTTTGAAATATGATAACTCAAAATGTCACAATTCTAAGGGAGATGTAATTTACTATGCCACAGTATATAGTGCTCAAATTTTGAAAATTCATAATATAGTTTTAAAGAATACATTATAATTGAAAGCATAACGTAGAAAGAAAGTAAAGTTATGCATATGTTCACTACTCTAATTAAAATGTTGTTTCAATTTAGAATAGAAAAATTCTCTGAAAAGTTGCTTATTTTGATATATGTCACGTTTCTTATTTTATCAATATGGCGGTACGATCCAAGATAATTTAGCAGAAAATTAACTACAAGTATGATGTATTTTTATGTGACTTCTCGCCGATATCATCGTACTCCGTCTTCGCTAGTGATAGTATTATCGGGTGCCGCGTAACGCTGATACGGTCAATCGACGTGGACCCAAATTAGGGGGTTGTGACATCCTCGTTATCATTACTGCGAAGCGGTAACTTAGTTAGTCTTCGCAATTACGCGCGATGTCGATGAAAAGGCCGGCCTTCTCGCTGTACACCAGACCTCTTTTGCCTACGCGAGTCCCGCGAATGCATTGGACGTTATTACATTAAAGCTCCCTTTGCGAAATGCCACGGATGTTGCGCTTTGCAATTACGAAAAACTCGCCGCCTTTATGACGACGACTCGTACACGCATAATTGAGATCTCGAAAATATATCGGAAGTAATCTCCAGCATGGAATCGTAGATGATGCTTCGAAATATCCAAGTTTGTCATAAATAGTAATTTGTACATAAGACGATAAATAGCGTACTTGAGACCACAAGTTCCATAGGTCTACGATTAAAAAGTGATATTATAAATGACAGAAATGTATCTACGTCTTTAAATTATTTCCGAGTCACGGAACATTGTACTCTCTCTCTCTCTCGTATTCTCTCGAGTTCCGAGTTATCGAGTATCGACCAAAGTTAGATATTAATTCCTGAATAATCGACCTGTATCTCAATGACGCGCTTACACGCTTTCACTTTTACTTTACGAAACTGAATGAGACCTGCAACATTGTTTGGTGAGGTTTCGCCGTTGCTTTTCCGTAAATTAGAACGCGATCCGTAAGTAAATTCTCTCACTTTACGCCCGCGCCGCGCGACCAGTTCTAATTAAGAAACAGAGCCGCACGGTAATTGGCTTCCGCGATGTGCTCGTGATGAATGGAATGTTTTTATCCTGAACGAAAGGAACAGCCGTAAGTACTACCGTCGTAAGTGGCTTTGATCCGAGGCTTCGAGCTGAGGCGAGGAGGCTGGAGACGTGCTGGAGATCTGCCTTCTCTTTCTGCGAAGCTTGTATAGTGGCCTGTTGCGTGCCACCGCTGCTTATCGGCCCTCCGGCTATGCACCGGGCGTGTTTCTTGAGCCGCTCCTGCGCTCACGATGATCGATTTAAGCCCGGTTCACACTCGTCAGAAGCTTGATGCGCGTGTGTCCCGCAGCCTCTCGCAGACGTCGACAAAGTACTCTCAACAACAAGTCACCGCGTCTTCCCTCGCGCCTTGTCTACCGCGCGCGCTCGTAATCCGTCATGCAGCGACGAAATTGATTAATCGAACATATATTTCGCCGATATTCCCTTCTAACGAACATGTAACGCGAGCGTGAGACGGATTACCTCCGTGAGGCTTACCCACTTACGTATCAGCGCCAGTGTATTACGTGATCAAACTGAATGCTCTAATACGAATTTATATAGTTTTCATAGTGATTAGTTAGTATTCTATTTTCGCTGCATGTGCGAATTAAACAGGTACCTATTGTACTTTGTAAGATCGTTAATGCGACTTTTGTCTGACATCTATCTAGGAGAAGTGTACTCTTAGAAAGGATTTCCGGATCCATTGCTATTGCTCTTTGATTTATCATAAAATAAGATCGATATAGAGATAATTAAATTACTACGACAGAAAAGTATTTAACTCCTAAATGGAAAATCCTTAAATCTAGAAAAAAATCTTAGATCGGTTTCGTGTCAAATACTATCGCGCCGGCATCCTGCATTATAACATCAAAGATTTCTTTTACATGTAAGTGTAAGAATATATAAATTATATGTGTTACCCTTGCTTTAAGGCAATAAGTCAATCTTGTTTAATTTAAAGAAGAAAAATAAGAATTTTATTGATATTAATGTTAATATATTACATTTTATTCTGCATAAGATTGTAATAAAATTAAGTACGTTATGAATACCTTTTATCCTGTGAGCAGAAATTCTTTCTGAGAAAGTGATTTCAATTCTTGGACATTTTTGCGAATTGAGTTTTACATTATCAGATATCTTCATTCACACATAGTAATCGCTTATATCGATATTTTCGCGAATTTCGACGAAGGAAAAATGAAATTAACGTACTCGCGGGCAAAGTTGTCAATCATGAGTGGTGAGCGAGACCTGAGGAGACTCTGGAGTTAGTTTAGCCACGGCGACGTTTTCTATCTAAAATATCGTCGTCGTTGAACCTAGCTACGTGACAAAATGAGGCAAACAGAGCAGCGACGGAGGCGCACGCTCGTTCGAGATTGTAACAGGATGTTCCATTAAAATCATTCGTCGGTTGGAAAGTTCGGCGAATATTTCGACACGCCGTACTTCACTGGCGCTCGATTCACAGCCACGGATAACTTGGACGATTTTATGTGCCTTGCGAATCTCGGGCAAGATTTTACGAGTCGCCATTATGAAGAAATTTTTTAGAATTCAATTTCAAAGGATTAAAAAAGACGATTGTTATAATTTTAGATTTATTTTTAGAGGAAAGTCGCCGATATACTATGCCGACCTGATATAGGTCTCCTAAAGCGGCACCCACATATTTCTCAGAAATTAACTATTGCACTTTATTAATTATTTTTATTAATACTAATAAAATCGTGATCTATTTAGCTAATTAAAAAAGTACAAACTCATAATTGTATATTTATGGCTTATTTCCGTATCAAATCAGCTAAAAACGAATTCTTCGAATGCGAAAATAAAATTCTTACGATTTTCTTTTTTGCAAATTGCGTAGTTAAAATAACTATATTATTGATAATATTACGTCTTTCTAAATGCTTGTAGTTTTCTAAATCACTGTTTTATATGTATCATTTTTTCTCATAGTTTTTTCATAATACGATTTTAAATTAAAAATTGGGGTGCAGCGCCGTACCTGTCTGTAAAACAGACCATGAGCTAACTTAATCTTTATAATGTTGCTTTATAATGCTCTATTGGAACTGAAGGCAATCGTGCATATATGGAAAAATTCTCGAATAACTATCGCGTTACATATTTACACTTTGCAGAACAGCATAAAGTAAATATGCATATAATTTAGTAAAAATGTTTTATAACGAAGTGAAAAAATTCTGGAAAATCTTACATTCATTTGTAGGTATACTTTATACAGATAATTCCTGTAAAAAAGAAAAAGAATAGGAATACGTAACATTACTGTCTACTGTGTCAGTTTTGGAGTCCATTTTGTCAGACGCTCATTTTTGCTTATCTTACGAAAAAATTAATTATTGCAAACAACTAAGATAGAAAACACTTTTAGTATTTACGTACTAATGTTTTTAAAGTTTTATTTTTACCTTTTGCTTAAGAAATATTGTCTAAAAACAAAGTAGTACATCGGTATCGGCGACTTTTCTCTAATATTATTTGAAAAATATTATGTTTTGCATTACGAAAGTCACGTGCCAACGTTATGTTAATTTGTCCTGTGACACTGTAACACTGTAACACGTGCTATAGAAGATCTTTATTTTGCCGACGAATAATGTCGGTCAAGGGTCGTAGGAACCATTTAAACTCGCACGGAGTCTGGCAGAATCTTGCTCCAAATATAACAAAGTTCCAGCGACAACGACATGTACTACACGATAGTTGCATGGCGTCATCTCTCCCTCTCTTCGTTTCTGTCTCCTTCCGCCCTTCCCGCTCGTCGAGTCGCATCGAGGCATCGTGGGGTGGTTCAGTCTCACTCTGCTGGGAGTGAGACGAGGGATGAAAAGGGGTACAACGGCCAGAAGGGAAACGCAGGACAATACTATCCCCGCTGATTCAGTTTATAGCTGATCATTCGACCCTGGACTCCCTCTCTCTCTCTCTCTCTCATTCTCCATTTGTCCTCCTCTCGCGCTCTCTTCATCTCTTCATATATATATATATACATATATATATATACATATATGAACGATGTACGACGCGCGCGCACACACACGTACACATACGTACATTCGTGTAAATACTCGGGTGTGCGGGCAAATATGTAGATATCCCCCGTGTGCACATAGCTGGGCATGTACGCGGGATACCTAGCTCTATATGCTACTCTCGACGGCGCGGCGCGGCGTACGCGGACATGGGCCGTGTGCGCACATACATACGATGCTCCGCTGTTGCACGTACATCATATGTACCTATACGTATACGATGTACGATGTACGATGTATACGTTACCGCATCTCTCGTCGTGCACGACGCACGATGCACGTGCTCCTTTCGCGTTCGCGTTCGCGTTCGCGTTTACCGCGCGCAAAAGCCGCGTGCACGCGCTTCTTCGCGCTCGCGTATGCTCGGTATGCGTTTACCGCGTTCCGTTTCATAATCGAATCGAGAGATGAACGAGAGAGAAAGAGAGCGAGAGATTACACTTAGTTTCGAGACGTACTCTTGTAATCTGCTCGTTATCTCTTAGCCCGAGAGAACAGCGGAAGATTCGGCCGATACCGATCGCGATCGTACGCGAATAAATAATGCGGCGCGCTTCATCGAGCAGCTTTACCGTCGCGCGTCCCGTCGCTTGCCTGGAATTACGTTATTTTCATCAATTCCAAGTGCATGGAACCGGTTTCCCCTCGCGCCTCGACGTCAGATTTAAGCGAAACGCGAGGATGTAAATTCGGTCGACAATCGCCCGCACTTTGACGTTAAGCCGCACTTTAAATTCCATTTCGATCTTAACTAGCGACCGTTGTGACAAGGACAATCGAATATCTACTTCATATGCATCCGTATTTACTGATCAACAACGACGTTTCACAATCACGTTCTTTCAGAGTCCACATCTTACAATTAGTGATGATATTCGAACAGAGTATTGAGGAGACATAATTATACTCGGGTTAAAATTTCACCTTGAATTTAAATGTAAATATACTTTATGCTTGCATAATTTAACAAATTCTTTTTGCGATTTAAAACTACAGTGAAAGTATTCACGTACAGAGGAGATTTTATAAAGAAAAGCCTTATTAGAAAATAATTAGTAATTTATTGATAATAAGTACGTTCTGTGCTAATATAAATAAAAGAGCTTCGCGACGATAACCGTATCCATGAGAAGCTAAATTTCTCGATTGTACAAATACTTTGTGTGCGTCTAAATATAATACAATTTTGTATTTTCGCTTATTATTAAAATAATATGTATTTTAATCCTATAATATTTAATATAATTTCATTTTTACATATTTTTTTAGATGAAATAATTTTGAGAAATATATATTTTGCTTTTGTTAATAAATTGCTAATTAAGATTACCTTTAAAAAGTAAGATTTTTTAAAAAGACATCTCCCCTGCACGAACAGTTGCACTCACTCTGTGTGTGTGTGTGTGTGTGTATATATATATGTTCCTTTAGAAATCCTCGCCTTTGATAAAGATGTCTGAAAGCAGCTAGAAGATAAAATGTGACATGATGTAGAAAAAGAGGAATATTGATAAAGACTTAATTAGATATTTGAATTCGAGATAAAATCTTGTCTATTCCATGTTACAATAGTATGAATTTCTGTTGACATAATATTTATGAGATCTTGTATACACAAACAATTTATGTGTATTCTTGTAACATCCTTTTATTTAAAATATTGATATCCCGCGGCGAATTGTTCCAAAGTGAGAGGACTCCAATTCTATCGGTGCGGTGTATGTTTCTTGTAACGGAGCTTCTTTCTCAGCTCATTCCGTTTCTTTCTTCGCATTATTGTACTCGAATCGGTGTCAAAATATTTTACGGAATTAGATCGGAATCATTGAGATTGTCGTCACAGATTAAACGCAAAAATGCATGTTCCATTTCTAATGAATCAAATCTTAATGACAGATGAAGGATTTATTATTTATTTCAAATGCAATATTCAATATTAAATTTTGTTTCAATAGAATTTCATATTTTGAAGATATTCACCATTGAATCTTAGACATTTGTTTCAAGTAAATTTTGCAAAAATATCTGACACGCAATCAAATAAAACGAATGCAATCAAATTTTATCGTCAGAAAATTTTATAGCTGTATCGCTCAAAGTATTGAGTACTCTATGAAAATAGATTAAAGTAATATAAAGTAATAATTTTTTTCACGTTCAGTCTTAATTCCGTGTTACTAAAGTGATATTTCTCAAATTCTAAGAGCTTAACAATAACACAAAAATTTTTCAATATTAATATTTTTTTTAAGTTTGATCCTCGAGCAAATTATACTAATTAAATATACTAAGTAATATATAATATACTTAGTAAATTAATTAAAAAAAATTTTTTTTACAATGGTATAACATGAAGTTAGTTAAGAAAATAATGCTATGTTGTATATAATATCTGGGATTTGTCATACTTTAATCTGATTTTTCATGTTATGATTAACTTATGGTTTAGATTTAATCTCATAATAACTTAACTTGATAATTGCTTTTTTTAAGCTATAACTAATCATTAAACTAATGATTTTATAGTAGTAACTTTAAAAATTATTCAGTACAGAATTATCAATTTAGTGATATACAATATTATTTAATAAACTATAAATAGAAAAACACAATTTTTACATTCATATCATCGGATTAAGCCTAACCACAAGTTAACCGCAGCAAATGCAAAACTAGGTCTCTTGCAGTAATATCGAGTTAAAGGCAGATACAGATTAAGACAGACTAAGGTCTGTCAAAATTTTTATTGGGCAACAATAATCTACTTCATGTACGTCAAAGCCATTAAAATTGAACGTGAAACGGGTGAAAGGGATGCTTCCTGTTTACCACTATTCGCGGATCTCGTCGTTCTCTGTCGAACTCTGTCTTTTTCGCCTCTCTGCTCTTCCTGCCTCCTCGACCTCCGTGGCGACGTGACGCGCGTCGCGACGCGCTTGCACCGCGCGTCCGTTGCGGGCGGCCGCTCACAATCCGGCGTTAATCCGGTTGATCGCCACGGCGACACGGGAATCCGTCAAAGGGAACACGTCGTTCTCATTTTCAGGATCTCTCTCTGGCCTCGGGTTATCCTCGCTCTTTTTTAGTCGCCCGTTTTTCGAAATAGTGCTTTCGATGGCGCCGCGTCCGCGAGCGAAATAATTCGCGTTGAAGCACTGTACATTTAGTTTTCTATCTAGCGAATCTTTGATGTATATCAAATTTATTTTTTATCAGTAAAAATGCTAAGACACTGATAGCATTGAAGTAGCTGAGAAAAAAACAGCACTTGAATATGTTAATGTAAAATTAATTGAAAATAAAACTTAAAATCGGTGCGTTATCTTCATAATTAGAAACTGTATATAAATTTACATTTGAATTTATTAAGCATCAAGATTTAGCTGCGACGGTATTTGGCCTTTATTCGATTTATTCATTATAGCGGTTTAAAGCAACTTATTATTATAGTAATCTTAAATAGGGTATTTCCAACCTGACAAAAACTTGGAAAACCTGGAATTTTCCAGAGGATTACTTTTTTATTCTTTTCTTGACAGTTTATCAATATTTAAAGAAATTTTTAGAATTTATTTATTTTTTGTCTTTTTTTTTCTGAAAACATTTTTCTTTCTTTGATCATGTTTTCTTGATAATGCGAAATGTTAACGATCAGTTAGCAATGAATTTGGTACGTATACATATTCGCGTATATTAAAGTACATTCTCGTGTGTCTCGCGAACCTTTATAAAAAGAATCAGGATAACAGTATACAGTATTTACCGCTCATGTCAGCAGGAGAGAGTAGCTCACCGATATACTATAATATATTGTAGTAAATCTTTCTATCCTATTGGTTTCGCGACTTCAATTATAGAAAATGATACACATAAATGTCTCGGGAAATTCTTGTCTTTTACTAATTTATAGTATAAGTATATTTTTTAATTTGTTTGTGTTACTGGCATTTCAATTTATTTCAAAGTTGCATTAAAAAATTGTCTAATTTAGCTGGAATTTTGCATAAAAGTTGCCGGAAAATTCGAAAATTGTTTTACAAGTTTTAAGTTTTCAGTTTAAAAAAAGACCCTGTTAAAATTTCCCAAGATTTTTATAAATTAGTTTCGATAATTAAGTTTAAGCGAATGAATAATGGAGCCTTATTTTGTAATGCGGTGGTGGCTTTGCTGCAATTCGTGTTCAGATTAAGGTTGCTTATTATTTCCAGTTGTCGAATGTAAACTTCGATCGTTTATCCGCGTTGATTTACGCTGGCTGGCGCCGTAATAATTATTGCTAATGCATCCGCGAGAAGATACGAATGGTATCGCTAAAAGCCACTGAAACATTGATATCGTATACACTGAATATGGTTAATATCGAAGCTCGGGAGTCAGATCGGGAATAACTTACGAAACACTATGACTAATGACGTATCGTACAACACTCACACACAAAGCATTAAAAAAATGAGCATATAAATGAGAGAATATACACGTAATATTTTCTAGGAAAATTGTCGTCGGTGTGTTTCATAACATACGTGGATGCGCGTTTTTATTTCCTTTACATGCGCTATCTAATTTAGTCGCTCGGATCTCGCGAAATTAGAATACGGTATTTATCCAACGTGTCAAAGGCTAATGAGCCGTTTCTCTAAAATACTTAGCGATTCTTATTTACATTTCACGCCTTTCGCGGGCGAGCGCGTCTCGCTTGCGCGAACTACAATTACCAACTCTCGTAGGACTCATCTTCGAACTTGTTAAAGACACTTTACTCGTTCGGGACTCAACAGGGGTCGTGTCACTCTTTTCCTTCTCTCTCTCTCTCTCTCTCTCTCTCTCTCTCTCACTTTTTTCCTCCCTTTCTCTCTTATCGCAGTAACGTTCACTTATAGATTGCTAATATATTAATTCGTCATTAGCACCGCGCTAGAAAATACATCATGAAAAATATTAGGCAAACAAAACGACGGTTTTGCCAGTATCCTTTGCGTTCCTTAATCTTGAGACTTTCTTTCTTGCATAGCTCCAAGGATTAAACGCGGATACCCTCGGATATAGAAGATATGCGAAATTTCCAACCGTTCCTCTCTCTCTCTCTCTCTCTTTCATGTCTATACTCTTTACGTCCCTTTCTCAGCGGCGTTACTCTTCGTACTCTTTTCCTCTTTCTCTTCAGTTCGCGCCCCTCGCCTCCTATCCTTCTCTTATTTTTTTCTCCCACTCCCCAACGCCCACCCTCTTGCTCTTGCATTTTTTGTTGCCTTCTACAACCGCGTACAACGGTGCGGCGCGAGTCAATTCTATCGCGGCCGTGATATCCGCGCGTCTCCATCGCGACGCATAGTTGCTATGGGCAACTCTCCGTTGCGACTGCAAAAGTGCTGTCTGCGAGATACCGAGGGGACGGCGCGGCGCGGCAGCGCGGGCGGGTGGAGGCTGGGAGGACTGCTGGAACCTGGGTATGGGGTTTACGCGCGGAAGGGGGAAAGCGGGGCGTCACGGCGGGGCGACGCGGGAGGGGAGAGAAGGCGGCGGAGTCGTGCGCACCCTGTGCCAGGAGCTCTCCGCGTCGGGGAAAAATTCAATCCCCCGGTTAAAGGGGATGACGCGCTCTTCAGAAGAGCCGTACAGCCGAGGCGGTAATTTTCGCGAGAGTCTTCGTGCAGCTGTATTTCCCTCTCCCCCCCCCCCTCCCCCTCCCTCCGTAGTTGCCTTTCTCTCTATCCCAGCCTCTAGGCCAGCCCGCCTTCGCTGCTCCTGTGTACGGCGTAGGAAGGAATGAATGGGCACGGATATCGTACGACTTCGGTGCCCTCCTCGCGAGATAGAACGCACCGAGGAGGATGCATGCCGCGTGCTTCTTCTTGTCCCTCAATGCGCGCAAACGAGACGCCACAATTCGTTGCCACAGTCCGAGTGTCATAAAACTAATGTAGTCCACAATTGCACGGAAATTTTGAGAGCTTTCTCTCAAGAGAGATTTGTGAGCTTCCCGGAAATTGAAGGAGGCAGATTTTCTCGGAATGAATTTTATCTATCCGACGTTATTGCGCGGAACACTTACAAATGTTCAGTTTTTTTTTATTATTGTAACTGAAATATAATTTTATATGATTTTTTAATAGCGAAAATGAACGCCTTTGTTTCTCTTTACTTGCATTTATTTCTGCGTGACACACACATAGACACTTATGATACTTATTGTTAGTTGAAGAGTAGATTTATTAGAATTTCCCCTACCCTCCCCCTCCCCCCCTCTTTTCATCTTCTGATGATCGCAGCTTTTATTTTCTTAATTATCAATTACAATAGATGCGTTCGTAGACTGTATATAATAATTATCAGATGAAAACTATAGACAGCTATTAATTCCGAGCATTAAAACGATCCTTGTGCGAAAAGTTGATCGCGTATATGCAACTGACGTGGGATCGACGATCTCGACGCGATCTTTTATGCCGTTTGTTGCGCTATTTTAAAATTACGAAGTACAGCAAGGGCCACGGGAGCAGAGATTAATCGGAGGAACGCTGCGAGAAGGTCTTAGGAGAGAGTCTGATTCAACCTATGTCGTTCTTAATGTTTAATCGCGATTCCGAGCCGATGTGAAGCCACGCGGGATTCCGAAAAGGGCAGTCCGCCCGCCCGCACAGTAAAACGAACCGAGTAAACGACCGAGCCGGCGCGGCGGGTTTACGACGCCGCTGCTCCCCGTTTCAGGGTCGGACACTGACGAGCACCTGGGGTGAATCCATGGGATGGGTTAAGGGGGTCAATCTCCATCGGAGCTTAATTCGCAATCTTGCCCCGCTGACACTCTTCCGCGATTGTCCGCCAACGATTAGCCTAACCCCTGCGTCTCTCGTACCTACATATGTTTAATTACATTATGACCCTGCTATATATTAATAAGTTGCTTATTATTTAATTAACAACAAAATATAGACATTGCGGTTATACTGTTATTAAATTAATGTTATACTTGTGATATTTATTTATGAGATATGGAAATGTGAAAATAATATTAGAGCAAATATGTTGTACGTGAAACGAAAATATTTACGTTTATACAATGCTTATTTGTAACTTTTGTCGATGTGTATGTAGTCGATAGAAAAATGAGCTAATCTTGAAATTATGTAGAGATTATATTTCTCGAGGGGAATTGGTCACTAGCGGTTATAGTTATAAAAATTACCCTTGATACAAATTACCTTTAAATTACCTTGAATTGCTTAAGATTATCTAATACTACCTCAAATTATTCCAGATTATCAAATATTACCTCATATTATCTTAGAGTAGGTATTTAAAATTCCGCCATATTTTCTAAGATTGCTCGAAATTTTTCCAAATTTACTTTGCTCATCTAAGATTACCTTATACGAGTTCATAAAGTATTATTTCTTCAGATCACTCTAAAATATCTTTATAAATCACTTATGATAAGTATCTTCGAGAACATCGATTTTAGATTTTCACTGCTTAAGAAAAAAAAAACGCAATTTTACAAAACAAATACTTATTGCATACAGGAACACAAAAATATAAAAATTTCGGAAACAGAACGTATGTATTATATGTATAGACAGTAACAAGTTCGACTACTCGTAACGTTTAAGATTTTTCAATACTAACAATACAATCCAATCCAATTAAATATAAATATTAATCGGTTTTTTTATAAAATAAAAAATATTTAAAAAAACACCAATAGTAATACAGACTCTTCGTTATCACAATTTAGTGTTAAATTAAAAATTTTGCAACTATCAATTAAGTTAAGTATAAATAAAAAGATACATTTGCGGAACAAATATCTGAAAACTTTTATGTGTATGTATTAAACATTATTAAAGTTCTGACGTAACTAAAATTTTTTTTTAATTACAATAAATATAAATAAGTAGTTTAAAATTTAATCAGTAAATCAAAAGGACATATATACCACAACAATAATATAATTAATATTCTCTATTTTACTTTGGATCGTAGAATTATTTTAATTAACGAGCGTTTTTACACAATTATTTTTTTAATAATTATAGACATGTAAACGATTGCTAGGTTTTATGTATTTTGCGAAAAAATTGCATAATTTTCTTATACATATGTATACTGAAGATGGCCTTATTAAGGTCAAAACGTATATATTTATATTTAATTAATTTTTGTGAATTTATTAAAGCCGAATATAAAATATTCGCTACCGATATCTTGCGTTGTGGTGTGTGCCCTTTTGATTTACTTTTTTTTAAATTTTTTTTAATTGTTTTATAATCAATTTTCTATCAGATTGAGAAATAATTAAAGAATTAACACCCTATGCATATTAATAGAGTGTCATAAAATATATATTTATTCTCATCTTCTTAAATATCATTTTTTTGCGGCCACTTAAAAACTTCTAAATTTTGAAATAGAATTTTGTTTTAAACATTTGATTAGTATTGTAAAAAGGTACAAAATGCTCTTCAATGACGTTCACTAATTTAAAAAAACAAAAATTATCTTAAATTACCTCAGATTATCTGAGACTTTAAAAATATTTATCTAGAATTATCTACAGATTACTTGATATTATCTTTTGATTACTTAGGATTTCCTATTAAATTATCCAAGATTACCTGAGAACACTAAAGATTATTTAGATTTATCAAAAATTACCTTGGATAACTCAAAATTTCGTTTGGATTGCCGCTGAATTATTTAATCTTTGTACAAAAATTACCTCAGTGACCAATCTCTCAACATTTCTTGATATTTTGGAGAAATTTTTCGATAACCAATTTGATAAATTTTCTCTAATTAATGTAGATATATTTCTCAGCTGCTGAAGTGTTGTTTATTAGATAATAAATAATAATAAGTTAAACTCGCTTGATATGTGAATAGCACGAATAAGCGAAAAAAGTTACAGTTGATCAGAGCAAATCTTGATGTGATTAACTGAAAATTCACGTAAAAATATTGTTAGGTACCAAGATTCACTCTCTGTGATTATTTGTATCAGTTAATACCTATTAAAAATTGACGCGCAATTTATAAAAATGTATTTTAAAAGTTTACATAAGAAAGATTTGAGAACAGAAAGATTTGCTTAATAATATTCGATCAAACATGGAGATTCTTTCTCTCATATTATGTTATATTCCCTTAGTTCATTTTCAATTTATTAATGTTTCTTTTAAAAAAAACTTTATACAGTTGAAATGCATATTTCGCGCTATTTTGTTGAGTTATTGTCTAGAGACTTGCACAAACAACGAGAATTTTAAATCCCTTTCGTTATAATTCCGTTACGTGTTTGGTCTAACTGTTCATGCATTGTGCACGAGTGTACTGGTCGTATCTTATCGCCGATAAATAAGTACACATAAGTTCACAAATATGTATGCACTCTCGTCTCCTACATACTAACATTTCCTTCTCTGTCTCTTATCGTCCGACTTCCTATCTCGCCTGTTCCTTCTGCCACGCTTGCCTCAAGGCTACTTTGATAACACCTTCGACTCGATGGGACACGGTAAATCGAAATGTTACTAATGCTTGTATCGCCTATTGAATTTTTATTAAATAACATTTGTCAGTGCCTTAAATTATTCGAGATAATAATCAATTAACATTCTTCTTTTTACGGAGAAAAATAAATATTAAAAATATCGGAAGTGCACAAATATACATGAAAAATATATGAGATTTTCTTATTGTGTGAAATTTTCTGAACATTCATATTATTACGTAACTATATTATAACTTATTATGTAACTAACTGTGCGATTGCGATCGAAAATGAAGTTTCCCGATCCATGAAGTTTCATCTCGGGCTGTTTACTGGAAAATTTGGAATTTTTAAGGGATTTCTTTTTCCTTTGAAAATCAAGGATTTATGTGGAATTTTATCGGTACAGGAAAATTTTTAGAATTTTACTTATTTCTGAAATTTTTTACTCTTTTTGAATACATTATTTTTTCTTTGAATATTGTTTCTTGATAATGCAAAATTAATAATCGGTTAGCAATAAATACAGCATATACATTCACGTATATTTACGCATATTCTCGTGAATTTTTATTAAAAACAATTAGGATGACAGTAGAAGACAATCATTCAGCGCGAGAGAGTAGTCGACATATTGTAATGAATCTTTCCTACACATATTATCCTATATATTTCTTTAATTGTAGACATATAGTTTCGAGGAATTCCTATCATTTACCAATTTGTAATTTACAGTTTATGTTACTTGCACTCCAATTTGTATCATAGTTGCATTAAAGTTGCATTTATATCATAGGTGCATTAAAAAAATTGTCTAATCTTGTTTGGGATTTTGAAAAATACCTAGAGAATCCGGGAATTTTTAGGGAATTTTTTAACAAGATTTCAGTAAACATTCTGCATCTGCTTTTTTTTTTAGATTAAATTATTATGAATCCTATCGAATATATGAATGCGCGGAATTGATTTTTTGCATGTTTTCCTAATAATAAGTATAAAATGGAAGTAAATGAAACGAGAGAAATAGGTGAGACGGACATTCAATGACCAATCGCAGTACTTGAAAAATGCATTGTTATAAATATCATATAACAGAATGGCGGCTAATATAAATAAAATATTCTTATTTAATTCAGTCTCAGTATATGTACATAGAGATAAAAAAATAAATTATAATATATTTGTTGAATAAATGCTGTAATTTTTTATTTCTCTCTCTAAGTGTTATTAACGTGTTAAATTTATATTTTTGAAATATGATCAATATTATCAACCATATTATAACAATCATATTATAACAATATTTAATATATGATAAATAGACTATAATATAAATAACGTAAAATTCAATTGCATAATACAAGTAATATAAATCATATGCGTTATATATATTTATAAGTGAGTGGTTGCAGGTGCGAAATCATAAATAAAATCTTTGTTTTTTTTCATCACTAAATCAATATATTCAAATTATTTTTAAAAAATATTATTGCATACATTTCAATGGATATTTTTTTCAAAATAAGCTGAAACTTTAATCATGAGTTGAGGAATATCTTTTTTTTGATAGCTCGTAATTTTTAATGAAATTAAATTTTTTTAGAATTAAATCAGTTTATTTGTTTATAATTATAATTCATTTGAGAAGATTAGAAAAATTTTTCTATATCGGTTTTATATTTGCCAAAAAAGAAGTAAATACATAAAGATAAAAAAATAATATGATTTTACAAAAGTGCTCCAAAGACATTAATTTTTACTACAATATATATTTATAGAGCTGACTCTATTTTTTTAAATTATCATTTATAAACGTTGCACATTACAGTATAATTAATGACTCTAATAAAAGATACAGTTATATCCGACAGTTAGAAATACTCATAGTGTCTATCAATATTTCTTCTAATAAAATTTTTTCTCTTTATCGACAATATAATACTTACTTTCTATTTATATTGTACACTTTTATTTTTTGCCTCTTTTAAGATAAACATGAATTCATAAAACGATCAACTTGATGACCGTTACAATCGTTTCTATTTACTGATTGTATTATCTGATTGTATTTCTAACAGAATTTAATTCATATATTCGAACCTTGAACTCAAGACTGTAATTCTCATCGTATTGATATGTATGGAGAAGTATTTTACATTAAATTATACCATCTTAACGATATAAAAAGTTAAGTTCAAAATGTATAGTGAGTATTTTCTAATAGGAAATAAAACTCGTTTAATTATTCGTTTAACAAGTAACATATATTCAATCTTAAGAAACTTTTTGTATTAGGATGTAACCGTTTATAATATTTACTTTATCAATATTGAGACCCGATTGTTTGATCAAAATCGTATCTTGTATTTTAAAAGATTATTAAATATTAGCAATTTAAATCCAGCTTTTGCTCTTAGCCTATTTATTAATATTATTTATTCAATTGCGTCACATACATTAATCATTATTACTTTCTCTTTGATTTTCTACGAAAAAATTTGGTAAATATTTGTTGAAATTTTTATACGTTTAATATTGAAATGCTCTACCAAAAAATAGTTGTGTTAGTTATAGTTATATTAGGAAATTGTAATATAATGCAAATGAAATTTCTAATAAATCAGACCTAAGACAAGGTAAATGTACAAAACAAATTTTGGGAAGATATATGACTAAATATAATTATTGCTCTGAACTGTTGAAATATTTATGTGATGACTCGAATAAATGATAATTACTCTGTAATTTGGAAAAGTCATTTGAAAAGGAATCCACAAGACGGATTTATTAATTATTTATTAAATATAATGTTTCACACTAGTGAAAATGTGGCAAGTTTCCACTGGAATTATCAATATCTAAATTAAATTTAAATAATCATTATAAATATAAATAATTCTTCTTCAATATTTTCTACATAGATATTCATTTTTATTATAAGTAAACTATTATTTAATAAAAAATTATTGTTTTACTGCTCAAATTTTATTCATTATCTATTTTTTAGAAAATGGCAATTGCATTTTGTATCCTTTGCGCTTTTGTGTTAAGATAAGAAAAGTCACATGACTTCACTCCACTTTTTTAAGCTGAAAAGCCTTGTTAAACTATAATACTGAAAAATATGAAACAAATAACGATGAAATAATAAATATCTAAAGAAATTGGAACGGATGCGAATTTTTCATCAGAATACTTATATGACAACTATTTGCAATTCCAATTGGAAATGTGTTTTTAATCGTAATACAATTTGTGCTTTCATATTATGAAATATGTTCAAAATATAAACAAAATCGTATATGTATACAAATATATGTGTGCGTGTGTAATCGTGTTATCACAATTGTAATTCCCGAATATTCTTTATATTTTGTTATAATTTTTTACATATACATACACACAGAATATAACACAAAGTAAGTATCATTATTTCGATTTATTATTGATATAATACGTGATTAAGACGTTATTGATGGTAGATTAATGCAATTTGTGGTTGATATGAAATAAAATTGTACATATCTTATTATTAACCTTTGCTATTATACAAATTAAACATAACCGCGATATAAAATTAAATTTTAATTCATTCATTGATCTTAACTTTTACAAATATTTATAGTATGTTTTGGATGTTACTCAATACTACTGTCCATTCGCTGCTAAATGGTCGCTAACTTTTCCGATTATTTTGTATTCAGTCCGATTGTCTATAATAAGACAAGTGAGCATGATGATAGAAAATAGTAAGTATTATTTAGAAATGTTTCCCAAAAGATTCAAAAGTTAATATATAAATGAGTCTTTTTATAAATGAGTGAATTCTTCAAACATTTTGCATATAGAAAAAGTATAAAATATAATATTGAAATTTTCTGTTGCAAATTGCGACATTAATATCTACTGGAGCTATTGCATTTATTTGAAGTTACACATATTTCCGAAGGTTCGGATAGTCGAGCTTTGATATTCGTACCGTAAATAACGCGCCTGTACATTTGAGTATTATGAATAGTACACATATACTGTTAGAGGGAGACAATGGGCGCGTACACGGTGCAACAAAATTAGAATGTTTAACCGACTACAAATGCAGAATTTGAATACGTAGAACGTTGACGATCCTACAATAATTGTTTTCACTGTACTCGTCGTAGCCGTCATGCGAAATTATATTATATATTTCAGGTTTGTTATACACCTCCGTTTGTTATGCAAATTACGTTATGAATAATTGCGTGCGTGCATATAGTTATGAATTTACTTGTTATTTATATTAGAGCACAAGCGCAATATTTGCTTATATTTTTGCATTTTTCGTAAACGCAAAGGTTTATTTTTAGGATAGAATTGTAAATGTATTTATCTTTCTTCTACAAATTTGTTACGTACAGAGAAGATTTTGCATTCCGATTAGTTAAAGTTGATTGCATTTCACATAATCTGCTTTCTTCGTCATTTATTTCCTTACTTTCTAAAGTCTAAATGATATTTAACTTTCAATACTAATATCACCTCTACATCTTTACACAAAATCCGACGTGCAGATTACATGAAATTGGAAGCAATCGCCCTCGATGTAAGCGCATGTACGCTACGGATAGTAAATAGTTATATTCACACGCGAACTTGTTCGCCTATCCTGATCGATGTGTGCATAAATGATCCATCTTCATCTCTGAATCTTGCTAAATTTTCTGATAATATATAAGCAAAATTGAATGTACAGAATGTATGAAACAAATCGATAATAATGCGATTGAGCACTGCTCTTAAAGTATAATAAGAGATGCAAGAAAGGTGTAATTTACGCGATTCTTTATTAACAAATCCATGTGTATTTTTGTAATAATTGAACGAACTAAACTTACCTATATTGTCAAATGTAACAATAATTCAAATGCAAGAGTCAACAAGATGGATATGTATGTACATAAATTTATTATTTGGATGATATAAATAAAGTATATGTGTACATTTTAACTTTTCGTTTCAGATGCTTTTCGGTACAAACTTGATAAATATAATTACATGCGTTATGTCGAGTTAATTATAAATTACATTTAATTTAGAATTTTCCGTAAGAACCGTTGGTTAAACTATCATCGAAATTACTAATAAAATTGTACTTAAAGGATTGCTAGAGAGCATCGCACGCGTAAGTTCATGTTTACAACGAATATTCATGATATTCTCCTCAAAGAAGTCTTACTTCTCGAGACGTGGGCCCGATTTTTCAGTTATACAGCCGAAAGAAATATTATAGTAGTAAGAAACGGTAGCGCGATGTATCTTCGCCGTGCAACAGGTACAATTTTTGCGTTCGCGGAATGCCGACGCTAGTTATCGTTTTATTATCCTCGTAAATCGGCAATCTCGCTTGCGCGCGCGTCATCCTCGTGTCACCGGGATAACTCGGCCGCACTCGCGGCCGTGGTAACCGCGCGCGATCACTGATGAGGAGCGGGTCGGAGAAGATACAGAAAAGATACGCGGGAGAGATCGTAGATGTACAAAGAGAGGAAGGAGGAGATGCGAAGGAGGCAAAAAATCAGAGGAAAACGCGATGTGGTCATCTCGCTCGATCCTACCTTCACTTCGCGCCCCCTCGCTCGCTGGCTCTTCGACTTCTTCATCGTCATTTTCTTCTTGTTCTTCCTGTTCTTATCATATTCCTTTTCTTCATCTTCTTCTTGTTCTTCCTATCTATCCTCATCGTCGTTTTCTTCTTCTTTACATCCCGTGAGTCTCTCGTACGATCAACGGAGAGAAAGGCCTCTCCGTTCCGTTCTCTTCTGGTCTCTCCTCTTCTCTCAACTCTCTCGCCTGCAGTCCTGCCGCGAATCTCGCCAGCTTCGACGCTCTCAAATACGTCCGTCCATTGGCGCCAAACAAGCGCACCCGCTCAAAAGATACGCGACAAACTTATCGACACACGGCGAACGAGAACGCTTTACACCCCGACAATATTGGTCGAATGTAAAACCAGTTTGAAAGCCGGCACGAAAAAGAGGAGAAGGTCCTCTCCGGCAGTCTGCGTATGTGTTTGCTTCTCTCCGAAAGGGAGGCCCATACTCCCACGTCCTTCTAGTCATGCATTTAATGTCAAACGTGAACGTTACGTCTAACTGTTACTTGCCTTTAGATTGCACGTCGGGTGTCAAAGAGAGATGAGATTCGGGCATTCGCATTTAGCGTCGAACGCTAACCGTCCGGTACTGGAGTTTCCATCGCTTAATATGAAACTCGTGATGTAAATGTGTCATGTTTAGCGATAAATGTATGCAGCGGTGAATACGGACCTTGGTGTCTCGGTCGAGAGAGATGAGTCTGCGTCTCTACGGCCCGAAGAACGAAGCGTATGAAAACTGGTTTACAAGACGTATCTTCGTATAGACGAAAAGACGCGATATTCTTCTCTACCTTTCTTCCCGCTTCCCGCTATCCTCTTCTTTCCTTTCTGCGACGATTCCCACAAATCCCGAAATTATGAATTATTTTGGCTGAAATCTGGACAAACTATCGTTGTGATTTCAACTAAAAAATATAAATCGACTATTGTTTGTAATCGGATAGACTTTGGCGAGTAGCATTTCATCCCCTATCCCTCGTTAACGAACTTTATTTTCAAACTTTCTCGTCGGAAAGAAGCTTTCTATTATCGTTCGCCATTTCCGTTTAATTGCAAAATCATTTCATTGCATTTTCCCCTGCAAGATTTTCAATAATCTTTATTTATCAATCATTTTGCATTTTGATTTCGTCTAATTTTATCATTTAGCATTAGATGCATTTGCCTTAGCGAAAGATTTTTATTGTTTACAACATTGCTTAAACGCCGAGAATTGTTTTATACAAAAAAAAAAGAGTGTACTACTTGAACTAATTTGGAATTTTAGGGGGAGATTTCCTCTTTTACTCTCGAAAATCAGAAATTTTTACGAAATTTTATCGGGACTTGGGGAAATTTTTCAAATTTTATTTTTTAATTTAAATTTTGATTTTTTTGGAAAGTATTATATTTCTTTTATCATTTTTGCTTGACAGTGCAGAACGTTGACAATCAGTCAGCAGTAAGCATGGCCTACACATTCGTATGTATATTCACGTACATTTCGTGTCTCGCGAGTTTTTATTTAAAACGAGTTAGGACGACAGTATACTCAACAGAAAAAAAAGTAGCTTACTGATATTATATTTTAATGCACCTTTCTTATATAATTATCTTTAGATTTTGCGATTACAATTGTGGAAAATGATAATTTATACTTTACTTGGACTCTAATTTCACTTTCTTATTTCAAAGTTGCATTAAAAAATTTTCAAATTTTACCTAGAATTTTTAACGAAAATATTTGTAGAATCTGCGAATTCTCAGGGAATTTTCTTACAAGATTTCACTAAACACCCTAGTTTCGAAAAATCGCGCGGTGATTCAAACGGTCCAAGAAATATGACCGATCCATCAAAATTCATTTGAAATTTCTCAAAGTTGTTCACTGACATATTGCTTGTATAATACTGACGACGTGGAAAGCTTTATAAAAGAGCTAAAAAGTTGATGATTTGAACGATTGAGGGAGTATAATCGATCGATCGAAATTTATTAGAAATTTTCTCAAATGGAAATGTACAAAACGAAATTGCAAATACTGCAATGGTGTCTCGTGTCGGCGGATCGATCGACGAACCGAGAGAAAAAAAATCCTACCGGAGATCATCGTCCTGGTAACGTCTCTCCTCGGCGTCGAATCTCCCGTAGCGTCGGCGTCGGCGAGAACAACGAGGGAGGGTAAACGAGGGAGAACGAAAGAGTAGCACGAGGGGACGCATCGGACGGGTCGGGAGGAGAGGGGAGCCGGGTGCTGCACGGACGAAGCAGGAGCTGAGAGGGGCACAAAAGGACAGGAGCAGAGACACGTTGGGTACGTCATGGACAAAAAGCGCAACGTCTTCGCAAGAAAGGTCGCGCGCGCGAGCCGCGAGGAGTCTCAGGATTTCTCTCTCCGAGAGGATCATCGCCCCAGTTACGTCCTTCTTCCAGTAACCTTGCTCCCTCCCACTCAGCGCTGCATTTTGCTTGCCTCCTCTCTGACCCCTGATTCCTCGCTACTGTTCTCTTCTCTCCTCCCCTCCCCCCCCCCCTCTCTTCTCCCCCCCTTGTCTGTCTTAGTTTTCGCGCCTCGTGAGTGACGAAAAAGCGAAAGAGAGCCACTCTTGGGTCCGACTATGAAGATTCCGTAGTTGCATGCATGTGAAGACTAGTGACAAAAATTGCACCGACTCGAAAAAAGGACCCGCAGCGGCGTGACGACGGTGCGAGATGGCAGGGATGAAAATGCGCAAGGGAAAAATCGAGAGTCGGACGCAAAGAGAGAGAGAGAGAGAGAGGGGGGGGGGTGGGGAGATATGGAAAGAAGTGACAAGGAGAACGACAGGAGAGAAGGAGAGATGCGTAGGAGAGACACGCTGCAAACAATGGAAGCGCGTGCACGATGTGCCCCTCTCTCTCTCTCTCTCTCTCTCTCTCCTCTCGTCGTTTCTCATCTTTGTCTCTCGTTTATTATCTCTCTCTTTATCTTCTGCTCGGCACTTCTCTTTCTTCTCTTTTCTCTGTCACTCGTCAACGTATATATGTACGTGCATACATTCTCGCGTATACACTCGTCTCTCTCACTCACCCTTTACCCCTTCCTCCACTGTTTTTCTCTTTCTCTTCGTGCCTCATTCTGTCTCTGTCTCTCTTTCTGTCGCACACGTCAGAGAAATACAGCCGAGGTAGCAGCCGCAGCAGCAGCAGCAGCAACAGCAGCAGCAGCAACGGCGGCGGCGGCAGCAGCAGCAGCAACAGCAGCAGCAGCAGCAGCAGCAGCAGCCAGATACGTGAGCGAAAGAGAAAGAGAGGGAGGAAGAGAGAGACAGATGGAAAAAGAGCGAGAGGAACGTAGAGCGAGTGAACGACAGGAGAGGTGAGAGAGGAAGGACGGAACAGGTTCCAGCTAGAGGTGGGTGGGGTTGCCGGAGGGCGCGGGGTTCGGACCTGGAATCAGGGGGGAGTAGGAGGGAAGGGGATCGTGGCTCGCAGGGAGGGAAAGGGGCCAGGGGATGGGAGAACTGGAATCCTGAGTAGCAACGGCGTAGCCGCGAACCATCGTACCTGGGCTCAACCTTAAAGCGATGGATCACTTATGGTACGTCGCCGTACCAAAACGCTACTTGGAGAACGTGTTTTTCAGGGTAATTGAAGGTAATTCGAGCTTTTGCGCCAGATCGGCCGAAGAAACCGTGTCCAAGTTGTTATACAGGATCGCGCGCGATCGAATTCCGCGGTTGCGATCGTTCTTTATGTATGTTATCTCTCGATGGGAGAGATTCACTTGACGATCAATTGGACGCGTGTGACACTTTTGAGTCATTCTACAAATCGAGATTAAAAATCTCTTAATTGTTTATTGTTTATAATTTATTTATATGAATTACGGACAATTTGAAATGACGTTTCATTAATTTTTAAACTGAAGAAGAACCCCTTTACGTTGATATATTAATTTATTAGCATTTGTGCAATACATTATGCAGCGCGCCCGTTTCCGTTTAATCTATTCAACATTCTTATTTTTAATTAATGTTAGTATTTTTCAAAGTGTTTCCGCATATTGTCAGAGAATTTAAAAGGCATAAGCTATTATACCGAATTAGTCGGAAAAATCATATCAATATTCATCAACATTCATATTATCATTTTTAGCCGAGTTATTTTGCAATAAGCCTTTTTAATTAGAATTTGACTCATTTCTAATGAATGATTTTTAATAATTTCAAAAATATTTCTTACAACAATGTTAATAGAGTAAAATTTTCCAAATTTACAATGAATTATGAAGGAAATCTGTTCAAAAATAGTTGAAAATGAAATATAATTCTTCTAATACAATATATATATCCAGGAACTGAAATGATCTTTTTGTAATTCAAACAATCAGAAACTCGTCCAAGGCCCAACTTTCATAGAATTGACTGCGAAATTTGGCGCGTACCTCAGCAAAATTGTGATACCGTCAGATTATTATTCGTTCGACGCCCTCCTCAGTATCCGATCGTAAATACTTGCTGGAACAAGTACGGATGAAGTATTCCAATAATCGTATACAAACCGAGTCAGATCGATCAAAAGGATAGCAGTCCAGACGTCAAGAATTTCGTACAGTGACTGAGGAATGAAACTGACAATATCTTCGCGATTAATTCTGAGCAAAGTTTGAGAAAGTGTAACGACTTTCATCAAATTTTTAACTTAAGGTTTACTTTTCGCACGAGTCATTTCTGACTTGTTTATAAGTCTCGATACAAAATGCAAATTAACAGCAAACGAAGATCTTCCCGTTGCAGATCTTCCTGTCTAGCGTTAATTTTTTTAGTAAATATAAAAATATTTCTTTTAGAATAGGATATTTTTATTCTCCTATTTTCTTAACTTGCAGCATTGTCTTCTAAAACGTACTATCCGTTATCGATTACGAGCGATCTCTGAAAAATTACGACGAAACTTTATCTAGAATAAATTGTAGCCTTCCCTCCCTAGAGATCGTTCTCCACTTGCTAATGCTCGGACACTTACGCTCGACGCCGGTAGTAGATTACAGGCTAACGGCGGGGGCAGCGCGCTTCATTAGTTTCGAAGATGATAACAAACGGCATTATCACTTAGCACACAGGGTCACGCGGATAACGGAAACCATGTCGCGCGGCGTGTCGATAGCGCAAATACGCGCGTTAGATAGCAAAAACCATATCGTCGCTCGTAGTAATTAACATTGCCGCTCGTGCCGCTATTCATTGAAATGTTAATACTTGTACACATTGTTTATAATTGATTTATGCTTCCGAATGAGTTGGCCGTGTCGTCCTTCACGATCCGCCCGCTTGAATTTACGTGCGTTACTGTCACGCGCACTGTAGTAAAACAGTGGTAATGTCTACAATAGAAGTTGTAAGAAATTTACCAATTACAGTAATTGATTGTTTTTTCTCACATTCGATTGTGATTGATCAATTTTTAATCACGACTTTGCATAAAACGATTGTCGCTGCAACCTGTCTTTTTTTTTGTCTTCATTGCTATCACGACGACGAAACAAAATAATAATGCGCGTGAATAATTTTAAGAAGCACTTATACAGATCGGTGCATAAAACGTGCATGACAGTTGCGAGTTTTATTATTTCGAAAGATCCGTTGCCTTGCCAATTCGATCGGGCTGTCCGCGGTTTCGTGTAAGGAAGACAGAGCGACGACAGCATCCGTCGATGCCATAAATATGTTCACGCGCGTACATTTTTCCTGGCTTAGCATAACATTCGTATTTTCCGACCGTCCGTTTCTCTATGGCAGAAAATTCTGTTTGCTTCGTGTAGCGTATTTTTGCTGCGCGATAAAAGTGCCCCGCGGCTTGCGCGAGCGGCAACGCGGCGCGGCGGCGCGGCGTGGCGAAGCGTGGCATGCGTGCGTGCGTACGTGTGCGTGCGTGCGTGCGTGCGTGCGTGCGTCGTGTGTGTGTGTATGTGTGTGTGTGTGTGTGTGTGTGTGTGTGTGGCGCGGAGATTGTTTTTAAATCCGCAAACGGAAAAAAAGAAAAATGTTCGCGCGCCACGGCTTTGCGGTTTTAATAGTAAGTCGAATCGGTCGTATTTTAAATAAATATTACGGAAAATTTATTTAATAACAGAATAGGCGAATAGATTGGTCGTTAGCAACATATATTAGTAACGTTCATGACGATGTGGCCATTCTTGAATATTTGGTTTTGTATGAAATTGGAGAAAGGAAAGTTTTTTTATCCTCTATTTTTCTAGAATTATATATATTTATATTGACTTTACTCGACAGTATATTTAATTAAATGTATTATTTTCATGATTTTACAAGGATAACTTTTTTAAATTAAACATATTCGCCATCTTGGTGTAAATTCAAATTTATTCGCTACGTGTGAATATTCCATATTGCGTTATTTTTTTCTTTGACGTTTCAAAGATACGAAAAAGTAATAAAGTAATAGCTCTCGACCTAAGGAACGTGTACAAAGTTCGAGAAAACCAAATCGAGGTTTCGCTCGGTTTCCCGCTTGCCTCAATTGGGACCTCAAAGAAGCTGCGATGTAGCGAGCCTTCGAGTCAGGACCAGTATCGTCCCTGGAGATCCCTTTCGTTCCTCGCAACCCTGCGCAGCTTACAACTAAATTAGCGCCTAATAGCGAACTGTCGAGTCGCCGACCCGACACGCATAACCGATTATTTTCAGATGCCAAGGTTCATCATGTTGTCTCAACCATCGCACTTTCACGTATACAATTTTCGATATATATATATATATATATATATATATATATATGTGTGTGTGTGTGTCGAAGAAACATATCTCTTACGTTTATTTTAGTATATATTTTCATATCTAAATAAATACAAATGTTATCATTGTATAATAACATATTTTTTATTCAAGTCCGTATCGTAATTGTTTGGGAGAGATTCTTTAGTTTATCACGCGCACTTTCTAATTTGTGTTATCTTCAATATATTTGAGAAGATTTTTTTTGATGAAATCAGTCAATTTCTATTTTTTTGTCTGACGCATCTGAATTTAGACGTACCTAATCTAGACGCAGCAGATCGCGTCTTCTCACAGGCGCGGTAATCACGCGTTGCGTTGCACGTGCTATTTTAGTCTTTTCTTTTTTTTCCTGCTCTCACCGCAACGGCAAAGGATTCGTTCACGATCGGCGGTGTTGCAAAACGCTCCCCGGGGGGACGTTGTCCTTGTACGGTTGTATGAGGAGGTCTCATGGGAAAACGTGAGATCGGAATGCGGTGGAAAAGGAGGTTTTCCGTGCACACACGTACATCCAAGTTACACACGACACGACATCCACCCCCGCCAGGCCCCTCTCTCTCTCTTTCTCTCTTCTCCGTCTACCCCTTTCAGGTCGGTGGTGCGGCAAATCAGTCGTTCTTACAGGAACACGATGGTCGACGACGTTGAAAGCGGTGGTGGCTGTTAAAGAGGAGGGTTGTAGGTTGGAGGGAAAGAGGTGGGTGGATAGGGTGCACGAGGAGGAGGGGGTGGTTTGATCGTATGGTACCACGATGTATTTAATCTGCAGGCCGCTATATGGTCTTGGTTATTCATGGTGGTCGGGTGATGGGGTTCTAGTGGGGGCATGGTGTACCGCTACGAAGGGTGGTGGTGTGGTGGTGTGGGGTGGGGGCGAGATATTGATCAAAACCTTCCCTGGCACCAACCCCTGCCGCCTCTCCCTCTCACCCCCTCGCTTCATCCAACCCCACGGCACCCCCTCCTCCCTCTACACCTCCCTTGCCTCCTCCCTTGACTGAGCCGAGCGCAGCCAGTGACTCTCACGCGGGAATATTTCGACCGATATTTTGTTCATTGCAAATTACGTTATCGTATACAATTTTGTATTCTCCGCGAAATTATTTTTCTAATAAAATAGTTTTATATAGTATATATAAGATAATGCACATTTATTAAACCGTTTGTCTAAACTATCTAATGTTAACTATCCGATGTAGAATTTTCGCACAAGATTTATTTGAAGAACACGAAAATAATAATAATATTTTTAATTATATCTTGTGTAACATGAAAAATAATAATGGAATAATGATATTTGATGGGATAAAGATGCATTACTCTGTATATATTGATAAATAGAGTATATGCGAGTTAATTTATATTAAAATAAGGGATATTAATTATTTAATTACTAAAATAAATATTAATTGTGATTTACACACACACACGCACACACACACACAATTTTTTACAAACGTCGATTTTTATTAATTATATTTAGCAGCATCGGAGCTAGAATAATGAATTGTTATTAATTCGTGAAAACCCGGCTATCCCGAGATCGCAGTTTGCTTTCGCTTGAATTTTTCAAAGCTATTTTACGTTCTATAACGACTGCGTTAATTTACCATTAACGCGTTCGAACATGGTTTTAGGCAGTGTTAGTATGTGAATCCGCGAACTACATTTACATTGGTTTCGCTGCAGCCCACGCGACGGTGCTCATATTTACGTAAGTTTAACTTTGACGATATCTACGAGTTCTGATAACTTTTATTCAAATATCATAAAAGTTATGTGTTTTCTTAATACGATTTCATGATTTCATCAAAATTAATGTAATTTGGATACAAGATTTTACAAAAGTATATTTTAATATCAAAACATTATAAGATATATTCAATATATTTATTTACGAAATCTTGAAATTATCTGTGATTTATATTTTTTTTCTAACTACGATTGCGTATATGTGTATCGTATGTAATGAAAAATTTTGCTACATCACTCCGCTCTTTCAAGAGTATTTAAAAGTAGATAATTATAAATATTATCTTACATGACAATCGATCCTTGATCTCTCAATGTCATAAAATACAAAAATCAATTACCACTTTATTCGTGTTGTATCGGATATTTAAATATTCGAAATAACGAAGACAAGAATTCGAGACATTGATCTCCGGCCGACAAATTTTAACTCGGTTCGCAGTTGCTCGCGCAAAACCTCGAAATTACAGGCGAGCCCACGTATCGTGCACGCCCGTGTGTGTGGGCGGATATTCGAGTGGATTTACCGGCGCAATGGCGGGATTTTTTTCATCCGCGGAACGATTTTTAAAGGCTGAGCAAAAAGAGATACGAAGTGCGGAGCGAAGAGAGGGAGAGAAGCGCGGCGAGCGGAGCAGGACGAACGAAATAAAAGAGATAGGCGTGATTTCGGCGTGATATCCCGGCCGACGCGACGTGCTGGTTTTAATCCGACCTTATTCGCTCGCTAGGAAGATGTATCCGTTGACTGCAAAATTTCGCACTTGCGCACGCTCCAACTTTTCTTCTCGACACGACGTCTAGTCGACGTCTTGAGAACACTCGCGCGATCGCGCATCAGAAGAACGAAAGTCTCATTTGAGAAATCTATTCCAATTCCTTGGAATTCAACAACTGTCACGAATGATTCCGATGATTGCCAATTCTTTCATTTAATGATCTAAATTCAAAACGTAAGCATCATTAGTCAATGCTCTTTTTTCTAAATTTTTTGCGTACTTAATCCTTCGCCGGTCAAATTTGACTTTAGCCACATAGTCGATATTTTGATTGTCAATTCCGGTAGATAAATTTCAATCTATAAAAAAAATCAGTAAAATTCAATTCGCACGTATGATAGTAAAAATTGTTAAAGCTTTCACAAGAATGCAAGAATTTTTTTTTTTTAATTTTTGTACAATTCAAAATAATATAAAAATCTACAGTGTAGCTCAAAGATTCAGAAACTAGATTCAGAAACTAGATTCGGCTAGCAATCGTACAAAATTCCACATGACTGACGGAGGATTAAAAATAATAATTTTCAATTCCTACGACATCGACTTTTAGCCTTAATTAACTCAAGCGATAAAAATTTGACGCTTTTATCGCTAATATGAATACTTCGAAATTTTCTAGATGTATTTGTTAAGTTTGAGTTTATTTACCGACGTACGAGATGTACGAGAAAATCTGTAGTGTAGTCGAATTCTTGAGGCGGCGCGATACCGTAAAACGCGCAAACGTTGCCTTTATCGCTCGTCGACGATTGATCGTGCCAATGAACATCGGCCATGCGCTAATGGCCGGGAATGTTAATTACGATTCCAGGACGCGCGCGCGTGCCTGATTTCGCGGATTCGAGGCTCGCGCGATTCCGGAAACGCTTTCGTGAGAGCGAGAGAAGTGTCGCCTCGCCGCATCGCCTTTACGTGTGAGGTCCATCCGTGACCTCGCATCCCCCTGGGAGACGAAGGGCCGGCGGCAATCGCAACCCCAAATCTCCCAAAAGAGACGTCTTCGTGTCGTTCGCCATGTTCGTGCCGTATAGGTACGTCACGGTAATCTACGTCGCTTAGGGGATACGTCGCGCGGAAAATTAAAACAAATGTACACGCGCCCTCCGTCAGGCTCTTCCCCTTCCTGCGATTCTCTTAAATTATTATTACTATGAATACGCGCGAGATTATCGTGGAATACTTTTTATTATTTCATCAAGACGCAGCGGCGAATAACTCCGATGAATTCGTGAAATCTCACGATTATAATTACTTACAATGTCCTATACGAGAGATTTCCTTTATAAAGTCATTTATAAAGTATGCAGCTTTTCTCGTCTCGCGAGAGTTCCTTGATCTTTCGCCCTTATACCGTTATTTGCTATATATTTCATGTGCACGGTAAACTTTTCTTTTTACATTTGTTTCGTCATAAATGTTTCGATACAGCTGAAATGGAATTGTCGTCACATTTTAATTTCTTTGAATACGTGACAGTATCTTTTAATATTTTTTAATCGCAGCGTTATAAATTTAAGTGATTCTATGATGATTTTGCGATGATTTTGCGATAGCGCAGATTAGTTGAACACTTAATCATTTTACTCCAAGTATCAGTTTCGTATCTGGCAGCAAGGAATGAAGAAGGTATCTGTTGCGGAAAAGGACAATTCGTGGGACGGTGTTGCGAGATTACCGTGGAGATAATATAATTCTCGTTGAGACGTCGTTTATAGTAGCTCTGATGGTTAGACGCTAATAAATTCACGTGGCAAGTGCCATGAAATTTCTTTATATGATCCGTGCCAACGATCCTCACTTCTGCTGGCCTTGCCAGGCCGTAATACGTGCATTTCTTCTACCAACTACACATTTCGTGAATTTATTTTAGTACATATTTCTTAAAGCCACTATATTGCGCAAAGGAATTCAAATTTCTTACGTATTACCAATTTATTAGAAAGTAAAACGAGAGATGTTTGCCGCGATAACTTTTTCGAACGGCTGGAAGTCTGTCCGTACGAAAAACTCAATTAAAAATTAAAATAATATTTATTGCGTCAGAAATTATCATAATTTCGAAAGATAATTACAGTAGTTGGAAATATTACAAAGTGTGTATACGTGCTGATTGCTAATCGTGACGAGAATTTCAATCGTATTTCGGAAGAAGAATATTTATATTGAAATACTCATATATACTCGGAAGGTAAAGATTATATCTCTGTTCGCGACTCTGTTGACGAAGAATTTGCAACGAAGCTTTATACACTGATTGCACGTTCGTCATTCCAAAGCACGCATAGACTTTTCATACAGTTTCAGTTGGCCATTTTCATGTTATTGGCAGACATTCTTGTTGCGTGACGTGGCGATGGTTTATCGCAGAGAGCATTAGAGCGATTATGAAATGCGAAACTAGCGAAACTACGTTAGTAAAGTGTGAAAAATTAAAGAAACAAAATAATAGAGATAATTATAATATTATAATTGATTGTAAAGATAATTTATACAAATATAAATTAAATATTGGACATTAAAATTAATTATAATATTATATACGTACATATTTACTTTTCCTAAATCATTATTATACCAAATGTGATTGTGTACGCATTTATTTTTTCTACACTCGCAAATTTCAATGCCTTCTTATTAATACGGAGAATCTCTGCGTTTCAAAATCTACAAAATTGTACAAAATACGGAGAATAAAGTTGGCAGTCTTAATTCTAGGTCTGTCGGCCTCGCCGCGGAGTGAATTGCGCTCTTGTAGCGCCCGGTAGAGCGGCGCGCGCGGTAAATAAGATTCATAACGCCAGTCGCATCTATTATTTCCGGAATTTCCGGCGAGAAGCAAAGGCGGAGGCGCGTTGTATAGGAAGTTGGTCGGAGGGAAGTTTTTCATCCGTTTCTCGCCACGCCACGTTGACTGTGACTAATTGGACCGCTGCGCGGATAAGGATGAGACCTATTCCGCGCGCGCGTCTACGCACGCGTATTCGCACCAACATCGACTTAACGGTGCATGATTTTGGTTCGGTGATGATGATGATATTTGCGTTGAAATTATGCGGTGTACCTAGGAGATCCACACACACACACACACACACACACACACACACACACGCGCACGAATGCGGAATTATGCGTTTAACTATTTTGAAGTTCGTTCTAGGATACGAGGTAGGTTCAAGAACCGGGCTCTCATGCATATGGACAGCGAGAATTCTTAAAGTTTAAACATATCAAGATTTTTATATTATTCAAGTTTTTATCTTTTATTGTTTCTTTTAGGAGCGAGTGTTGTATTTGCAACGTTTACTTCAAAATTAAATTCAGGATAAAATCGGAGTAAATTTGGGATCTATGCAGATCAATTATACATTAGTATTAGGAAGTATATTTACATACACGTAAGCCTGTATCTGAGATGCACTCGAATTGGAATATCTGTATCTATATCTAGATACTAAACGCGATCTGAATTGTTTTTCGAAATATATTTCTAATGGTAAAAAGTCCTTTTGAAAGTCATTTTTGATCTAACTCTACTCGTTTAACTATTATTATTATGCATGGCGCCATATAGATTTACATAAGTTACGTTCGGGTCGTTCGGGGAGCATTATGTATATTTTGTGCATATTATCATATTACATACACTATTATAATAATAATAATTAAAAGTATCTGATATGTATCTGAGATCTAATGTGATAAGTAAGAGATGCTTTAAAATGTATATAGATATGAATATTCAAATACTTCTAAAGTATCTGAGTATCTGTATCTGTAGATATATATTTTAAAGTATCTTATTTATCACATGTATTACACTTAAGTACTGAAGACGGATATATATATACATATAGAGCGTTTTAACACTGAAAGTACTTTTAATCGTTAAAAAAATTGCATTGATAGAATATTAATAGACTCTTTACTTATAAGAATCACTTATTTTTTATTTTTTAGTAATTAATAAAAACATTGTTAACAAGACGATATCACCTTTAGAAAATTAATAAAAGAAAGAGATATATTGTTATACTGTTCTTATTAATTTATCGTGATATTTGAAATTTTTGCCACGACATTTTCATCTTCTCTATATGCAAATTTATATTTTCCATCACATACTGTTAAATCTATAATGTCAAATTTAACCTAATGTGAGTTGCCACTGATCCTCCTCAATTCATATCGTTATTTTATATTAAAACAATGATTATACTTGACACTGTACAGTGTTAATTTAACATTATATAGTGTCAAATTGACACGATATAATATCAAATTTAATTATCGTTTTATACGATATATTTACTAGGAGTAGTAGCGACTCACGTTAGGTTAAATTCGACACTATAGATTTAACAGTGTATGCATGCTGTGAGATCCAAATCTTCTAGCACGGATTAGTATCATGAATTCTTTGAAGTAGCTGGTCAAGTGGCCTCTTCCCCTTTCGTCGCTGCGGGTTTTAATTACGCGCCAATTAATTAACACAGCTTTCGCCCTTTTTTACCTACCCACCCACTGGGCACTCGGACGTAGCCACGCAGAGCCATTAGAGGTTCTAACGCAACCGCGGCACGACGCAGTCCCTTCCCCCTTTACCCCTAGCGGGTAGCGTTATCTCGTTAAGAAATTAACCGCGAATTAACGCCGTTTTGCCGTATAATTAGATGACCTCCAAAGATAAGATTACGAGTTTTTAAGTTAATTCTCTGATAGAGCCTGGACGCCATCACCTTCGGGGTAACTATCTCATTGCCTTGTCACCGATGTTACTAGCTTGTTAATTTTCTTTCTCGCTATATTTTTAAAATTTGACATAAAACTACAATGTCTCTTTAGCAAATTAGGATTACAGAAGTTTAATTCATATAATAAAGATATATAGAATATAATAGAATAATTTATTTAATTCAGCTTATATGCCAAAAAAGGACTTGTTTTACGATATAAACTTAATCCTTTTGCCCCGAACGGTACATATATGTATACCATGTTTATTTCTTACCTGTTGGTACATGTAGCTATCAAATAAAAACCAAAATGTACGTTGTACCACTATCCCACCCTCCTCCCCCACTCCTATCAATTATTTTTATTATTTCTTTCAATAAAAATTATCAATTCGACATTGAAACAGTTGACTTGTGTATTATCTTCGATTTAGTGAAAAATTTATACTCAGGGACAAAATGATTAATCATATACATCCATAAACATCGATTCCTTTTAAATTAATCAAGATTGCCACAAAACTGGAAATCGAGGAAATTTTGATAAATGTCAGAGAAATCGAAAATAGTCAGGGAAGTCAGAGAAATTTTGAAAAATTTTTCGTAAAATAAAAATTCTTGGCTTTGAAGAAATTTAATGTGCATAGATCTATCAAATCTATGCAATTTTGGAATACTACTTAATAATCAAATGCAAGCATCAGCAACATTACAAAATACAAAAAATTTTTAAGCATCAGGGAAAATTATGAAAATTCGTCTGGAAATCGGGGAAAAGTTATGAAATTTGAAATTTTAGGATACAAAATTTGTGACAATCCTGTTAATAACTAAGTTTAGCAACTAATATATGTATATGTGTATATAATGGGTTTTCTATAATAAGTTAGTCATCAGTGTCATTATATATACACTAGTAATATAAGTGAAAATTATAAATCACAAATTTTAGGAAACACTAAGATACACAATATGCTTTGTGTGAGGAAATTTTCAAGTTATATCAGTTTTCTCGATAAAAAGAGCAGACCGCAATTTGATACATATTGCTTTTTGATGCAGTCTCAACGTAATCAAAGTTTTAACTCTTGTTAAAAAATTGGAATTTGATCATCTCCACGCAGTTAATGATTATTGACTTATTATTGCTTTATGACACACTACTGACTTGCTTACAATTAACTCTTCTATTACTAATGGTTTATTGTAGAAAGCCCATTAATTACCACACGCACCGGCTTTTCTCATTATATTATATAACCTATCCTATCTAGCACAGTCTTTAGCTTAAACTCCTATTACTTTACCATTATTTACCATTATTATTACATTATATAATAGGTATTACATATACTCGCGTATAATAAAAATATAATATAAGATGAAACGCTAAGATACACATATATAATTATTGTTATAATATTTTCTTCCCACAAACAAAATTAATAATTGCTATTGCTGTTATTAGAATATTATAAGTTGCGACGATGTGATCATCGAAGTGAGTCAAGGTAACGGGATATTTCCAGGAGTCTCACTCGTCAAAGTAACCTAATGGATTAAATAGCTTCCAGTCGCAAATGTCGACAATTAATTTATGTGGAAAGGAATGTCGTCACAGGGTATTAATCGTAGACAGAGGATAAGCGCAAGTTTTTCATTCTGTCAGATATCCATTTAAATTCTCTGATATCCTTTGAAACTTTTATTTCTAATATCATGTCTAACCTTACTGATAAGATGCGCTTGTAAAGTAGATGGAGGCTAAACAGCAAGCAATTACGTTTCGTATTACACCACTTTGGCGATAGATATACTCATTACTCTCTCCTAAGAGAAATATACGTTTATAATAGAAATCTGATTATTGCGTTATTGTCGTTCGATTTTACATAAAGGCCGACGCGCGTACATGCGTACATGCGTACGCGTTTTAGAAACAGATCATATATTGCCGATTAGAAGATATCTATTACAAACCCGAGATGAATGAGCAAAACACGTATGCGTGGAATTCGATCACATTTAACGAAATTTAATCCGAGCCACAGATCGATCAACTAATTGGCGTTTGTTGTAGAAATTCGGGTCGTGGTACCGCGTAACTATCATCGATAATATCATTGTACCGCTGTAACTGCAGATGTAACTCCATTCATCGGCGGCGCAGCGGCGCGCGTCAATTTTGTGCTGCCGCCGCGCCACGTTCGTACCGAAGATGCGACACATCTACCGTTCGATGCGAGATGCGAGACATAGTTGTCACACAGGTGAAAACAAAAGCGGTGGACCGAGATCACGTGTCGCGATAATACGATTGATGCGATCGGCCGTGCATGTTAACGTGACTCTGATCCATTATCTCATCGAATTCATTAATTGGAGTTTCGGTAAAAGTAGGGATACACCGAATGATTCGCCGAATGATACAGCTAATTGTTCCGCAGCCGGATAGTCCAATAAATGTCCAAGAATCGAAAGTGCCAGCGATAGTGGGACGCGATACAGAAAAAGGCAAGTTAAGAGGGGATGACACTGAATCGTTTTAACGTACGACGGCATATAAATTAATTAGCGAAACACTTTATGTACTCCCATAAGAGAGCGAATATCTTTGGTCAAGCACGCGTAGAATGCTTTATTACGTTCGCTCGCTCGCTCGCGAGAATGAAGATGAGGCTGTTTATGTGTTTCGATAGTAGCGAGTAAAATGACTCGTAATGTTGCAAATGTATATATTATATACGAAGAATTATTGACTTTTTATAAGTTAGCTTTTTCTAAATTATGATTGCAATTTAGTCATATAGGATTTCTTTAATTTTGTTGCATTTTGCAAAGACTGTCTTTTTTGGGGGTGAATATTTTATTAGTGCGTTCTGTATTCATGAGAAATGACTTCTATGTTATGATTAAATTATTAATTAAAAGTATATCCCTCTTTCTTTTTATTCAACTAAAAAATTGCAGCACTTGAACGTAGCATATAAATATAATACGATAATTAATCTACATGAACAAGACAGTACAAATGATTTCACTAATCATTATACTGTAATATTTAAAAATTAGAAAATCGTTACTATAGGACTCATTTTCTAAGATTAATTATATCTCCCTGGTCTCTAAATCATTTAATTAAATATGAAAATAAAACACTTACTCTTTGCATTTTGACATACGCACGGTTTTAAAATCGCGGCGCGGCGCGGCGATGCGACAGACCGATCGCTCGTCTCTTGCAAAGAAGCAAGTTGGAATCTATAATGAGATCGTCTTCAGAGAGCGCCGCGACCATGAATTCGAAGTTTGGTTGCATCCTTCACGGATACACGACGCAACGCGTGCGACGGTGTCACCGAGGAGTTAGTAGATAGTTGCGGGCTAGATTGAGGGTGATTGGGTAACCGCTAAGTATATCGAACTTAGAGTACTTCTCGTCCTTCGGACAAGGACGTGGTACCTACTTGTTTGCTCAATGACGATGCGCCGCAGAAGTTTCGAATTTACTATCGAAATAGACGAGAGGGCTTTCCAGCTGTCGCTTAAATTGCGTTAAATTATCTTACGATTATCTTAAAAATTTATTTCTTAAATACAATATAGAACAATGTAGGAATTTCGAAATGAAATTATTCCATCCAGTATAAAAATTTTTAATGAACATTGCTGATTGAATAAAATTGTATGTGCAAGATAGTTTTGCGATGTGAAATTAAAAAATACAAATTGGAAGATGCAAATTTAAATGTATTATTCAAATTCAGTTGGTTGCTTGATGATGACGCGATGGTTGAGACTTTACAATAGTGAAATATATTACATCGGTTTTTAATCTTTTTTATCCACTCGGTCTTGCCGGGTCTTGATATTTGAACGATTTCTGTTGAACAGTTAGCACGCGGAAATGTGATGCAAGTAGAGCGATATTTTTTGGATTATTTCATTCGACCGCTTAAGTTATACGTACGTCACGTTACTGTGAAATGATATCATATATACCTTGTCAAAAGTGTACCGAGTTTTACTTTTATCGATTCGGTGATGACGTAATGATGCGTCAGCGATAAAAAAAACATAATTTCTCATGTTAACAAGGAAATATTGTATCAGTAAAAAAAAAAGAGAGATAACAAACGACGATGTGAAAAAATTTACATTCGTATTTCTAATACCGTGATTTATTTGCGAGGGTAATAGATTGTAGCCAGCACGCGAGGATCTTTTGAAGGTAAATGGAGTGAACCGCGATGTCTTGATAAAAGGGAATATTTTCGTACGTTAACTCGGCATCGATGCGTGTAATCGTTCGGTAATGCCACAAGCCGCGTATCGGTTTGCTTCTTACGACGATGCCATATTGCGGTCTCGCATTCTTTCTCGCTGCTTCGTCAACGATGATGCAATATAGTTTTCTAACGCGGCATTTACGCAGTAAAAATTATCTATTTGTGGAAAAAAATTTTTTGTCTTATGTCTCTCTTCCCCCCCCCCCTCCTCTCTCTCTTCTCTTGTGTACTTTTATAATTAAATCGTGTTTTATTTTGATAGGCTGCACTATAAGTAAATAAATCCTGATACACAATGAAAAACACCAGACAACAGGAATAGAAAATAAGATTTCAACTTATCAGAAACTGTGCTTTAATAATGCTTTAGTATACACAGTTTGTGATAGGTTTGCTGAAATCTTTTATTTTCTATTTCTCTCTATTGCTTGTACTTTTCAAGTTTGTGCAGTTGAGCTTAAGTATTGATAATTACAAAAATATTAATAACCTAGATAATAACGTCTGAGAGATGTCTAGAAGATGTCTTTTAGATATTTTTTAAACGTGTATCTCCCACAAAAAACATCTTTATATGATATCTTTATGATGTCTTTTAGGCATGTCGTTTGGAAATGATTATATAGCTGTTTTGAAGAATATTTGTTTTAAAAATTAGTAGCTCGTTCATCACTAACACACTATTCGATGAAGTATATGTTCGAATGGAACGATTAATTTGTTTATAAAAAAAAAAATAATCGTTCCATCTCGCGCGCGTTCTCTATCTTAATTCTCGTGGAAAGGAGCGTTTCTATTAGCGACACGGTTTCCGTGTAATCTTGCTAAGTATACGCGCATTTTCCGAGATCATCGGTCCTTTCGGCTGAAATTTCATTTCACTGTGAAACTTTCACGAGAGATTCGTCTCGGCGCGTAAACAATCTTGGCCACTTATGGCACATAATTTTTCAACGACCACGTGGTGGCGGCCGTGACGACCGCTTTTCCGACATTGGTTACAAAGTTTCTCCGGCTGTTCGTGGATGTACATCATCGAACACGGAGAATGTGTGTTCCTCTCTTTCTCTTTCTTTTACCTGCATACACAGAGGTGTATGTGTATGTGTGTGTATATATACCGCCGGTTGCTGCTCGGTCTCTTGAAGAGTGAGTTCTCAGCCTCCACGACGTATCCCCGATCCGCTCCGCTCCGCTTTGACTCTCTCTCTCCCTCTCTCTCTCGTCGAGTCTTTCCATCTCTTTTTCACGCTGTCTCTTCGTCTTTTCCCTCAAACGTGTCCGCATTCCGTCTCCTTTCCTCGGCCTGTCTCTCGATGGTGGCAACGAGCGAGTTCGAATCGAGGCAAGTCGAAGGGCTCTCTCAACCGGGAGCGGGGGAGGGGGAGAAACGAACGCTGAGTAAATGCTATCCTCTCAGTCTCTCCTTACCTCTTTCCCTTCTCTCTTTCCTTCTTTCTCTCACATTCCCGTGCGTCTCTTTTCCTCTTCCTTCTCCCCGGATCTCTCTGTTCCTCCTGTCGAGCGGAGGTCAACGTACAGGCGCACGGCGTGACCGAAATCACACACACGCTCGTTGCGAACCCACTCGACTGTAACTCTCCTCGTCTTTATTTGGCCTCTAATTGTTCCTTCTTCTTCAGCGACGCCCGCTGGTCTACTTGCCGGTCCCAATCGTGCGGCCCCTGCGGCCCCTGCGGCCCCTGCGGCCCCTGCGGCCCCGAACGACGAACTTTCGAGGAGTCGCGTAAGGATTCACTTCGTCGAGCCTTCGATAGCTCCGAGGAGACTTGGCGCATGGCATTTTGATGGATTCGAAGCGAAACATGTGTATGTTGTGTACGCGTTGTTTTCCGCGTGGAGATCCATTCGTCTGCAGGAAAATTGATTTTATATACAATAGATTCTGTAAATGACCTTGTATGTGTCTGGAAACTACCACTTTGAAATAGTTTAACATAAATATCATTTTTATTGTGTAGTTACAGATTTATTAATTTAATTGAGAAATTATTGATTAGGATTATGGTTGATATTGTAATTCTTTATTAATTTATCAACAATAATATCTTATATCATATTGTTACAATGCATTTTTATAATAGTTTGTTAGTAATTTTTTTCAAGACTTGATTATTGAGTCGAATGAATTTTTTCAGAAATATATTAAAGATATCAAAATATTGGAAATAAACTTTTCATTAAACTTTTTTATATTATAAAAAATACATATAATCTTATTCGTTACAAACACTTGTTAATATTCTCTATACAGAAATATAATATAATATAAATATATCGTATATATTATATATATATATATATCTCGACTGATATATAGTATAATTCTTTTATGAGCAGTCACCTACAATCGTGCCGGCGAACTCTTTTTCAACTGCACATACGTATTCGCGCGGCTGCCGAAGAAGCCGTCAGGCATTAACTCGCCGCGAAGCGCGAAGGTAAATACACGCCGTACGTCATGTATAGACGCGATACGTGAGCGGTTCGCTCCGCGAACTGCGAAGGGAGAGATAATCGACTCCCACCGCTCGGCCCGCTCGGTCAGCCTGCGTGCCATGCCAGGGTGCGAACCACAAATCAGCGTGAAAGAGGCACAAAGTACCACATCGCTCTTACGCAGGCGCTCGCTCGCTCGCCGTCCGTCCGTGATCAATTATGCTCGAGTATAGATCCACCGAGGTTGATCCACCGCAAGGAAAAAGGAGTCTCTTTCGTTCGAACCGTAACTCGTTTTTGCAAACTGAAACAGGTGCCATTCGCTACTCGGTGGATTCACCGGAAACCAATGCGATCGACAAATATCTACGTTTCCTCTTCCATTCTTGCGTTCTCTTCATTCTGTCTACGTCGTAGACACGTTTCTGCGTTGACGTGTCCTTCACCTTTGCTCGTTTTTCGAGTGAAATAATGAGTGAGTAAGTATTGAATATCGAGACTGAACATCGAGACTACTCGATCCGTTATAAATTTTCGTTCAAGGACGTTGTTCGTTTCTCTTGGGTCAAGATGTGGACCTGGGTTAGGTATGCCTACCTGTCTCAAATATACCTAAGACCCAAGACGTAAGCCGCAAGGGTGCGAGGGATCTTGGGGGGACAAAAGGGAAAGTTTTGTGTATGTGTGTGTGTGTGTGTGTGTGTGTGTGTGTGTGTGTGTGTGTGTGTATGTGTATGTGTGTGGAAGAGAGGAGACCTCGGGTATCACACTGAAACAGATTAATGGTTCTGTAGAATTCCTGGTAGTCCATCCTCACACCAAGCATTTTTCGGCTCTTTCTTCCAACTACAGGCTGCTCGAAGACGTGATGTGCAGACTAGAAATATCATCTATATTTACAAAATCTCATTTAAATCTTCACTCGCTCGTTCACACTTTCTAAAATGGAAAAAAGAAAAATCTAGGAAAAAGAAATTAAGATCTCAAAGTTGTTGTCCTTCGAAAACTTAAAAAAAACCATGATGTCAAGACTTTTTATTGATTTTCTATTTGAACGAATTCACTAATTGTTGCTGAAGATGGCAAAGCAATTTGTGTACAATGAACGAGAGGAAATCAGCGGGGGAATGCAGAAGTTCGATGAACTCAGGATCGAGAAGTAGAATGTTATTATGGTAACGGGTTCTAGAGACTAGCGCGATTCTGATTCTGAAAAAAAAAGACGGTTGTGATCACGTTTTATGCCTGAATGTCGAGTCATTCTATTTTCGACGCTGATACGTTTCGTGTGGATGAGTTAAATATATCAATGACATTTCTCTCTCTCTCTCTCTCTCTCTCTTTCCTATTGTCTCTGCAACAAACGGAAGAGCAAACTTTGAGAAGGTGAAGGTCAAAAAGGATTACAGCGTATTTTCTGTTAAATGGTGGAAGATATCCGGAATTTCCCCAGCGCTTTGTAAGCGGTCGACTTGCGGCCTCTCCACACGGACAATGATACCTCTTATCTTAAACTCTACCTATACGTAACCAGGCAGTGAGTTATCTGAGTCTTTACTCCATGTCACGATCGACTTAGATCGCAAAACCTTGTTGTTGACTTTAGACTCTTTCGAACTTGTTTAATTGTGCATCGTGTGTCATTTTTAAATTTTACAGATATCTGTTTTTAAGACCCCCCTCCTCACTCCACTTATTTCGCAGATTGCGAAATAATATATTAGGTGTTGGAATTAATTCGTAGCGTTTTTTAATGAAAGAATGTTATTTATTTCACATGAGCATTAAAAAATACATTAATGAAAGTACTTCCCGTCACTTGTAAAACGCTACGAATTAATTCCAACACCTAATATTATAAAATACTTTCTTAAAAATGTATGTGCAGGATTTTTTTGCATATATACAGTGTCGTAAAAATTTTTTTAATATCTATACAGGAGAAATTTTTATAAAAGAGCTTTATTTGTAGATAATAAATATTATTTTTGCAAAAATACGTTCTGTTCTATTATAAATAAAAAAAGTATGAATACTTCTTGTGCGCCCAAATAATACAATTGTTCATTTTCATTTCTTTTTAAGATAATATATTTCAACTATTACACACATATATTTTTAGGTAAAATGATTTTGAGAAATGTACAATCTATTTTATCCCTTGTTAATAAATTACTATTAATTAATGTTTACTTTTAAAAAATAACTTTTAAAAAAATTTTTTTATAAAGATATCTCCCTTATATGAATACTTTTTGCATTCACTGTATGCAATCCTTGATTATTATATAATCCTAAGTTATTTTTATTGAAGTATCATCTATTCTATTTTATTTTTCGCCAAATAAACTGATTGTTTATTGACAATAATTGCTAGGTGGCGAAATAAAAGAAAATGAAATGTAAATAAAAGAAAAGAAATGTAATAGAATAATTCTAGCGACATTGGAATCTCCAACTATGGATTTTTACAATTTTCCGTCTTTTCTATCTTTCATCATCTACCTTAATCTGGCGCCCACTGGACGATGATTCGCAGACTATTCCTTTAACCCGCAACCGCGAGAACGACGACGCGGCGAGTCGATTACTTTTTAATCCGAAATTACTTCATCGGTAATCCAGTTAGTAAGCTGCCACGGTTCTTTTGGCACAGCATCCAGAAAAAACAGCGTATAAAATGATTGTTGCGAATGAGGCTTAATATTTCCTGAGTCACTGGACTTTGAACCCATGGATATTTCTTGTGTTCATTATCATTAATTTGTATTAATTTTAAATCTATCTACAAAATAAATTATGTTAACTTGAATTGTCAGCGATTAGAATATTACATATCTAATTTTATTTATTATAAATCGCATGCAACGATAAGATTTGTTATTTTTTTTTTGATCACTTGAATTTAATTTCTTTTTCATTCGATATATCAATTACATATAAGAATATTATAATAATCAAATTATATTGTAAAAAGGAATATTGTAATGATCAAATTATTTACATTTTCTATTAATTCTATACTGAGAAAAAAAATAGTTAACTTGAGACTAAATATCTTTAGTTTTTGTAGTGATTATTTAGTTCAAATTTTTATATATTTAGAAGAATCTTGTTAACAAAATCTTGTAATTTAAAACATGTTGTTTAAATTTACAAATTTTTTTTTTAATTTCGCTGCATTTAGTTGAATCAATTAATATTTTTTTAAATTAGTAAGTACTTACTTTTCTCAGTAAGTCTACAAAAAAATGTAGAATGCTTGACTTCCTAATAAAAATTTGTGTGATAACAGAAGAATAATCGAAATATTTCTGAAATGTAGGGAGAGTTTATTTAACAAAAATTATACAGAATTTCTCAAAAATTAAAAAAAAATAGGAGAAAAAAGATATTTGAATAAAGGCACATAAAGGAAGTAGTTATTATTATTTTACTATTATATGTAAATGTTATATATTGTATGTATAAATTTAATATAGTATATATTTAAAATTATTATTACATCACATTTGCTAAATTAATATTCTAATCTCGGGAATTTGGTTACAATTTATATCGCATAACATATTTGACGTGTCCATAAGATACGTTGTAAATATTGAATTTATTTATATTTCACATTGTTGCTGTGCGTGTAAACTGACATCGCTCGCATTCGATATTCGTAATTTGCAAGACTTTCCTCGTGACAACAGTGAAAAAGAAATCGAGATCGTACTCATACGATCTGTGGGAATCGGTCCGTGTTTTACCGAGATAGAACGACCTTCCGGTTTTTGCGGATGACACGGCTTGTCGGTTGCGACGAAAATTTTCACTGTATCGGGAAAATATCCGATGCTTACCCGCTCCAAAATGCGATTTTTCTACCACAAATCAGTAGATTTCTACATTAAATCTCCATCTCGCGCATCGACTGCGTGTATCACGGTAAGATTAACTTCGTTTCAAATCCGTCCAGTTTCTAAAAATTATTTTAAAAAATATTCCCGAGATTTTTCATAAACTAGAGGAAAGCAACTAGACTATTATTTAGATAGTAAATTAATTTAAAAAATATTTAATTATTCGAATTTATATATGTGTATTAAAAAAATTCATGAGAAAATATTTTATCGATCCACGCGCGTAAACACCCACACAACTGCGCTTAACCGAAAATTCGTCGCAATTCTAACATTTTCTCGTTCATACATTCGTTCATATATTTTTTTCGGATAATGTTAGAGTAGAGAGAAAAATAATGAAGAGAAAAAAATTTTATTGTATTATAAGAATGACTTTCCAAATGCATCTGCATATCTCATATTTTCCAAAAATTATGTGCAATAAAATATTTTTTTATGATTTTTAATTAAATATTTTTTATTTTATTATTTAAATTGTATAACCGAATTCGTGAGAAAATATTTTATTGCATTAATAATTTTTGGAAAATATGATAAGAGATATATGTGTATGCAGATATATTTGAAAAGTCACTTACACAATAAAGATTTTTTTCTCTCCATTATTTTTCTTCTCTACTCTTACATATTATTCGAAAAAATATATGAATGGAAAAATGTTAGAATTGTGACGAATTTTCGGATAAGTACAGTTGTGTTTACGCTCGTGGATCGATTGGTCAATTCGGCACGTCGGTGCACGTCAAGACGGCGAAGGGTGATTCTTCTTCCTCGTGCCGTACAAATACGTTCAACTTGACCCCGATTACGATGAATCGGATTTCCGGACTACGGTGATCCTAGCGGATACCCTCAAATCAATCCTTACGAGAGGTAGAAAACGGTGGGTGGAAAGAGGCGAGCGAGGAAGTCGAAGCGATTCGAATCGCACGGAAAGTGAAACTTCGTATCCTCCGACTTTGGCCGTAGATACCGACTTCCTCCTTCACCAGCAATAATTTACCAAACGGAATCGGACACTGGCGTTTCCGGATCTCGTTACACCGGCACATCCCGTACATACGTTCGAATTTCCTAAACACGGCCGCGTTAAATGGAACTCGCGACGTTACTCGGGAAATGTTTTGTACCTTGCGATATGCGAATTCTATCTACGGATATATATAATCATAATGTTTATAGGCATCGCCTTATAAGGAAATTGGAACACGACAAGATCGATTAGGCGACGTGTTAACGCATGACTAGTGAAAAAATGTAGTAATATAACATTGTCCAACTCTTATTTTGCAACATGAATTTGAATAGTAATTTTTGCCTGCTGAGTACGAATTCGTTGACAAAATTTAGTTATCACGTCACAATTTTGAAAAAAATAGCAAAGAGGCAAAAATAATGACGATTTTGAGGATTTTAATGACGTTGTAGCATTGATATCAAGTTTTTTTTTTCTAAATGTCATTAATGTCACGCGAACCTATCAACTTTTAGTTTTAAAATACATTTTCGTTCGTTTCGATACACTTTTTCATTTTTTATATATATGAATTTAAAAATAACTCTTTTCCCATGTAACACACGTATCTACATGTATATACCTTAAAAAAAAATTGTTGAAACGAAACAAAATGCATTTTAAAGTTAAAATTGATACTTTTGTGTGGCATTAATGAAATTTAAACAAATTTCATATTGACGTTATAATGTCGTAAAATTCTCAAAATTGTCGTATTTTGCCACTTTGATGCCATTTTCTCAAAATTGTGATGTGATAGTAGATAAAATTTTGACAACGACTTTGTGTTTAGCAAAAATACGTTTGAAATGACTTCACATTCGTACTGCAAAAAAGATCAAAACATTTTTCTCGATGTACTAGTATTTTAAAGAAAAGAAAGACTCAAATGACCTGTCGTAATATAATCAAAATCAATTAAATGCTAATTTTCCTCTTCTAAATATTTAGTAACTATTATCAAACGATTGTTTACGATTATTATGTTTGATAATATTTACTAAATATTCCATCAATATGTTAAACAAAATATATTTGGTATCTAGCCTTGGCAATAAGTATAATAAAGCATCCCCCAAATTGACGTAAACATTTTATATGTGACAAAAAATAAATTTTAAAAAATTCATTTAGTTGAAAAATATTTACTTTTGTCACAATTTTAATATTTTCAGGATGTTTATTACCTGGAAAAACCTAGAAAATGTGAAATTTTTGTAGGACTTCTTTCTTTAGGACTTTTTTCTCGTAAATCAAGAATTTTCATAAAATGTTATCGGAGGTTAGGAAAATTTTTGGAATTTTACTTTTAAATTTTGTCTTTTTTGAAAGACAATTATTTCTTTCAATTATTTAAGACTATTATTTCTTTCTTGATAATGCTAAATGTTGACAGTCAGTTATACGTATGGAATACACATCCGCGTATTCATATTGTACATATTGTGTGCTTGCGAGTTTTTATTTAAAAAAATCATGGCGACAATAATAACTTTCTAATATTACATTATATATTATATGTGTGTGTATATGTGTGTAATTCACCATCCTTATAAATTTCACGACAATTGTAGAAAATGATACAATCCACAAATAAATAGTCAAAACCGTATCTTGTCTTGAATCCTGTCTTGTACCGATTTTCAATATACGTGTACATCTATTTTATTTGCGTTCTTGCCCTCCAATTTCACGTCTTTATTTCAAAATTACATTTGAACACATTTTCTAATCTTATCTGGAATTTTGAGCAAGATACCTGAAATATCTAGAAATTTCCAGGAAATTTTTTTTACAAGATTTCAATAAACATTTTGATTTTATAAATTTTCCCTTTGACTTTTATTACCGCTTTTTTCAAAAAAAGTGAAATAAATTGTGGGTGCTTTATTCATGTTTAAGCTGTATCATCAGGTTTTTTTTCTCAGTTTTTTCTTCTTCATACCTCGGATTAAACGATAGTTTAACTTTGTGAGAAAAAAAAAAAGAAAGAAAAATTACGTCGGTATACCTCTCAATTTTAACCACTCAATTTTAACCAAATTCATCAACTGCCTGTAAATTAATTCCGAACACGAACTCGCGTATAGGAGCACAATATTTCCTAGATATTTCCTATCCTCCCGAAATTTCATATCAGCGTTATCAAACTCTGCTCCGTGTTGGCAAGTGGAAGAACGAACAGCTTGCACTGGCTCCCGAGTTCCCGAAATCGTCGAAAGGGTTCGCCGGGCACATGACACGTGAGGTTGGGACCGTGTCCGTTTGCGTGGACGTCGGGCGTCGGGCGCTCACGTGGCACCCCTCACCACCGCCTTCATTCTCGCGGGCATCGTGCATGAGGTTCCCACTTCCCACTTCCCACTTCCCACTTCCCACTTCCCTCGCCGCCCGGCATTCTCCCCTCCCTCTCTTACCGTCGTCAGTCGTGTCGTTCCGATCCACCAGCCGAACGGCGTGGCGCGGTGCGGCGCGACGGTCCCACGATCTTCTATCCCCTCTTTCCCCACTCGTTCGTCACTCTACCGCGCGTCGCTTCCCCCTTCTCTCCCCGCTGCTCTCCACGTACAGCGTCCTCCGACAACAGCCGAAGAGAGCCGAGTCAACCGAGTGCTATGCTGTCGCGCCCGCCGCTCTTCAGTCAGTAACGCGAGCGCCTTCGTGGAGTTTGGTTTTCCGTGGTCTCTGCCGCTCGTGCCGTTACGTCGTCGTGGTAACACGCAACGCGGCGGCATCGCGTTCGTCTTTCTATCCTTCTTTGTCCCGTCGATCGTGTGAAGTAACGTTTGCAGTGTCACGCGCCGAGAGTGTTTTCTCCGTGAATAATTAGACAAGTGTTTGGTGATCGGGGAGCCCTTGTTTGTTAGCGCGCGACGGAATTCTCCACTCACGTGAATTCGGAGCAGAGGTAAACAAAGAAATCGGCAGAGTCGTACGACGGAAGATTGGCGCAAAACGACGCGTACAACTCAGGGTAATCTGAAAGTGTGTCGTGCGATCGTCGCAGTCAGTGTCGGCCGAGTTATCGTATCGTCAGGGCGCGCGCCGCGCAAACGAGAATGCCGGGACGCGTAAGCGTGACGCGGTCGGTCGGAGAGCAGCGGTGTGCTCGCGCCGGTTTGGTTTTCGGGTCGCCGAGTGGCGACTGAGGGGGGCCGGAGGGAGGAGGGAGGAGGGAGAAGGGATGCGAAGGATCATCCCGCTGGAGCAGCAGCCGGCACGGTGTGTTGGGTAGCACGGCCTACGGCAGCGTGCCGCGTGTAGGTGCCGGGTAAAAGTAGTAAGTGGCCGGGAGGAGGAGGAGGAGGAGGAGGGGGAGGAGGCGGAGGAGGAGGGTGAGAGGGAGAGAGATCTCTCGAGGGTGCGAGGATGGCCGGCTGGCGGCGAGGCCGGCGAGTAGCGTTGATCCGCAACGTAGGTGCTGTTGCTGTTGCTGTTGCTGTTGCTGCGCGTCGCGACACCGACGTGACGGCCACGTGCCGCGGCGGACGCATCGTCGTTGGCCAGTGGCATTAACTCTCCCCCTCTTATATCGTGACCGGGTGATTGCGTGCCGAGCATGTCGTAACCGCGCGCGCGTTTCACGTCAGAACACGCGATCGGAGTGTATTCAGGTATAAACAGAACGGAGGTACTCGGCTGCACGCGTGTACTTATTGAATAAAAACGGCCCGGATCTACGACGAGTAAGACGAAAAAGTGATTCGCGTCAAGTGACCGCGGAATCAGGTTAACCGAGTTGACAGTGCAATCGCGATATCGCGCGGGAAGTACCAGTGCAAGAAACGGGAAATTCGCTGTTTTTTTAGTCTAGTTTTTTGGATAGCTCTTAAAAAGACGAGAACAGAAAGAGAAGTGGTGGAGAAGTTGTTCTTCACACATTTGTGGAATTTGTGGGAGAGATCGTTGTCGCGTGACTGTGTGATAGCAAGTTTGCCGGGATAATCCGTGAGTTTAACACGAGACGAAGGCTTTGAGAATATATGATATAATATAGTGAAGGTGATCGCGTTAACGTGTAAACGCGACAAAACGTCCGAATCCATTATACCTTCCGTCCGAATGTACACCCTGGAGTAACGCGCGATTCCCCTTGTTTACGTCGAAGGATACTCCTACAGTGCAGTGATACGTAACGTTCCTTCGTAGTGATCGTTCATAACAGAGGAATTGAGCAACGTTTTCGATATTTTGACAATCGGAGTTTCGAAAATGTAACTCTGATTTTAAAATCAATCTCGTAGTTACGCATGTTTTGTCAGGAGCAAAACTTGCTTGAGGTAGTGATGGTTGCTGCACGTGTTTCGAGGGAAATTGCGCTTTAAACGTTCAAGTTCGAATAAGATCGGAGCATTTAGTAGAAAGATTAGTGGGAAAAAGCAGGGTGTGAGAGGGAACAGGAGAGTCTGAGAATTGGACCAAAGCGGGTAAAGGAAAGCGGAAGGAAAGGAGAAAGTGAAGAGAGAAGGGAAGAGAGAGAGAGAGAGAGAAGGAGCACGTTTCGTCCTCTAGTCCAAAAAAAAAAGAAAAGAAAGGAAGAAAGAAAGAAAGAAAGAAAAAGGAAAGCCCAGCAGCAGGAGTTGCAGAAGAGAAGAGTCGGTGAAGAGCGGAGAGGGTGAAGAGCGTGGAGGGGGGAGTGATGCCGGCGGTGAGCGTGGCACAGCGCCCTCCAGGTGGAATCCCACTCCACGCCGGCGTGTCGGTAGCGGCCAGCAGCGTAACCGCCCCCGGTCCGTCGGGCCGGTGCCTCGGGGGCCCGGCAGCGCCCCCCGCCGGCTCGCCACCGCTGCCACCGTCCTTGCAATCCCTTGGCGGCGGCGTTGCCCCTAACAGCAACAGCAACGCTGTTGTTAACCCCAATAGCATCAACCACAGCGGCAGCAGCAATAACAACAACAATCACAATCACAGCGCGCTTGCCGGGGTTGCCGGCAACCCCGTCAACAACAATCACCATCTCGGCAACAACGCCTTAGGCATCAACACGGCGAGCGGCGCCACGAATCCTCTGCAGGCGATGGCGTCGGCGGCGGCATCGCTGACGCAGCTGAATAATATGGCGAACGGTCCGTTGCCACCACTCGCGGGCACGGGCCCTGCCGGACCACCGAGTCTGCCGCCGCCACAGCCGGCGACGACGCCGACGCACGGTGGACCGCCGACCCCGCATGGCGGGGTCAGCGCGGCGCCTCATCTCAACGGCGCTTCGCCGAGTCCCCATCCGATGCCGCCCCACGGAATGATGAGCGGTTCGCCTCACACGCCTCACCCGCATATGGGGGGCGGCGGGCCCTCGCCCCATCCCCATCACCCGGGGCCTCACATGGTCGGTTCGCCGCATCATCCAGCGGCGCCCCATCCGATGGGCCCGGCCGGCATGATGGGGCCGGCCGGTATGCAGCCCCAAGGCGCGCCCGGTATCTGCGGCCCTGGACCCACCGGTCCGATGGGTCCACACGCGCATCCACAAGGACCAGGGGTGCCTGGACAACCGCATTTGCACAACGACCCATTCTTCAACTGCCAGCCTTTTCCCTCGCACTACTACAACAGGTAAATTTTTAACATTACCAACGATGTGCTCGATACATCTTACATCTTACATCTTATGGAAGCGGAGGAAAGAAGAGAAGGAGGAAAATAGATGAAAAAAGATGTTTTTGGACGAATGACTCGATTGTGAATTTGGAAAGACGATGGAAGCTGTTGTAATAAACCACGATTTTTCGATTATTATTATAATAAATGTTTTTATTGCTCATTGTTAAATTTAACATTAATATTAGTATAAAAAAAGTTTTTTTTATACTAATTGCTATATATACATTTTTATAACCTGACGAGCCTGATGAGATGTTTTATACATCTTAAACTACATTCTTTTTGTGCTTTTTATTACTGGTTTAAACTTTATATTCTTGACGATCGAGAAGTATTATGCGTCGTCCACAATACACAGAGTTAAGAAGTGAGAGTAAGAAATTGACCAATCACAGTCGAATGCGAGAAGAATAATCTGTGATGGTTGGTCAATTTTTTTACTCTCATTTCTTACTCTTCTCTGTGTATTGTAGACGATGCATTAAAGTATATTACAACACTTTGATTCTCTCTCTACAAAACTTTAACAAGTACTGATAAGATGAGTACGTAACTTATATAAGATATCATGATAATTGTATACATTTGATTATTGTATACAATTGATTTCAAGACTTATTTTGTCACACGCAAATGTGATACATTTCACATTTCACATTGTAAGAATAAAATCTGAATTAAATTGAATTTTAATTATATTCTATCAATTAAAATTTTTTCTAAAAACCACGATTTTTTTTATCGTTGATTTAACACACAATTAGGATTTTATAACTGTTTAATTTAGCAAAATGATTAAAAAAATTGGTTATTTTTATCTGGATTGTGATCTGCATTGTGATTTTCTTCCGATAGAGCATCCTATCGGCAGACAGATATAATCGATCGTTTTTTAACTGCATATTTATTTCTTTATTTTAACTATTACAAATTGTACAGTTGTGGGATTATGCTGGAAGAAATTTGATTTAGCGACTCTAGTGTATAAAATCGACGTTAAATTCTATTCGCCAACAAATTTTTTGTCGCGTTTGGCAGGCGTAATTTTCATAAGATCGATATGTTAATAGTATTTCCCTGCCGTAGCGACCGTAATGAATGTGCCATAAACGTCAAAATTACGACAGAAGAAATAATTTGTATACTCGATCATATGTGAAAATAAAATACATACGTCGCCGATATCTCGCTCAACATCGAGAAAGCGCCGTTTCCTCTTATTTCTCTACAAAGAAAGATCCTAGATATTGCTTTCAAAGCAATTTTACAGATTGTTGTAGAAGCAGCACTCGAATTATACAGGATGTATCCAGAAATCACACATTTTCTTTCGCGCGCGATTGCTGACTTTTTAATAAATTTAACATTGATTGTTATTTAATAGGAGGATATCACTGATTGTTAAATACCTTCACTCAAATTTTTAAATCAAAATTTCATTCAAATATATAATTTATTATTCTCTTTGCCTGAAAACTTGGCACTGTTTCAAAGTCACTAGTCCATATAATGGCTTTCTATTCCCTATGGTAATGCTAATAATTAAAAAATGGACAATCTTCTAAAGTTTGTTGTAGAGGATTTCTGATTTCGTTGAATTTAAATTGGATATCAGAAATTCTAGAAACCCTCTATATAATCAGAGTCTGGACACGAATTGTATTTTGTATGCAAGATCTCTAGTTTTAGCAAAATTACGCGAGAGAGAAGGGCATACATTCACTATTTCTTTCTCTTTTTCTTTCTGTTGTATCTCCCTCCCCCCCACCTCTCTTTCTCTCTCTCGAGTTAGTAAACATGCATGGTGGACCAATCAAAAGTATCTAGTGTCGTGTCTTGACTCTGATTAGAGGATTTTTAGTTGTGAGAAATTCGAAATTTTCAAAATGGCAGCTCTAATATAGTGGTTTAACAATTGAAAAAATACATTTTCGTGAGACTAGCTAATAATAAGATATTGTTGACATCGAAAATTAATAATCGAAAAGTCTGTATAAAGCTATGAGAACGTATGGAATAAAACGATAAATCGAAAAGATGCGTCCATACAGTATAAGCTGTAAAGTATGAATAAGGCTTATTAAAACATAATATAAAAATGAGGCGTAGGTTTTTATTTGCGAGATTTATATGTAATCACTAGTAGCCATTTAATTTTAGGAATTCTGCAGAGCAAGTGTTAACGATAAGAGCAAGCATAGAAATTACGACATGAAGAATAGAATAGCGCCTATAGCGTCGTTCCTGTGAAGAATTTCTGGTTGAAAATGGACATACCAGAAAATTCTGATCATATCAATCAGAATTCTGATTATCTCAGCTGGAATTTAATAGATTTAACTAGAAAATTCTAATTTGTATATTTTATCAAGCAGAATTCTAATTAATTCAGCCGGACTTTTTTTTCTAGTTTAAAATGTAATATTCAGTTCCTTTAAGTTATTTAAAATCTTGTTATACCTCGTTATTTTTTGTGTTTTATTTCTATGCTTGCAGAAAACGCAAGTTTCTGCAGAGACGTCCTATGTAGTGATATAAATAGGTAATCTGTCGTCATACCAGCCATAACAGTTCACCGTCACGCGAAAGAACACTCGCACGTGCGTCTCTCGCCAGTCGGGGTGGAACTTTGCGTGAAGGCGTATGTAAACTTTTTCTCGGGCCCGCTTGAGGAAGGGTAGATGGAGGAGGGTAAAGGGGAGAATTGTGTGGCAGGTAGTCACGCGAGGTTTTACGAAAAACTATCGCGTGGTCGAAGGAATCTCCCGCGAAGCTTAGCTCTTGCGCACCGTTTATAAGCTATCTTAGTTCTGCTTCATGTCGTTGATAAATCGTGACATACTTCATTTTATTCTTAAAAAATTATTTTCTAATTAACTTTTGTGATAAACTTTTGTGTTCTTACGATTTTTTTTTCGCATGTTTGCTTCGAGTTTGCTTCGAGCTAAGAATATTAATTAGCTAAATACCGATGAAACAATCTTTCTTAGTAAATAATCGATACTACCGGTCAAGAACGGTGTCAAAGAGTTCGCATATTCATTGATCATTTATTCTTTTTCCATTTCTTTTTCTGAATCAGATCATCATCTATAATTTTATGTACGAACACAATAGCGTTGTATTGCATAAATTACTAGTTGAAAAAAATTGAAATACGCACAGTCACTTACAATAATATTTCTGAATGTTGATATAATGTTTTTTAAATATTTTTAAAATGACTTTTAAATGCACATTTATACGTATACAATTATTTTTACGTCTAAGACAATATTAAGTTAAGATTATTCACGGCTTGTCTTCGATTGGTTCGAGATTATTCCGTGACTCGGTCACGGACCGATGAGTTTTTTTCCATCGTGGATATTTTTAGACAATTGTTTTACGGCTCGATACTTCGTTCCATGCCAATCGTCCGGTAGTCGCTCACTAGTACGTTCTCTCAGGCGTAGTAACAGTATACCCCGAGAATCCGTTACCTCGGTTAGGATCTTCCTGGTCACCGTTGCACACTCGACTCCGCGCAACGCAGTTGAGATACAATAATATGTAGATAACTTCAAAGATTTCCCAAATACCATGATCACTAAATATAAATTCGTCAATACGGATTCGCCAAATTCGCCAAAACTATATTCCAAATAGTCACTGAAAAATCGACTGATCGGTCCGCTCAAAATTCGCTCGCTTTATAACAAGACATGTAAGAAAATCCGTTTGTTTTTCGTGAAATAGAACTTGCTGCGAATGTAGTGGCCGAAATGTTTTGGACGAAATTTTTTGTAGGTGTTTCATTGGGGAAAAATGGCTATTGATTTCACCATCATATATACGCGAGTATTCACTGTCTGTCAGGTGCGTCGAAAAGTCAGTCGTCTTCGCCACGGCGGTATCTCCCGGTGTCTCAGGTGCCTCGCAGGTGGGAGGTGCCCCTGGCGCAGGTGTGCATGCACGTTCGTTCGCGACTTCCTCCTTCGGCGGGGCTCGTCTTGCGAGGAAAGAGATAGTCAGGGGTTAAGAACATCGATACTCGGTATGTGCATGACGACGATTATCCGGTACTTCTCCTCTTCGGCCTTCTTCGTATCCGGTCTGGACGTCTCTATCACCTCGGCATCATCTCTACGCTCACCGTCCCCGTCTGATAATCGCGGGCTCATTAACATAAGCGTTCCACCCTGCTACATTCGTACGAATGACGATGCTACTTTGCTCGCAGAGTTTAAGTAAAGCTTTCTTTTTAACATACTCGACGATCCCATTTAACATTTACGCGAAAACGTAATGAAATTTTATATAATAGGTATATTAATTAAAAAATTCTAAAATACGCGCGCACGCAATGATTAATTCTAGAATAATCTAGATCGATGCGTAAATTTACGTACAAGGAAATAGCCACTCATTAATGTAACACAGATTTTTCATTCATTTTTTACACTTTTAATAATAAAATATTTATAATTTGAAGGCATCTTTACGTTTGAGAGCCGATTTTAAAGGTATTTTTTGAGAATTTTTTTAACGAATACAAATTTAGATATATTTAAAAAGTAATACAGGTGTAGAAAGTGCGTGCAATGTACATGTAAAAAAAAATTTTTTTAACGTTTATTTTTTACAGAGTAATACTAAGATGGCGCTGAAGTTAGGTCTGTACCGCGAACACGGTCAAACGGTGATAAAAGTACAAGATATCGTTGGTCTGAAAGCAAAAAATGGAGCTTTTTTTTTTTAATGAATGGACTTGCCTGAATTTTCACTTGAACGGGGATAATGGATATCACATGTATATTTTCGAACTGTCGACAGTTTGAAAAAATGATTCGAATTTTGCTCATTTTTTCCTTATTCTTTCAAATAGAAAATAACGTAGACTATTAAATCTAATTCAGGCGATAATGATATATTCTCTGAGTATAACCGTAAAAATCTTCAGACTAATAAGTTTTTTTTTGGAATTGTGATCACCATATTCGAAAATACGTTTTCGAGATAAACGCGTTTAAAGTTTTATGAAACATTTTTTGCATAATATGTCAAAATTTTTACCATTAGTCAATTATTAGTCATCATTTTGCAAAATTATTGTTGCAATATGTTGTATAGATAAAAAAACTCACATTTATATAGTTGTTTTGACTAATTTTCGACACTTTACTGAGCTTCTTAGCGTACATGTATCTTCGTAATTTGAGGAAACCCAAATATTGTTTCATCGATGGATATTGCTTCAGTATATTTCAGTATATTCTTCTATCAAGATCTATAATTATTTCTCCGAATGAACTTTGAATCATTAATCTTTCTGTTAAAGTATAAGAGATTGTACAATTTTTTGAGAATTCTCCGTGATTGGAATTATCGTAATCGATACGATTATAGTTAACAAATATGCAATAATTCATGTAAGAGAATATCAGTTGTAAATATTTGCATTACTATTAAATATAAATAAATTATATAATTTTTAAACAATTCTTTATTCATTTATTTTTCATAATGAGACGAAGATATGTTATATACGAAGATATGTTTCGGTTTATCATTTTCACGAGTAAAAAGAACAGCTTTGATAATTTGCGTAACCTTGACGGTTTAAAATTCTCCAGGTATATATTATAACTTACGTTACATCATTCAAATATTTGCACCGGCTGCATACTTACTGAGATTACGCGTGCGTGTAAGACGTTTCAAATTTGGTTGGAAGAAAGATACACAGTGTTATCATGAAGCAATGATAATCGGATAGCCTAACCGACCTAACCAAATTTTTGAAATTTTTAATGATCGCAAAATATCTGGAGCATGTGTAAAAATGTGTTTTAAGATAGTTACGAAGGTGACAGTCGGAACGAGTTGTCGTGATAGCGTCGCATGTTGATATCGCAAGTCAATGTCGTCGTAAAAAAATATTTATCGCGTTAGATTCATGTGATGCGAGGTAAGTAAAAAATTAATCACGAATAGCTCGATGAAGAACATTGTAGCGCATACGAAACGTTTATACGTACGATCGGGAGTACGAGCACCGTCGGTGGCCTTATCTTATCGCAGACTTCTCGGTAGGATAAGAAGAACCTTGATCGCTTCGCGACAAAAGCGAATCGGCACCTTGCCTCTCTTTCAGGGTCTCGAAACGTTAATTTTCTTCGCGGCACAAGTCTTTTTGAAGTTTAGAGATGCTTTGTGAGGTTGCGTCAAATTGCGAATGAAACGACCTCTTTTGCGGACGTTTAAGTCGAATCTTACGCTGTAATATAATAATTAAAAATTGCTTATTAAACAACAGACTTTATCCCAGGTTTTAGAATTCTATCAATTTTATTGAGTGGTACAGTTATTGCTGTCGATAAATTTTATATACAAAGGAATTAATGTAATAACAAAAATAATGATAAATTAGCTCAAAATTTTTTTATATATTTCACACTTTTAATGAAAAAATATTTATAATTCAAACCTTTATGAACACAAATAATCTAATTATTAACTTAAAAGAGAAGAAAGAATAAATTAAATTACTGTTAAATTCTTAAAATAATATGAAGTATATAGTACAATATACTTCATATTAATTATCTTCTCATAATTTAGGAATAAAATATACTCATACAATATAACAAAAAACTGCTTAAAAATCGAAATTACTTATCATGTTTTCTGTTATTATATAATACTGACAACCAGAGAGTCTAAACTGATATGTAACGGTCTACATTTTTAAATGTTTATCTCAGCTTGTCTTAATTTTTAAGCATAACAAATTGAATCTCCTGATGACCATTGAAGATGTAGCTAAATAGCTTTAGGTGCAATGACCACAGTTACTATTTTTCAACTAATGTCCCGTTGGATCCTGAAAATCCATGCGTCGAAGATGTCGCTGTCCTGTCGGATAATTGATAATAGAAATTGTAGCTTTATTACTGTTGGCAATTTTTTTATGACGTCTCTAAAAAAAGTCATCAGATTTTTGTACTTTATACCAGAGACTGTTATCACTCTGCCGGAGATTTACCATTACTTCGTTCATAGATCATTGGACTTTTCATTCTTTTGCTGGACATTTCTTCGAATGAAAAATCGAAGGAAAATCGACGCCACTGTTCTGTACGTTATCATTTCCTTAAAAAAAGGTTATCAAAATGTAGAGCGATTAACTGGAGATATTTCTCAAAATGTCAAAGATTCATCCAAGACGAAATCTTTGACAGAAAACCGGGGACATGTTAATCGTGTCAATGACTTCACTCACTCGTATGTAAAATTTACATATCGAAAGAGTCTATTGCGCTTTCAAAATTGTAAAGAATTTAATCTTTACACTTTTTTTACAAAGTATTTAATATTGAAATTAAAATAATTGTCATTTATCGGTATTTTTGCGGAGGAAAAAACTATTCCCAGATATATTTAACGAAGTATATAATATGTGTTCGACTTTGATGTAAATTTTATAATTAATACGTGGGCAGGAAAATCGTTAGAATAGATTGTCATTGGGTACATACCCATTACAGATATGCACAAGATTATGTTATTTGGTATCAACGACGCAGCTATATCTTCAGTTCACTCCTCCCATCAGAACACTCCTTACAATTAAGCGCGTACAATAATAACAGCCATGCCGTTCGATGCAGGACGATTCTCCTCTCGTTTTTGCGACATAGCCGTTTCTCGTTTCAAGCGAGAGACAACCGCGGGCTGTCTTTCTAGCGGCTTTCCGCTAGCGCGACTAGAGCGGGATTAGCGTACGGCACGTACGTCGCACGGTGTTTCTCTAGTTAGTTGGAGGTACATAAAGTAATCGTCGGGGTGCGACGTAACCGGCGCACGTACGAATCATTTAGAATATCAGTAAGAGCTGTACGATCGCGATCTACTTTTACATCGGCAAGAAGTACCACTGAGTGGAATTGTAGATTTATTGCGGTCTGCTCGATTAATTTGTCATTCGGTCGAGAAATTGTTGGCATTGTCGATAGAGGTTATATCTGTTTGCATATAATAACTTTCTATTATTTATTAGATGATACATAAAAATATTTTAAGTAAAAGAACTCTTCTATCAAGAAATGATTAACCCAATGTATTTTTACAGTATTCTCTTGAATCTTGTATCTTATACTATCCTGTTGAAAACATATACAATAACTAAACAATTTAAATTTTCAATCACTGTCTAGACGTTCTAGATAATCGGATATTTTTATTAAACTTTCTGTTACACAGTCGATTTAGCGAGCATTGTCTTTCAAAATGTTAAAACGTAAATGGTGTCGATACACATTTTTACATTTATTTTACATTTTAATAATAAGGAATAAAAAAGATAAAGATACTTCTTATTCTCTAACTCTTTTGATGAAACGTGAAAATTTCTACGACTGTGTTCATTAAAATAGGGATATATAATGTTTTTATAAACGTACACTAGGAAAAATGTTTTATTCCGTGAACATGAAAATTTTGTTGCAACATCAAAAATTTGGTTAAAATATACTGAACAAAAAATTTTTATTTAAAATACACCTGCAACAAAGCTGTAATTTTATGCGAACTAAATTGTTTAGTTGACGTAGACGAATATTTTTGTTATTAATTTGTAAAGTAGAGAAATTTTTTTCGCAAAAGCAATTAAATTTTTTGTTATATAACCAACATATTTATTTTTTAGTAAAAGATGCCTCAATTAAATAGGTTTTTTTTTTTGCTAAAGACATACGTAATATCAGTCTTTAAAGGATATTTTATTATTGTAAATTCTACGATTAGTACAAGACAAGAGGGAAAGTTTGGTAGCTTTTTTCTTCGATGGAGCAAATCTAGGATACCTATATCCTGGTGTGATTTGAAAAAGAGGAAGGGCTTGTTCTGTCGGAGAGGTATGCGAAGAGAGATGCACCGTCGCAGTTGTTGTGCATAAAGCCGTGCGCAGGCAGCGTATCAGGCCGCATCGTCGCGTCGCTTCGCGTCGCGTCACGTCGGTCGGTTCCAGTTTCTCGTGAAACTTTGCGCGGCCCGGCAGGTTCAAGGCGAGAGCATTCGTAGAGCCGCGCACCCTTTCTTCTGGCAAAGGAGAGCGTACACGTACTCGCATACGCACACGCACGTGCATGATATACATATGGATCGTGCACGCCGGAAGTCGAAGCGGCGAAAGAATTATCGAGCCGATGAAATGATTTTCTTGTATAACAAGGATTCTTCCACTTATTCCATTGAAACTGATTTCCATTAGCGATTCGACCGCTTACATAGATGTTAATCTTTTTAATAAACAGTCAGTTCGCCCATCTGTCAGGAGCGAGATTCAATCCGTATAATTGAGTAACCAATTACGAATAAGAAACATATACGAACTTTGTGCGTGGTACGTAAACTATTAAATCTTACATTACATGGTGATGAAAGAAGATATCGATGTTGAAATTTCAGGCTAAAGTTTAAAAGTTATCACGAAAAGTTACATTTTACCTTTTTATATGTTTTATTTTCATATACTTTTTCTATCATACCACGTATTAATGTGAATGTGATAATTAAATACTATGGATAGATAATTCGATCTTCATTTTCTAATTTAAAGTCCATAAATAAAATTTCTTTTCATTCGTCGTATAGTTATTGTATAGATATTCGATACATTGATACATAATGGCCTAGTTTACACCATACGTATAGACCGTTATCTATACGATAAGTTTCCTTGTTCAATCTACACGTTAAACAAAGACATCCATCGTATAGGTAGCAACCTAAACGTGTGCTGTAAACTAGGCCATTAACTGTTACAGCGCTTTTTCTCTACCTGATTAACTTATGATTTAGACTTGATGATAATGAAAAAATTTATGTTTTTCTGGTTATGATTAATCACTAAACAAAAGTACAAAGTAATTTTATACTTGGTAACTTTAAAAGTTACTACAAAATCATCAGTTCAGTGATTAACGAAAAATTTCTACATCATCATCATCATCATCAGGTTAAACCTAATCACAAGTTAACCAAAAAAAATGAAAAATCATCAAGCCAGAAAGAAATTTCTGAAGGTTTTGAAAAACATTTTTTTTTTTTTTTTGGAACAACAAATATTTGTACTTTGATACAAGAGCTCTTTGAACTCTTTGCAAGAAAAAAAAAGGTGAGAAAGATACAGACAATAAAGAAAAAGGTCTCCTTGAGTCACGGTTTACCTAGAAACATCGATGCAGGTGTCTCTTGGGACAGGTGTAATTTGGCAAACGTCTCCCCGGATTGTCAAGCTTTCCTTGTCGCAGGGCCGCATCCGTCCAGTTCCACGAACTTAGCAAACGAAGCTATGTTTATTTTAATTAGAAACCTCGGTGTAATAGCACACCAAATGTAAATTACTAGGGTTTGCTGGGTAATTAGTTTTAATTTAATTAACACAACCATAGCCAAAATTTCTGTCGGCGCTATGAATTTCTTAAGCGTACAATGTACCGCAATTAAAAAACCTTCCGTTAATAAAATGGCGAAATATTTTAGTAGGCTATAAAATATTTCCACGCGAGCGAGGGGAGAATAGCGTTTCATAACCGATTTTGTAATCACACGCGTTCCTTTCAGGGTTTTCCCAAATTAATGAAACGTAATTATTCATCATCATATATAGTAGAGATACAACCGACAGAATTAATATGGATAAATTAATCCCGAGGTCGGGATAAAACTCGTGATCGATGCCCAGCCTCTTAGCGAGCCGATTAGGCTTTACGAATCGATATACACCGAACGATTATGATTTCAACGTGCATAATCGCTTCGCGTGTGGAGATTCACCGTGAAACGAGGATAGCCTGCTCTCGCGCTCGCGCCAAGATCAATGGTGCCATGAAATTCCCTTGATTTACCCGACCCGCTCATTTACTCCCTTATCTGGCCCGATACCCGATAGTCGATCTATACGTACACGTACGTCGTACCCCGTTAAGTTTTATGGGTCAGATTGCCTCGAAAGGTTTCTCGATTACACCCACTTAAAGAAGATCTCTCACGAATCACTGCAGCGGCGTGGCAGCGCGCGTGTTTACACGTAGACTGCATTTCTCGGACGTCAGTGTAAACATCCCTTATCTCCGAGCGTTCACGAATCCGCTATCGGATGTCGCCGACGCGCAAAGGGACTTCCCCTCAAGATGCACGATCGGCTGACTGTAGGCTCACTGTTAGAATCTCGTTAATGTGTCTAATGATGCGTGATTATTTTTCGACGTCACTTGTAGTCCTTTACGTTATTTTAATTTAGATTGATTATATATATATATATACGAGGATATATTAAATGAAAAAAACCGAAGGTAATTATTTCTTTATTCGAAATTTTGAGCAAAAGCGAAATTACAATGGCAATTGCAAACCTGGGAAAATCTTGCAGCGATCTGTAATATTTAGTTTGCTGGTAACCGGGCATTGGAGGCACCGCCGCGTGCAGTGTTGATACAGCGAGCTGTAGTAAGATTTCTATAAGCAAAAGGAAAACAACTGAGAAATGATAGTATAGTATATGGAGATACTGTGATGAGGATGACACAGAGAAATGTGTATGAATGAATAGAAAGATTTGGTAAAATAAAAGAAAAATATTTCTGATTCCGAAAGCAATAAAAAATATTTTATTCTTTGGGGTTGTATTGAAAAGTTGATTGAATACCTACTGTAAAAAGTATATCGATAAGTATATCGATAAGGGGTTTGTATTAAAAAGTGATTTGGTTTGTACGTTTTGAATAGAAAAATAATTGCTGTTAAATTTTTGTTTAACCTCGTATTCGAAGAGATACGAAGTGTTCACTGTTAAATTCATAATATCAAATTAGATTCAATTTGAATTATTTTTAATCATTTCTATAAATCGCTACTCAATACGTCATTAATTTAATCAAAACAATTTAATTCAAGAAAATGTATTAAATTCGACTCAAATTTAGTTTATTATTTACCAAACGTATACGTTAATATGAACGTTGTTTACTTTTAAACAAACTACAGAATTGATTTACATTTTGACACATAGTTGAAAATAATAAAATGTTATTTAACTCGGGATTGGGTTACCATTGCTTCTTTGATATCTAACAGTGTTTATTTATTCAGAGTTAAATACGACGTTATGTATAATAGAAGTAAAAATATCGATCGTTCGTCTTCATTTGCTACGATTTGGTATGCAACTTTGTGCGTGAATGAGCCAAAGAATTTATCCTCGAAATCTTTTGGACGAATTCACGAAACAGTGCAGTATAGCGAAATCGCCAACAACGTTACGAAAGCGTTGACGTTTCTGACGCTTTGAGATTCTGATGAGCGTAGATATTAGATTTGATAATCGGGTCAGAAATTAAACTGAACATTGATCAACTCATCAATGATGACAGTTTCTCCTTTGTCTCGGTCTTAACGGCGAGTGAGCGCGATGCGACGTGTGTGTGTGTGTGCGTGCGTGTGCGTGTGTCGCACGCTTATTTATAAAATGTGCAGCGCGGAAGCGCGTGCACGCGTCACAAGCTTCGTTAACTCGCTCGAGGTGTTGCAACAAAGCGCCCATTTAATTCATTCGCTCGGTTCATTCACAGTTTCGACAGCTATACGTTTATCCAGATCCCGGCCACGCGAATGTGTCTAACGACCTGTCTCCGGCTCGCGCGATTAACATCGTCACCTCGCATTGCTACGTGGCGAAAAGAAGTTTTGATGGCAAACAAGTTCCGCGGCCGTTCAGCAACGGACACTGTCCCGACCTCGACAATTCGGATGGTTTATTTTTACACGCGCCCCGCTATTTCAACTTGATGGTCTCCAGTAAATAAAGATGCACTCTCATACGCCTGCTCTCTTTCATCTTCAACGAATAATTCATTCTTTAATAATAGTCCGTAGTACGTTGTTCGCTAAATTCTTGTATTACGCGTACAAGGAGTAGTTTATTTAGTGGATAGGGAAAAAAATTCTTCGATAAAGAAGGAATTATTTGCATAGCTTAACTAGACTGTATACCTACAATCTGTACTATAAACGTATTTGTTCGCAAACTAGGAAAATACGTTTTACATTATACAATATTACGTTGATTTAATTCAACATTTGAAATAAGTGTCAAAATTTTTATACATCATTCGTTTGCTAGAAACGGCGATATAACTTACAAAAAAAAAAAAAAAAACAAAGTTTTCCAGAAAATGAGTTTAAACGATAAGTTTCGAGTAAAAAAAATATGCTCTTTCTTTTTTTATATTTCCATTCTTTTTCCGTGAGCAACTTCAACGTGACGATTTTTGAGTCATACCGTTTAAAACATTGTTATATTTTATTAAATGGGCGCGACGTATCGTTAATTCTTTTATGCGTTATGAGAACACGATACGAGTTTTGACTATCAACTATTCAAACCGGTGACACTTTGGACGTCAAGCCCTGCATGCAGGTGTAGCCGGTGTCGCAGCCGGAAATAACGGGCGATCGACTGAAATCAAACATTGAGCTATAAATAATGGGATTAGCTGCCTGTCCAAATGCAGCGCACGCGACCTCGCGAACCTCGCCAAGTGTTCGTATATTCCGTAGAGAGCCGTGGGTTCAAGCGACCTACCTGCGCGGAGAGCGCGCGCTCTGCTTCACTTCAGGGGTTCTCATCGCGAGGACGCGAAGCGCAAAGTTGTACGAAAGTATCTTGTAACATAAAAGGAGGGAGGGAGGTGGGGGGGGGGAAGAATTTAATATCATTGATTTTACTTATTCTATCGCTTCCTGCGTAGTAGTTCTCTATGTAAAAAGAGGTAAATTTAATCGACGTTGACAATCCCGTTGCAAAATCCATCTGATATTTATATAATTTGTTGTATAACGTGAGAGATATTAGCCTAAATCGTCAGCTCGCGTCATGCAGCGGGACGTAAGTTGTTGCTGCTTGCATCGATGCGCGTTCGCCGTGTCGCCACTCTTCTTGCATCATCTCTCAATTGCGTAACGCGTGTTGCGGCGCGGCGGTGCGCGAGATTTTAAAATGTCAGGAATCTCTCCGCTGCCATGCTGGCACGTTCAAATCGATCATCAAGTGTCGGAGCGAGTGCCATTCGATCCCACCCTTTCGTGGTACTCGAGGAGAGATCCGCGGAATATCGAGACGCTCCGCCGAGAAGCCGGCTCCGATGACTTGGAAACTTGGACGATGACTCGAGGATTTCTCCGCGTCGTTCCCTCCTCACTATGGACGATTTCGAAAAAGAATCGCGACGCGAGATGAGAACCGCGAATGATTTGCCAGTGAAGCAGTTCGTTCGCGTTGAAGTTGGCTCGGCTGGTCTCTCCCGTCTCTGACTCTCTCGCCTCCCCTCCCCTCCCCTCCCCTCCTCCTCCTCCTCCTCGTCCTCGTCCTTCTCCGCTCCCCTCCGTTTCTTTCTTCGTCTTCTCTTCTGTGTACGTTTCCCTTCTCCCTCTCCCGCTTTGCACTGGTCTCTCCATGGTCCGTGTTCTCAAGGCCGCCTCCTCGGATCCTCCTCCCCCTCGTCTCTCGCCTTCTCTCCATATTCTCGTCTCCTCCTGCTCCTCCTCCACACCTCCAACTCAACCTCTTCCTCTTCGTCGAGCTCTCTCGTCGTCTCTTTCGTCCCTTCTATCTCACCTCAACCTACCTCTATCTTTCGATGCTGCCATCTCTCCTTCGTCTCGCTCTCTCTCCTGTCTTCCCCCTCCCCTTCTTCCTCTTCTCTCTCGCTCTCTCAGCTTCTGTGAGAGAACTTAGCTACACGCGCTACGGCGCATCGAAGTTTCGAGTGAGCTCAAAGTCGATCGTAGTTTGAGTTTGCCGCCGAGGCACTGAGGCATCGGCGGGATGCATCTCTCCGGTAGAAATTGCAGGCACCTTGCAACGTGGAAAATGTCGTTTGACCAGTTCGCGCTCTACGACCGGGTTGCTCGCGTCGGACCTGGTAGTAGGTCCGGTTGCGAATCTTCCGAATGGATTCGAAAGTCGCTTCACCTCGTTTCTTATTTTTGCTTCTTTTTTTCCCCTTTCTTTTTTTTCTTTTTAGAGATACGATGCTGGAGATAATCATTTTCGTATTTACGATCCTTTCGCGTCGTTCTTTGGACTTTATACTATAATTGAATTCGAACTGATCCATTTTTTATAATAATCGTGGAGATTCGTCTTTTTTCTTTGTGGTAGCTTCACAAAGCATTTTTCAATTTTGTCGAAAGATACTGTAGCTTCGCATAAATTTTTTATTTGGTAATTTATATTCGAAGGGACAAAAGCTATGTAGATAGAAATTAAATTATTTAAGATATTTGGGATAAGTTATATTAAGGAATAAGGGAAGTAAATTAAGATAATTATTTATTCTATTTTATATAAGACTTGTTGTAGTATATGCAATATGTATTTACGTTAATTTCTTAGTACTGCTCGCTTTTACAACAACGAAACGAAGGCAGGTATCTCCCCTTCTTCCTGTTCAGCACGTATCATTTTACATATCGCGATTCACAATTCCTATACCGTGAAAGACTTCGTGGTAGACTCTTGCAGAACTTTTTCTCTTTACCGGACGAGCGATCTCGACCGTCGCGTCGAGATAAGAGCTGTCGCATTAACAATGCAATCAGAACGTTGAATCAAGTTGCATTTTAGCCAGAATTAAATTTGCAACTTACGTTAGGATAAAATTATGATAGGTACGAGATTACGTATCGTAACCGTTCAAATTAGAACGGTTCTGTATATCCCAGTGCGATATCGTCAGTGCGTGAGACACATTTTTCTGTTCGCCGTTTTTATCGAGGAGTTTAGTTATTACACGATATAAAAGTCTTACATATTTCTTGATAAAAATTTCGTATGCATCGATGTCCGAAGCTACTTGAAGCACATAGGAGAAAAAGAGAGAGAGAGAGAGAGAGAGAGAGAGAGAGAGAGAGAGAGAGAGAGTGAGAGACCTCCGTCGATCCATTCGTCGACGTTTTTTTTCGGAAGACGAATCCCGCTCACCTTGAAAGGTACGTCGCGTGGCTCGTCGTTCAGGCCGTTCGTCGGATAAAGCCCTTCGAGCGACGCGCGCAGGAAACTTTGAAAAGTCAGTCTTGGGTTTCGTGTCTCGATGCACTTTTCCTCGGCGAGATGAGGACGTGTACGTGCGTATTTTCAAGGCGATCGCGAGCCCGCCGTTTGTACGCATCTCCACGCATAAATTTTAGAGACACTGACTTCGGTATAAATTATATCGCGTATTTATTCTTGTAAAATGTCAGTGGGTATAAGCACGCGTACGGAGGAGAAGCGATTTTCAATGCATTGCGCATTGTCGCCCTGGAGCTCAGAGGATGAACGCTGTTTGCAACTATAACTGCAATTGCAACTGCAACCGTGCGCGTTTTGTTCGATCGTAACTTTCTTCGAGTTCCGCGCTTTTTCCCGTTCCGAACTAATAACTGCCGTTATATGGCGCGCACAGGCATATTTGATCTAAAACTTCACATTGTGCTTATTAATCGATATTTTGTCCGTGTATCGTCGGCTCATATATCACAATTTTCCGTTGGAAAAAGTTACAATCGCGAAATTGTGAGTTAGAAATGAGCGTTACAAGTTTCTGGAGCGTTATCGCGCTCTGCTGGAAACACAGCAGTAACACTGCGATCATTTTTCCATCATTTTTCACTCTACCGTCATTTAATCGCGATTTAATTTATTAATTTATTCAATGATAAATTTATTTTTAGTAAATTGTAAGAATTCATTAAATAAGAGCAAAGAATTTTCAATTTCGAAGCGGATCTTGATGCTTAACTGACTATGATAGATGTATGCATATATTAATATTTATACTTTGAACAAACATACGTATACATATGGAAGTTGTATTTAACGTTTTTTTTATTTTTATTATTATTTGTTTGTTTACTTTATTTGTTATTATTTTCGTTGTTACAAACTAAAATTTAAAAAATGATAAAAATGATAATCTGAATGTTTTTGTATAAATACTTTCAATATTCAAAATAACTTATGCAAAGTGTTGCCATTCATCAGTTAGTTACAAAGATTTAGAATAAAAATGTTTTGTTTATTTATAGGATAGTTTCTGCAATATAACTTTACATAAATCATTTCGAATATTTCCAACTTATATTAAAGAATTGAGATTTTTGTCATTATTCAATAATACATTTCCAAAAAATTTCTATTAAAACACAATTGTAAAAAAATATTACTTCCTATTTTTGAGATAACTTTCGATCCAGATGGTAAAGCGTCGCTAAACTGTTTGAATTATTTTTATAAATGCTAGAATAAAATGTGAAATTTTTTCATAATTTTTCTTATTTTGAAATATTTATCACATAGCTCTAACAATAGTCATATAGAAATATACAAATGTTTAATCATTATGATATTTTGACTGGAGATGCGATTTATATCGCCGTCATCGCGATTTGAAGAAGAGGTCAAGATACGTTTCATTAACAATGTAATACGGTAGATCCGACGTTACGTTTTCAGTTTTTACCCTAAGCCGGATTTATTTGACACCTTTTTATTCGCACAATGAAATTATGACGCACAATGGACGCGAGTCGCGAGTACACGAGCATTCTGCCGGGAGTGCGCAATGGAAGCGAGGGAAGACCTTTTTCTCCGCTCGCACTCGCGTCATCGCGAACGCGCGGCAGGAATGATTGTGTTGTGTTGTGTTGTGTGGGTCGAGTCGAGGATCATTTTGGAAACCAGTTCTGAGCGGTCCACCAGGTCCACAGGTCGAAGCGCCTCGTTGTTAGGTCCCACCGTGTGTGATCATCCAGCGAGGATTAATCCTTCCAGCGTGCTCGGGGTCACGACGAAGCGATTCACGAGACTCTACATCTTCATTCTGTTTTTCGCGTTCGATCATCGTTCTGCCCACGAATAGAGTAGGAAAGCTTTCCCGCTTTCATGTTGCGCGATTCGCTCTTTGTGAAATTATAAAGTACCGACTTTCGAGAGTTCCTGTCGCATTGAACACATTTATGGAAAAAAAATTGATCGATTTTCCGAGAGATAGACGTAATGTCTACATTCGGAGTAGATATAATTATATCGATAAATGATATTGAGTTAGTCAACATGACTGTAAAATATTTTAATCAGTGATGTGTTATTAGGAAATGATATTTTATATTGACGAGGGGGTTAAAGTAAATAATTAACTTAATAAAGTAAATAACACAAGGATAAATAACGATCATATTAGCGCTTCTTATGCCTAATAATATTTATTTTTAGACTATTAATATTTCATTTATTAAATGGATAATATATTAGTTAGTATCAATATATTTATATAATGCAAGTATCTTACATAAAATGGTACTACTGCATTTTTATAAACCTGTTAAACCTGTTAAAGTCTATTGTTGAATAATATCCATTAAATATGATGCTTGCATTTTATAAAGCCTGTCAAAAAATATAATTGCGAAAAATTTTATTTACTCCAGTCAGGGTAAACAAAAAACAAAATATATCCATAAAAATATTCTGTATCATTTACAAGATAAAAATAGTAAATAATACTTATGATTTGTTGTACCATGATATATTTCTATTATAATATTAACGCGTAAATTTTTTTCTGTTATAAGAAATCGTGTTTATATTTACGGTATTCTCCTTGAACGAATAATTACGAATAAATCTGAGCGAGTGACATAATCGAAAATACTCCCTGGAAATTAATAGGCGTGACGCGAACGCGGAAAGTTTATAAACTTCATGACAGCCGAGTCCATCCTATTGTACCAATTAGAATGTATTTCCATTGGAAGCGTGTACCATGATTGGCCCATCGATGAAATGAACCTATCGAGAGATGGAACGACCCGATTCTAGTCATGCAAATTTATTCCAATAATTACGTTTGTAGCTAACTCGCGGAATACCGCGGTACACAATTTTGATATTATTGACAGGTCGATGGGCGTCAGTCGTTTCTATTAAATACGGTCGAGTCGGCGATACGTCTGCGCGAAAATTGCGACGTGAGTGAACGAGTAAACGACGAGTGTTAAACGGCGTCCGATAAAATGTCGATGGATTTCTCTTCTCATTACGAAGTAATCAAGAATCTCGGGTCAATTGCGTTCATTCCACTTACGTACTTGACAAATTACGAGAGTTTACGCGCTCATTTGTCTTTGCCGCGCTCGCGCCTATAATTTTACAATTCGTATCGAACTTGATTCATTAGAAATTACAACCGCATAGTATAATGTCTAATTGTTCCCGCAACCGTGGACGTGGTGAGGCATAATGATGATAATTTTTATCGTTTGTCAGTGGGACTCGTTTGAATTGAATTTAATGCTAAAATAAGAAGCATGTATTGTAATTTATACTGTAATTATATTGTAAAATCCTACATGTATACATATCGGGTTTTATAATTGTATAACATTATGCAAAATTTTATAGCAAATATACCTAATATTTTCAAGAATGTAGTACCTGTTAGAGGTAATGAAAAGAGTTTGAATAAACATTTGTTCTCTTATACGCAGTGTCCCATTTTAATTGTCCCAAGCAAATATCTCGAGAAAAAAAAGAAGATTTGAAAATATATTTTAGGTAAAAGTTATATCATCTAAAGAGGGACAAATAATAGCAAAATTAGTTTTCAAAAACATCGATATTTTAAGATTATCTGACAATCATCACATCCATTTTTTAAAGTGGAAATATATAATTTTTTTCTTTAAGCCCAGTTTTTCATTATCTGGCTAACTTGTGATTTAAGCTTAACCTCACTTGATGATAAAAATTGTGTGCTTCTAGTTATAATTAATTACTAAACTAATGATTTTTAGTGAGTAACTTTTAAAGTTATCACTACAAAACTATCAATTTACTGATTAACCATAGCTAGAAAAGTACAATTTTTACATTATCATTACCAATTATAATTAACCAAAAAATGAAAAATCAAATCTTAATATGATTCTTCTAATTGTACTTTATATACAAATATTAAGGTAAGAATATTGAAAAATTAATAGTTTTTTTGAGTTATTTTATACTTTAGTATGGTAGTACTTTATTATGGCATATATTGACATGAAATATAAATTATCTTGTAAACTAATAAGTTTTTTTTATAATCTTATCTTAATATCTTTCTATAGAATAACCAGATGGATCAGATGTAAAAAAAACACATAGTTACGTATTTAAAAAATTATGCATTTTACAATTTGTAACTATATATATTTTTTAAAGCAACGATATTTTCTTTGCACCAATTGATTCATCTCATTATTATGTACATAATAGTATTTTAATTATCAAAAAATTAGTTTACAAGATATTTTATATTGTATGTTAATTTGTGCTAGATTAAAGTAAAATAAATAAAAAATTATTTTTGTCTTTATCTTAATACTTTTATATGCAAAATAATTAGAAAAGTTGTATTAAATAAAAAAAAATTATATACTTTCATTTTTTCAAATGACTTTTATATAATCTATCGATTTTTAATTATATCGATTTTTCCAAAAATTTATTTTATTATTATTTGTCCTCCTTTAGATCATACGACTTTTGTCTGAAACATTTTTTCGTATTTTACGTATTTTTCAAAATATTCACCTGCAGTAATTAAAATGGAAAACCCTCTATATTTATTCTCTAGCTCTGACATAATATAATTAAGATATTTATTATCTGGAAATACTTGGAAAACCTGAAATTTTTAGGCGATTACATTTGAAATTTAGCTGTTTTCGTGGAATTTTATCAGCACTTAGGAAAATTTTTAGAATTTTACTTATTTCTTACTAAAAATATTGTTTTTTCTTTCATCATTTTTTTTCTTGATAATGTAAAATATTTACAATTGGCATACACATCCGTATACATATGTATATTCACATACATTCTTGCATATCTGGTGAATTTTTATTTAAAAATTCAAGATGCCAGTATAAGGTAAAATACTCAACAAAAGAGAATAGCTCACTGAGATATTGTAGTGAATCTTTCTTATTATTTTATAAGTTTCGCGGCTCTGTAAAAAATGATAGATGTAATTTCTGTCTTCTAATTTATAATATGTAATTTATTTGCATTACTTGTACTATAATTTATTTCAAAGATGCATTTAATAAAATATTGTCTCATCTTATCTGGAATTTTGAACAAAAATATTATTATTATTATTTTTTTTTTAATTATTATCTGGATAACTATGAATTCTTTTAGAGATTTTTTTTTATAAGATTTTAATAAACATCCTGATGTATGACACTAATATATATTTATTTTGATTAGGATGTAACTAGAAATTCTATATTTAATCTCATTAAAATGTCATTCTTATTATACGTTTAGTTAAAACATTCTTCTCACTGTATTCGGTTTTAATTTTTAATTGTTTTTAAGAATTATGTTTCAATAATTCTCATTATTAAACGAAATTAACTAAAACATAATCCAGCTATATATGGAACGTTATAAAATTAAATGTAATCTCTTGGCGCAGCTCTCATGCACCGCTACACCATCGTACGTAGACAACAATAAGATTTTAACTAGGAGGCGGTTATACCTGCCGCATTTTTCCCAACGCGCAACATCCCGGTGTAGTACACGCTAAAAGCACAAGATCGTTTCAAGTGCTCCACGAGTTTCTCACGTGTACTAAAGTCTACTTCTTCACTTCCTACGTTATAGGGATTAAAGCTTCCAGCGGAGGAGGTGGAGGCCACGTGGAACTAGTGCGCGGAATAGTTCTCTAAGTGCGGCCAGCTTTTCAAACTTTCATACCCTCGAAGCCCCAGTCATATTTTGTTCCCAGCTATTTTCCATGGGAGATGAATTGTCGTAGATTATGCGTGGGTCGTACGTGTCACATTATCCCTTCATTAATCGTTCTCGTAACTGCAAAGAAACGTGATTTGCATTCGATGTCGTTAGATTGCTGAATAAATTGCTTATTATCTCTATGAATTATAACTTCATTTCTGATAATATACGTTGTCGGTTGTCATTTGCAAATCCAAAAACTTAACTCGAGAAAATACATGGTGTCCTGTAAGTTTTTGCCAAACGCTTTTGTGCAGATAGAGCCGACTAAATTGAGTCGAAAAGTTCTCTACCATTTTGCAATTCTCGCAATGGTTAACGAGATATTAATTGCTGAAAATCACTGGATATTGGTTTTCAATAATTTTTTACTCAAATACTATCAACTTTACAGAGAAAAGATCGGAAGACAAAAATTGTTTATTTTTTTCTCACAAAATTCTGAAAATTTTTTCAGAATTTTTTAATACCGTATTTTCTCATGTTAGGAAAAATAAGAAAATGCAATACTAAAAAGTTGATAAAAAATTCTGAAAAAATTCTTAAAATTCTATCTAGAGAAGAAAATAAATGATTTTTGTTTCTTTTCTGTAAAGTTTTTCTGTAAAGTTGATAGTATTATTTGAAAAAATTATTCAAGACCAATATTCGGCAATTTTTAGTAAATTAATATCTTATTAACTATTGCGGAAATTGCAAAATGGATAGAGAACTTTTCGACTCACAGTTTAGTCCACTCTATCTACACAAAAGCGCTTGGTAAAAACTTACGGGACACTCTGTATAAATATAATGTTGTTTTTAAAAGTAAAAGTTAAATTTCTCTGTACTTTTACAATTGAGTGCAATATTAATTTCGTTCATTTGTAATGCAATCGACTTACTGAATTTTTATAATTACTTAAAACATTTTCTAGAGATCAACTTTTCAATTTTAAAACTATTAAATTCTAAATTGTATTTTTTTCCCAATTAATATCTTTATTTTATTTTACTTTCTAATTGTCACGCATGGAGTGAAGGGAGACACATTATTCTTTTTATTCTTAAATCGAAACTATCAGGCATATTTCGCAATGATTTAAAAGTCAAAATTGATTTTCTAGCGCAAACTTTCCAACTTAATTTCGAAGCTATCACGAATGATCAATGCTAACAGAGGTAGAATTTTTTACGTGAAAGCGATCTTCATGTTGGCGGATTAAGAAAAACACGGAAAAGATTTATCGGTACGCCTTGGATGGCAACGCACAATTAATCGTCCCTTATATCCGTGCCATCATCGTTCCGCATGTAATTGTACATGCGAGAGCAAGATAGATGCATACACATATCATAGATATGTGTACAAGTCTGACAGTAGCTTTTATAGAATATTGCATGAATGAAAAACGGAAGACTTCTCAGAGAAACTAAAATTCGTTAAAATTTGTAAATTCCGTAAACTTCGTCAAAGCAACGGGCGACCGATCAAAGAAATCTCCGTGGGGACGACGATATTTTTCGTGTTAGCTCGTAAAACGAACGGCGCGGCGCAGCGCGGCGGGAAAAAAAAAAACGGCGGGATTTTATCGAACCCTTCACGTGGACGTGTCTATCGCCTTGCTGCTCGCTACCTGCGTTGCGTACCACGCGAGATTACACCCGCGTGAGTGCAAAGCTATTTTTTATGCAGCAGCAAGCTGCCGCGCAAGGTTTATTCTGGATTTGTAGGAGCTTTGCGCCCGCTCGAAATCGATTACCCGTGCCCTCGACATCGAATGCGACAGTAATTTTCGCGTATCTGTTTATGCATTCTTCCTTATGGTGTACAATAAATTATGTAGAAATTTCAAGAAAAGAGACGTTCTCTTTCTAATATTAAGATTTTTTTAGAATCTCGAACGGATTTCTTAAAATAAGTAAATTTCTACTGTTTTACACGCTAAATCGATTAACTGGTCACATTTAATCATTTCGAGAAATGATAGAAAAAAAAAACAATTTCGTAAAAATCTTGCACAAGTACTATTATTTCAATAAAAGATTTTCTTGTTAATTGACATTTTTGTAAATATAAATTTTTAAGTAACTAGTAGTTTGAATAAATGTCACTTAATTGTATCTAATTATTGAAATTTCACAAAAACAATTATCGATGTAATAGCGATACGGTACGATACAAAAATTGAGAAATAAATATAAATTTAAATACTTAATAAAAATACTGAAGAAGAAATGATAATGTATCGAGCCATATTTTTATCACACACATTTATTTTCCTTAATATATTAATAATATATAAAAACAGTATGTATTTTTATTATTGCAAAATACATTATTTTGATGTATTATTAACATGAAATATGACATAAACAACATTACGTGACTTGGAACAACTCATTGACGAATCCTGTTACAATTAAAATCCCTCGAAAAAGTTTAATCCTCGCGGCTCAGGACGATTGCGAAGGCCGGCCGATCGACGGAATTCACGATCGAAGGACAGCGATTTCCACGTAGCATCGTAAAACGGCGTCCCCGGGGTCGCGTAGGAGGAAAAACACGGAAGAAGAAGGGATTTATCGGGAGGGGGAGGGCGAGGGGGAGGCTGCTCCGCATTCGGGATGGATCGCTTTTGTGTGTCGCTCTTCATCCTTCCATCCCTCTTTCTCTTTCCCTTTGCGCGGAGGTATGGATTCCCACGGGACGTTGCGCGCACACACACACACACACACACACACACGTATGCACGCGCGCACCCGCCGATACGCACAAAGGCGGAGGAACCTCCTCTCCCTCGGGTTCCCACGTGTTTCCGACCGCAAGCCGCAGTTATAACGGCGCAGTCGCGAGTCGTCGACCAGGAGGAGGCGAGTCGCGACGCGACGCGAGAGAACGAACGAACGAGCGAGCGATGCAGCGATGCAGCGATGCAGCGAACCGCCGCTCCCGAGTTCGTCGTCCTGTACCAAACGGTCTCCTCCTGCAACGTGCCTTCAAACGTGCGTTGTTCTCCCGGAAGCGATGGGCAACGGCGGGCGCGACCTCGAGGTCGAGGAACACGCTGATAGTTGCCGATTCTTTTCTCTTCGCGAGTACATATAGATTTCTTCCTGTCTTCTCTAGACTCGCCCTCGTTTGCCTCGCGATTAGTTTTTTTTCTTTCTGCAGTCGAAAAGTATTGCATTCGTATTAGGAGACAATGTATATTTTATTGCATATATATTTATTATTATTATTATTGTCTTTATTGTTGTATTGTACAGCACTGTTAGATACAGAGAAGACAAAAATGATGTATAGACGAGATAAATGCCGGAAACAGAAGCAAAAAGGACCAATTAAAATGCTGTGAAGCCCATCTATTTAAATAAATTTAGAAATGTGCCGTTCGATTCGATAGCATTAGATAAATTCAAGAATATAAAATTTCCACTATTGTTTATTATGAATTTTTTAACAGAATCCACGCTTTAAAACATTTTTATCAACGATGCCAACTCTCAAGTGCACGAAAAGAACTAAAAATACACTTTTTCAAAATTTGCATATCTCATTTGATATGATTAATCGATTAATTTCATCTTGTGTGTATTCTCGCAATACACTCCGTACGTTCGTTAAATTTCTCAACTCCATTAATTAAATGTACCGCCTTATGTTTTGTCGTGTCTCGTGCCACTTTCGAATTCTATGCATAAATAAATACCTTCGTTAATCGGGACATATTCCCAGAACAAATTATCCTCTTTCTCTCTCCTCCCTCCGGTGCATTCTCACGCACATCGACGTGTACGGGCACGTATTCGCTGTCTTATTCTCCACGACTTGACTTGAAATGACTCACTCTTACCTCACATGGGTGAGTTCGCATGTACCGCGTGCCGGGCAAGGCCGTGTTTTTACGCCGACTCTCTTTTGCGAAAAGAGAGATAAAAAGAGAGAAGGACGAGGGTGGGTGGGTAGGAGGGAGGATTGGTAAACGTTTGCACTTAGGATGCTTTTATACGGACATTCTATTTTTATTGTCGCGTCTCCTGCGCGCAGAACACGTCGATTTTCGTGTTGGCTATGCGGCGGTACCATCGGTAGGTGGGATGCGCGTTTGCGTAAAATAAACGTCGTGACGCTGCATCGGACGTTCGCCCGTGTCGAATTTATGACGATTGAGCGGTCCTCGTTCAATCGTGTTTGAAACATTCTCTTGCTAGCTGAATTAATCCTAAAAAACTGTTGCAAAAACTGCTCGAAACTGCTCTCTAGCTTGGAAAAAGAAGAGAGAGAGGTAATTCGATAAATATACATTCAATACATATTTTAATGCACTTTATAAATATATTGTTACATCTATTTTTATATGACAGAAGTGTGTGAGTAATTCTAAATTTCAGCTATTAAAAATATTCCTTGGTATATATACGAGTACATATGTACGATAAATGAAAGCTTGAAAGTCATTAGAATTCACATTGTAATCAGATATAACAGTTGGGAAATTTATTTTTAATTTAATACATATTTCGATACGTGTCCCAAACGGTCTATTTAAATTTTTGGATTAATTTAATGAATATGTTAGAAAGTAACATAAATATTATGCAAAAACAATTAAAACATAAAGATAATACTGAGACAATTTGTAAACAACTGTGAAAACATATTTTTTTTTTCAGTAAAATTAACATTTATGATTTGTTAAATTAATCCATATTTTTTTATTCATTTTCATCTTAGAATTTACGTTTTAAAACACATTATTTTTATGTTATTTGTTCACTTACTCGTAAATTATATGATTTCAACACTAAGAAATGTTAAATATCAATTTAACACAAACTGAATAATATAATCACATAATATTAAAATAACACTCATTTATGTTAAAAATTCAATACAAAATTTTTAATAAGTTCTGTAGTGGATCGTTTCGAGCACAAACACAAAATGTTTTTTACTATTTTTTACGTACAAGATATGTACAAGGAGGCTTTCTGATTTTCTATAATAAATTCACTTGTTTTTATTCTAATATCATAAGATAACCCTGCACGGTCAATATTTGTTAATACTGTCGATATTACTGATCGCGTGTGATTAATATATATTGATGGATTGATGTGAAACACTGACATTGATCTGCATTTTGAGTATCGATTTATTGGGATCCATGTCACAATATGTGCGTGTCACAATGCAATAGATAATGTACGAAAACTAAAGTGAAATGTATTGTTAATAATCACTGATCGTGTAAGGTTGTAAAAACACCAAAAATATTGATGTATACTGTCAGTATTATTGATTCAATACACGATTAGTAATTAGTATTACTAACTGTGTTTATACAATCATCTTTAACCTTCATTTGCTATTATTTTATCGAACACTATTTCCTTGAATAATTCTTACATCCATCAGTATGATATTGGTAGACGACTTTTCAATGAAGGCGAATGATTTTTCCTTAGCAATTTGGATATAACGCGTTTTCGCTAAAATAGTCGAAATAGAGCGAAGATCATGTGTCTTATTGCGTCTGTCATATTGTTTAGCAAACGAGCCGAATTACATCTCGTCGCGTTACATTTTACAACATCAAGAGAGAGTTGACGAAAAATCATTTAACACCACTGCTACACAATAAGCTTCATTTAGCCGAGCCGAGGAGATAAGAGCAGCGATAAACGTCATTCAATAACCTAATTCCATATCTGATGCATCTCATGCGTTGCGCATTCGATTCGCGATCTGCGTAGCGACGGTAGTCGGATGAAAGTTTCGCGAGGTGATCTTATCGTCACGTTCGCGTGATAATATCGTGACGAAGGAAATACCGGGACACTTGGATTCGCAGAGTAACGGAACATCCGGCCCAATCAGGCCATCAGATTAAAAGCAAGTCCACCGTACCTCTGATCTTGACACTGTATGGTCGCTTGCCTGGGAATCTAGCATGACGAAGATAAAGTTCGATCGCAGCGCGCAATGACGATTAATCTCGATTACAATGTGTAAAATTATAGTAAAAAAAAACACACAAATTATCTATACTCTATAACCATTTTAACGACGCGTGCGATGGCACATTCCCTTTCGTTGCCTTTGCTTTTTATTTCGTCTTTTTCTCTCCCTCTGTTCTTTTTTAAAGACTATTCGTTATCTCTGACCGGAAATCGTGATGGGTTAATCTCAAACCGCGATAGCAGAACCTTGATTACGATTGAACACATATTTTAGCATCTTGTAAGTGTATCTCAATGATCGAAATGTATGATGTTAATGTAAATGTAAAAATATCTCATTTTTTTAATTTCTCTGCGTCAGAATTGTCATCAAGCTGTCTTCCGCGAATCGCTGTGATGAGAAAGAGACGCGTTATTTTCGTTAATGAAGCGAAAACATGCTGAAATACAATATATCGATATTTCACATTACGATACATTAACCATTTGTGTTTTGTATAAGTACTTGTATAAAGGAAATTGTTACGTGTGAAATTTTTATGGTTCATCGCATGGCGATGAAAATGATTGTTAACACAATTACTGTCTTTATCTTTAATTTAGTATACTGATTAATTATTTTTATCAATCATATGAAAACTTAAATTACGAATCGTCGAATATTAAATTTTATTTGACTAAATTTGATTTTAGTAATTATTTCGTAATTGGAAAAATTTTTACAAATTTATTGTAAAAATTTATTTAGGTACATCGCTATTATCTATACAATACGTGTAAATATAACCGCGTTTCTTCCTCTATTTATTTCGTGAATGTTAAATATTTATTGAGAAAATTTGTATGTACTTGTATAATTTTTTTCTTTTCATGCTTCAAATACTTGCTAATTCAAAATTAAAATTATTTTGAGATACGGCTGATATGCAAACAAAGTCGGAATGAAAGAAACATTCCAAGAAATTCAAGGAATGTGGCTGTCTTCGTTGCAGCGATGATCTGTTGCAATGAATTTAACGTTATGCAGCGAAAGAAAAAGAAAAATGCTTGGCATAGTATTCCATATCATATTTCCGATTTTTACTATCTTTGTGAGTAAACAAGAATGGAATAAAACAAGAAAGAAATTTAAAATTTATGACTCGATCGCAAATTTTCTACAATCGTAAATTTTCTCTCATGTAAATATTGAGAAATAAATAAATTCGATCATGCGCCTTGTCTTTTACAATTATTGAAAATTGTTACTACAGAATAGAATCACTTTCCTTTATTCAACGATTTTGTTACGATACGATACGATATTGCTTATGATAGAGAAAATACGTAATTAGCATGTTTGTTTAGACACGAGGGGCAAAGGTGAAACGATACATATGTATATATAATATATATATAGTATTATACTACAGATACGTAAGAACGATATAATGATGCTGAATAATGAATGGCTATATCTTGCCCGTGGAATACTACGATCTTTCATTGTACTAAATGAAATGGCACAGTGCAGTTGCTCGGGAAACACTTGATTTGCTAGACTTTCCTTAGAAGGTTATATTTCCAATTTCCTCAAGTTCGTTAGGTCATAGATTCTCTTTTAAACCTCAAATATCTTGGTTTTATAGAACTTGTTATTAAACCAAAAAAAAATATGAAACATTCTTAATAAAAAATTCTTAATTTATTATAGTTGACAAATATTGGAATTATTAAGTAGGAGGCTGCCTCAGATTATTAGTAGAATATAAAATTATTTAATATAAAAGTATTTTTCGCAATCAATTCTTTAAATGTTTTGAGATGTTTATTAGCACATTACTGTTGAATTGACGATCAATTTAACAATGATACTAATAAACATCATTGAATTTGTGATATTACTATTCTACTTTATGAACGCGCTCCAAGTCTGAAAAATGTATTTAAAGTTTACATATAGAAATATCATTAGATCCAGCCTCGATCGTATTTGCTGCTTCTTTATTTATTTGATTTATTCATATAGCACTCTGATATGTATCTAACTTATTAAAGTATTTTTTATTCCTGGGAGAGAGTCCTTTAACATGAAGATGTGAATCGTGTATAACTGTGTTTCAGTGCTACGCGCATAGCCACATTCAGGAAGCAATATTTAGAGCCAAAGCGACTACAAATGTCCGCAGTTGTAGGGAAAGAGGGAACACGTTGACAGAACACAGGAGTTTTTACGCGAATCTGTGTCGAGCAGCAGCGGCGGTGGTGGAGCTTTACTCCACTGTACGCCTGCCGGGGTGATTCGCCCTCGAATCGAATTCAAATTACATTCCCTCCATCTCCCTCTGCGGAAGCTCTTTGCGGTCATGGGACACCGCCCTATGGTAGTACGATTATATTGTACGGTCCGCTAAAAGCGGCTAGGAACCGGACCACTCGTCTGAAAAATGCCCGCGTTATCGCCGCAATACAAACGATTGGTGTAAACAAGGGCGAACGATGTTAACAAAGCACCACGAAGCAGCGATAAGTGATACATCGAGACCCAACATTACATGATTCGGTTAATATACATTTCTAATCAAATCTATCGTCGGAACCAAAGTCCTCTTTTTCTCTTATTCAGCGAGATATCATTCGCAAAAATTCCGCAAGATATCCGATAATTGAATGGATTAGCGCGTTGTCTGATATATACGCCGTACGAAACTGTCGCATCTCTATTAACTATCCAACCATCTAACAAAAATGATGCATTCATTGGAATTTCGGATGAAAAGTTTTTTAATACACTGATTGTGAGCAAAGAATATTTAGTATTTGTAACTATAATTGCATAGCAAAATAATTACGGTGGAAAAGTTTTATATAATAGTTTTTACAATTATTACTGTACAATACAGGTGGTAGTAGTAATAATAATAATATTTATACTTGATAATTATATATATTATATTTATAGTTTATATTACAATTATGTGTGTAGGTATACGATAGTTGTATAAAAATAATATATGTATAGTTAACACTGAGCATGACTATAAATAGTGAAATTATGATAATTGCAACCGGTTTTTCTCTTAATATATACTCTTTTATGCATATACGTCTTCGCGTTCTTTTCGTGCAATCTCAGTCTTTCTTGATAACGCACATGAACTCGTTAATACTCTCACATTTTTAATCGATAAACTTGAACGTCTACGTGTCTCGCGTATCGAGAACGGTTCAAGTGTTATTATAATTCTTATGTTTCGCGACAGTTAAAACGCCACGGTTACCTCAAGGATCATACGTCAATTGTGGCTATCAGAGTAACGCGACTTCGCGGGAAGAGAGTCATTCATTTATACGGTATTAATCAAGAGAGGGATCTTGTCCTCTCTTTTTCCACGAGTGTTTCTTTGCGGTCACGGGACACCCCGGGATACCCGGAGAAGAGCCAGTCGGCTACGTGGTGCGGCCAGTTAACGAGTAGTTACGCCCCGGATCTTCTCTCTCTCTCTCTCTCTCTCCCTCTCTCCGTCTCTCACGGTTCTCCTCAGCACACCGGAGCGGCAGCGCCGGTATGGCGTTCCGTATAGGAGGTTTACCTATATTTAGCTCGATAAAAATATCATCGCGCCTCCCGCATGACGGCCTCCCGGCCCGCCATTCCCGATTTAAACTTATACCGACGACTGCGAGTCCGAGAGAGGAAGAGAGAACGCAAGATACGAGTCTTAGCGCTCTTTGGCTCGTGCCTTGCCAACCGTAAATCCACGAAACAAATCGGTGCAGCCGTGACAAAAGGCCTAAACGCCCGTAGCGACTGGCTGATAGCTGTCTAAACCTTTTCCGGATGGATTCGCAAACAGATTGAAAATGAACAGATTTTTATTGAAGGAATCTGTGATTGAGTACAGCGACAGCGATAGAAAGAAGATGATTACCGCTTAAACAGATATTAATGTAGAATATTCATAAACATGTTTACTCTTTGCAACTTTATTTTTTACGATTTATGTAATCTTATTGTAATTGTAACTTATAATCTTTAGAGGGCGGAGTATAATTCGTTACGTTCCTCGTCTCAAAATATGGCATTGTTTCAACGTCGTTGTAGTATTAGTAACTTCCTGTCTTCCTGTAAAGGTTAAAAAAGAATAATTAGCTTAACATAAATATAATAGTTTGTCATTCTCATGCGTGAAAACTGATTTTTACGCGAAATGTTCACATTATTGTACAATATAGTTTTTTGGAATTATATGTAGGAGTGTATTCATTTTTATCAATCCATTTCCCGGTGGAGCCATTGGGCGATAAACTGGCTCGAGATAAACCGGGACGCCGTGTCTCGGAGGATAAAGATGCCGTTATATTTTCAGAAACGTCACGACTGAAAGATTGCTATTTACCATTTTCTTGACTGAAATTTAGCATCAACTTCATACCATACGTCCGCGAATTGGCTCGTTCTCCAACATTGTAAATCCGCGGAGAAAGATTGATTATTATCTCCATAATAAAATACTCAAAGAGACTCTAATATAACGTTCAACAAATACGATCGATGAATAATCATTAATCTCTCGACGAAACGAAAGATTCGTAATTCCATGATAGAATCGTCGATTGTCGTCCCGCGCTCTCGTTCCTCTGTTTAAGTTTAAACTTTAAATCGCAATTTCAAATTTATTATCTATTATTTTAACAGCGTGAAGAATAAGTACAACTTGATTGAGTGACGTCTCTATCGGAGACAATCGCTACAAGTATGCGTCAGCCACGCGTTTCGAACAACTCGCTATTGATTGATGTATCGAATTCTTGAATTAGATATCGACTTCAAGCATTGATCATCGGGCTTTTCTTGCTGAGACAAAACTGTAAATTAAATCGCTGTGATATAAAGCTGTGACATGATCATTCAGCTTGACTTTGTGAAGCGGCAATTATCGATCTGTGATGCGACGTTTTGTTGATATTCATACAGGCGTATATTTTGGAAGTCTCGTGACAGAGAGAGAGAGAGAGAGAGAGAGAATGATTCCTTATTAAGTCTCGGTACAAATCTCCGGAAACATAATGCATCGCCATTTCGTTGATTTAAATTTATAGCGAATACTCCCGAGTCATCTTCTTGGCGCGTGCCGCGTCGACCGTAAATCCACGAAACAAATTGGTGCTTCCATGACAAAAGGGCTAAAGATCCTGGTGCCCTACCGTAGAAAGTGTAAAATTTCCGAAGCTATATAAGGAGATATATAAGGAAAAAAGTTATATATAGCAGAGTAATTTATTTCATATATGTTCCCAATATATAATTCCTTTTAAGGTATACGAAATCAAAAAAATAGATAAGAGATGAATAATAATAATAAAGAAAATATCTGAAAAAACTCGATTAGTAAATAAATTATTGGTTACATATAATTATGCAATAAATGTTTGCATTAAGGATAAAAGGAAAGAGAGAGAGAGAGAGAGAGAGAGAGAGACTGACAAAGGGAAGAGAGACTTTAATTGGCGGACGTCGGTCCACGGTTGATCGCAACCACGAATCGAAATAATAATAATAATATATTTTATGTCATTATCTAGAAATAATTACACGTCGGTAACTTCTATTAGCGAAATTAATGGAACAATTGGCGTATTCTGCGGCCACTATCGCATCAGAAATCGATTATCGAAATACTAAAGTATTTCGTATCAATTATAATTAAAATGAGGCTATTTACGGCTTCCATCTCGTAGTCTGAATAAATGAGCATTACCATCCTACTAAAATGTTATTCGCATAGAGATATTTGATTTTTTCAATGTAATTGTTAAAATAGCATATAGACATTTTTTTTACATTTTTATATTTAGTAAAAAAGGCTCTTGTGTACTAAATTTGGAGTTAGGATAATTTTCATTCCTCCGAGTCTATAATATTCTCATTAACACACACACACACACACACACACACACACACACACACATATATATAAATTATATATTCGCTATTATGTTTTAAGTACTAGGAACGCTGATACATTTTAAGGTGACAATCGTCGTACTGTAACATAGCTGTTTTGAACTAAATTAGTGCAAAAGCTCGTAAAGATATACGAACTATTCTTACTCGCGTGGAGATCGCACGTCGTCGCAATGATTACGCACAAATACATCCCCGGTGGTCTGGGTTGCGCAATGATAACGATGACAAAGACTCCAACGACACAACAGCGCGATAATGACGACGGTAACGAGCGATGCTCTTTCGCCAAGCGAAACAGGACATACAATCTCGTCTTTCACGTTTAGATTATTATTTATTCGATCGGCGAATTTATATCGATTTAACGCATGTTTTCTTACATTAGTAAAAAGATAGTAAAAAAAGTTTTGAATTTGTGTTAAAATTGATCCTTGTTAAAATTTTTCCTTGCTAGAATTTTAAAATGTCCGAGTGTTAATTCAACATGTGATTGTGTTATTTTAATATTTTATGTTAAATCGATATTCAATATTTCTCAGTGTTAAAATTATATAATTTATGAGTAAATAAATAAATAAAAATAATGTAATGTGTGTTAAGATCTTTCTAGGATGCCTATGAACATTAAAGTTATTAAATTGCTAGGCAATTTAATTGGTGATATTACTATAGTTCTGTCGATGCATTATTTCAAGATCGAAAAATCAATTCGATACGCACTTTTGACAGGACTTGATGCGTAATATATAAATTCACATCGAACTATTTAAGCACTATAAATCCTTCAATCGTTATGAACTTTATTGATTGTATATTCACATATACGATCCGATAAGATTCTTACTGTTTAAAAAATTATCTTTCTATTAATCTTAATGTATTTTTTAAAACATAAATTTTAAGATGAATGAATAAAATATCCATGATGATTCAACATATACTGTTAAATATCAAAGTAAGCAATGTCAAGTACTAACGCACTTGGCAAATAACTAAATATTCGAGTTAAATTTAATATATTTCCTTGAATTAAATTGTTTAACTGTATTTAATTAAATTAACAATATATTGAGTGATTTTTTAACAAGTTTCGTGTTAAATTAAAAAGAAACACAAAAATTCAAATGGGTCGTTTGGGACATGTAAAAATGTATTCAATTTAATATTACATTTTTCAACTCTGTATACTCGTGTTGCACCTAATCTGATAGTAGGTATAGGGACTACGCGTCACGTACGCGCCGTATCTATTTTGTTATACATAAGTTTTACGTATGCCGAAAGCTTCTTCCGTAGTGCCACGTGGGAAAAGAGAAATTTCTCACGTACACGTAACGACGCCGTGTGTAACGCCGTCGTGCACGCCGCTACGCCGATCTGCGCCGTCGTGTATTGCGTAAACGAATGATTGACGTGCCGCTGTTTACACCGACATTTCGCCGTCCGCACCTATGCTACCATATGACAGACGTAATGAGCCACTACGCTCCCAGTCGAGAACCAGTCACGGAATATGATTGAGATTTGCGGCTATCGTCGAGTCTTCCCCTCTTCCTTCCTTCAAGTAGCATTCCATAAATTTGCACGGAAAAGGAGCATTTTCGAATTACCAGCTGTTAATATTTAATATTAGGTGCGCAACTAAGTTCTCGCTGTTATTTTCATGCATTTTCATCAAAATAACAGCGAGAACTTAGTTGCGCATCTGATACATCTAATTAAATTGCGAAATCAGTGCTCAATAATAAGAGGGGGAGGGGAGGGGAGGGGAGAAAAAAGAAAAAGAATATTTATTTACCATAGGTAATTTTTATATTCGGATTGAAATGAGTATAATATCGCAGGTATATTATCGCAATGTGATTACTTCGATGCATATAAAATTAGCGGCTTTTTTCGTGTCTCGTAACTGCTTAATACTCGCCACACTCGCGTTCACGGCAGCAACCTCGTGTGTGCGCACGATTGACAAACGCTCGCACATACTGCGAAACTCGAGATTTCTGTTCGAAGATTGCGTAAACGATTGACTGACGTTCTAGGAACGATGTTTTCTAAAGCTGTCGGTGGCCTGTAGCAACGTTATACCACAGTGAACGTCTGCTCGTGCTATAGCTTCCTACATAATTTTGTACGGGCGTTTGTGTGCGTACTGTTTATGCATTCTGTGTATGCGTGTGTGCGTGAGCGCGTGTGTACAACACGCGCGTCATCAATGCCGCGATAAGCGTAACGCTCGAAACTTTACCTATTTTTCAGCGCCGAGGCGCTTCTTCTAACTTGGTTCGATTCGTCCAAGTACGATCTCGTCGTGCGAGTTCCGTCAAGCGTACATTCTCATGTTGGCTGAATTAGCCAGAATTGAATTAATTCATAACCCCCTAACTGTCCATGATTCGATTACATCTCTCGATTGCGTCACATTCCGATTTATCGAGATCATATGTCATAGTACAAGCGAGACTAGTGGAGTACAACTCGAACAATCTGTAAAATATTGACAAATAACATATACATACACACGTATATATTATTATGTCTAATATAAATCTCTATTTGTTCGCAGCGTATTGACGATTGCAATGGAAAGCTATAGTGTGAGAATAAGGATATCTATCTGTGTCTTTTAAATATTTCCTTACCTTACCTTTTGGTGAATTCTTCGACTCGACTATCTTTACTCTCTTGAAAACTTTTAGAGTGTATTTCCTCGGAAGAGTGAGAGGTCTCACTCTATTGAGTCACTCTTTTTCAAGATTAACTAAATTTTTTTCATTCTTTAGAGCAAGATTTCACTTCAAAGAATTTACAGAGTACGTTACAATTATATTATATACAATTTAAAATTCATTAATTTTACGCAAACAATTTCCGCAAATTTGAAGAATTCTTCCGTCAGATGGCTTCCGATTTTCCTTTGTTTCCTTACTTACAAAAGAATTTTCTCTTTACGCGTAATACGGGATTGCTGTAAAAGCGATTGCGTGAATCGAATATTGGATTTTATTGTGGCCGCCGCGGAGCGACGGAAAAAAAATCTGTCGCTCGATGATGATTGCGTATGACTCTCTACGTTCGGACTTAATTGAGCGAACAAATCTGCGACGTTTGGGAATGTGAAAGTATCCCTTATGCTCCAAGACGATCGCGGATGAGTCGTATAACGGTCGCTCGTTGCTCGCCGCTCGCTGTAAAATTTTCAAGCAGGGGGCATTAATCACAGTCGACCCATCTCGCGTGGTACAAAGGAGTGAGAGATGACCGCAAGGAAAGAAAGAGAGAGAATGTGCGAAGCTTATCTTAGCATCACGTACGCATTGGCGTGTTGTGCGTGTACCAAAGATTACGTGTGTATGGGTGGAGTACCAGTGAAACGTGCCGCGCGTATACGGATTATTTTTAGATTCGCCTCGCGCGGTCCGACCGGCGATTATTCCTCGCTAAATCATAACTTTCGCTTCGCGCGATCTTGTATAACTTGTACGAGCCGGTCCAAATAAATCGCTCCGCAAACCGCTGCTCTTCTATGTATTTTCAGGGGCAGTGCCCCCCCCCTCCTTTCGTTTCGGTTATTAATTATTAGCAAATAGGTAAGAGTAAATAATAGCAGTCTTTTAAGCATCAAGTTTTTTAATTAATTGAAATTTTCAGTTAATTAAATTTAATGGCTTATAATTGGCAATTCATATTTCAATATCGAAGAGAGAGAGAGAGAGAGAGAGAAGGAGAAAATAGATGCGTGTTTATAAAATAATAAGTCAAGTGAAATTTAATTTTCAATTAAATACAATTTAGCTCCTTTCTCTCTCTCTCTCTCTCTCTCTCTCTCCTCAACTGACAATTCATGTGCTACGAACCGACAATGAAATGTTTTTCAACGTACAATGCTGAAAGTTACTTTTTTCTGCGTCTTATTTATATCTTATCGAATTTTTCTCTCTCTCTCTCTCTCTCTCTCTCCCTCGGCCCGTCTGTCAGGATATCTGACCTTGTCTTCAGTTTTTATCGCTCAAGTAAAGCGATATACTTGAACCAGGTGCGAAATGCACGCGGCAGATCTTTTTCTGCGCGCTTCCCGGATCACGACGTCATTTCCGCGTGTATGCATCGACGGCGACGCGACGGGGTGACCGAGTGGAGGCCTGGAGGGAAGTGGTGTCGCACCTGCTACACACGTGTTCATGAAAGGCACGTGCCTCTTGGCAAGGCGTCTCGGCTGCGTCTCATGTTCCAAAGAACGGTGTCGGGTGAGGCGGCGCTCTTGTTGTTCACTTTATCATCGAGATCTCAGCAGAATTAATCGCGAGACACGTTTATTCGATCGCGATCAACGATCACATGTATTCTTCGAGTGTATCTGTATCTCTTGTATCGCGTTACGTCGCGCCTAACCAAAACGTTTAATTTTCATTGAAAGAACATGTGAGTTTAAAGAGAAAAAGTTGTCATGTTTAATTTTAAGAATAATAAATACTTGAAAATTATACATTTTTTTTATAATAATTTTTTTTTAATAATTTTAGTATTGTGTATTTGTTATTTTTTTTTTTTTTTTACAATTATCATTAATTCTGTGTAGAATCATTGCATTGTGAATGCGAAAATTTGAAATTAAGTACATTCCTTGATAATTTTGTAAAAAAAACTGGTCTTCAACCAATTTGCGTGAGAGTGAAATATTAAAATAAAAAATTATCAAGAGAAATTTTATAAAATTACACATAATTTTATGATAAAACATTTTAATTTTTTGTACCACATACCAACATAGCCAATAACTTTATAGAAATTATTCGGTAGAGATTTTGTTGAATTATTGAATTAAATGTTTTTATCGTAACGTATCGATTACCCTTAAAATTCGATTGCCTTTATTATCCTCGCGACAGTAATAACTGTAATATTTTGTCTTCATGTTAATATCGCGCACTTATCACGTAATGTACACTAGACGATTCATATAAAAGCATTATGAATATCAATGGGAAAAGGAGAAAGGGAGCAATTATTTTTCGCGAAAAGTTCCCTATATAAAAATTCCCATGTATAATGCAGTTCACCGCGCCGAGTTGTATCTTCAGGTTATCCCGATTTGCCGGCTTCTTTGATCGGTGGACGTTTTCGTCCGAAGAGAGAAACGATCGGCACTCGGCGGTCACGAGCCGCGATCGATAAATCACTCGCGACGACGTTTACAAGTCCCGCACGAAATCTCTTCACTGCCGATCTCGCGAGGCGACGCGACGCGATGCGACGTGCACGTGGCACGCGACACGCGCGACGGCCACGTGGCACGCGCGCGCGATATCACGGCGCTCTCCTCTTTAGTCTTTCACTCTTTCATCTCGTCTTCCAAGAGACGACACCTTGTCTCGCCTTAACGGCGGATCGTGCTTCTTCACGCCTGTCATGTCTCGCTGTGGCGCGGATAATGTTAAGCAGCCAGTCCTCTATCGTTTGGGCGATCCGATCCTACGTTTTTCAACTTCCGATTTCTCGCGATCGTCACTCTCGAGAATCAACGACGACGGGCTAAGTATGGCGACGGTGTTGGTTGTGGTACCTTTCTTCTTGCTCTTCCTTTATTCTCTCTTTTCCTTCTTTCTCATCGTTGATCGCCGCCACGCCGCGCCGGCTAGATTCCGCTCTCGTCTGCCTCCTCGTCTTTTTTCTCACGCACCTTCTTGCGTCGTATCTCTCGCGACCGTTCCTATTACCTGAGAACACGTGTCGACCGATCTTCTTCTGGACAGCGACGCGCTCGGAATAAGGAAGGCTTTCTTGCGAAACCGAAGAGGATAATGAGGCGCGACGAGCTAATCGATCGACGTGATTTTACCAGAGGTGTGTCCATTGCGAAATTGTGTTTTTCTCTTACATTCATCACTGACGGTTGTCTGTGACTTTGATATCGAGTCAAGATCAAGATGCATTCTTATAATAATATAAAGTAAATTGATTAAATCTGGACTTATGGATTAATGTCGGACAATTGTTATCATTTTTGTGATACTTATCATCGCACGTTTTTGCTCCCATTCAGTTCTCTTCCGCAATTTTAAGGAATATGTATTTCGAAATTTCAAAACATTTCACAGAATTCAAGATACGCAAAAAAAAGTTTTAATTACAAAAATGAAAAAAATTAATATGAAATACTCACAAGATTTTTTTATTCCGAAAAATTAATAATTTTTAGAAATTTTCTTTGAAGAATAATGAAAATTAATATTTTTTTTTTTTAGATTTTATATGCTCTTTTATTCATATTTTAATTATAATATGCTAATATTTTTGAATATCGAATATTCGATTTTCTTGTAAAAGTAGATTTCCGCGTATATAATTCATTCGGAAGAATATGATTCGATAGTATGACGTATTACTACTCGTAAATTATCTAAATAAATGCAACTAGTTCTATTCCGTGAAATATTTTTGGGAATTTAACTAAATTTAATTTTATTAGAAAATATTAAAAAGTTTCAAAATGTATCATATTTCAATTTTGCTGAAAAATTTTAATTTCTTAAAAGTCATTAATTCAATAAAGTGATAGTGAGGTAAAGAACAAACAAATAATAATTAAATTAAGAAATAAAAGTTAGTTTATTAAAACATTAAAATTTTTACCTGAAATGTCCTGGAATTATTCTTGAATTAATTTGCTAGATTTTATGGAATTTGCTGGATCATGTTTATTCTACATCATTATGAAATTCAATGCGTATGTTAAAGTCAAACTATTTCTTCGTTCAAAGGCGAGGAAGAATCAAAAAAGTAAAAATTCACGTAGTAAATTATCAAATGGTACATATTGTCGAGAATTTTAAAATTAAATAAATTATTCATGAAATTATTCCAAAGATAGAAAAACAAAATAATAAAAGATACTATAAAATGGAAAAAAATAAGAGTGAATATTGAACTTACATGAAATAAAAATTTTTTATTTTTAAGTACGGCATAATGTACACTGAGAGAAAAATTTTAGATTTTTGTAAATATAATTACATTTTATTATAATTATGATTATTATTGTTATAATGTTAGAAATAATTACTATAAGTATTGTTCTATTAGTAAATATGTATAATTGGTAATCCATAGAAAATGACTATAATTATTATTACTATAAAAATGATGACAATCACTATAATTTCATTATAATTTATAGTCATTTTTGAGATAATCATATTTTATATGGCATCTCGAATGCAAGTTCATTTAATAACTGTAGAATTTCGAGCACATATCATAAGAGATCAAAATTTAAATTGTTATTGCGAAATCGATTTAAGTAGACAAATATAGGAATTATTAAGAGGCTCAGTGTTTTTTTGTATAAATTAATACTCTTTGATTACTCTTAATAGCATTTCTGTAATTATTCTCTGTATTATAATTAGATTGAGTTTAAAATTTTTATCTTTTTCAATCGATTGAATGATTGAAACTGAATTTTATTTCTCGATCCAATTATTTGATTCTTTCTGATCTGTCTGTCACTTTTATTATATTGCTTAGCAATTTCGAATTTAAAATTGATATTTTTTTATTTATTTTTTCTTAAAATTTTTATTCCCCAAAAAGGTCTTCTTTCGTTAAAAAGGACGAAGTTGTTTGATTAATTTTTAAAATAGTCATTTTATCAATTTTGAAAATATCATTTTGAAAAAAACCGTTTTAAAGTTTTATAAACGTATTTTTAATAAAATTTATACATGTTAATTTACCAAAATCGTACGACAAGTTATTTTAATGTTTTCAAATAATTTTTGTTTAGCTGCTTGTTTTTCTCTCTTTGCTTTTCAAGTTTTTTGTGATATCTTTTGGACATACATCTGTTGTACGAATTCATTGATTATTGTATCGATTTTTGTTTGCAATGATTATTAATTGGAATCAATATAAAATTCTTCGTTGAAAGTACAAGCATTCAAAAAGGCTTTTATTTAAACGATTTTTAAGGCGCAATAATATATCTCCGGTCATTAGGTCCAACTTTCAAATTTTTGTGTTTAAACAAGTATAGCTACAGAAAAATATATATGCTCTAATACAGTTTTTATTTGCCAAGAAAAGTGATAATTCTGTTACATTCGACTCGTCATTAGGTAGGCCCATTTTTAAGATCAGGAGTGTTTTATAATTATCAATTTTACAAATGTTTTATTAAAAGAGAAACATTTTTAGATTTTCAGAAGATATCGAAAAAATTTGATGTTTTGAACTCTTCATTCTTATCTGTAAAATAGAGAGATATAATATTTCTTTAAAATAGAGACACGACTTAAAATAAAACTAAAATAAAGAAAAATATTAAACAAATAATTCAATATTAGAAAAATATTAGATATAAAAAAAAAATGAAAAAAACGCTTTACTTCTTACTTTGTATTGTTGCTATCCAATGCAGTCAAGACGACCTTCTTTAATCTTTCTGGAAAAAGACTGGGATACACAATGGAGGAGAGCAGGTAGAAGGATCGTCGTCACACTTCGAATTCTAGGTAGTCTAATACCTATTGTATAATGTCACTGAAGGGACAGGTATCTATAGAAAGAAAATAAGTATTTTGGAACATCGTCGGCTCGGCAAGATGAATATTGTCCAAATTAATGTTCAGTTTAGATACTATTAAATTACAAGATTATTAAAATGAAATTAAAACTGATTCCTCTTTTCAATTATCTTACCCATTATCTGTTATTGTTTCGGTTGATTTTTTCGCAAATGAATTAATTTTATATATTTAAAAAAAAAAGCAAATACCAAAATCATAAGTATAAGATATACAAAAATATATGAATGCAGAAACTGACCTCTACTGTAGAAAATATATTGTTTAACGTATTTGGGACAGTACGGATGTCTTAAGAAATTTCAGCACGAGTGGATACGAGCTGACTCGCACTGTTTGTTATGCAAAGTAACCGGAAGTCTCTCCTTTGTATTTTTCAGCAAGTCGAATATAGCTGCATTATATTTAAGTTCATACAACAGCACGTGCTTTCTAGGAATAGGGAATATAAAATATGTACCTAAAATATCTTCTGCATTAGAATTAAACATGAGATTCTTTCCTTTAGAATTTCAATTTAGATTTCTTTCATAGGTGATTGTATTTTTTAAAAGAATTCTTAATCCTCGAACGGTTGCGACTAAAAGTACAATTTCGTGGGCATTATTTTCGTCGAAACTGTGCTTATGAAATTTTCTGAAAATCTTTTGTATTAGGTATTGGAATTAATTCGTAGCGTTTTACAAGTGATGGGAAGTACTTTCATTAATGTATTTTTTAATGCTCATGTGAAATAAATAACATTCTTTCATTAAAAACGCTACGAATTAATTCCAACACTTAATACATACTTCTATTAGGTGTTGGAATTAATTCGTAGCGTTTTACAAGTGATGGGAAGTACTTTCATTAATGTATTTTTTAATGCTCATGTGAAATAAATAACATTCTTTCATTAAAAAACGCTACGAATTAATTCCAACACCTAATATTTTTGTATTCGTTTATCGGACGTGAAATTATAATGTTGGTTCATTGATCGACAATTGCTCAAAAGTTGCGGATTTTATCGATAGAATGAAATATTAAACAGTTCCGTCGCTGACATGCTTTACAATGAAGGATCATAATGAATTTCTTTAGGCAACTTCTTTAAGTTGAACGTATCTTTTTTTTTTTTTTTACGTCGGGAATACCCAATAATTGCGTTAAAGTGATACAGAATTGTTGAAATTAATGGAGCACCCCGGATAGACGGGATTGGTAACAGCTGCGACGGAAATCATTCTCTCTCTTCTTCCCGACCTTTTTTTTCCCTTTCACCCTCCCCCCCAATTTTCACCCTCCAAGTTTCCGGCAGACGACTGATAGAGACATCGGTCTTGGATCGCGCGAGACAAAACGTCGTTTCTAAAATTGGTCTCATGCGCGCCATGCACGACCTATGTTTACACGCATCATCGGGAGAGAGGGAGGATCGTAGGTAGGGTTGAGGGGGAGTGCGGAGGAGAAGAAAAGGAAAACGACTTCCATGGGCTGTGTGGACGCGGTTTGGGAAACCGGCGAAAAAGGGAAGAGTAGAAAAGGAGGAGGAGGAGGAGGAGGAGGAGAAGAAGGAAAAGAGGAGGAATAAACGGCGGTGATGGAGGAGGCTGAAGAGAGGAAGGAAGGAGTGTCGGCTAATTTCATCCTCGCACGTGTGTACGCCGAGCAGCAGAGCAGCCGAGCGGAGGGCCAGCAAGCAGACTCCTTACGCAATGCGCACGCACGCGCACGGATCTGAAAATTCACGCGTGGCGGCACGCGATTTTGCTTGCGTGTGAGGTGTACTGTCCAGTGGAAGGCGATGGTTAACCGATCATCATTAATAATAGAACCGACGCGACTGGCCGAATTCATAGAGGCGCGTCGAGGTTCCTCGCGTTTGAAGGTTTTTAACCGATGATTCGGGAACGCGCTTCTCTCCGTCGATGCACGACGATACCTACGATTGGGCTGAGCCACCTGATTAATTTTGCATCGGTTTCCAAGGGAGAAGATACATATACAAGATAGGAAGCGGGATGAAATAGAAAGACTTTGAGATTTGGTCCTTCATGCCATCGTAACGATGGTATTGCCATTATTATCGGTATGATGTAGCGGGCGATTTGTTTGAAACGAAGAAGAAAGAGCAGAAGTACCTCTTGATACGTACATTGAAAGCGAATGAAGGATTGTCGGAAGTTGCACTTAAAAATGCATGTATAAGGTATATCTCAAAAGAAGAGATGATAGATACAATAAATAAGATGTCTTACAACTATTAATGGTAGTATTACTAACGATAGTTTTTTTGAATTCAATTTTATATCACGAAAATATTGAAGAAAGTCATCATCTTCCAGTCTTTTTTCCCCATGTATCTGTGTAACAAAGTTTTAAATAAAAAAATTCCACTAAAGAATTACGTGAAAATTTTATTAAAAAAAATGTATCTCCATCAAAAAGAGTCTTCTTTTCACTTGTTTTATAATTTAAAAATTGTTGATACTAGGATGTTTCTCATATAAAGAGAATAGAGATTTTGTTTTGGGACACCCTATATACAAACGGAATGCCGACGAAGGGCAGAGAGATCCTGCAAGTTATGGAAGCGCCTAGAGGCGTATTGCGCGAGAATAGACGAAGGGATGGCAATGTGGAGAGAGAGAGAGAAGTACCATCATCTCTTCCTGCCTCTCTCTCATGTGATACATGCGAGAGAATCTCATGTTCTCAACCATTGCATTACCGGCGACACCGTGTAATGATACTCTTGAATGATAATCACTTCTTAGCATCGACGATCTTTGCTTTGAACTTGTTCTGTCATAAATTAAAAATCGTTGAATAAAATATATAGAAATCGCGAATTTAACTGCATAATTTTATTCTATTATTTCTTATTACTTTTAGTTTTCTTCTGTTACTTTTCATTTTAGTCGTCCTATTTTTGCTTGCAATTCACCTCTGGTTATCTTTAAGACTTCTGATTAATCTTTTTTCTTCTGATATCGTTTAATCACAAATAAGTGATAAATTTGACTAAATTCTCAATTAAATTTTTCCATGTTTATTGCGGGTGCTTTAAAACAATATGCATAAATCTTTCCATTTCCAATGAACCTAAATTAACTTAATGGAATCGACTCGCGTCTTTGGCGTCGTATCGTATTTCAACGATACGTCGATCAGTAACAACTGCTTGCGTCTTGCGTCACTGATCGCTGCGGATGTTCTCGATTTCTAGTTTCGTCGTTTGCGGATTGTTGATCTTGGCTGGAGTTTGCGAATTCGGCGTCCGAGCATGAGTTTGTGTCGCGATCGCTAGGCGATCTGTTTATCTCTATCCTCGAGTATAACGCGTACCACACGGTATTGCGAACGATAACGAATAGATAGCCGAGTTATCTAACGGTGCCATCAAGACGCGGAAACTCGGCGAGCCGCATTGTGCGTAGAACACAAATATAAGTGCTTGCAGCAAAATGTAGTTTTTGCATTAGTAATTTCGATCTTGCATTCACATATCATCAACATGTTTACGCTCTACCGTTTTTTTTCATTCTCGAATTATATTATGTTATCCTTTCGGAGATAACCAATCCACCTCTCCCGGTCTCTCTCGAGATGATCCATCTTTTCATCTTATTGCATCGGAAAGCAATAAAGGTTAGTTTGGAAGTTATGTAGTCGATAGGATATCATATCGTAGGATTAAATTCTTGACTGTGTACTATGTGTGTAAAATAAATTTCCATTCATATATTTATATACGCCTGTTAGCTTATGCCTAATAAATATATAAGTATGTAATTGACGAGAAGCATACTTTTTATCATATCGTATAGAAAATCAATCGATCAAAATTGTTTTTGATAGTTTTATATTGCACGTACAGGCTACGTTTGTCAGTGAAAATCTATAGTGATGGAAACTATAAATTTTCAGTACTGGCAATGAATATCGGAACGCAGCTATAGTCACTAACAGAAACTAATCGTTTGAATAGTACGCCATTATATCGATGAATTCTTCAGACTGTTCTTCAAACTAACAGCACTGGTTTCACAATCAGTTGTCCATATACTTATATAAGTATAAACTATTAGTGCCGTAATGCGTGCGTAAAAATTGTGCGTAAAAGCACAATTTTTAATACTTGAACGATAATTTGGAGAAATTATTGATATACTGAAACACTCTCTGAACAATTAGTTTCGTGAATGTAACTTCAAAATGATTATTTGTAAGTACACGTTTGTTAAATTACATCTTCATAAAAATGTGCATATTACAATCTTGAAACTAATTTTCTGAACAGTTCTCCATTACATTGATTTCTTCAAACTGTTATCCGGATATTAAAAAATTATAGTTTTATGCATGCATTACGGCATTGATAATTTATATTTACATTTGAACAATTAATAATGAAATTATCATTGTTGTAATTCGTGCGTAGAACCACAATTCTTAACAACCGTAGTAACAATTATACCGAGTGTAACAATTTGAAGAAATCATCGATAATGGCGCATTGTCCGGATAATTAGTTTCATAATTGTATATCATACATATACATTTTTCTCAGTATACAGTTTTAGTTTATTATGCGTGTGATTTACGATATTATTATTTTCTATTACGTTTTTGTTGATTTAACTTTTATGTTTCAGTCTCGTAGTTTTTAGGTTCAGATTCATAAACAGCATTATTGCTGATATTTCATTTTACGGTGCAGCCCTTAATTAATTATATTATGTTTTTTATATATTTATAATTTCTTTATTATTGCATCTCAATAAAGTTATTAGTATTATATACATGAACGATGTTGTTGGTCGCATTCAACAGAAATCAGCGTTTAGTAAACGCTTTGCACTGATTGGATTTTTAAATCTGGATATTTTTAAATCTGGAAGAATAGTCCTATCTCATCGAAGAAAACTTTCAACAGTTGCAAAATAAATATTCAACTGAAAGCGGCCATTAATTCTCCAGTTTCGGAAACGCACGATGACAGCTTCGCAAAGTAGCGTAATTAAAAGTTTATTAATGATAATTTGGATTTCTGTTAAATATTCGTAAATATATAAAGAATAAAGAGATGTCGCTGATGACGGCGGTTTATAAGCTGCTTATTTCCGGGCATAAAAATGGATTTATATATTTTTTATTTTCTAATCGAGCATACACGAAAAAAAAAAAATAATTCTGTGAAAATATTTAAAAATTTAGCTAGATACAGATTTGAAAATAATTTTATTGGACCATCAAAATTAAATACAGAACGGTTAAACGTTGATAACGATGTAAAAAATTTTAATGCTCTAGCGATCAGTTTAAGCGTCTTACATAATTATGTTGATGGTCCAAAACAAAATTATTTTCGGATTTGTATCTAGTAAAACTTTTAGATACTTTAGTAAAACCATTCTCTCCCTGTGGAGTTTTAATTTTCCGGCAAAATTCTTCCAAAAATTTTTATAAACACTGGTAAATCCTCCCGCAACGTGTCCGCATCAGATTATTCGAGCTAAGCCGATGGAGATGTAATTCGCTCTCGGAGACGCGGCTTTGCGTTTTAAGTGCCTAAGGCAAGGCCTTGCCCTCTTTAAGGCAATTAATGACTCAATCGGGATCAGACTGATTGAGCCTTTATAAGGGCCTGCTGGAGTAGCGCGCGGCGCGTGGCTGGACTTGGCGATGCACAGAATGCACTTGCCTTAGCCGCATTTATTAAAGCCGCGGCGGTGGTGGTGGTGGTGGTGGTAGTGGTGGTGGTGGTGATGCATAAACCCAATTAAGGACAACGGAGAGCGTGGCTGAGGAAGCCGAGGAAGCCGAGGAAGTCGAGGATTCCTCGGCGTCATCGCGTGCTGCTGCGTTTACTTTTAACAGACTATACGGTATACTGTACGATATACCGAAACGGGCGAGCGGAACGAGCGCGCGATTTTCTTCGCGATCGCGATCGCGTCAAAAGTCACGAACCGCGTCGGGCGAAAACGATTGCATTTGGTGCCAACCTTCCCGTCCTTCGTCCCGAATTATCACGCCAAGAATAGCGAAGCACAATAGCGAGACGCGCTAATTCGTGCCGCGTACGCGAAATTTCAACTTTGTTATTTTCACGTTGGTGCATTAGCGTTAAGATTTGTACCAGCCTGCCAGCCTGCGCGAATACTCGGGTCAGGATATACTACATATATTAGGACGAGTGTTTTATGTACAATATATATGTGTTTAATAATATGATGACGTGGACAAAGCGTGATGGTAATCGCGAACCGACGCGACGGTCGCTTTCTGATATTAACTTAATCACGGACCCTTATAAATTATATAAATCCGTTGAATATGTGCAGTGATCTTCGCAATTGCCGCAGGTAGACGTACGAGGAGCTAAAATCAGGGATTGGAACCGATTTAATTTCGGCAAGTTCGTATTTCGGCGCTGCAATGAATTCCGTGTCCGTCCTCGACAATGAAGTCTGAATACTTGGCGTAAAGCTACGCTTCCTTGTCTCTACTGTACGCGATAATTGTATGTATCTATACGTATGATACACAAAAACACAAATTGAATTCGATGAAAATTATTGCGCTCCTTGTCTCGAGGCTGATCGTCTTTTATCGGCAACGATAAGGTTCGTATTTCGAATAATTGCGTCATGCATTTTCTTACGACAATTTTCAGAGTCACGTTTTGTGATGACTCGCGGCGTGTTCGCGCACGTCGTGTCGCGGAACAGACGACAGATTAAAATGGTAATAGAATGATTCACCTGCTCTCGTTGGAACGTTTTGTCATTTTACGCGCGATAGTTTAGGCCAAATGTTCACGTGTCATCCGTTGACGAATTCTGGCTCGAGATGCGTGCGCGTCGCGCGAAGACGCATTCGCGTGGTTTCCTTGCTCGCTCGTCAGAAGCAAGTGACGTTAATGTGCAATAAATTAGCAGCCTCCCACACCCACACACACTCACACACACACACGCGCGCGTGTTACTCTCGACTTACAGTTAATTAGTAGAAAAAGTCCCGAGAATCCTATGCTCTTCCTCTCTTTTTCTCTCTTTCTAGTCGCGGTCGATGTTCATTTTATTATTCCTTCGTGCCAGAGAGATACATTTTGACTTTCTATTAAATGGCGAGATGCATTAGTCCATTCTCGAATCAATTTGCCGTTTTGGTAATGTTTTATAAAATTTTACCTCGATTTTTAATCTTATCTGAAAAATCTTGACAAAAAAGTCAGGCACGATTACCGAATTGGAATTGTGAAAAATTTGATAATTTGAATTAATAAAATTAATTTCATTGAGCACACATGGTTTGAATTATCTAACGGTAACGATGCGTCATCGCTGTTCTGCACGACCGTCGTCGGGTGAAGTCAGAATGTATCACGCGTTATATATGAATACACACAAATCACGCTATATTAATGGAACGAGTTTCTCCGTTATGAATTAGACACGCAAACTATATTCAACTATATAGGTATATATGTGTTATCGTGTTGTATTTCTGATTCTGATAAAATTCATATTTTATACGGGAAATAAATTGCCGAGCACGCTTCGTGAAGTAGGAAGAACATCTGGACGCAACATACGATTGTCGCGTATAATCGATCGCAAATTAATCTGCATCGCTCTCAAAAAATTGGTCATTACTATCTGACAATCCTTGAGATAAAAGTTTTTAGTACGCGTGCTGATTACATTGCATGTGTAATGTAAAATAATTATGATTACAGAAACTTTATTTTTATTTTAGTTATTACTATCATTAGTATATAGTATACATTAGTAACAATAAAAGTTTTACAACAATCGAAAAGAATACAATATGATTGTCCTCAAAAACGAGTGTAGAATTATATATAATCGTTTCGGGGACAACCAATATATATTATTCTTTTTTGTATACAGAACTACACTAAGAAAAATGTTGTGATTAAATCAACAAGACTAGCATCTCGTTATGAAAAATTCTGTTTGTCCTCACCAAAATGTCCTATTCTTATTTGATCCTTTCGATTTAATCGGAACATTATTTTCAAGGTATAATAAAATAATTATTATTATAATTACAAATACCAAAAACTTTTCTCTCAGTGATATTTTCAATTTGAATTTAGTTCTGAAGAAAAGTCATTCTTCAACGTTTCCTCGTTGAGGATAACTACATCGTTGAGCGCAAAGTTCGGAGCCGCGTTTAACCCTAATCCCTCCTCGCGATGTCGTCGGCCGATAATTATTTTATCAATAATAGAGCGACACGGTATGCGTAATTATCGCACGCGTCCGTACGCGGTAATCACACCGCGCTGAAACGCGTAAATTTATTCGCGAATCAATCTCGGCGGCTTGATTGGGTACGTCTAAATCGCGGAGGATAGTCGAATAAACAGCGGAGGAGGTGGTTTATCGGTGTAAAGCCGGTGGGCCCGCCTACCGTAAACCGGTATAAGCCTTTCCAGCCCCGTGGACAACGATGGACCGTGACACCACGGATTTATCGCGCCGTCATTTCCGTGTAAACAGCGCTAACGCGCCGGTAATAAGAGAGACGACTGCGCGGCGCGGCGGTGCTTTTCGTTTTGCGCTTCCTTTGTCGCGCGAGTCTACCTTACGACGATAAATTACCCGCGCCGTTTTAATCGCGCGATATGTCGCGTGCGCGCCGAATGGCTCTGCATCGCGTAATCGCGTCGTTCTGTTTGAACGACGAGCCGTCGTTTGAATGGATTTAAACCGTGACTATCCGCGACATGCGTTTATTAATTCTACGGCTACCGTTGTCCGATCGAATACGCTCAACTCAAATCGGCTTCTCTGTGATGTTCCCTTTTTTTTTTTTTTTACAATACTATATAGTAAAAATGAAAATCAAGAGTGCGATACGTTATTTTACCGTAGGCTGTAGGCTATCTAACTCATAATGGAGATGTGCACTTTTATATCGCGTTTACACCCACTGATACTGCACTAACCAGCCTTACGTTACAGCGAGAGGTCGAGATCGGACGATGATAATAATATGTTTGCAATAGTGAAATTTGATACTGCGATTACATGGCGAATCTCCATTTCTTCGAGAATTGTAGAGATTATCGCAGTCGTTGACTCGCGCCACATAACCCGCCATTTATTTCAATAAGAGCATAGGGTTACACGCGAAACATTCTATTAAGTGTTTGATGTAATGATTATTGATCCTCATGCATTAACATGGATTTTTAACTACAATTGCGTATGCACGCAGAAGTGTTAGTCAGCGAAACTGGTCGCAGAGATGTCCGAACTAGAAACGAAGGTGAAAACGAAGGTTGAAACGGGGTTGACACGAAGGGGGGTAAACGATTCATGAGATTCCTTTTTCGTTCGTATAACCGAACCGGTTCTTCAAGATCGTGTAACATCTTTAAACCCGGTAATCCCACGGCAATTTAGCCCGAACAGATGTGTCACCGTTTTCTGACACACAATCATTTTGTTCGAACGTGTAGAAGCGCATTGTCTCGATAATCATACTCTCGTTTCCTTATCATAAGGATACCCAGTAAATATAACTGATATTGTTATAATCAATTTATTACTCAATAATAAAAAATTTATGAATGTAAACAAAAGATATATGATTTCTTAACAATCAATATGACAAGGTTATACAGGAGTGGGACACGGATGCGCAAGAATAAATGATTAAATTAATTAAATTAACAATTCAAAAAGTGGATTTAATATACATTTAAAGTTTTCACGTGTTTACAATATTGTTGCTCTTTTTTTAGTCTCCTTCAAAATAGAAATATATCATAGAGATACATCATGTTGCACAAATCGAATTAGCCATACTACAACTGTAGGGAGTCGTGTCCAAAACATTATGAGTGCAATGAATCGTTACAAACTCATTAATTCTCCGGCCATGTGGAATTTTGCACATTTCATTATTAACCTGAATCTTTGAGCTTTAGTGCGAATTTTTATATTATTCTTGCATACGCGAAAGTTCTAATAACGAATTTTTGCTATCACACACACAGAGAATTGTATTTTTTATACAGATTTTAATTTATTTATATGAAAAAATGACAGTTTTATTAAAGTATTAAAAAATTTAACTTATAGACACACACACATATGAAAATAATTTTATTTAATGTCAAAATAATTATGTAAGACGTTCAAATATAATGAGCAATTTATTTGAAGAAAATTTACCAAATTTTTTTATATTCTAGCAATCTTAAGCTTTATATAATTACCTTTTGATAGTCCAATAAAATGATTTTCAGCTCTATATCTGTTTAAATTTTGAGATATTTTAGCAAAATTGTTTCTTCCGTATACCAGACTTTATAATCAAAATACCTATCAACTATATTTCCAAGATCCAATTTAGCCGATAGAGAGTTAAATTTATTATCTAATAAATTGCTATAAACAATTTATTTTTGATGAATTATTTGTTATTGACATATTTTATTTAGAGTTAGGAAGATATATCGATTACCTGTTATTATACGACTACAAACCGAATTTTTAAATGTGTCATCGTGGCGAAGTTAAAAGGTACCGTCCGGCGATTTCGCGGAGCAAAAGCGGTAATGCAATTTTCGATGTACGTCGCGAAAATCTCATTAGCAGCAAAAATTCAATCTAACACGCTCGCCAAACACTACTTGCGTCGTATGTATATTTACTACAGTTAAAATATATCACGTCTACCAATTTTCGCGGAGCAAAGCAAGCGATAATGCGATTTTCAATGTGCGCCGGTAAAACCTTGTTACTAGCAGCAGAAATTTAATCTAATAATTTCATTAAACTACTTATACGGTATCTTTATATTGTTTTGTATGTGCCGACCATAATTATAATGTGCTATTTCCCAATTTTCCGAAGCGACATAAGCGACAAAAAACGATTTGCGGGTGCGTGTCGCAAAAAATTTTATTAGAGTCGAACGTTATTCGAGTTAAAAATATTTTGCTCTCCACAGCTATCAGCGGTGGTTGATCACAACTATCAGCATTTGAAAATACGGAGGCTATAATTTTTCATCTAAGTACTTTGATATCGATAAATTGGTACATAAGTGCGATAGTAATTAAATCACTATTATCTATATTGATACACAAAGGTTGTTTAAATATAGTAGATATAACGGATGGTTATTTAACACATTCATCATTCGTACACATATTCATCAATCACGAAAACACGATCGCGAGAAATTGCACAGCGAAGGTAAAATGTGGGAGCTCGGGCCGCTCCATCTTTTTTATCGCTCAGTATTAATTATCAATTTTGCTGCTTGCCTTTTGGACTTTCGTTAAAAGAGGGCTCGCACCGCTAATTGATATCTAATCGTCAGGGGTCAACGAGTAATCGGGCAAAACAGTAGCCAAACGAACTGCAAAATTTATCTTTTTCTCATTCCTCGGCATCTTGCTCGCATCGAAGAGCATTTGCCTTATCGAGTTACACATAAATCACGAAAGGCGGCTGCTTATATCTCACAGTATACTGTATATGCGATCGAATATAAATTTAATGTTTTTTTTTTCTTTCGCATTGCATCGATAGCTCGCATATCGTTATTGTTTGCAGTAATAGTGAAGAAATAACTGTAAAACAGCTACTTGAGAGTACGATGTTAAAGTGCCAGATTGGCGGTTCATTATCGATCTGTAATTTAAAATCGATGACGAAATAAATGACAAATTGATATAACGGGAGATCGCATTAAAATTACAGAAATAATCGAACGCAAATGTTCTATAAATGAGCAACAAGACACATTGTGCGATGCAAAGTTTGTTATTTTTAAAACTGTGAACGTAAGAAGGTGACGAAATAAAGATTCATCCTTTCTGTCCTGAAGGTGTTTCGTCTGCCTCTGTGGATTTCGATATAGAATATGAGGAAACATTTTACGTCGGCATCGCGCACCAAGTATTTTGCGCTACTGAATAATATCCATTCGTGAATAATGCAAGTCAATTATTTGTAACTGAATATTTTTCATACTTCTTTTCGTTACGTAATTATTCATATAATAAAATTTTTATTTTAGACTTTTCCATTTAATGAGAAGAATAACCCAACAAAAATCGCAAATTTTGCACACGGTAACAAATTTTCAGGATTGTTTTCGGAAAAGCAATCTTTTCGACTTTCTATATGCCATCGAAAACTTAATTATAGTTTATTGTCACAATTGCCATATGAAATGCTATATAACGTTATATAATATTACAATATTGTGATGATTTATTTTAAAATTGTATAATTAAACTTCCCCCTCCCCTCCCCCCACCCCCTCTCCTCCTAAAGAACTAAAGGCAAAAATTTAAAAAAAAAAGGTTACAACTCGGAGTGTTTCTCTTTCAACATACTCGCTAAGAAATAACTATAGCTTACTATTACTCGCGCGCGATTTCATCACGGAGAGGCTCACGCCGCTCACTTTTCCAGCAATGGCCAGCCGAAGCTGCCCGAGTTCGAAACGAGTCGCGTGTCGCGATTATTGCTCTTTTATGGCGTTGCGGCAGGATGGTACGACGCGGTTCTCTCTGATCGATTTTCCGTTCGTTTCCCACGACACGTTTGTCCGTCAATCCGTCAGTATCTGCGGAAAACTCGATTGCGAGGAATCCCATGGCAACCTTAGGGGGTTATATTGGTCGCAGTCGAATCGTAATGGTCAAGCTTGGCCATCAGACTATAAGGTGCCAACAAAATATGTCTGAGAAGAAATCGTCGTCCGCTCTTCCATCTCGGTGATAGAAGAGGAGGCAGAAGAGGTGGGAGGAACCCGAGAGAGGGCTGGATTGCCGGGTCCAGGTGAATTATCCAGGGTCCGGGCGGAAAAAGGGACGAATATCGCCGATAAAACGCCGTCATGGGCAGCGATAAATTGCTGGCGTGGCAGCACGATTACTGCTGCGCCAGCTACGGAAAGTCCTTGCGAGAGTATAAGGTGGTGGCTCAACGGTCGCGTCGCTGCTGCTGCTGCTGCTGCTACTGCTTTTGCTGCGGCTGCGGCTGCTGCTGCTGCGGCTGCGGCGTCGGCGACGAAGCTGAGTCGGCTGTTATTCCGAATCTGGACCAGCGAGTGAATTTCTGCGTGTAATTAAGAGGAGCAAGCCCACGCGTTGCCGTTATCTGCGATTCGAGCGATCTTATTTATCGTGCTTGCTTTGGACGGGGTGACGTCCAAAATATCTATTATAGCAGTTTGAAAGAGTTGTTTCTCATTTAGTCCTAAGTAATGATGATAATTACGATGTGTTTATTTTTTAATTTTACACAAAACCGTGCGTTTTAATGTAAAAAAAAAAAAAAAAAAAAAATTAGACGTTACATTTGACACGTACTTGTATAGTCAATGAGAAATTTCTCTTTACGATGTAATTTCTTTATACTCTTCAATTATATCAACTTCTTTATCGATATATTATATTAATCGGAAATGATTGAAGATTACGCTGACATTCGTATCGTGCCCTCAAAATTTTTGATTGCTCGGTGTTGTTCAATTATTTCTTCTTTTAAACCACTTCCTAACACTATGCTGTACACATATATATTTAACAAGAGAATATTTACATATCAACATATAAATATTATTATTTGTGCTCTGATGCTAACAGATTTCTCTCTTGTACGATCGTGATGGTAACGATGCGATTTTAGATTTGATTAAATCGATAAGAGAGCATTTGTATCGCTTATTATTCAATTCAGTTATTTCTTCCTTTAAATGACTTACTGATATTATACTGTATTATCAATAGTATTATATTGTATATACATTTAACAAAAAAATATTTACACCTTGAAATATACACATTATTACCTGTACTTCGGTACTATATAGGAAAATTTTTTTTTATTACAACTTAATAGTTATGATGCGATTTTAGATTTGGCAAAACCGATAATATTCGTATCGATTTTAATTGATTTTGAATATTATTTAATTACTTTTGTCTTTAAATAATTTTCTGACACTGTACTGTATTATGATATTATATTACGTATATATATTTATCAAAAAAATATTTACAACATACTAACATATAATTATTTGTTCTTCGACGTTAGATGAGAGAACTTTCTCTCTCTCTCTCTCTCTCTCTCTCGTACGACTACGGTGATGATGATGATGATGACGGGATTTTAGATTCGGTAGAATCGTCCCTTCGATCAATACGAAAGGTTCGTTAATAGCGAATGCTGCGTGTCGCGCCGTCCTTGGACAGTTAGGCCGCACATCGGATTGCTGCACCGTGTGACGTGCGTGTGCATGGACTAAAGCTCACGATAACATCCCCGAACGAGCTTGCTTGTGCCTTTCTCCATTATTATCCTTATGACATGCAGATTGCGCATTACACGCGGTACATCACTTTGAAGCGCATAATGCATCATGTATATATACGCGAGTGCCCCTCACAACCCTGCACTGTGCGAAGCATCGCGCATTTCTCTCTCCGGGTCAATTTAACGTTTCATCTACAGCAATTAGCTCTACCATCCTTTCTCTACAAAGATGGAAAAGAAACTATTAAAGAATGTTACAACACGTGCGGGTTACACGTACCTACATATTATATATCTCGAGCTCTCTGAAAGAAAAATACCATTACTTATACGCTGTAGAGATGAACTGAAAACAATATCAGTTTTCTTTCGATATAAAGGAAACGACCTTTTTCATGTTACTATAACGATTAAGAATTAAAAAACGTGATGCGCTATGGGATAAATAAGCAAGCAACTGTTAATAGTTAATCGTTTCCCTAGTAGCCTATTAGTTAGTGGAGTCGATTCTGCTACAACTATAATCGATCTCATTTCCACTTGAAACTCAATATAATTGTCGAGGTAGCGCGAGCGATTTGCACGTAAAATATCACCGCGAGACATTATTACGCGGAACAATTCGCCGGATCCACGCGTATATATCAATGGATCCGATATCGTCGTTGTCGTCGTTAGTAATCTGCCGGTAAACTCACAAGAGCGACACGCGGAAAACACGCCGCGGATAATGCCACGAGTCCGCGAGAGAGTTCAAAATATCCGGTCCACACGCGTGTACGTTTATTACGCCTCGCGCGTTTCATTCTTCCTCCCTGTTTTCGTCTCTCACCCCCCCCCCCCTCCTCTCCTCTCCTTCTCTAGCGTAGACTAACCCCGTGCATACACACTCGCGGACACACGCTTTTCGACATACACACTCGGCTACGTGCGAACTTCCATACATGTGTGTACTCGCGCGCTATATATAGACTTCGAAGGGAGGGGTTTGGGGGTTAGCATGACTCCCTGGCATTGATCGTACTACCACCCCATGAGCAACCCCTAATAACACCCTCCTGCTGTTCCCCAGTTCCCGCCTCTCTCTCTCTCTCTCTCCCCCTCCTCTCCCCCCTTTTTCTCTTCGTCTCCTTTCTCTTTCTCTTTCTCACTCCTCTCCCTCAGTGCCGCCGCCCCCTCGCTCCAAACTGCGCCCTTTGCTAACCCAATCTGAGACCCCTGCAGGCGGCGATTCTCAACCGGCGGTTCCATACGATACGATACGATGCGACGAGACGCGACGAGACGCGACGAGACGCGACGCGACGCGACGGCGACGTGCCGAGCTGAGCCACGCGGGCCAGCTGGCCGGTCAGCTGATTCCCAGCGGCGCGGCACGATGCGGTGCGGTGCGGAGCAAAGCGGAGCGGTGCGGTGCGGTGCGAAGCGGCGCGTCGGGACGCCCATTAGCCACGCGAACTAAACTAAAGCCATTAACTCCCGCGGCTTAATAACGGGCGAAGCCACCCACGGCGACCTGTTTGCAAATCCCGTGGACTCCGACGGGTTGCGACGAGATATCGGCCACGCCGCGCCGATGCCGCTTCCGGCACGAGCACGTGGGGTGTCGTACGATGCCGACCTGAGTAATCGGACGCGGCCTGACCCCTTACCTTAACCCTTTCAGGCACGCGGCGGTTAGCGGTCGATAAACATGCGTCAAAAGTAGAAAGTATGAGAGGAATATAATTATGCTAGGAAAAGAAAATAATCTCACGAATATTATTTCAATTCGAAATAAATTATCTCTGAGACGGAGAGTATCACTCTTGCGCATTATTCCAACTTTGATTGTATTATGTATAGGTATATGTTACATACTCGTAAATATATATTTAAAAAAAATATACTAAATCTTAATACATATTTTTTTAATAGTACTAACTATTTTTATTTAAACAGTAAATAAATATTTACTCATTAGAAAAGTGATAATTGATCCTTAGTACAAACGATGATTTTCCTTGATTACACACGATGGTCGTTCGTGTCCCAGTTTAATTTTCATCACTTTAAATATAGAAAAATTATTAAGTGATTTTTACATATACTTTAACATCTTTAGAAAATATTTGTAAGGAAAATATTTGTGTGTTTTACAAAAATGTATATATAAATGTTACAAGTAATTACTTGATATATGTATGCTAAAAAAAAAAAGAAATGTAAAAAGATACGAATGGACCCAATCGTGTGTACCAATGTCTATTCTACAATAGTTGTAGTTTGCAAGAATTGACCAATCATTCGAATATGAAGAGAATATTTAATTATGATCAGTCAGTTTTTGCAACTATAATCACTGACAATTACGCTTACGACTATTGTAGAATGCATTAAGGTTAAATTAATATAGTTCTTATATCGAATAAATACGTTCACATTTAGTTAGTAAATATTATATTTAAACAAATATTTATTAAAGTTCAGTACATTCTTGTACTGATACTAATTTTTTAATAATTAGCGAAGAACATGTTTATTTATAAAAATTTATTGAATGCTCGACAGAGAAAACTAGCTATTGATTAGTCCATATGCAAGTAAAATATTATTACGTTGGAGAAGTAAACAGATTCTCGAAAGTCTAAACTTTCTCCGAAATGTCTAAACTTTCAGGAAGAGTCGTGGACTTATCGCGTAAACGTCCGATGCCGAGCATCGATGAGAACAAGTCGTCGCGCAAGATAACCGCACGGCTTCGGATCGATACTCGTGCTGCCAATGTTATTTTAGTAACTAACGATGAATTATGTCCGTCTTTTGCAATCGAAAAGAGTAACGTACTACCTGAACGTAAATTTCGTATAAAACTTATGATTCGTACAAGACTTATGAGATATCCTTACACACATGTATACAAATTTGCCAAATTAGCTTTAAAAAATCTGTTTTGAAAATTTCTTTTTCTTTGTTTAGTTAAAACACAATTCTTAAGAAAACTCAAATCACTTTTGTCGAAAAGAGAAATTACTTACAAATTCTTACGGGGAGTTGAATATTTTATATCCGACGAATCGAATAATTTCCTGATTAACAGCTCTATCTTATCTGTGTTGAATGTTTATGATAGCCTAGCAGTATTAGAAGCGCACTGAATAAATTCGCATTGAACTAGTCACCTCAAGTGCAACGAGAGAAAGGTTTTCTCTTCAATAGAACCTAAAAAGATAATTTTAGAACGTATCTCATCGTAATATTCGTAATAAATGTTTTCATTCATTAAATAGCGATGCCTTCACAGAACAATGTCGCTAATTTTGGTGTATTATACGAGATATAGACGAATGTGTTTCGTCAGCAAAAGTGTTTGTGAAAATATTATACATTATAGAAATGATAACAGAAAAGAAAGTTAAGATGAAACAGGATTGATAAATCCCTTTTGGATATTTCATTATCAAATTCTACACGAGAAGAATGAAGTATCTAAAAAAGATAAATTTCATTGCTAAACGCAGATAATCTAAAAATTAGTTATACTGAAAAAACTTTTGTCGTGGCTTATCAAAGTACAATAATTGCAATAATTACAAGTTACAATAATCTAGTAATCAATTTGAGTCCAGTCCTCCCTTTATTATTTTGAAATAAATTTTGTTCTCATATATTTAGCTAAATTTTTAGATGTTTCAGTAAAACCTTTTCTTATCGTGTTGTTTCTGAGAGTACAGAGTCTTGAAAAATATTATAAATAGCAGGCCTCGTGCCTTTCGAACTGAAGCGCGCGCGTGCGAGAGACTGGCTGGTTCTTTCATTCGACGGATTAGTTCCGTATCGGCGGAATGATCTGTCACGATCCTCTCCCCGGATTCGAAAGACGAACGGGGATGCAGGAAGCCGTGCAAAAATTCTGGCGGGCAATCCGCACGCCCGCGACGTGGTGCCGTGCGACGAATTAATTAGTTCGATCGTGCGGCACGTCTTGAATGAAAAGCCGGGCGTTACATGTGCGCAGGCCGAGGTTATTGCACGACGGCACTCTACGAGCGCTACGTGCCTCGCGTTAAATTACCTTATCGGACTAAATTAGCGCGATTCAATTCCGTCTTACGAAGTCGCGGCCGATTCGTCAAGCAGCGTGTACTTGTTTCCGATGTGTCCGCTGATATTCCGGAAGCGATCCCGTCTCGTTACGTCAGTTTACGTACCACGTGACTATTTAACTGTTTATTTCACACGACGAAATTGCGAGTATTACTAAATGAAGTAAACGTGCGTGTGTAAGAACTTTTTTTTAAGAAAAAATAAGAATTCAGTTTTATTCTTAAGTAAATTTTTTACGACTAATGTTTTAGAAGAAGATTCATTTGTTGAATATGCGCATTAAAATAACTTGTGCTTAAATCTATAAAAATGTCTCTGCTGTGATCTTTCAGTTTTGTTTGCTAACGCTTCATTTTATATTTATATTATAATTTTGCGGGAGTATCTAAAAATTCAGCTGTTTAATTTCTTAAATGCAGAATTAATTTTATTTGAGCTCATCAAAATAATTAGATGTGTGAACGCTCTAACTATGGTATGCTAGAATGACAAAATTTTTTACAGCATTGTTTATCATACTTGAGCTTTATAATAATTATTTTGATGGTGGAACAAAATTACTTTCGGCAGATCTGTATGTAGTAAATTTTTAGATACTTTAGTAACATTAATTTTTCTATGTAAAATTATTATTAGTAATACGTCACGTCGAACAATCGTTTTTAATCGAGCGATACAGCGAACGGGACGAAAGATTTGTCCACGCGTCCCGTCATTCCCCAATAAACCGTACACGACAGTGGGTTACCCCTGCTACCCTTGAGATCTCGACTCACCCCTAGCAAATCTGATTCGCGCGCGCGCGCGCGCGCGCACACACACATACGCGTGCGTGTGCGTGTGCGACAGTGACGTGTCCCATGGCATCGATTCTCCAGAGACGAGAAAGTCCAAGTTCTTTCCCGACGCGATCGATCTTTGGACGAGGTGTATTTTCTCGCACATGAAATAAGGAAATCATTCCGAACTTCCTCTCGATCTGATCTGTTAGCCATTCATAATTATTCATTTAGTTGATTATTTGTCAGATTTATTTCCAATCAATTATCGATAAACATCTCAATTTATTCAATTGATTTTACTTTTACATAAGTGAAATTTGCATATCTATCAATCTATATATTTATTTATTATTTATTGCAAAATTAGACGTTTATCTATCTATGCAGTTTTTAAAGCTTTCTCGTGAAAAATATAGATTTCGAGGAATGTGTTCAAGTAAATTATCTTATCGATCACGTCGAACAAAGATTCAAAGGAAGCGTCTTATCTCTCGTTCATTCGCCGAAGGCCATTGTCTATCGAGATTCTGATTTGTTGAAATCCAATATTTATTGCAATATTTTATTTAAAACCGAAAAAAAGAGAACATAAGAATCAAGCGCGGTAATTGTGCGCAATAAATAATTATTACTCAACAAATTAATTTGATACATTAAATATTGTATGCTATTTCCTTACTTGTTTCGGCTCATTTTTTTAACCTTTTTCAATGAACACACGGACGAAGATATAAATATTTTATTTACTTTAAAATTAACTCTATCTAGCTCAACGACCGGTAAAAAGAATTATCTCGCGTCATCATTTGTGTTACACCGGATGTTTAGCACTGATATCGCGATGACATCACAAATCCGGTGGAAAATCCCAGAAATCTTTCCGCGGTAGATTCAATAGAACTCGAATAAAGCAATAATGTATACTTTTGCAATGTCGAGGAACAAGTCTGTCTCTCAGTCTCTAAGACGCATGTACATTAGCAATCCGCGCAATTATCATTCTCGCATTATCGCAACGTTTTACGTGTACTCTGTTTATCTTTGTCTCTCGCTGCAACTAAGTGCGTTCTAATTAGCATAGCGATTTACAAGGTTACCAATACGCGGAAGAAATCGTGGCACGTGAAGGTCGATATTACGAGTTCGGGGAAAAGTCCGACTTCTTCCGACTTGCACCAGGCATCAATAGAGAGCTCTAGATTTACAAAAGTATGTAAACAATTACCATGTTTGACTTAATAATTGTATATTAAAGAATTACTAAGCGCTTTCTTTTTTATGAGACGATAGATGAATTAGGTAAAAAATGACAATCGAAATAAAAGAAGCAACCAATAGGATAACGCGATTGTCGGCATTCTCTAGATAAAAGAAATGCACTATTTTTGTAAATCTGGAGCTCTAAGGCCGATATTTATAGTTGATTCTTATATTTGAAACTGCCTTAACCCTCACCGTGTATACGAGGGTTATTTGTGTCCAGGCGATTTTTAAAATTATGAATATTTTGAAAACAAATGAATACATTTCTGAGTACTGTTCTATTCTTAAAAAGAACTGTGGGATAGAAAAAGACAGTGTTCTTGCTGTGCAGTGGATATTCAAAATTGAGCGCGGACACAAAATGACTTCCGTATATATTCAACGCATATTTGTTGTACAAATAAGAAATGATTTTTTTTCGTGTTTCTTGATTATTTTTGTAAGTAAAATACATATATATAACGACAAAATTTTTATTCAGTGTTATCTTAGAATAAAAATGGCAAATCACTTTGCAGAAGAGATGTTATGATTTCTTTGTTCTCTTATAATGTCTCGTATGTATTTTTTATTTATAAGTGTCTTTTTATTTGAAAATGTATGAGATTATAGATTTGAATAAAAAATGAATTTTTTAAAGTAAAATGTCAATTTTTCGTAGGAATGCTTACTTTTATAAGTTTGAAAATTGTAAGATTTTATGTCCCGAATTTAATCATTTAAGTTATTATTAAAAAATTAATTTTTTTATATATTTTTTTTAAATTAAAATATGAACTTTGAACTATATTTCCTTTTTTTAGTTTAAATTTCACGATTTGATCAAAAGTTACAAATTTTTGAACGTACCACTACTATACTAATTTGTGTTTATATTTTCGCAAAAATAAAATATTAAAAAAAAAATAAACAGATTTATTAAATTATGTATAAATCTTTCATATAGAACAGTTAAGGAAACTATATGAATTTTTTCATATTTTTTGAACCACTTAATTCATTAAAAAAAAATACGCCGGACATGAATGACCCCCATATACACTTAATGGGTACTAAAAAACGTATACACGATAAGGATTAAGATGTCATAAGCTAATCAGAGGGTTGCATTAGCATTTTCAAGCATTACTTAGCTTAAAACGCTCTTAAAATAAGATCGCCCTAAGCATCAGGTGATCTCTCGATCTCTCATAATAATCTTGTATTCGATAGACATCTAGTATTTACAATTTTTATTCCGAAAAGAAACGTTCGATCTTTACTTCCTCTTCTTTTCCATTGGAACGTTACGTTGCGGAATCCGCGCGTCACGCGAAATGTCGCGTATGAACGCGTAATGTGCTAAATGTAGTATCGATTGTGGGCCAAACGTAATCCCGAAATTCGTTACCGGAAGTGCGGCGCGTTCGGACTCTCTGTGTTGCCTCTCTCTGGAATATTCTGCGTACTCTTGTTATTAATCACCGCACCGCGCTCGCTTCTTAATGATCGCTCGTCCGGCCTCGGGGCGCGAATATGCGCTCAGTACACACCGGCCCGGGCATTCCGAGCACTAAATATTATCAACGCGACGTTAATTATCCTCCGGTTAACCAACTGTTACTCTACGAATGACCGGGAGCCGATCCTCGATGATTTGCATCGATTAAGGCATCTAACAATATCGTCTCTTGTTTCAGGAATACAGATGGAAAAAAAAAAGATCATAAAAAACATTGTGCGGATGATTTATTTTGTGATATGAGATAAATATTTTAAAAATCTTTAATCTTAAAATTAACCGAGAGAGAGAGAGAGAGAGATGAATCGTTTGATTAAATAAATTAATAGATCACTATAATGAAGCGATAAATATAACGGTCTCAAGTGAGACAAAAAATACTGAATAAATTTACGTTTATGTTTGTCATTACAAAATTATTGCAATCAGTTTGTCGTTGTATTGGCTAATTCGTGAAAATTGCTTGCTATATCGTGTAATATGTTTGATAATGTTATAATTGATTCGTGACATTAAATTATCGGTGTCTGGATGATCGCCAACAATTGTACTGACAGAATAAATACAACGACCTTCGCATCATTATTGATTTGATATAGCGTTATTTTACCAAACAGCTGAGCGGCTGAACTTTCGTCGATACACGTTTTCAGATCGTATACGCGCTATTAAATAAGAAATTGGTTTTAAAGGCCTTCATATTCGTAGGTAATTTTATATATCAAGGTTTTAGGTTCTTATATCTAATTTAAACTATTAAATCGCTTACTTCTCTGTCTTATGTCCGTTTCTACTAATACACTGGAAAAAGTCTGGTTATTAATTGGAATTCTGGTTAAAAATGAATAAAAAGCAGAATTTTCTGATTGAATCTATTATAATTCTGGTTGAGAATTTAAATTCTGATCGATGTGACCAGAGGTCTTCTGGTTCGTTCATTTTTAACCGGAAATTTTTCTTAGTTTAGAGGAGTTTTAATGTGTTTTACATTTTTTTTATTTTTTCCTAAAATAAATTAAACCGAAATTAAGCCTAACTTCTACATTGATAAAAATTGGACAATAGAGAATCGCCTAAATTCCCTCGATGAAAAACCGTTGTACGTATATATAATAAATATGCTTGAGAAATATTTTTTAGCAGTGACTATACTAATAAGACAAATCTGAATCTTTGAATTTTCGAATATCGAAAATGTTGAATTCAGAATTTGCGGAAATTACTATTATTTACTTAAATTAATAATTATTTTAATACGGTAATGTATTAATACTATAATTATTTTATAAAATTCAATAAGAGTAGTAGTATCAGGTTTCAAGGAATAAATCGTTTTTATAAAAAATCTATTGAATTTAAGTCACATTTGGCTGTATTTTCATATCTTTCGATATAATTATTTTATTATAATAATGATCTAACAACATTCTTATTCCGGAAAATTCACTTTGACGACACTAAGCGAATAAGTATGGAACAATTTTTTAAGAAAGTCGATTAAAAACTGGCATTGCGTCAAACCCTTCGAGGCTGTGCTGTTTGAAACCTCCGCTTCCGTAACGCGATGCATTAAAGGGACTGAGAATGGCGTGGTCGTGGTGAAAGTCGTAAACTACATTTCGCGAATCTATGCCACGTCCGAGCGCGTTTTGTGGCGTGCACATGCTCGAAGAGGATGGGGGTAGTGCCGACCTAGGGGTAGTGTGTAGTCGCACCCCTCGGGGCGCCTTACGAAAATTCGGGCGCACAATGTAGCAACGCGACGCAACGCGACGCGATACAGCGATGGGGAGAGGAGGTCGCGTAATGCATGCATGAAACATTCGCGACGTACACACACGAAAATAACACGCTAGACACAGCACGCCTAACATGAGCGATCGGTTTGATCTGACAGATCGTTGCCTGTCCCCAGGAGGCATACTCCAGCCTATGGATACAACCAACCGGACTACAGGATCCACGAGTTGAACAAGAGGTTATCGCAGCGCTCGGAGGTGAGTACACTTTCCAATTTATTTCTCTTTTTTTTCACGGTTTTCCATTTCTACGTATGATTGCGTATTTGTGATATTCGAGAATCTAGCGAGTCCACTCGCTCTTCGTCGCGTCGATCCTTTGCACGATTTCATTGTTCGATTCATTCTTCGCGATTCTATGTTCGATGCGCAATCGATTCGATAAATTACTGACGGTATAATTTACCCACAAGCGTGTAGAATCAGTTTTGTAAAAATCAGTCTTAAAATTAGTTCCGTAAAAACGGAATAAAAAGTTGAAACGAGGTTGGATACCATGTACTAAAGTCGATTGCGTTTAATTGTAAAATATATAGATATCGTTCTTGATTAAATTAAAAATCTTGTCACTCGAATCGCGACTCGAATTGCGGGAACCTAAAATTCCTGATACTTAATAGACTACGCGATGGTTTTGTCAATTTTCCGATTACCGCATGAACAAAGGGGATGTATATTTTTTTTGTTGTAAAACCTGGAAAATAAATACTCCTTTGAAAAATATTCGTGATACTGAAATGGTCAGCGCGACAAAATTTACGGTATGCTTAATCGAATGCGCTATTTATCGCAATTCGAGATGTCGTTATTTTGATAAAGGTTATTGCACGCCGCTTTGTTTAATCGTGTTTGCTAAATCGTTCGTTCGTAATTTTCGTTTGTGTTGCAGAAAAGCTTATATGACTTTAAAGTCAACTGTTCTGTTATATTTATACGAGAAATATAGTATATCGAGAAAGATTCTAAGTTTCAAATTCATAATTTCAATGAAATTATTTGCAAAAAAATGTATAATTCGCGGAGAGATTAATTAATGAAAGCAATAGAAACAAGCGTATAGCTTTGATCAAACTTCACAATTGTTCCGCTTTCAGTAGAGACATAGGGATCAATGACAAGTGTATATTGACGTGGAAAATGTTTTTATTCGAAACGTATTATAGCAAATTTCTTCCTTCGAATTTCTGTTCGCGCGGCTTTTTGTTACACTATAAAATTATCTGGCCCATATTTTTTTCCCTCCGGCAGATAAACCTGCCTCTTCTGTAAGATCCACGATAATGGCGATAAGATATGATCCATGGAACACGCATTGTTGTTCGCGCACATGTCGTTTTATTCGTGTCGGTCGATTTCGAATCGTTGAAAATTAATCGAGGCTACTTGCGAAAGAAAACTGTATTGCTATTGCGCGTCGTAAGTTTATTCTTGCTGTTAAAAAAAATTACGATTATATACAATATATATATATATATATATATATATACAGGGTGTATCATTTTAATTGACGCATTAAAATATCTCTTGAACAATACATTTTAAAGAAAAATGTTTGAGACAAAAGTTATATGGTTTGGAGGGGAACATAAGATGATGCTACTGGTTTGATTTTGGAAAGTTGTTTGAAGGTCACGTCAAAGGTCATTATCAATTTCTTAGATGGAATTCCATATATTTCATTGCATATTTTTGTAGCTTACCTCGAGAGCTTTCCAAAACACTATAATTAAGTTCATTTTAATGAAGTGCTTTTCGAGTTATAAGGCTTGCAAGTTACAGCACCGCCGGCATTAAGCATTACCGAATATAACTTTTGTCTGACATTTTTTCTTTAAAATGCATTGTTCAAGAGATATTTTAATGCGTCAATTAAAATGATACACCCTGTATGTATATATATATATATATATATATATATATATATATATATAATACATTATATATATCTAGGAATATTATCAATCGATATATTTATAGAATTAATTAGATTAAAAAGAATAATTGAAAAGAATAATTTAATACTAAGTATTTAATTAAAATTAGCTTTAAAAGTAACAATAAGAATATACAATATACAAAAAAAATATTTTTTCATAATAACTAAATACATTCTGCGATATTACAATAACTCAGAAATATGATGGAATCTTGCAATCATTTTGGATACAAATACAAATCTTTACATTTTGCGATACTTGTATGCATATTCCACAAGTCCTATACACATTCACACACATACACACACGTCGAAAATTATTCTTCATCAATGATGCGTAATTTACGACAGGCAGCGATGGCCATATATTCCTTTTTGAAGGTTTGATACTTCGGAGTAATGGTCAATATGTCATTAGGATTGAATAATGCGAGAAAAAAAAGGAAACGCCTGAGGTTAATGCGTTCTAATGAGCCTCCGCTTCTAGCACTGCGTTCATTAATCTTCGACTCGCGGATGGACAACCGGTCTTCTTCCCTGGGAGGTCTCGATAAGCGGTCCGAATAAATTCTTCGGTTTCTGTCGTTAGCATCGCATAAGAGTAGCAGCAAACGATGTGGTAGACTGTCAGCGTCTCTCAAGATTGTACGCGTGCCAACACGAAAAACTTCACCGCGTGTTTAGACGAGCAGACTCGGAGCGGATTCTCACCGACGGACACTTTGCGTGACTTTTTAAGTTCTTATTTTCGTTATTTTTTTCGATTTATAGTTTGTTTTAGATTTTATTATTACGTCAAACCTACTAAAGTAGATATCCGAGTGAGATTCTTATTATTATTTTTCGACATCTTTTAATATCTCCCGTCAGCTTTAAATTTCATGTAAATTGCACGTTCTACGAGAGAAACACATATATAGATTCTTTTTCCATGCATCTTTCCGTGGAAAGGACGATTTTATTGAAGTATCTAAAAATTTAGCTAAGTATACAGATCTGAAAATAATTTTCTTTGGATCGTTAAAATAATTATGTAGAATGCTCTAGCGTTTATGATAATATTGCAAAAATTTTTAACATTCTAGCAATCAGTTTAAACATCCTATATAATTATTTTGTAACTGTATAGTTATTTTGATGAAAAATAAAATTATTTTGTCAAATTTGTCATGTTAAAAAATACAATACAATGTATATTCTATCGAAAGAGTAGAGAGAGAGAGAAGGGGGGGGGATAGAAAAATTCTTTTTTTCAATATCTTCGATTATTTTGAAAACATTTTTCTCTTTCTTTCCCCACAATTATAAATACATAAATCAATTCGTCCGGCCATGTCTGAAAAGTATGGGAGTGCGATTCGTAATGAAAGGAGACATTTTTTCCCAGTCGAGTTCATATACCACAACAATCATCTCGGCGAGTGCAGAGCTATTCGGGAAATTTCGTTTTTCTCTCTTTGGTCATTTTCGCGTGCGACGCACAGGGGATTGGGCGTGTGCGAATTATATTTTGCTGGCACTAGCATATATGAAAACGAGAGAGAGAGAGAGAGAGAGAGAGAGAAAGGGAGCGTGTATGTCAATATATACGCATGTATACATGTGGACCGCATCGATCGTTACGACGCGCGACGGGAGAAAGAAAAGGTCAGAATCGAACCGGCGTATTGCAATTGCTTTTACTTATGCATACTCGAGCTATATATTCTGCGTACTCGACCCGAATTCACGTTTGGGTCGTCAACATAAGTAATATTGGCTTTTTCCTTTCTTTTTTTTTCACAAAGAAGAATTTTTTTATTCGTTCCTTTAATCTTTTGCTATTTGCGTTTATCAATTTCATTGGTCTTTCTTGAAGCAAACGCCAATTTTAACTAACAAATTACTGCCATCAGTGGTTGAAATCCAGCTGTCCGGATAGCGTTTGTGCGCGTTCAACAAGCAGAACGAAATCGCGTGGTGCACGCCGATAGATCAAAGCGAAATAAATTCTTCGTTAAAAAACATTTACATACACTATCGAGATATTAATGCACGCGTGAAAGTGGCGCCTCTCGGTAAAATTACGACGTGTCGTATGGCGGTTAAAATGAGCGCAAAGAGAGTTAACGTGCCTGCTTGTAAGCTGCTCGCGTTTATGCCACCTTTTAATGCCACGGCGTTGGTTCGACAAGCCAATCGGACACTCTTGCACGCAGTGCCACTTTTATTTTATGAATCGTGCCGACGGCGATTTCGAATGAGGAGCGTAAAAAAAAAAAAACGGGCGTTTTTTTTTTTCACCGTGGCGATGTAACCGAAGCGCCATTACGCCACGGCTATCGGCCACCAAAGATTGCAAACCCCGCGCAATCTCTTTGCCCGAAACGAATCACCGGTGATCGTTTTTGCAGTAAACGCGTTGTTTAATTGTAAACCGGAGGTTGCGGTTAAACGCGTCCGTCGGGGAAAATTGTGGGAAAATACGGTCAACGCGGCGCGTTAAGCTCAAGGACCACAGCGCGAATTTTGCCCCAAAAAATATGTATTTCAAAGAAATCTATCGATAGTTAAAAGAAATACTTCAATTAAATATAACGAGTTATCGAAACGAAGAACAAAGCTCTTTTAATTTTCAGCAATTTTGCGTACTAAAATTAAAAGGAAAAAATATATATGAATTTCTCTCGGAAATATCGCGACCTTTCTTTCATCTAGCACGCGATCACGATGAGCGGCTTCACAAACTGCAGTTGTAATGATTGTACACATTGTGAGTCACACGGTGCTTATGCGTTTTAACGCGTGCGTTCCACGACGACAGGTGCGTGTACAAGACGCTTTTAAACACGATCGCGTAAAGTTGACAAGAGTAAACGAGGCATGAAACATCGCAAAGACAGCGGTCCAAATTTCAGTGTTACAATCCTTTCGAATCGTGTCCGCCTTTGGCACAATTTCACTTCCTCCCTTCATTTTAGTCTCGATCGCGCTTGACTAACGATGTATAATATTTCAAAATTAAACGAAATTTTCTACAAAAGATTTCAAATTATACAAAATTTAATTCTTCGATTTGAATTGCTCTAAACGAAAATTTAATTGAGTCACTTTTGCTATTTTGATGTGGAGAATTAGATGTTTTGTGATAGCTGTCCTAAATTCTATTTTTTTTAAATCTAACACTTGTTAAATTTTAATTGGAAACTTAATTTGTTAGAAAATTCTTCTTATTTATAATTTAAATTTGATGAATGATTGTACATGTGCGTTAAAAATTGATTCCGGTCTCGATCATTGCACAACTATTCTATTTTTGTATGCAACATACTTCTATATTCTTAAACTTGCTACTCAGTCACATACCTGCTCTTTTTGTTTCGTACTACTTTCTTGTAAGACACACGTTGTTATCTATTTTTCTTTCATTTTTCTTTATAAGTTTTTCTTTATATATTTTTCTTTGCATTTACTATTTATTGTATATACTTATATATCAAATATAATATCTTGAGGTTTACTGCTCTTCCTCTGCTTCCTCTCTCTCTTTAGGACGAAATAAATTTTACTCTACTCTCTCTCTCTCTCTCTCTCTCTCTCTCTCTGCCCTCTATTTTGCCTCGTCCTCTTTTCATTTTTCGTGTTTTTCGTCCAGCCTCTATTCCCTCGCGCACGTGGACACACGCGTGCACACGCACACGCCTGCATTCGTTCGTGAAGTTTAGCAAACGACATGGCGTGTCCTATGGTCATAAATCATCTTTCCTCGCGCTATCGTCGCATCTCGTGCGTTGTCAGCATGCGTTTGCAAGGTTCACCACCGTTTCTTCCGCTGCTTCCGTCAGCTCCGTGCTAACGCCGCCGCAGAGACGTTCCCATACATAAAAGAATATCTAAAGTATTGGACCATTGTTGGCCGTCCTTCGATTTATAATACCACTGACGCTGAAATAATGAAAAATTGATTGATTCGTGATTAAGATATAATCTGAAAGAGAAAAGACAGGCTAGATATTCAGCGGATGTTACGAATGCTAGCACGCGAATTATTTGCGTATACTCGTTAATGTTATAGTAGGTATTTGTAAATATAATATAGCTGTTTGTAATTGAGATCAAGTCAATGATTAAGTATATATATATATATATATATATCATCAAATATATATTAGTGATTAGTGGAGGGCAAATAAAGAATGACGTGGTTAAAATGAAGAGATTAAAATGAAAAAGCTTGCTCTAAATTATCTAAAACTATTGTACTTAACAAGTTACAACAAACGATAGGCAAAATTTTATATATAAATCTTTTTAGTAATTTTATTTTCTTGGGAGAAATCTTGGAAATGAAAATCCAACAAGAATCGATGATAGAGACATCATTTAAGATTGAAATGAGATTATAAAATCACTTATTTTTTAGATGCTTAGAAATTAAAGAATATCAATCGTGAAGTTCAATGCAACGTTTTTTTATTGTATTATCTAAAGCATCTACAATAAGATTTTAAGGAATAAAACTTAAGTTTTATGCATTAAGAAATTGACCAATCATAGTCGAGTGTTCTCCTCACGTTCGATTGTGATTAATCAATTTCTTACGGCTTAGAGTTTAAAGCTTGAGTTTTATGCTTTAAAATTTCATTGTAGACGCCGCTTTAATAAAAAATTAATACTTTTGATTTTTTTTAATTTATTGTTTAAAATATGTATATTATTTCCTCTATTACATTGAAATTTTATAATAAATTGTTAACAGCATGAGACGTCGAGTGAGACTCAGTGCGATTGACTCGCGATCAATATAGATCCGGATTTAATCTAACCTGCGTTTACGTACGCAATTTTTCGTGTTTAAGGAAGAAAATAGTTCCATTTGGTGATTAAGAAATCTTTTGATTACCAACACCGTTCAGATCTGGCTAAATTGTAGAGCTCATACGTATATCAGTGGATATATATATATGGATCCTCCAAGCTGGGGGTTGGACATTAGACTAACAACTTAATTCTGGAAAAAAAACCATTGTTACTGAAAGCTCAGAAGCCTTATGCTCCACACAGGAGTTAAAGGAATATACATATGTGTGTGTGTATATATATATATATATATGTATGTATTTTTTTTTTAACAGCATAGTTACAAGCAAGTACTGTTTTCTGACAATTTGGTATGCCTTATTTTTATCTACGATTTAATTAATTATTTAATAAATTTTTAATTGTTTTTACGTTTTGTTTAGCAAAATTTTAGAAAGACTAGGAAATTTATTTTTGACCATCCAAGGGGGGAGGGAGGTGGAAGCCTAATCCTTAACCAGGAATACATTAAATATCTACGGGAAACATGATAACGATGATCGATGAATGAAAGAGGAACAAAATATAATTGGCATTCTTCTTGAAAACAAGAAGAAAGAGACCACATTTTATCAATATATAAGAAGGATGAAAAGACATGACGTACTCGTGATCGCAGAAATAATTAGCGTGATCGCAGAATATGTTTAGGCAAAATTTTGTGTGTTAATTTAAACGGCAATTAGCGCCGTGTAAAATGCCATCCAGTTCAAGATTCGCTGACCGTTCACCTTGAATCACTTATGAAATGAATTTCGACGTCGATTCAACGCTTGATTCTAATCCAGTTGCATTGACCCCATTACTGAACATTATATGTGCTGCGTATCAATAATAATAACGTTATAAATATGTTACGACAATATAATGTTAACAATAACGTTAAAATCATTGTGATCGTTAGCGCTTTTGCATCGCTGTTTATTATTTTTAGACGTGTTATATCAATCGAAATGAATGGAAATATTAATTTCGATGCGTAAGAGAATTTATTAGCGATCACTGGAATACTGCTCGCAGTATCTTTACGCGGTCGATAGAAAGGACGAGTAGGAGAGGAGGCTGCTAAGTGTACCGTTACTGCAAAGTTTGGCGTAGTTCTGCCTACGCCGAAAGTTATTTAGACGAAGACGAAGAGGAACAGCGAGAGAGAAATGCGAGAAGAGAAAGAGAGAGCCACCGATTTAATCGAGAGCGAGAAAACCGGCTACAATAAAACAAAGAAAAAGAGCTAGCCTGGCACGGATATAGGAAGAAGCAACGACTGTAGTCAGCAACACAACGACTGCTTTTCGGTCTCGCGAGTACGCGCTTAAGAATTCATATTCCTCCATTCCTTTCGCGCGGGAAAGAAAATTCTCCGTTAATCTAACATGGAACGAGTAGAATCACGATCGATTTAAATATTTGATACCCGGATTAATTGTGTGTAAGCAGAAATCGGGAGATTGAGTGGATTAGCAACTTGGCTAAATAATTGGCTGTTTTTTTTTTTTATGTATACACGATGAAGTATCCAAAAATTTTTTGCTGAAGCATCATAAAATTTAGCTAAATACAAATTTGAAAATAATTTTGTTGGACCATCAAAATATGTAATTACTTAGGAATCTCAAGCATGATAAGCGATACTGGAAAAAGTTTTGACATTATACTAATCAATTAAGCGTCCTACATAATTATTTAACAGTTCAACAAAATTATCTTTCGATCCATATCTATCTAAATTTTAGACATTTTATTTTTTATGATTTCATTTATATAATATAAACAATGAATAAAAACATTAATTATTACTAATCAAAACTACTAATGTTGAGTCATTGACGCAACCGGGCTATACTCGCGAATTTTCGATGTTCTCAATTCGGAATATCGGTGAATCTCGCGACTCTGCTTTAACGGAAATTTCATTTGAGACTTACTTGCCAAGAAAGTTAAGACCTGAGAGGTTGGGAGACATTTCGGGCGGAGAAGACATCGTCTTCAAATTCATCAAAGAGAATATTTCTAAAATATTTTCAGTCTCGAGCACTTGTACAATTACTTTTAAATATGATATGTAATTACACAACAAGTAAGAGTTTAATGCTTATTATGGTCGAAGCTGGATCTTAGATGGTTTTAAATAATTTCTGTGTGAATTTATATATATATATATATATATATATATATATATATATTATATATACTAAATATGTAGTTATTTGAACTGCGCCGAAATGATTTTTCGAACTTATAAACGAAATCAAACTACTATAGTAATATCACAAATTAAATGAATAAGCAATTTAATAATTTGATGCTTAATCTGGCATCCTATTAGAAAGATGTTTACTGAAAAACTGTAAATAAATTTATTGCGAAAAATATTACCTCGGCCGGGAGTCAAACCCGAATCTCTTGTATTCCATACGAGCGTCCTTTACATAGTTTAGACTACCGAGACCTTAATATTCTTTGCATGTAGAAATCGTAGGAATATGTAGGAACAAAAATGCAGTTTAAATAACTATATATACATATTTAGTATATAAATTTACATAGAAATTATAATAATTATTGAAAGCATCTAAGATCCAGTTTCGTAATAAGTATTAAACTCTTACTTGTTGTGTATTCACATATACGGTCTTAATAAATCGTTTGTTATTGATGTAATTGTTAATTGTTAAGATAAAAGTCTTAATTGAGGAATTTATTGGTATTAAAACAAAGAAGAATAATAATAAAACAAACCTTGCCTCGAGAGAGGATCGAGAAATCTGCAATGAATGCAAGAGAAGTGAAACATATAAAGATCGATGAAATTTGAACCAAAGTTGATGAGTCCATTCTTTCGGACAAACGCGATAGTATAGAATAGAAGAAGATTCTTTTCTAGCTTCTCTTTTCTCTGCCCTCTTTCTCTTTCCCCCAATTTCTGTTTGTCCATACTGGTTAGGGCTAAATCGATTTCCGAACGCGCTGCTTCGAATCGGTAGAATCTAAGCTTGAAAGAAGCTTATAGTACAATCGGATAGAACATGGTATCACTACGAAACGTGGACGTGTAGTTGACGACAGCTCGGACCAGAATTAACGCGTATGGCGGTTGCGTGAAACGTGGGATGGCTGTGGCGAGTTCGTGTGCGGCAGAATTAATTATGAATAAAGTTTCAGTCGTGTCGGAATAAGAAAAATGTCTGTTGCGTTGTACAGTTGCACAGTTCGAATAAACGAGGATTTCAAAGGCTGGGATTATCATGTGTTTCCTATCGGTTGTCGATTACAATAAAATAGAAAAAAAAATACGACTTTTAATAACAATCGCGGTGGACCAAGTTCCGAAATATAATTCGAAAACAAAAATATCTATCTAATAATAAAATCGAGGAAGGATCTTAATGGAAGCGGATGAGAATGAAAACCTCAAAGCAATGTAATGACCTACTAGAGAAAGCTTTGGATGCACCATAGTGCTCGGGGGTTCAATAGGAAACACTACTTCTACGATAAAGCGTATATTCTCCATGTATATTACGATCGATTTTATCTTAGGAACTGAGAAAAAGATTTAATGGACGGGAAAGGAGCCGCGAATTCGCATAATGACTTAATAGAGAAAATACGCTCGAGAAATTGAGACGAATTATATAATTATTTCGAGTTCTGAATATACAACGTTGGCACACACACACACACACACACACACACACACACACATATATTGTATTATAACGACACACTGTGAATTTCGTGTTTCCGATATATCTATTATGCATTTAATGTTGCCGATAGCAGAAGAAGTTGACACGTACTTTGCGAAAAATTGTAAGCAGATAAATGTATGGCGTAAGGATATTTTCTAATAAAAAAAACATTAGCACTACCTCTGTGTATGGAATGAATTGTATTGGATTGACATATTAGAATTGTTGCATTTATTTGCACCCATAAAAGATTTACAAAGGTAAATTGCAGAGATTCAAATCGAAAAAGAACTCGGTAGACGTGACAGACGGGAAAGACAGACTTTCACATAAAAATCGCACAAATTAATTTATTACACAAACAGATGCGCTGAAAGAATGTAAGTTGCTGCCAAATCGATCTTTAAATGGGATTGACCCTCCGTATGCGTATACTTTCCATGCAATTTCTCATTCTCTTCTTCCTTCCTTTTCTCTCTACTTGTAGCTCTCGCTGATCGCGTTCATGAGCGTCACGTCTGCGTTGAAACCACTACCCAGTTTCGAAGTACGTATTACGAGAATGTGTAACAATGAAGTCGATGGAGCCTTAATGGACGCGAGGGTACATCGAGATCGAAGGGAAGGTTGCGAGGATGGTCAGACCTGAAAAGAAAGAAAAGGCTTCAAGCGTGCGCGTTCTTTGCTCGCGTCTTGCAAGCGGAATAGGACCGAGCGAGGAACTTGATGTGCTTTCTCTTCGATACTTTCTCGGAGAGCCGTCGCGTCGTTTCTTCTCTGCGGCGACATGACGTGCCGCCATTCCCCGATAAACCATACGCGGAAACTACTTTCGTGCCGCTCGTTCCTGTTAATTAATAACCAGTACGTTCTTCGATTAACGATTTCGTGCATGTGTGCGTTCGTTTTTTTTTTTTCAGATATATTTATATGTATATCTGAAAACGAACGATTTCCATGTTTTTTAGCATCGTGTAATAGAAACGAAACAGCCTTTTATTATGGCAAAGACTTAGTTTAGCGATTGGCAAATGATCTCATGGACGTAATTTCAAATATCAATTAGCTGCGGCCAATTCACCAGAGAATCGGGGCGTGAAGTAAGAAAATGGTACATACACATTTATTCGTTGTAGCCGCGATCTTAGCGTTGCGGCGGCCGGTTTGCGTAAAGTCGAGGCGATAAACGTAAATAAAAGTGAATGGCGGGGAGTATTAAGGAAAAAAAAAGAGGATGGAAGATAATAAAGGAAGGATGGAACGTATTATCTCGTCTCACGCGCGGGAATGATACGAGCGAGTAGAATGGCGGGTAAAAGAATAGGAAGAAGAAGAAGAAGAGAGAAAGAGAGGAGGGGGAGGGAGAGGAGGGGGAGGGGGAGGGAGAGTCTGCGTGTATAAGATGCAGTAAAAAAACGGAGACGATGACTGTAGCTACGAGACAAAAAATGAGAATCACTATATACAATGTGAACGTTTAAACGAGTTCCGATACACTGTAAAGGCAGACGGCGCATTCGTGTATACTGAACGGTAATTAACAGTGCAAGAAGAAGAAGAAGAGTTTCTTAACCGGTTCACCACCGATATGAAAACGAGTTTCTCGGGATTATGTGTATTTTCTCTATGTAACCCTTTATGCAGTTTATCGAGGTGATATACGGCCTGGTCGTAATAATGTGGAGATTTTTTTTACGTTGCATTGAATTAATGAAGCGATCCAGAATATTTATATACATTTCCGACCGTAGTAAATCTTACGTCAAAGTAATCTCGTTTACTATTAACCGTAGTATATTTGTTACAACATATCAATACTTCGGACTGATTACAATCTGCGTCAAGTTCCGTGATACGAATGCAAAAAATGCCTTACGTTTGCGTAAAAAACGTACATCTTTCTACTTCCAGGTTCTAGAGTTTCTTTCTCAGAATTAAGGACGTGATTTCCGAGACTTATACATATATTATAGCGTATTTTCAATCTTCACTTCTTTACTTAAAAGATTATATTTAGGAAATGTGATTTTCGAATTATTACCATGAATAAACCATGAGTTAAATAAGTATTTATCAATCGTTAAAAGTGAAAACTAATTAACTTAACTTAATAAAAAAATCACAAAAGTTGTCATGACTCAAACAGGATAGTTTAAAGGAATAATTGTCAAAATCGTCAGAACTCAAAAGAATGGTTCTTTTAAAGGTTGAGAAAGAAAAGTTACATCTTATCATCAATACGATCGAGGCTAGATCTTGATGCCTAATAATATTTTTATACGTAAATTCTATAAAAATACATCTTTCAATTATATATACCTATAAACTGTGCATCGCTATAAGACTATCGATATTATTTGATTGGTCAAAAATTTTCTGTCAAGTTAAAAATAGTTTTATCCATTTTGTGGGAAACTTAATTTTTTAGTCGCTCGAGTTTACGTCGCTTTGAAATAAGGGACCGATTTATATTTCGACAGTAGAAATTTCGATCAGTCCAATTAGTCTAAAATGTCTGTAGCCTCTATAGCCGCGTGATTCTGCTTAAAATGCGAGAGATAAGAAGGATAAAAGGAAACTTAAATAAATCAGACTGTTAAAGGACCACCGCGCATAATGAATATCGATGCTGCATGCAAAGATATTCGCGAGATTATTGTTTTCTCACGGCTCGTAATATCAACGTGGAATATCACACGATTGTGTTTAAGTTATAGTTTTTGCAAGTAGAACCTTGTATAATTTCATTAACGTACAAAAAATATACAAAATATAGTATAAAACGGAAATTGTCCATCGCTACGTTTAACATAGAATTTAATGTAGAAACGTATTTAGCGTGCTTTGCGTGTAAGCACAACAAATTGGAGATTAAAGGGACGGAGATGCCGCGAAATACGGCGGAGACTTTTTTTTCCTCGCGTGATCTCGTGGGCATCTCGTTTCGGCACTCGTTACTCAGCGAAAGAAAGTGCATTAATTTCCATCGCTGGACTTTGACGTACGCGAGAGAGATCCACTCCCAGCTATGACGTGGAGCATTTTGACTGTGACTGATGGCGCCTCATTTACCTTGCCGCGGTTTCCTGCACACCCGCTATGCGATTCTACACGCGCACGCATTTCTTTTGCTAACGCGCCCTTCCGCCCTTTTTTCCTCGACTTTCACATATTTCATTACACGCCAACGCGATAATTTCACGATTAACGGATAAGACAGTATAAGAAGCATCAGTGAAGTAGCGTCGTGGCTCGTTTACGATTTACACAGATCTGAATTTTAGTTTTTTTCCCGAGAATTCCGAGTGAATTTTTTATCAGAAATTAGCAGTTTGAGTTTATTTTTATTTTAAATGACTCACCTAACTTTTAAAGGTCGTCAAATTGATTGTATATCTTGATTTATATTAAATTTTTTTAATAATTACATTGTTAATATCTCGTGAAAATAATTATGTTTGAACAAGTAACTTTTAACGAGGAAACTCGGGGAAATTAATTTGGATTTTCACGTATTTACGATTGAAAATGAAAACTCGTACGATCAGAATGCATTTATAAAGAAAATAGATGAAAGAGAAATGACGAAGGTACGTGCTCACAACAAACAACATAAACGATAGTGATTTCAGGCTTAACTTCTCTAAGAAACTAACTTCTCTTTTCAAATTATTTACAAATTTTTGGACGAATTTTTACTTTTGTTACGTGGGAAAGATATCGACAAAAAATTATCATTTCTTTCACAAATGTTTTAATATAAAAAAATCCTGAATACTATATTTTACATTATAAACACGTCTGAAATAGAAATATTCCAAAATTGATTAAAAATTATTTACTCAAAGTAATTAGTAGTCTGTTTTCTCTATACTTGAGATTTACAAGGAAAAATTGTCGAAAATTTTGCCTTGCAAAACGTTGAAAAATGTTCCCTTAGACGAACGTTTCTCTAAGAATCTAATCTAAGAGATTCTTCGTAGTATCAGAACATCCAGAATATCCAAATATGAATTAATAAATGCGAAACTGCTTAGCGACACTAATACATTAACGCGTTTCTTATTATAAGAGACAGCGAAACCTTACGTAGAAATGACGGATTTTTACAGAAAAATTGGTTTTTTCCGTGAGGGAAACTTGAGATCCCAGGGGAAAGAGCGAGTCCGTAGCGTGCGGGTGTCGGCGCGGTGACGTCGTTGCGCGAGATGACGTTATCGAATGCAAAAGCCTCCGTTACACGGTTATCGAACACTTTTCACATTTTCCATCGCGCGCATCCGTCACGTCGCTCGCTCGATCGCTCGCTCGCTCGCTCGCTCGCTCGCTCGCGCTACTTGTCGTAGGATAAAAATAGAGGCAAATATCGTCGCGGTTGTTCTTCACCACTGTACCCGCAACAAGCACATTCACGTCGAAAGACGCGCACCCTTGGCGACCTAACCGAGACCGCGGATAAGTACAGGTCGGTCTCACGCGGATGTTTACGCTAAAACTTGGACGCGCGAATGCGAGCGTGGAAGGCTATCGGAAGCGTGCGAGAGAAGATCAAGTTCGGCCAAGGTTGAGAACCGTCATGGGAGCCTGGGTAATAAAATGAGGGCCCCTGCTCTCCCCTGGGGGTGGGGCCCCCTCGATAACCCATATTGTACCCCCCATCCCCTCGTTCTTCCCCCCTACGTTCGTCCCTCGCGCCGCCGCCCCTGGCCGTATATACTCCGATCGGCCGGAAGAGTTTTGTCCGGGCTCGTCGCGTCAGAGAGAAATCCTATCGAATCTATCTACGGGCGAGTCGCGTGTCCGAAATTTCTCAAAAATGGTGGTTGTACGGCGGAGAATTTTTGCAAATTTTCGATATAGCACGCGGTCACCTAGGCCACGGGCTTGCCTGTGAAAAGGATTTTCGCGAGAAAATCGAGAGGTGGAGCGCGCCGACAATACTTTCGCGGCGGCGTATATACACGATCATATACCACCCCTAGTCTCCCCACACCCCCCTAACAACAGTGGGGTGGTACAGTCCCGGCGAAGAACCGACGGCAACCCCGGTGTATAGTCCGCGCTGCCAGTTGGGACGGGAACGCGCGAAAAATCACAAAAGTGAAGAATGGACATTGGACGCGTAGGATGAAAAAGGCGGATTTCGAAGGCGATGAAAAGGTCGATTCGCGACGAACGGGAGAAATTTTCAAAAAATTAGGAATCGAAACTCGATCTACTTCTATTCTACTTTCTACGTACAACAACGTTACAAACAAAAAGCGAAAAGGATCTCCTACGTTCGTTTCCAAGTATTGAAATTATACGCGACTGTTGGTCGCGATATTGTACAAATATAAATTCATTTACGAAATAGTACTTTTGAGACCAAAGCAATGTTCAAATATATAATTTCATATTGTACCTACGTGCGTGTAGTATAATTCCTTTCTCTTTCTCTTTTTTTTAAATATTTCGTGATCTAATTTATTTTTACGTAATACCATTCGTGTAAAACTGTAATATAAGATACATCTTTCCAAATTTATATATAAGACTCGCAATTAGATTACATTCATTAACTGTATCAGCTTGAGCCTTCAAGAAAAACATAATAAACAAGTCCAATATTTTTTCGTAGAGGATAAGATCGAGATTTGCGTATTCACCGAAGCATCATACATGCAACTATGCAATTTCTTCTGTATCTCGTCGGTTTAACTCGCCGAGTTAAACGTGCAGATATTTATCGATGAGTTTTGGTGCTAATAACGTGAGATGAGAATCAAAAGGCAGCCGTAAGTTACAACCGTACTTAGCCGGTGAGAATTCGGGGACAAGAGCGAGAATTTTGGGAGGAGACCGAGAGAACGGAGAGAGAGAGAGAGGAGGAGGAGGGAGCGAAGACACATCGGTCGCGGGCAGTCTCGAGAATGGTCGGTACGGCCGAATCGATGGAAAGAAATTTATTCGTCGCGAGCACTGGCGGCGGGTTTAAAATACGGCGTCGACGTTGAGACGCCACCACTGCCATTGCCGTCGCCGTCGCCGCCACCGCCTCTCAGGGCAACGTCGCGTCGCGACGCGTTACCTGGTAACACCGTGGAATTACAACGGATTCTTTCTCGTCACGCCCGGTATGCTGGAATCGGACTGGAATTCGCGGAGACTCTCGATGCCGAGCATTTTTTCGACGGCGGGCGACGTCGAGCCGAGTCGAGTCGAGTCGAGCCGGCGAAAACGCGGCTTCGCAAACGCTGCGCGCTACCCGGTTATTACGACGCGCGTCCGAACGGACGGACAGGACGACTCAGCTCGAGCGTGGTGGACCTCTGCTTTTTTCCTTTCTCTCTCTCTCTTTCCTCCCCTCCTCTCCCCTCCGGCCTCTGGACAAATTGAATTTAACTCCGCCGCTAATACGGCCGCTCCGAAAAACGCGCGACCTGGACACGCGAAAATCACGCCGCGATTTATGTCCGCGCCCTTTTTCCTCCGCTCGCTGCTTATATGGGATCGATTTCTTTCTACGTTAGAGATGCATAGTGCATTAATAGCGTAATTCATTTCAATGAGTGCGCGTGAGAGTATTGCACAAAATATCTTTCTTTTTTTTTTTCAGCAATTTTTCGAAATAACTTCAGAAAAAAAAACTGTAAATATACATGTATGTTAAAAAAAAAAAATACAAAGAGTTGTGCGACATTGTGTTTTCTAAATTATTTGTTAATAATGTTAAAAATATATTTTGAATATTATTAACGTTTTAATATTTTAACGTTTTAATATTAAAAACATTGCGAAATATGTATAATACCGTATGCCTTTTTTCGCGAGCCTTTTTTTGTCGGCGTGGATTCAAGCGTCGTATTCGTCATACTTTTCTGTACGTTACCCCGCGACCATCGCAATTTTCGCTGTTATTAACTTGGGTGAATGAAAGTATACGGTGCGTATGTATGAACGCCGCTTTTTGTTATTTCCTTGTCACTCGCGCGACATATAGTTTATGACAGACAGAAGGAACCAATTTTTATTGCGGGAATAATATTGAATTTCGACAGTTCGCCGTAGCGAGGACGCAAATGCGAATTTCTTGCACGCTGTCGGAGAGGTGGTTTTTGTTCAAGACGAGAGAATTATCGGACGGAATATGTAAAATCAGATAGAATGGCCAAAAACGCAGATTCGAATTGTAAGAAAATTGCAAAGATATTATTTCGTATATATCCCCCACCCTGAGAAAAGTTTATGGTTGACAATGAACGAACTTGCAGCAGATTTTGACCATATCAATCAAAATTCCGGTCATCATAATTGGATATCTGGTTATCTTGACTAGAATTTTGATTGATATGATCAGAATCTACTGGTTCGTCCACTTTCAACCAAAAATTTTTTTCAATCTAAATGGATCAAACAAGTTATAATGACAAGTTGGAATGATTATTAATAAAATGATTATTAAAATTATTTCAATCACTTTAACATCACTTTGATCATGATCTGTTGTTCTGTTTGAGTATTATATATTATTCGTTTGTCAATTGTATGACTCTTCAACTGATATCTAAAGAATTATATAAGTTAAAATATCACTGAATTGAATCTTACTTCGTCTTCTTTTTTCATATGTAAAAGTATATACAAGTATATACGTATAAATACAATAAAGAGTGAAGCAGTTTAAGATGCGGCAATATTAGTCGCTCACATTTTATATATCTTATATATAGATTTTTAAATGAAGTATTTAAAATATAGAGAGAAATGTAACAGAAGACAAAATGTTATTATTTTCTTCCATCTTTTCAACTTTTAAAGGCAAAAGGCCATGTTAGAAGTGAAACTAATGTGATTAATATGAATTGAAAATGCGTGTGTGTTTAACTGCTATGTGACGAAATTGTACGATGAACTGCACCGCGACGGTTACCAAGATGGATATCCATCAATGTGTCAACAAATATATATTCTTTCATGACGAGAGATTTTGCATTGGAATTTCTCAAATCTTTACGGAAAGGATGATTTTGCTGTAAAATATCTAAAAATTTAATTAGATACAGATCTGAAAATAATTATGTAGGACCAAATTAGTTTAATTAAAACGTTCAAACTTTTTACACCATTGCTCATAATGCTTGAGATTCCTATTTAATTATTTTGATGGACCAACAAAATTATTTTTAGATTTGTATCTGGCTAAATTTTTAGATATTTTAGCAAAATTGTTCTTTCCATGTTCATATATTTGTAAGATATACTCATTTAGTAAATAATATATCGGTTTAAAATGATTTAAATACAAGAAAAATTATGAATAATTATTAACGGTTTATTAAAAGTTTTGCATACATTTATAGAAATATAATGGAAATTTTGATAAATATTGTAGTCTGAATTGAATTTTTCAGACATCCCATAATATGTAGCTATAAATTTTTCTTGCATTGTTATTTGGAATTATTGTTAATTAATTTCTCTAAATCGGGAATGTGAAGTACCGAAGCGTTTTATTTTTTTTATTATTAGGCTTCAACCAATGATCTGTAGACGTTCGATAATATGCAATTCTGACATGCTAAAAAATACACTGACATTGGAATATTATAAGAAAAACTGTCAGATCCGTATTGTGCCGGTTAAAGGTTCGAATGATTAATGAGCAGTTAATTACCGTACTGAAATATGTATGACAAACGCTAAACTTTCGCGAGATTCGACAGTTTTGAGAATCGTGAAGCTAACCGAGAGGCATTAATTATATGACTCGTAAAACTTTCTCGATTTTTCATTCGCGACAAGCTTGAAGTTAATTCGAGGTAAATTCGATTCTCATTCGTTGACAAGTTTAGTGCGAACAAGAAAACACTGATTATGAAATGCGTCTGCGAAGTTTGTCATTTTACGTTCACAGAGTCTCTCTCTTCACGACTGAAGTAATTACCATATGCATTATTGGGAACATATTCGCGTTAGTGTATTCATTTGTGAATGCGAATGTCACAAATATATACAACTAAAAATTTTTAAAGTAATAATAAATGAATAATTAAACCGATAAGTGAATATCAAAAATAAAAGAAGGAATTTTATGTTCGATTGAAGCGGAGCTTGATGTTTAATAATATTCATAAATTTTCAAATACATTTTTCAATTCTATAATCCGTATGCCGATTCGGTTTATTGAACTTGAAACTCAATCATAAACTGAAGTTATGTTAAATAGTACCAAGTTACATTGATTGTCAATTTAACCTTAATCGGTATTTGCTTCGAAATTTCTTTAACTGGTATTCGTGGATTCAGTATACTTTAAATTAATGTATCATTGCTTAAAGTTAACGTAATTGAACAATCTTTTTTTAATTTCGAAAGTCAAAATTTGAGGAATGTGATTATATAACTTAAAATTACGCAAGATTGTAAAAAAGGCTTGTTATATAATTTTTTACATAACCGAAGAAAATGCACAGGAATATACTGATTATTGGATTGGAGAGTAATAGTAGTATTAATAAACATCTTAAAACAAAGAATTTTAGCAAAAAATATATTCAAATGTAAAGGACTCCGCACGTTTTTTATGGATTTTTATTTTCTCAGTCAAATCTTCTCATATTTTCTAAAATTAACAGTTTTCGAGATATAACTGTTCAAACTTGGTTAATTGTTATTTCGGATATTGAACGATGTAAACAATCTTAATCAGACTTAAAAAAAATACTTAGATGAACCTTATAACATGCGAAATAAGGCTGTCATAGTTGCATTTCGCTTCGCAATCTCAATTGCGGCTAAAAATAAACAATGAGTAATGTCATATGAATAAAGTTAGTGTGCGTACATTTTTCGACTTTTAACATTACCCAAGTTAAATAGCAGTGGGAAGAATCGTGTGAAACGTGCTACTGTTACTCGAATCGGTACAATGATCATTGGAAAAATCCGGGCTCTATTGATGATAATACTTATTAATACTTACATTATTTTACTTATCATTTTTAATCACAATTGAGATCGCAAAGCGAAATGCAATTATGACAGCCTTATTTCGCATGTTATAAGGTTCATCTAGATATTTTTTTCTGCTGTAAGATGTGGGATCGAGATTGTTTATATCGCCCATATCCGAAATAATAGAATTGACCAAGTTTGAACAGTTATAATATATCTTGAAAATTTAATTTTAGGAGATCGCGCCCATTGACACTTTTAATCAGGACACCTGGAACTACAATTTCTCAAAATATTAGAAGATTTGACCAAGAACCAAAATCGACACAGTAAAAAACATTTTGTATTTAAATGAGAAACGATTTTCACTCAAGTTCTTATTAAAATTCTGTATTAAATTTTTAATATATCTGTATGTATTAATTTAACATAATTATTATTTGAATATTTTGTTGTTATTAAATTAATATTTATTATTTTTTAGTGTTAAAATAAAACTATTCATATATAAATGAACAAATTGCACAAAAATAATTTTTTTAAACATAAATTCTAAGATAAGTGAATATAACATGTATCAATTTAACATATTATAAGTTAATTCTAATGAAGAAATATGATTGCTTATAAATTGTGTAATTATTACCTCTTTTTCATTAATTCTTTACATAATATAATATCTGTGTTACTTTCTAACTTATTCATCTGTTAAATTAACACAAAAATTTTAATGGACTGTTTAGGAAACGTGTCAAATCTAACAGAAATTTTCTAATTGCAAGATTTATCCGACGTAATATGAAAATTGCACTTCTGCCACCTTTTGTAAACGCATATTGCATATATTGCACCGGGACAGATTACACATATTACACGTGTATCGAAGCGCATGTCATTCACATTAGACATATGACAGAATTCATATCGCGTGCGCAAATGCTGATCTCATCGTGTCGCTAGAATGATTTCGTGAAACATATAGTATAGACCAGTTGCGATGCGATCGAGCTGCGGTTTGTAAGAACAGCCCCCAGAAGGCATTTTTCTTTCCTAGCTGCTTCCGCACATTATTGAATATCGTCTATTTGTCGAGCAACGTCTTCTTGCTCGTTCCGCCACGCTTATCGCGTCACTGTTTCGCCGACTTTTCCGTTCTATTCTATCTCGGCCTCCCTCCGTCCGGGCCGAATCGCGCTTGCCAGAAATATCAATTTGCGCGGGAGTGGTAACAGTTTGCTTGATTTGGCACGGCGTAGCTTACGTCCGAAATAAATCTTCGCGAATGCAGTGTCGACGGTGCCCGCCCCGGAAACCGATTGTCTATGCGGATTTGACATGAGTGGCGCACTTGTCCCAGCTTTGCGGACGATATCTCATTTTCGATTTGCATCTTATTTATTTTCAACTGTTTGATATTTCGATTTAAAAAAAAACAGATGATACGCTTTCTACGATCTAAAAACTACTTACAATTAGTCCTATTTAATCGTTCTCCTTTAACTTGAGACCATAAGACGAGATTCTGTCGTGTTTATGTAAAATTAAAAGCTGCTGCATTGACAAGCGATAGTAGAAGTGGATAATAAATTAAAACGGCAAATACAGTAATTGTTGTGACAATAAGCGTGTAAGTAAACGTGCTTAGAAAACAATTCACGTCGTAGCGTGGATTGATATTTTGGGACGTATAGTAATGTCATTAGATATTTTATTTCAGAAGATTTTCTTAGTACTGCTTTTTCGATACTTTTTATATTTTTTTTATGTGTACCTATTTCATTTAATTATCAATTCTGCTTCTAGAATTACTAAAGTAAATTAATTCTTAAGTTTTATCGACGGGATATAGATATTAGCGCAGTGATAGAAAAAAATTAGAGAAATGTAATTCTATACAAAATAATTACAAAGTAATATGTTACTGGAAATAATGAAACGTTTATTAATTATTTACTTTTTGTCTCTCCTTATTGCACTTTGGAAATGAAAATCATTTTACAACGTTAAAGGATTTTCGACGTTAAAGGATATGCACTATTGGAGGAATACCGTCGTTTTACTAACATAAGAGTTTTATTTAACTATGTACAATTGTGGATAATATTTTATGACAAATACAAGAAGAAACACAAATATAATAAGAAAGCCTTATTTGGTCAAAGCGGATCTTGAAATCTAATAATATTTTTTTGAATTTTATAATTCTCAGTTTATGCAAACTGCGTGCCGATTATTTGTCGGCCTTGAAACGCAGTTCTATACTAAAATTTGAGTACGCTATAATCAGAAATTAAATTGATAAGCAATTTAATAATATTGATGTTAATGAACATCTTTAAACGCTGTAAAGAATTTATTTGAATATGAAATTGTTATTTTATACAAATAATATTAAGTGAAATAAACTCGAGATGTGTTTAAACACAAATAGGGAGAAGAATGTGTCACATTTGGCCAAAGTGAATCTTGGCGCTTAGGAATATTTATATGTGAATATATAAGTACAATTAACTTAAATTAGTTCTATAAACTGTATGACAATTCAGTTTGTTGAACTTGGAATACAATTACGAACTGAAATAATAATCTCATAATTAAATTAAGTGATCATTGATTTAATAATAACTATCATCCATAAAAACCTGTAAATAACTTATTATGAGAAAATAGGAATTCAAATTTGAATTGCTCGAATTCGTCTTTTGAATTCGTCCATCGAGACATGTTATATACACACACACACACACACACACACACACACACACACACACATATAATATATAAACTGACAAAGCCAGTATATGTGGAAGAATCTTTTTCAGGCGACGTGAGATAAACAATATTATTTTGTACAAATCCTATCACACATAATGCACATCTGTTTTAGATTGAGTCGCTTCGTTTTTTTAAAATCTGTCAGACTGCGCAGAAATCGGAAATTGAGAATTATGAATTTAAGATTAAAATTTAATCAATCAGATACTTTTATTTTTAATCCGTTTCATTTTAATTGGTTGAATTCTAATCTTCAATTCGTAATTCTCAATTTCCAATGCGTAGTTTGATACGGATTCAAGATTTATCGAACGAACAATCTCAGCCAATAACGGAGTAGCAATTCATGATGCCCGCAGCCTTTTCCAAAATCGCGGTCGTTACAAAAGCGACTGATGACGGCGGTTTTTCGCGTGTAAGAAAAGCCGACGAGAGACCACACGCGGGAAAATAATAACAAGAGGAGTGCCTGCGGGGTTTAGGTGTAGGTGGACCAGGCAGGGAGACGAAGGGAGATAGTGGTGGATGCATAATTGAATGAAAGCGTGGCGAACAGAGCCAAGGGGTAGTTCCTACGACTGGGAGGGGGTGGAATGCTATAATTTCAAGCCAGACAGTCATGCGTTATTCAGCGTTGAGGTACAAGCTCTCGTTCTCTCTCTCTCTCTCTCTCTCTCTCTCATATCTTTACATTTTCTATACGATTCTCTGAAGGGGAGAAAGTACCTTCTCTTCTCTCCTTTTCATTTTGTCGCACTTTGAGATCTCCATTCTTTGCCTAATTCTTGATCATTTGTTCGTTATCCATTAACGTTTCCAATTCGTAACTTGTGAAAGAAATTGATGCGACAATAATCAATACAATGACATCAAAATATGCACGCCGAAGATAAAATTCGCAAAATCCTTATATATAGTATTCAAACTATTCCTTTTTCTGTTTATTATATTCAGGAAAGTGACAACATCTGGTGGGAGTCCTTTGCAAACGAGTTCTTCGAAGAAGACGCCACCCTCACCCTCCATGTCTGCTTGGAAGATGGACCGAAAAGATATTGTGAGTACCACTTATTATTTGATTCTAATTTACCTTTCGTGCAATCAGTGCAAATTCGGAAAGAAACGTTTAAAAATGTGTTATACGTAATAAAATTAGACTGAACCTAATACATTACTAATCTATTACATTTTATTTCTTGCCAATATTATTGTACGGAATTTTATTTTTAATTAATGAGAAAGAAGTTGGTTTCTTTCGGCTCGTAAATCATAATCATATCTAACCCAAGAATCTGTCACTACAAATAATGCACGAAAGAACGTGACGTTTTTTCAAGTATCTAAAAATTTAGTTATTATTACTGATCTGAAAACAATTTTGATAGTTCATCAAATTGTTTTCATCAGATCAGTACCTGGTTATAAATTTTTAGACACACTTTATACAGTGTTGAACTATCAAAATAATTATATAGGACGCTTAAACTTGCTAGAATATCAAAATTTGTTCAGCATTGCTCATTACAAGTAATTGTTTTGATGATCCAACAAAATTACTTCCAGATCCGTATTTAATTAAATTTTTAGATATTTCAGCAAAATCATTCTTTCTGTGTGTGTGAATAATACACGAGCGAAGTACCTTTATTTTTATAAGAAAGGAAAAGAAATTGCAAAATGAAAAGGAAATGAATTGCAAGTAAATATGTTTTTTTTTTTTAGAAGCAAAATGATAAACTGTGGAGTGAAGTTTCTATGACATCTATACGCTTCTGAGTTTAATGTGATCGATTTTCTCCAGATAATTTCCGCGAGATAATTCCTTACATCTTTGCGATATCACAGTTCACACATTGTCACTGATACTTAATCGCTGCCAAGCTCGTGCGGTGCCACCTCTGTTCTAAATAATGACGTGCCACCGCGCGGCAATCTTGCAGTCGGTGGATTTTAATGTCTGTTCCGCACCACCGTCTCGAAAATATACGACGACAATGTGATTACATGTCGTGTGGATGCATGTCGTCGTCATCCGAGTATAAATGACAGGGCATCTGCGCAATAAGATGCGCTGGAACGACCGAACGAGTCCGGTGATGCAAAATGCGTTTTGCAATTAAACAGAAAAAAAAAGAAGATATTTTTCATTTGTTTGTTCGTCCGCCAACGTTACGTTTCGGTTTATATTTATCTCGCTTCTTAATAAAATTTTATTCATTCTTCGTGACAGTGTGTATAAAATTAAACATTTTTGAAAATTAAACGCGACAGTTTGTTGTAGAATTAAACATTGAAATTTAAATGTGACAGTTTGCTTTATTTAGCTTTATTCGCGAAGATAACAATTTTGCAGAGGTGCATGTTATCGCGGAGAATATTGTGCCCAACATAGAGCAAACATCGACCGATTTAAGATAGCTGTCGATCTTAATCGTCGCTTTGCTTTCCTCGCAACGTGTTCGTTGTATTTGTTTCTAATCGTTTCCATCTTATCCTTTCAGCGATAGGAAGGACGTTAATACCCAGGTACTTCCGTTCGATATTTGATGGTGGAGTGACGGAACTTTACTATACTTTGAGGAATCAGAAGGAATCGTTTCACAATACCACCATAACGCTGGACTGTGATCAGTGCACAATGGTCACGCAATATGGAAAACCGATGTATACTAAGGTACGAATATTTTGCAAAATTTATTGCAGTAGTAAAACTATACGTTTCAGATTATCAATATTTATGTACTTAATTGTTGAGTTAAAAACATAGAAAAATAATTACAATTGAAATAAAATGATTGAGATAAAAAAAAATAGTTATGATACAATATACAAATGAAAAATTTATATAATATATATTTTTAGTTACCATAAAAACTGCTGAGTGCTAGTATTTTGAGTTGGCACAATTAGAAAAGTCAATTGTTCTTTTCTTGAAACAAAAAAAAGAGAGATATCATAAAGATAGGAAGGATTAAAGTTTAATTGGATCTCCGTAATTTCTGTAAAACCTAGCAGGAAGCTTTAAGTCCTGCGAACTCTCTTCAGGACCCTCAAAATCAAGCGCCCTCGAAATAGCCGAAGCGAATATTGTCATCCGAAATCTTATTTTAGGTGTTAACGGAGGGTAGGTTAATATTGGAGTTCACCTTCGACGATCTCATGAGGATAAAGTCGTGGCATATGTCGGTGAGGACGCATCGAGAACTGGTTCCAAGGAGCGTTGTCAGTATGCAGCAGGACCCGACAATGCTTGAGCAGATTAGCAAAAACATCACTAGGCAGGGCATGTCCAACTTCACTCTCAACTATCTTAGAGTACGTATCTTCCGTACTGCATGCGCTGTCTTAATTTTACGTTGATGCATCAGCGCCAGATTGACCGCATTTTAATTGAATTGAAATTTTCTTGTCTTATTAACCCGGGAATAATCATTTAATTCTTTTCACGGTCACCTATGATTTTACTCCAATTAAGTCACTATTATTAACTGTATATTGTGTATTTTGATTATTTTACAATGTATTAGTATTTGAGTTTATTGTACATTATATATTTACTTTTATGATTTCTGAAAAAAGTAAGAAGAAACAAAAAAAGTAAATATAAATTCCTAATCAGTACAAAAAATTGAATTACTAAACTTTATTTTCTTGCTACAGAGTGTAAAATCATCCCAATGCCTGTATTTTGTAACTTTTAATCTACTACAATTTACATTTTTAGTTATACTGCCATTGCACAGTTTTATTTATTACATATAATACATGACAATATAATGATATCGACACTATTAAGAATTACAAAATACAGATACAGCTGAGTATTCCGGGTTAAACTTTTTTGACAATAAAAATCATTAGCAAAGCAATTGAGCTCAAAATAGATAAAAGGTATCTAAATTATGTTTTTTTTTTTTTATTATTAAGTTTAGTATAATATAAATGAACGCAAAGACTTCTAGAACAAACATTTAGACCACAAATTTGGAGTAAAAAGAAGAAATACATTATGCATAATTACACGCTCATTTAGATAAATGTGTGCGAATCATTGTACGTGCCAAAACATGAGGAAGGGATATTATGTTGTGTATTGTTTTATAACGGAAAAAAGTATCGACCGCGGACATAGTACTTAGTCAGAAAATTATATTGCAGGAAGATGTGTCGGTGCGGGGCTAGATCGGAACACGGCATATTCCTGCCTTCTCGAAAGTATCTCCGGCTATCCGGGTTACGAACCACCTTCTTTCCGCGCTCGGAAGCGCTTTCACCGGGAGGGAGGGGGACGTGCATTCCGTGTGTATCGTCTCGAGTCAGTTGAAAAGCCCGTCGATTGTTACGTCGGGAAAGTCCTCGCCCATTGTTGAACTAGTATACGATGTTCGGAAACGCGTAGGAACCGTCTCGAATAATTTCTCCACACGGGTGAAAACTCGCCGACGATGAAAATGGGCTTCAGTTGATTTATGGATAGATGAATATATCGTCGTCGCGCAGAACTCCAGTTGTTCCTTAAAGTGATTAGTTATGTTACTCACCTTTTATACTTGCCGCGTAACGTGATGTAACGATATTATTCACTGTATAGAAAATGTATAGAACGCAAATATAGTTCCCGAAAATATATACAAAACGAATCAGCGGAAATAAAAAAAACTTATATATTTTCTATGAGCTTTCACAGAAGTTGTTTTGTTTAATTTGCATTAAATATTTATTAGAATGTTATAGAAACTTCTAGGAAATATCTAAATTTTTTGTTATATACAATATTTGTTCGTACATTCACGGTCTTCAAGGTCTGTTAGAGGAAAGAGGACCCACTCAATTATAAATCTTTGTCAAAAATGTTAAATAATTCATTCTTTATGTTATTTGCAAGTTTGCATTATTTTTATTGAAATAGACTTAGAAATTCATTCTTTTTTTATACTAGTTACATCATTTTGGTTCGTCGAAATTAGTTCCTTTTAATTAATAAATTGAATAAAGTATTATTAGCACTAAGATTTGCCTTGACTGAATATGGCTCTCTTCTCTAATTTGTATTGAACATTTCTCGTTCATTTTTACTTATATTGTTTAAATTATTATAAATTTTAGAGACACAGTGTTGAATCAGTAACTATGTTGGCGTCAATTCCGGATGATTAAAAGAGATTTTGAACGCTATCGAAACTGAACTTGTAACTTGACTTAATAACTTTTCATTAGAAACTATACGACGATTCTTTTACAGTTATGCGTGATTCTGGAGCCAATGCAGGAACTGATGTCGAGGCACAAGGCGTATGCGTTGTCACCTCGTGATTGTTTGAAGACGACCTTGTTCCAGAAATGGCAGAGGATAGTTGCCCCGCCGGGTAAGAGAGGTAGACGAACAGTTGCTTTACATGAGAAGCACCAGCCAGTGAAGCCGAACGGCCATTCGATCCTAATAGACGTGAAATCGGTTTTTGCTATCCGCGGAACGACGCACTGTTCGTTGTTGATTTTCTTTACCGCTTTATCGAGATTCTTGGTTCCATCGGTTTTTTCTTATCGAGCGTGAAACTTGATGATTTTATTCGAAATCTTCTAGCAATTAGATGGACTTTTCTATTAATAGTCTTGTGTCGCTTGCTTCATCAATCGAATTTTAATTCAAACATTTAAGCCATTTTATGAAGTTACATTTAAGGATTACTATTTAAAAGTATTACTATGACTGAATTCTCAATTTCCTTTTAATTGTATATATTACATTAATTGATAGCATTGATTCGCTTCTATTATTTGCGAGACATGGCTTTTAGCATCAGCTTATCGCCCGTCTTTATCGTGCTTGTGCGTGCACCGCGTTTCCCATTTCACTTGCGATTTTGTATATATAGCTCATATATCTATCCGATATCATTTAAACTTGATAAAACCGTGGAACCAAGTGTATATAACACCAAATAATATATTGCCAAACGTGTTTCTCTGTAAACATCGCTTGAGAGTGCAAAGTAGCTCGTGGGAGAAAGATAGAAATAAACCTGACACATATCTATGTGTTTGTCTATCAATGCATGCTTGTGCTTGTGCGTGTCAGAGACCTTTGATGATGAGAAAGGTCCACAGCTGGGTAGTGCTCTTAAGTTTATCAGTGTGTAGATACACACGTGGCCGAACATGGCCAACGAATGCACGCAGCGTCGTGCTCACGACGATTTCCTTCTTTTCCAGAGTCTCAACGGCCGGCTAGTAAAAGAAGAAAGCGGAAGGGCAGTACATCCGGACCGGGCAACAATGCACCTCCTGCGCCCAGCAAGAAACGTTCACCAGGGCCAAATTTTTCTCTAGCATCGCAGGTAAATTTTTCGAATTCGTTTTCTCAATGAAGCAGGACATCGTCGATCGTGCAACGTCGTCAAAAAGCAGGCTAAAGATTGACTAAATGTTTTTTTTATTTTCATGTAGGATGTGATGGTCGTGGGTGAACCTTCTTTAATGGGCGGTGAATTCGGGGATGAGGACGAACGATTAATTACAAGGTTGGAAAATACGCAGTACGATGCCGCAAATAATCTGGATCCTCATAGTCATGATGCATCTGGTGGACCACCGCCGCATCCTCATCAATTCCACTCGGAACCAACACCGGGTAATTCTTGGCCGCCAGATCGTGGTCCTGGTCCACCACAAGGAGGTCCTGGTAATCAGGTAACCATTTTTCTACAGCAAAACAAAAATTTTAGATTAAAAAATGTACCTACACGCGCATAATTTATTTGAAGAGCTCTAGATATGCAACAAGTCTAAAATTTTGCTGAATTAGTTTATTGCTGAACTAATTTATGAAAATAACTGATATCAGATATTGAAACTTACTTGAGTTCTGAATTTGGAGATTGATGTCATTATTCGGTTGATATCTCGGAAAAACCAATACTAAAGATGCTCGACTCAACAGAAGATTAAAAGAAAAATAAAGTTTAAGGAAAAGGTATTGACTTTAGAATACTATTCAGAGAGCGTCATATAAATAATGTGATTTTAATGTTATGTCTTGCATGAGTATGTGTATGTACTACTTCAGGGAGTCCAAGGTGGTCAAGCGGGTGCGGCTGCAGGTGTACAGGGAACGCAGGACGCCAGTCAACAACAGCAAGACAAGAAGAGCCCCGCGGTGAGCCAGTGAGGCCAGGAGTCCCCGCGCCCCCCCACCAGGGGGCGACGGGGGCGCAGGCCCAAGAACGTGGCTCCCTAGCGGGGCGAGAATCCTAGCCTCCCCACTGCCGCCGCCTATTTGGCCTCCGCAGCCGGCTCCATGACTGGCAGGTTGTCGTCGCACGTTGGCATGCTTCCGACGCTGGCCTGTCAGCCCGGCTTGCCAGCAGCAGCAGCAGCAGCAGCAGCAGCAGCACCAGGCCACCATCATCCGGAACAGCATCCGCAATTGGGTCACGTGGCCGCCGCCGCCGCCGCCGCCGCCGCTGCCGCCGCCTCGATGGGTATGGAGTCCTCGGAACTGATGGCGGTGGCTCATTACCAGGCGCAACAACTGCAACGGCAGTTGTTGGCCGAGCAGTCAGGTCCGGGCACCACGATGCTGCCGCCTACGTCTGCTCAGCCTACTGGTGGAGGCTTGATGCAGCCGCAGGGACTTCAAGGGCAGCAGCCGGGCCAACTTCAGCCGGGCCAGGACCCGCTACAGAGCTTGGTGCAGCAATTACTCTGTCTACAACAGATAGAGTATTTCCTCGCGCAGCGCGGTCATAAATGATTACACTTAATCATAACCATAATAGGGATTATTTCGTGCGGGAGAATGAGATGATCGGACCAGATAACAACGTTTGGGACTCGATGCGAGCGGGAAACGTGTTTGTGCCGGTGCAAAAGTGTTCTGATTCGCCGATAGGTAAATTTCGCGCCAAATCATTGTATAACCCGCTGACGCTGTTAATGCTGCGATGCTGTTGAGAATGAAGACGAGGACGGATAATATGCCGCGGCGGCATCTGTTCGAGTTTGTATGGTTTTTCTAATTCTCGAACGGAGGGGAGGTAGCGCGGTGTCTCCGAATTCACCACGACGATATATGGGAAGATTGCGGAGGAACTGAATGACGGAAGCGGCAGAAGAAAGGAGAAGAAGAAGAACGACAGTTGCACCCGTTTATTCGCGTGGATCGCTCTATCGCTTCGAGGCACTGTGCGGACGGACGGCTATCTCCAAAATGAAGGAGATCAAGTGTTTTTAGCGTGTGATAAAAAAACTTTATGTCAAAAATTATGTTAAATATGAAAAGTAGAACGATGTGACCGAAGGAAGTAAAGAATCATTTGCGGATGAAGAAGTAAGAAAAAGGAATGTTAATGCCACGCGCGTCAGAGACGATTGTCCGCTCTGGTGCGATCTGTGAATGAATCTCTATCCGTCAACAGTATTGATATAATTAATAGAGTAAATGAATATATATAAAATATTGTAAGAACTATATCGTAAGTACGTATTTGTGCAAACGTTAGTGTGCAAGTTAGATAGAATGAGTGGTGTGATAGTAGTTCGGGGTATATGAAAGAGAGAGAGAGAGAGAGAGAGAGAGAGAGAGAGAGAAAACGAAAATAAATGTGAGAGGATGTGAGTGAGTAAAACTGGAAACAGAAAAAGAGTGAAGAAGAAAAAGCGATAGAGTCACCTTCGACTCAAAGATTTTTAAGCGCGGGGACCGACCGAATGTCAATGCATAGCCTCGTTGATTGTTCCGAGGACTCGTAGAATTTTATCCTTTATTACTACTATATATAATAATTATTTGACGAACCACGAAAAGCGTAAGAATATTTTGCACACTAAATATGTAAGAAAGACTTCGTTCCAAAGGTTAAACATGGTTGGTATATATAACATAAGTGTAAAAGCTTTCTCAAAACCGAGACAAGACACGGAATCAATTCCCACGGTGCAGGAAAAAAATTGTCAAAGCATTTTTAACATTCGTGTAAACAAGCCTCGTGTTTTATGTTTAGAATACATTACGGTACGACACGTAGCACAGCACGTACCCACGTCTCACGAATTATATATGTGAGTTCTAACATTATATATCTAGGTGAATACTTTACGTTCACTAATCTAATTGTGTTTTGATCTTCTAAGAAAGATTCTTTTCAACGAAAACATTAGGATTTTATCATTTTATTCGATACATAAGTTATGCGCGTGGTGATTCGATATTTCATACAATGTATTGTCAGATGAAAGCACATAAATGCACACACGCGAACACGTAATATATATATATATATATATATATATATATATATATATATATGTACGTAAATCTGAATCAAGTTCCTTGCGTGTTACGTTTAAACATCATGTATATGTTCCTCATTTTGTTTATATACGTCATATATGTTCCTATTTTTATATTGCTCTTTGTGATTCGTTATGTTCCCTTTTTTTAGCATTCTGATAATTTTTATAAAATTTTTAAAGACAATTTTAATCAAATTATTGATTATCATATATTATTTGACTTAATATATTATTTGATTATCATATATTATTATAATTAATATGCTCTTTGACGTCTTCGAATGACATTTTAATTGTCGTTGTGACTCATCATTGTAGATAATATAATTCGTTCCAATTTGAATTGAAAAGAAATCTAAGTTTTAAAATGTAATACGCAGATCTGGTGTTTTGATATATTATGATATTTCTAATATTCTGCAAAGAGTATTTGCTTTGATAAAATTCGAAGTTATACATGCGATGATATAAGTAAATAGAAATAATTAAATTAGTAAATAGATATATAATCTGAATAATACCACGAAATTATTTTACTATGCGTCCATTTACAGACATACTATTTTTTTGTTTCAATTATGTAATTCTTCCATTATTTATAAAATACAAACGAGGTTTTTTTCTATAATATAAGTGAAATTTTGCAGTTTTATGGTGCTTATAATATACGAACAATACCCCGAAACTTTCAAGATTACAAATAAATCAATCCGTTATATAAAATCGAAAATTCCTTGTTGTATATTTGGTTAATAATAATAATGATATTAATAACAGTAAAGAAATTAATATATCACATTAAAATAGCCGTTTAGATATTCTATTCAAATGATGATTAGTTTTATAATTTGTATACATAATAGGGTGTTTTCCAACAACGTACACATATAATGCAGTAACACTGCTCGACACTAAAAAACTAAATACGAGCATGTAAAATATGTCAATGTTATCAATTTTTCAAATAGTTATTTGGTAGTCATTTATTTTGAAATAAAATCACCAAAAACTGTCAATTTTCGAAAAATCGATAACTTAAGCCTAAATTAAAATTATAAATCTATTATTAACACGCTAAATATAATCATAAGAATAAGAATGAAAGACTACAATGCATTCTAGTGTTGTATGAATTAAATTGCGTTCCAACAAGTATCTTACACAATGGAACACAGTATAATTCTGTATCCTAGCTGGAAAACAGTCATAATGAGTTTCTTTAACAAAACGCATACGATAAATAGTTTATTTTGAATGAATTCCATTGAATTTCTTTTTCTATTTTTATCTTACTATTTCATGTATATTGGAGCTGTAATTCCATTATCATTAATCGCATGCGTAACTTCGTAACTTTTTCATGCGTCGAAATGTAAGAAAAGGGAACATCGTTTAGTTATAATTACTATACACATCACATGCGCGAATTGCGATTTGTCAATGTTTTCCCGCGTGACTAGTATCATCGTTTGAGCACGACGTAGGTACGAGCTCTGCTTCGATTTCGGAATGCAAGCTCTTCGCATATGACATAACACACAATATACATAAATACATGGACGCGAGCACATAAGTAATTTGCGTTTCACAAATCGCTCTCGCAAATACTTTATGTCGATGTAGATCGCGAAATTCGCACTCGCGGATTATCGTACGCGCCGCGTCGCGCGCGTTTCCACATTATTGTAATTGATTTGTAACGGAATCGCGTCGTCGTGGCCGAGAGGAAAGCCTTCAGTTTTCCAGATTTCAGTTTCTTCTGTTCCACGAAGCTTAAGCCAAATTACATTTTGTTCTGTTACTGTTTGTTTGATAATTTCCAAAGAAGGGAAAACAAACAAGGGGTTTTGTGGCTGCGGGATCTTTGAATTAAACTATTGTCGGGAATCTATGAGCGAACGGATTAAAGTTTGTCCGACGTTCATTAGATTTCATCGAAGGAACAGCAGGGAGAGAAAGACGGCTACGACGGCATATATACATAAATAAACATCGGCGTTTCGTCACGTCTATCAACTTTGCGTCTTCCCAAGACAAGAGCATGTTCCGCATCTTCGTCATGTTGATATCGCGCGGGAATACATTTTAAAATATGTACAAAGATCATTGTCTCATATAGTACACATTACGCACCCACCCACACAAACACACACACACACACATACACATACGCGACACAAGAGTATCATTCGTATAATCTTTCTCTCTCCCTCTTTTCGAGAGGGAAACGCTATTGCTTTCTCATTATATCCTCGGTTTTTTTTAACGCAAAGGTATATTGCCGCACATTGATTTTGTATCTTTTCTCTTTTTTATCTTATTGCAACAAAGTAGGCTACACACATGCGTACAACTTACATGTAGAATGTACCGAGAACGAAAGACGAGTCGCTTGTAATTGTAAATCTTGAAAGAAAAGAGGGGAGGTGTGCGCGTGCCGATGTGCGCGCATTTATACGTGCATTTACACATGTACACATTTTCACGTACACGTATACCCCGAAATCACACTTAAATCATGAATTAGTTAGATAAGCCACGCGTGAAGCCAGTACAGTCCCACGGCGTGAGAGTGTGCGAAAAGTAAGAGGAAGGTGTACTTTGTGAAATACACTTGAGCGTGTAAAAAGAAAGAGAGAGAGAGAGAGAGAGAGAGAGAGAGAGAGAGAAAGGAAGAGAGCGCATGTGTATGTATGTCGATGCATGCACGCACGTATATGAGTGCATGTGTGGGAAAATGTGGGAGAAAATGCGAATAATTTCGACACGAGCATGCAGTGGGTTTTAGTATAAATGATCTATTGACAAATGTTGTATATTATTACGAATTATAATGACACTATTATAATTAATTAATTAATTAATTAATTATTATACCCTAATAATGTGAATTGAATTTAAACGACAAAAAAATACACGAAATGATAAGTAATAGGCGGACAAATTTTTAATTGTTAGCGAAGCACACACGAAGCCGGAATTATAATGTCCCACAGCTCACGGGCCTAGGGCTCGAAAACTCGAAAGTAGCCGATCCGCACGACGAAGTCGAAAGGTCGAAAGTATACCGAACGCGGCGTAATGTTGTTTGCGGCGAAGTCACGCGGAGAGGCGGCGAACACGTATGGAACTTAAAATCCTTGCCGGGAGAAAGTGCATCGCCCAGCCTCGAGCGGCACGACTCGCTCTCCTTATAAGGAAAGGACATTCGACAAGTCTCTCGATGATCCTCGTTATGATTCTCGTTAACTGTAACGCGTCCAACGCGTCCAACGCGTCCGCGAGGTGCGATCAACGGCGGCGTCTCGCCGCAAAACGAAATCTTTTAACATTCCGCAGTGTCGAACTAGTCACATTCACAGGGAAGCAACACTCGTAAGACCATTTACCGATGAACATTTACGGCCGGTTTTATCGATGATTAACTCTAACTCGCTGTACTTCTATCGGTTCCTCGATTCTTTCCACAACTCGGACTTCGGGAAGAGACGAAAACTCTAAAGCGAATTAGTTAGTTGGTTCTCTGGTGAGATTGGTCCTCGGACGTTGGAACAGACTGACGAAGGTTTAATAGATATCGTTAGATACAAGTATATTCTCATTTCTGCGTTATAGATTCCTTTTTCCAAAAGTCATCCCCTCCCCCCTCCTGCGCGTAAATTGTTTTGGAGTATGTATTTCGATTGTTAGATAAATCTCAATTGCTCCGTTCGAATAATCGGCGATGCACTTCAAAACAGTGTTAATTCGAAATAACTGCGATGCGAGGTATAGTCGTATGTAAACTTGGCCGCATCTTCACCAAAAACTGTTTTAGTTTCGAACAAAAGTCCTATGAGAAAGAGTCATCGTGCTACGGGGGATATCTCGAGCGAAACTCTCGTGATCGTTTGTCATCGTATGATCAAAAGACTCATACGAATGTTTTGAATTATAAATAAGAACAGACGGATAAATTGCAAGTTTTCGGCGAATTCGGTGAAAGTATCATATTTCGAACGCATTTTTTTTCTTCTGTATATTTTTCTTATCTAGAGTTGACGATTTCGCCCGAATCTGTAGACATCCGGGTATCTGAATATCCGGATCCAATCTTTCGAATTATCTCATAAATCTGGTTTCTGATTAAATTATAGACTTTACTGGAGGAAAGTCGCCGATATACTGATATAGGTTTTCTAAAGCGACATCCCTTTATTTCTCAGAAATTAATTATTGCATTTTATTAATAAAGATATGGTCTGTTTAGTTAATTAAAATTATATTAATATGTAAATATATACTTAATCTATATTAATATATAGGATGTCCCGTATATTTTATCAACGCTTGTGGGCAGGTAGAACGGATTAAACTGAATCGAAAAATCCTCTATCATTTTGCAATTTTCGCAATAGCTAACAAGATATTAATTAATAATTATTAAAAATTGTCGAATATTGGTCTTTAATAATTTTTTTTCTCAAATACTCAACTTTATAGAAAAAGCAAGAGACAAAAATTGTTTATTTTCTTTTTACAGAACTCTAAGAATTTTTTCAGAATTTATCAATTTTTCAGTACTGCATTTTCTTATTTTTTCCAACATGAGAAAAAATTCGGTACTAAAAAATTCAGAAAAAATTCTCAGAACTGTACAATTTTTGTTTATTTTTTCTTGCTGTTTTTCCGTAAAATTGATAGTATTTGAGTAAAAAATTATTGAAAATCAATATTCAGCGATTTTTAGTAAATAATATCTTGTTAACTATTGTAAAAATTGCAAAATGATAAAGGACTTTTCGATTCAGTTTAGTCTGCTTTACGTGTCCACGAGCATTGTCGGATGAATTACGGGACATAAGTATGTATAAGTCCTGTATAAGTCAAAATAAATATATAAAGTTTTTTTTCTCTCGCTTTCTCTGTGTGCCTTTCAACAAGCGACACAGTACAACACAGTGATCATCTTTGTTTAACATTGGTAAACAAGGATGATCCATTGTATCACATTGGGTCATCTGTATTGCTTATTGGAAGATACACTTTATTTCTCGGTTTTACTGTTTCTTGCCTTTTTTACATTCTCACCTTCTCTCTCTCTCTCTCTCTCTCTCTCTCTCTCTCTCTCTCTCTCTCTCTCTCTCTCGCTCGCGTTCTCACTTTCGCTTTTTCATACATATATACACATCCTGTATGTATAGAGAAAGATATTAAAAAATCCGAAATCCGAATACTGAACAGTTTAATTATTAAACTTTAACAGTTCGGATATCTAAACAATTTGAAACAAATTCGGATCCGAAAGATTCGCTTCAATCGGATATTTTATCTCTAATCTATTTCTATCTCGGATATCCGGATAAACGGATAATCGTCAACTCTAATCTTACCTACGAGATATGGAAAGATATACGATATTTTTTGAAACAAATATTTTTAATGCGACGTAATGATACGAGTCCTCCGTTGGCGATCAGGATGACGTATAAACGCTTATCTTTGAAGTCGCGCTTCTCGTTTCCGTGCGAAATGCGCAACTAGATTATAAAGGATCACGAGAGCGAAAGGTACGCGTAACATATTTCGAAAAGTCGTTAATACGCGTATCACTCTTAATTACTTAATGCAAATTCGCATTAATTACGGTCTTTGTTGCGCGATCCTCAGTACTCGCAAGCAAATCAAAGGGCTGTTGCAATTTCATTAATAAGTCATTCTATTTTCATCTAATTCTGCTGAAATTACCTTTGATTCGCACATTGCGCATTGTAACGGAGTTACAAGGCACGAATAAAGCACTTGTCACATATAATATTTCTCGATTAGCATTTTCTTTTAGTAATTTTTATTCCACAATGTTTGTACATCTATTTCTGATTAACATTTTTCTCTGATCTCACACAAGCACGTGTTTAATATCTTTTTCAGGCGAGTCATTTAAAATAATGGAGTAAATTAAATTTGCACATTCTAGTGTACAAACAAAAATTGCAGGATTCTTTCGAAGCTAATAGAAATCAAGTTAAACTAAAGCCGTGTATTTAGAATCGACTTTATTTTCAAGCAAATTTTCAAGCAAATTTCATCGATAAATTAAAAATGATTAACATTCATTGAGTCTAAATCTTCTTTTTATCTAGTTATTGGAAGCTTCTACTTCGTTTTCATGTTGCGTAATTACATGCAGCGGAGAAATTGAATGTATTCGCGCCGAATTCTCGTGGTAAACTGCATCATTAAACGTACTAAAACGATAACGTTCAATTAAACCTTTTGCGATCGCATGTATAGAGTGCGATTCATGAAGCCACCGGCTGATAAACAGCGAGCGCTCGATTAGCTTAATTTCTATTCTTCAACAAGATTTAGCACGAATGACATTTGCTGGTCGTATTACCACGATATCGTTGTAATTCACGATTAATATTTGATAGACTATTAATAAACGAACTATTCATCTAGCGTTTATGAGTGTCGCGAGTACCGTGTTCATTTAACTGACTCATTCACTCCATTCGACGCTTGATTAATGATACACGATCTACGGTGGAATGATAGTATTTTGTCAGAGAATGAGAAATTGTAAAGAACTGCGAAACCATTTGTCAAGTCTAAACATGCCAACGAGTTATTTCTTTTTTCGCGCGCAAGCGTCATAAAGGATCATTGTTTTTTTATTTAAACGGAAGTATATCAGCGCAATAGAATTACCGTCTGAAAAACATAATTACACACGCAAATTATGCATACGAGAATCTTCGTCGCGCAATATTTCGGTTTCTGAATCGAAGAGGTTTCAAGTGCGTTTTCAGGGAGAGGAGTGCGTGTCAAATTCAAACATTAAAAAAATATCAGTGTGTAAGTAATTGTAGTTGTAAGAATTGACCATTCATAATAGAATATTCTCATATTCGATATGTAATTAGTCAATTCTTACAATTACAGTCGCTTAAAATTACACTTACGCAATTGTAGAATGGGATTTACTTGTGAACTTTGGACTGAGCGACTATCACAATCATGGTTCACCATTTCCAATTCGATTGTATGTCAAGCAAATCTCCAAGTCGTAGGCCTGATCTTCGCAGAGTTCCTCATTTTAACATTTTAGTAATTGAGCAACTTTATTAAAAATGTTTAGACCTTCTAGTAGATATTTAATAATTAGAGATTTCTCAGCGGTGATCCATTTTTAACTTTTATGGAGAAAGGATAAAAGGAGGACAGAAAAGATTCGATATTCGCTTCATCTCGCTAAATGAATCTTCGTCAAGTTTTCAATCGTTTGTCCACACAAGTCCGGCCGCATATGTGCATTTGGAAAGATCGTCTTTGGATCCTCAATGCCGGGTGTAATTGATACTCCGCTTCGAATGAAAACTTCAGTTATAACTCGTTGCGATCTACGCACAATTTAAAAGTCTCTGCGAATCACAAATTGCATATCACCCTCACCGACCGTGTTTCAGCAAAAACAGATTAATGTTACACGGAGATCGTGTATCGCGTCGCGATTACCTAGACTGATTAGCGTCTCACCCTATTGTCCACCCCCGATACTGTTTACCTAAAAGGATAATATTCCAAATAATTGTTGACAGATAATCAATCGTGTGTACAATGATAAAGAGAGGAAGAAGAAAAAAAGAAGACGTGCCACTCGTCGCTGAGTACAACGTATACGCGCGAAGGCAACCTACCGTTATTGTTCCAAGTTCAGAGGACCTTTTCTCGTTCATGTCATTGCACTTTGGCATTTTTCCAAGTTTCGCCTCGTCCTTGTAGATCTGAGTATACGTCCGGCTGTAGGCACAATTCGAATCATTCAATTAACCGCGTATAAGGAGAATGCAAATAGAATATTTCATCTCAAAGCGGCACTTTTGAACGATTTTAGATACACATTTTCATCAATTCATTTTATAAATAATTATTTTATAATCAACGAACATTATTATTCTCAGAAGCTTAATTGAGAATATCGGTACAATCAATCCTAACTTTCGTTGAATGTAACTACTTACGTAGAAAATTTTTCTATTTGCATTAGCTGGAGCTAGATCAGAATTAATTGTAATCAAAGCCGTCGTGATGCGTTTCCGCAATTTCCACGAGTTGCACAAATATCTAAAAGACGTCTCGGCCTTTCTGATAATCCTCAGACGTCTTTTAGATCTGCATTTCGTTTTTCCCGACGTCTACAAGCAACATGGACGAGCAAGAGACGAGGAGCCGTTCCGTGTAAACGTAATATCCCTCACGGTGGGACGCGTTTGTCGGTCGCGGCTGCTATTCCATAAATTCCCTCTGTAAATACCGTCCTCTGAATTTGGCACGGAGTCTCCCGGTGCCTCTCCGTGGTCTCGGTGTGAGAAACGCAGTCCTGAGATTGGACGGGTCGAACGGATTCGTCAACGCCGGGCCAGTCTTGAGCGATGATTGCGCACCGACATTGCGTGTAAAATATTAGCGAATTAGGGACGATTTAATTGCGATCAAGGATATCATACCTACCTACCCTGTACTCTAGTGGACATGGGCCAAAAACTCGGTATATTATATTAATATACGTTCAAGGTTGGCCCATCGCCATGACCAATGAAGTAGTGAAGGAGAGCAAGCGGAGAGCGAGAAGGGAAAAGGGCAGGAGGGAGGAAGATAGAAGCAAAAGAGCGAATTGTCATCCAATCACATTTTTACGCACTCCAAATTTTTATCCTCGTCATTTGTATCATAGCAGCCGTGTGTTTAAAGACGACTCCACATTATGTGTATGTAATCAAAATTGTAACTGATAAAACGTTAATAAAAAAACGATATCCAAAATCCCGCCTCCTGCTGTGCCATCGTATCGCCCCTGATCTTCATTTCCGTCCAGTATGTAGTTACAGTACGACAAAAGTATTACATATTTTGCGAGACTTTGGTTTAATTTATGATTTTTTCCATAATTTTTCGTTCTAATGTCATTTAATATTAGAAAAACGTGGGATTGGCCGCGCAAAAAACGTACGATCCACGGAAATCACGGCAATTGTGCCATTGCGGTTACTAGAGTTTAGATATTGCCGAATTTTTAGATTAGAATTATAGATTTATATATATTCAAAAACTTTCAAATCAATTTAATATCTATACAATTTATTGATAACAAATGAATTTAAAAGAAAAAATTTAGAAGAAAAATGTAGATCGATGAGAGAATAACACCAATAAGCGAAAGAAGCTTTTAAAGATGTAAACTTTTTAACAAAATGAAATAATTACGAAAAAGTAACAGTTTTTAATATTGTATTTATGTCTGAAGATAATATAAAAAGTTTAGCGTGATTTAGATCCTGGATAAAAAATGATTAGAAGTAGATATGGTTCTAAAAAATAATTAAAATAAAATGAGAAAATGTTTAAATGTTTTTTCAGTATTAAAATATATGTGTATTTATTTTAAATTCTAATTTTATCCAAAAATGTATTATTAAATATAAATATTGACCTTGAACATTTCATACACACATAACATTTATTTTTATATGAAAAGTACCTACATTCTAGTCATTTTCTACAGAAACTGTAGACTTGATACATCTTTAATTAATCAAAGTCAATCTTATTGTTTAATAATATTCCTGTACATTTTACAATTTTAAAATTAATTTAATTCAACAGTTTAAACATATAAATTATTATATAAGAATATTAGATATTTTAGTATTATTTTATTACTACTATAATCTGTAAAATAAATAGTAATTAAATGTAATTTTCTTTAAAAATTTCTTAATATATTCAAACTTGAAGAAAGCCGCGGTCATGAATTGAATTATAATATTAAAGGGAGAAATCATATGACTGCTTCTTTACAATTTATGTAATTTACATTAATTTCTCTTACGCGCGATTAATTTCTCGACGCTCGATTAAATCGACAATATATGACACGATGAGCGAACCATGAATTTTCACAAAGTCGACGTGCGGGCCTTCCTTATCTCTTTAAGGAAAGAAATGGAATATTCGAAATTGGCGCCAACTCTCACGACGACTGGCCACGCCCTCAAAAATTTAAAATTTGCGAACCGATTGGCTGTTCGACCTATTCCTAGAGCATTATAATATTAGGTATTTGGATCCGCCATTTTTAGTCCCTTCCCCACTCTTTGTTCTCTCTTCAATCTTCTTAGTTTAGCGGCGAAGTGGAGAGAGAGCAAGGGAGTGGAAAAATGACTAAAAATGGCGGATGCGAATAGTGCCTTACTATTCCCTTCCTCGCGCCACACTAAACTCCAACCTCGCACATGTTCGCCACGGAACTGCTCCGCCATCGACGCCGTTGGCGCCGTCCTCGCACGTCCTCGTTCCTTCACGTTCCTCCGTGATCGATGGTTATGTATGTACGCGCGATTAGGCATCGCGGACAATAATGATGATCGCAATTTTCTCATATAATTAGTTTCACGATAATTAATATGTGTTGATAAATAATATGTGTTGAAGAGAGTGTCTAGAAGAGAAGATACCTCTTGCACATGCGATACGTTTTTATCGACGGCGAGAACGGAAAAACCCCGAGACCGGCACGAGATATTTCACGCAGCATCACAAGTCCGCGGTTATCTATACGATTGGTCGAAGTAGATCCGGACAGATCGTAAATGAGAATGAACTGATTGTGCTCCGTACGAGGGATTCATAATTTAGCAGTGTCGAGAGCGAAACGATGTATACGTGGAAGCTATCCAGTTATGCTCTCAGAAGATTCAATAGTGGTTATGGCAATGGCACTAGTAAATTAGCGCTCGTTCTGCAACACTGCAGTCCGAGGACGCAAGGTCGCGGCAAACTCGGTAGCTACCGCAGGAGGATAAGTTCATGGTTCCGAGAACAGGGTACGCAGACAGCTCAGGCCTGTAAGAAACAGTTTGAATTTGTGGCGGCCCAGAGGATCAGGAGATACATACAAATATTCCACCTTTATACGAGAATATGGGATGAGGTAGCACTGAGAGAATTCATGCGGCTGTGGAGACTTAGACTTGCTAAAAATGCCAAAAACTTCCTGATAAGCGCTGCTGGAGTAAGCATATACAACTGGGATCGCAACAGGATAACTGATGAAGAAATTAATAGGTACTTGCTATGAACGTTTGTAAGAACAAGACATATAAAATATATTCTTACATAATAATCCTTTTTGACGTTCTATATCACAGATATAATCGTGAGATTGAAGGAATTTATAGATTACGAGACTCTACAGTAGTTTGCACAAAGTGTCATTTGCGAATTGTTATTGATACTATACAGCCTGATATAAAATATTGTAAATGTAGTGGAGTTCAGCCTTCTGATGCTTCTGATGAAAATTGTAAGTTTTTCTTGTATCGGCTATTCAACTATGTATGTGTGAAACATTTTATTATATACATAAATATATTTTATATTATATATTGTTTAAGTATGTCAAATTTTTATGTGTAATATACAAAATATATACAGCAGATGGCAATTGGCAACCTTTCATTGAGCGTCAGGATATGTTAATATGGAGGAAAGTAGTACCTGATTCGGGTGGATTGTTTGCCTATAAAGTATATGGTTCCTTCTCCGATGTTACCGCTGAAGATTTTTTACAAGTACAAATCGATGTAGATTATAGAAAGCAATGGGATCCCACTGCTCAGGAGTTACAGATTGTTGAGACTGATCCGAAGTCCAAACCGTCTGTTAATCATAGTACTGATGTTATCCATTGGGAAATGATCTGGCCTGTAAGTGTGATATAATGTGTCATTTTTTTAGATGAATCTATCCACTTAATGATTTGTTAATTTATATTTGTGCAGAAATTATTTTCTAATAGAGATTATGTGTATCAACGACGATGGATTATGGATAGAGAAAAAGGACTTGTAGTTATTGTCAGTCGAGTGACGGAACATCCTAATGTACCAGAAAAACGAGGAATTTATAGGTATATAAAGAAGTCAGCATTAACAATCAATATTTAAACATTCATATAAAATATATGTGTATGAAAAATCATTAAGTCAGTTGATCAATTCTTTAATTTTTATTTCTTCTAGTATTATATTTTGTTAATAAAACAGTTTTTTTTGAGTAATTAAGGGCTGAGTAATCACCACAGCCATATTGAATTGTGTTAAAAGTGAGAAATGACACATTAATTTTTATCAAGTACATGTTATTTGGAAATAAAAACAATTTAGATAAAATTAAATGATGAGATTGTTTTAAAACAATTATAAAAATGGATAAAAGATATCCTTATCCCTCCTATAGCCAGTAAATAATCGTAAAAAGTGATAAAAGGCATACGAAGTGCTGCTATTTAAGGCACATGCGTAATCTATTTTCACTTGTATGTGCTTTTTATCACTTTATTATTTACTGTTAGGGAGCGGGGTAAACAAAGTTTTCATCCAGTTTTATAAATGTTTTAAAACGATCTCGTTATTTTGTTTTATCCAAATTGTGTTTATTTATAAACAGCAAATAACAAAAATTAACATGTCATTTCTCTCTTCTGATATCAAGATATCACTGTGATGACTTAGGCGCTTTTTAATAACAACATTTTAAGCTATCGAAATTAAATATCCCAATAAGAGAGAGAGAGAGAGAGAGAGATATTTATTCTTTGTTTAATAACAAGCCCACAAAAAACTGTACTCTATGCTGGGGTGGAAACCAGCTTATGTATTTTGAGTTACTGAATACGAATCTGATATCAAAATAGGATCATCCAAGATAAATTTTCAATTTAGAGCGAAAAAATGAGTCAAAAATGGGAAAAAAATGGGTCATTTTTTCGCTCTAGATTGATTCTATTTTGATTTGTATTCAGATTTGTATTCAGCGACTCAAAATACATAAAGCCCGATGTCCACCATGCTAGAAATCGGTTCGAGATCTCGGACAGAGAAAAAATTAACAAATCATTTGAACAATTTGATCACATGACCATTGCGATTGGTCAATTTTTTCTTCATCCGAGATTTCGGATCGATTTCTAGCATCGTGGACACAAGGCTTAAGAATAGCTGAGTCTCCACCCTAGCAGAGGGTACTTTTTTTTGTGGACCTGTGTAATTAACACTTTAATATCTGTATGTAACAGAGTTAGAACATATTGGTCGTACATGGTGATAAAGCCTTGTACAGAATTTCACGAACCAGGCATTGAATTTGGACTTACTTACTTTGATGATCCTGGTGTCTCAGTGCCATCTACTGTTACTGCATGGGTAGCATTGAGAGGTTTGTCACAAATTATAAAATCAATTATGAATTTTTTTTAATGCATTTGTAATAACTAATTATGACGATTATCTTAGGTTTACCAGACTTTCTAATTCGCATGAGACAGGCTTCAAAAGATTACCAAAAATATAAACTAATGAAAAAAAATGCACCTGACAGTAATCATCTTACTTTATCTGAAGAAGATGTTTCCAAACAGCAAATCGATGTAGAAGATAAGTTAAAGAACAATAAAAAATTTATGAGAGATCATAAAGATCAACAAGACGATTCTACTAACGATACTAACAAGTTAGATTTAACACACGATGTACAGCAAGAAAATGATTTGACGGAAAGTGAAAATAAGGATACCACTTCTGCACCCAAAGAAGAGCAAGGTTTATTACATTATTTCTATCTTACGAAATTATTTGCATTTTTGAATTTTTGACAAATGGATTTAATGAAGTAACTTTTGGCTAGTAGATGTTTAAACGTGATTTCGCATGGAGGAAACAATCTGCCGGTAAAGCTATAGAACAGATTCATGGATGTGTGGAACAAGTGACATTTTAACATATCTTGATGATATATGATTTCATAGATAATAAGAATGAAATTGTGTGAATATGACAATTGTTCATCCTATTTTTTAGAAAAGTATAGATTCCATTTTGTATAAAGCGAAGAAACAAAAATATTAAACAAGAAGTGAGACTGATTAGGTATGTCATCGCCTTTAGTCCATTTGTTAATCAAAAATTTGCATTATATATCGTAAGATAATGAACAAGAGCAAGCAAAAGATCTGATTTTTAGATTTTGGAAAGATGATATGTGAGAAACTGCTTAAATTTTATAATTTATATAATATAAAGATATCTGTACAAAACAAATTTAATTAATTGTATATCTAAACATAAACGCATAAGATATATTTGTATATATTTGTACAATAAACTAAAAAGTATGGCTGAACTTTAAGACATTCCTCATACATAGAGGATGAATATATAATATATAATCATTCATTTCTTTGTGAAGAGTTCTTTTTTAATAATCTGTTTACAGATACACGAATTAATTTATTTTTCATAAATAACACTAGACAAAACTTGACCTTTTTTTTGCAAATGTGAATAGTCATCTCCAATATATTTTTATTTGCTAAACACGAATCCGTTATTTAAACTGCATGTATCATAGGTTGCATGACATATTGATATGATAGTATATAAAAACATATCGGTACGTTTTTTGGAGAAACAATGACCTCTAGTGACTTCATCGGAGTTTGGATTTTGCTTTAGGATCCTCTTAAATTTGATTATTAGTTCGCATTTCTAAGAAAAATAACGTCTAAGAAAAATAAGATAAATACGATATAAAAAACGATTTTGAAAGTATAATATTGGCAGTAAATTTTTTAAAAATTTTATTAATATCACGTAAAAATATCAACTTTTAGCTTTAAAGTGTATTCTGTTTTATTTCAATATAATTTTGCATTTTTGAGATATAGAAATTTCAAAATAGTTCATAATTCGCTATCTATGTAATACGAAGAAGATATCTTATTCCTATGCGTGTGTACACACACACACACACACACACACACACACACACACACACATTTACAGAATAATTTCAATATTGAGTATAAGTGAAGAAAGTTATATTCAGTCAAAGTTTTGTTTGGTAATTTCTATTTGATATTTAGAAACACACACACACACACACACACACACATTAGAGTATTTATAGCGAATTCAGTTGGACGCAGTCGTATAGATTAAAGCCATTGTACACTGATTTTTAATCTGTGCGAAAATAAAATACTGATATTTCAAATTATAAAATATCAATTTTACTTAAAACACAATAAGATATATGGAAGATTTCATGATTTATTTCGTTTTCATTAAATATTCATATTAAATATATTTTTAAGTCAATTATGACGGCTTTAATATGTTTAGTCCGTACTGAATATATCCAATCGAATTCGCTATTATTGTCATTATTCAATTACCAATTCTTCTCTCATCTGAGAATTCACTTCATTCGATAGTGTTTTAGAAACAATTCGATAAGGTTGCATTTCCAAATTTATGTTCATGCAACATATTTTTATCGTCTGGCGTGAAGAATGTGTTCCTAAAGTTTGACCATACCTTTTAATTTTTATATATATATTGTATATACATATATTGTATATATTAATATATATAAGATGTAATTAAAAAGGTAACAAACTTTGGGACCGATTTCCCTACATCAAACATGAAAAAAAGTTCATATGAGCATATATCCGTCAACTTATTGTTATTGAAGGAAAATTATTATTAATATGGAAAAAAAGTAATATCTATTATTATTTAATATTATTTTTAATTTTTAATTATAAATATTTAAATGTCCCATTTGATTTAATACACACTTAGATTAGGACCGTCGCACCCTTTCAAAGATCCTGGGGCAATTGTGAATAGTCAGAAGCATCAAAGATGCGTTGATGTAGCATATCTTCATTGGCGAATGAAACTTTATAAACTAAGATTTAAGTGTCTTCACAGATAAAGGATCGTAGAGATCCTGCAAACATTTTGAATTATATTTGAATAACAGTAGATTTGTGGATATATGTTCATATAAACTTTTTTCATTATGGTGTGGGAAGCTCGACTCCGAAATTTGTCACCTTATTTTAAGTACACATTGTGTGTACACACACACACGCGCACGCACACACACAAACACACACACAATATATTATATTTTCTCTCTGTATGTAAATATAGGTAGACACAAATGTGATTTAACTCGTAATAAATTTAAACTTTGTGTGTAATAAATATAAACGTCATAAATTTACACCAACAAAAAGTGAGTGTAAATATTTTAAATTATAAAATACTAATTTTTCTGATGTTGTATTTTTATCAAATTGTTATTGTAGATCTATTTTTATATAATTAATCTTTTCGGGCAATATATAAACATAGTTTTTAAAGAATTAATAAAAATTTCTCTCTATTAAATTCTTGATTTTACGTTTAAGAAACATTAGCATTTTTTGAAATTGTGGCTGAAGTTATACATAAACTTTAATTTTCGTGCGAAATATAAAATATGTAAATGTATATACATATTAGTATACAAATATATTTTAAGTGTTTTCTATTGTATATATAATTACATATATGTGTAATGTAAATACATATAAATATATATGATATATTTATATATAATATATATTTATATACTGCATATATGAAAATATTATTGTAACATTTTTAAAATTGTAAGGAATAATCATAGAGAAAATAAAATAAAAGAGTAGTCAATTTCATTAGAGAATGTGAGATGTAAATAAATTATATATTAATCATGATGTTAATAATAAATAATTATCATTGTTTTATCTATTTCTTGTAAAATGTTATTTACGTATCACTTTTTATCATTTGTTAATGTATAAGTTCAAAGGTATTATACATAGAAAGACTAAAAATAAATTTATCGAGTATAAAAAATGGTTCGCTTTCGCTTGAAGTCGCTATTCTAAAATCTAGATTTGTGATCCGAAATTCATGGTCCTGCGATCTATAGTTCAATGATATCTTGCAAAAGCCTGCGCCCGTGAATGTGTGACATGTAAGTAGGTGATGTAGGCCGTGGTGGGGTTGGCAGTTGCCTTCACAAAGCACAAAGTGTAGTGTAGTAGAATATAGAGTAGAGCGGTGCTGCGGTCGGCCGGTCGGCGGCGACAGTGACGGGAGCAGCGTCGTGCAGTGAGGTCAATCGTGTTTTGTTTCATTCGGCGGGGAAGAACGATCGGCAGCTTTCGTTCGACGTTCACGCCGTCACGGCGATTCCCAGCTGGATCGCGCACTCCGTTCCGAGACACGAAAGTTTCTCACGGAATTTTTCTATTTTTGGAAGACTGGTGAAAAAAAATGCTTTTCATCATTGGCACGCACGTTAGGCACTGAACGCCAAGACACTGTCTCTTTCACTATCGACTTGTTGCTCAGCTCCGATTCCTGACGCCGAAGGAGAGCGAGTCTCAGCACGTAAGTTTCAGCACGCTGAGCCTGGAACATCGGAGGACTGAACGAGCGTCCTTCGGTGATTCAGGTTTGTCAAACCTGTTTCAAGGACGCGCGATTTTTTTCCAAGCAAGAATTTTAAGTGACTTTCCCGGCTGGAATGAGGGCCTGGCCGTTCTGTTTAGATTGATCCCTCTTTTTCTTTCAAGTGAGTCAGAGAGAAGAATCTTTCTTAAATTAACCATTTCCTGTATAATATTTTTTGTATATTTTTTTATTGTAATGATATTTACTTCTTCAATTCGCCAACTTTCAAGATAGCCATTTGATCACTGCTTTAATTAATTTTTTTCTAATTTATATCTAATTATCTTCTTTCTTATAAGCAGTGCCTAGGAGTTACATCAAAATAAAATTAGAAATTTAGAATTGTTTCCTATATATTTCTTTTAAATTACAATATTTCTTTTACTGTAATGACCTTGTGTTTACTTCGTTTATCAACTTCGAAATTAGCCGCTACGTATGCAAAGTGCACTTGTTGCGACGTAGGCGTTCGCAATTTCCGCGCAAAAAAGAAAGAAACGATTATCAATTCAATAATGGCTCGTTTCAATTTGTGCTTGAATCGGTAGTCCAATAGCATGCTATGAATAATCAACGCTGTTCGCAATTGCAGAGCGCAAGATCGCTAGGAGTTAATAGCGAATTCGGTCACTCGCATTATATCAAATTAGTGCATACTAAAAGGTGTTTTATATAAAATTAATAAAATTAAATATTAGGAAAAGCATATAAATATTTTGAGCAATCAAACAGCCAATAATATTGTCACGTTATTTAACAGACTATATATTATTATTTCACAGACATATATTATTTCATTTTCAAATTTGATTAAAAATAGTTATAATAAACAAGACATTATTAGAAACAAGACTGTCATAAACCAATTAATAAGAGAATCATCACTTATAATCAAAATTGGTATAATACATCTATATTTATTTAAATAAATTTATCTCGGATACATGATTGTGTGCCGATTACTTTTCGTACCTGCAACGCAATTAATGATAATTAATTAAATTATGCCAGTGCATTTAGATGCTTTACGTGCATTAATCCAGTGTAATACGAGTGTCGAAAATATGTGAGATACGTTTCTTTTCTTTTGTCTGAGGCATCTAAGGCAGTGATATTCGTGCGGAATGTACCTTCGCTATTTCAACAATCTGTTTTCGAACGACTATGCATGTATCTTTATCTTGGAATATAATTCTACGTTCCGTCGAGATAACTTGCTTGTTAGCATAAAATGAAAATGTGTCGAGCCATTTATCGCCTAAGTATATGCCATAGTAATGTTGTTATTCAACGAGCAAATCTATTTGTTCTAATTATTTATATGCGAGATTGTTCGATTTTATCATGACAATTATATGTATAGTGATTATGTCATTTCTATATCTTTCTTATTTTTATATAGTGGAACTTGTCATTAAATAAAAAATACATACAGCAATCATAATCATTAATCAAAAGAAAGTATCAGATCTACTGCAGGAAATATGGCAATCATTATACCGTTTGAATAATAATATTTTATTAATTCAATGATTTTAACGATTAAATTTGACATTGATGATGGACACCAGAAAAACGATAGAAACTATTATAACAAGGTTATCACAGATCTGGAAAACTGGGAAATCATGGAAATTTACAATTGATTATAGAAAAATTAAGGAAAATTATAAAAGAATCTGGAGTTTTTTTTAGAGCTTTGCTCAATTTTTATAAAATGCTTTTATTCCAAACAATTGTTATAATTTTTTAAATAATGTATCTAACATTTATAGTCAAATGATACTGATTTTTTTAGTCAGTATTGCAAACTATATACTAGGCCATGCATCAATCATTATATTAAATGAAATGTAATTATTCCCTTTTTAGAAATTAAACATTATAATGTCAAGTTTATTTTTTGTTTTAATTTCCATACAGTTTAATACGAAACTTAGTTTACTTTAATTAAACTTTGTTTACAATTACAAGATACATATTAAAAGATACATATTTTATTAAATATTATATATTTTTTACTTCAAATTGTAAAATTAAAATTTATATTTTATTCGATATTTTTATTCAATTATTTTTTTCCGTTATAGTTGCATTCTTTTTTCTAATACTTATTTATTTTTTGTTGGATTGAATTTGCATCCAAGATTTCATTATGCTGGCAAGTTTCTAAATGTATAATATGTTGTTTTTAATAATATAAGATAGATTTCTTACAATTCTTACTTCTAAATGTTAAAATTTACATATTTGATATTGATCAGAAAATTTTCTATTGTTATCTGGAAAACCTGGAAAAATCAAAGAATTTCAAAATTCATTTCTATGGCAATCTTGAACTATAAAGTTATAACTGATACTTAATTGTTTTATTAGATTTGATAGGCATTAAACGAAATCATTTAAGGAGCAGACTTTCAAATTGCATTTTGTCCAAAATTTTTGAGTTAAAGATGATGTTCAGTGTTGAAAGACTCATATTGTAAGCTACTTTACGATGTTTTAAAAGCATTTTTTTATCAGTTTATGTGCTAGAAAAAGGTATAGACATTCGAAATGCATTATGTCCTTTAACTAGAGGCGAATTGTTTTTTTCTGTAAGGCGCGTGGTTTTCTTGTGACTTTCTTTTTCGTTTTCTGAAAATTATAAATTTTGGACAAAATGCATTTTGAAAGTGTGCTCCTCAATTCCATTATCACGTTCCAACTGTCGAAGGAATTTACTTATTAGAAAACTAGATATGATAAAATTTCAAACCGACTCTCAGGGTCATTTTAACATACGTAATCGACCGATTAGTTTACTGGAATTGGTCAATCGCATTTAAGATTTTACTCTTTATCTTTTGAATTTTAAAAATTAGAAAAACGAACAGTAAGTTAAACCGAAATTAAAGTTAATCTTTCGACATTGATCGAACCAGACTTTAGTGTCAGACTTTATTTTCTCAGTTATTGAGTTAAAACTTAATTACTTGAGTTATTTAATTAGCAATAAATTCCATTCCGTGTAATACAATATATTAGGTGTAGTAAAAAGAAATCCATTATTTTTCTAATAGATGGCTTTAGTAATCTGTATCTCGCGAGATACAGATTACTAAAGCCATCTATTGAAAAAATAATGGATTTCTTTTTATTACACCTAATATTCCACATCCCATGCTATCCCATCACACCCAGATCCTGCCGAATCCTCGTGATACGTTCGCATCGAACAACGAAGTTCGCTACAAGAATTTGAACCAACAATTTTGAAAAATGGCAGAAAAGAAGAAAGGCAAGAAAATAAAGAAACAGAAGGAGACCGTGGATGAGTATCAATTACGTAGAAACCTGAGGGAGCAGGCAAAGATGACAAAGTCCACGGACCAGGAAACTGCGATGCCTACGCAAGTAGTCGAGCCACAATATTCCGAAGATATTAGGATCGGTGGTATAGAAGGGTGAGTTTCTCTTTCTCAATCATGTTTAATTAATTCAATTAATTAAATCTTCTTATGTGTGTGCACTCCTATAATAAAGAGAAATTCTGTTAAATTCTCGAAACAATTCAAATTTATCTATGATTATATACATATAAGCAAAATAATATAAATATTAATATATTATTTTATTTTATGAGCAAGCACGATGAAACATGCAAGATTATCGAAAGTTATCGGAAACATGAGATATTGGAACGCATTATGTCATAGTCTGTCACTTTTATGAAATGTGTTATGTCATACTCTGTCACTTCTTGTTTTCTATAAAATTAAAAAATTTATCCGAGAAAACCCGGATAAAAATCTTGTGAATTATATTATATATCTCATTTTTGTTTCGTCTACGATTTTATCTGTCAAATCTAAATCATGGCACAATCGATAACTATTATCAATTCAAGGATTATTGTTGATCGATAATTATTAAATATGCATACAGTTCGAATATTTCCTTTGCTTATTTTGCAATGCTCTTTGTAGCGTTTCGCAATGTTTGTTCTTGTTTTTATTGTAATATTTATCTTATCATGACGCAGTTACGAAGATTTAAAGCGGCAATTTTGCTTTCATCGAGGAAGAGAAACGCAAATATTCCTGCTGTAATTCACAAAACTGTTATTGTGTAGATAATTAAAAAAATATTCGGGTTAATTTTTTAAATACGAAGCAAGATGCAACAAATGCTTCACGAATCATTATAATTGGGTAAAAAAGGAGCAAAATTACATACGATTAAAACTTAAAAAACACGAAATACATTCCATCTTATCGCATGATAATATTTCTGAATCGGAAGTGGCTGTAATAAATGAATAATATCTGATATTATTCTTTTTCTCTCTCTTTCTAGAAACATAAGCACTTTAATATTTTTTTATCATTTTATAATTATATAATATTAATACTTTTTTTATTCAAGATATCAAATGATTTTTACAATTGTTGTAGAGAAAAAGAGAGAAATATAGGATATTTGAGACATAGAGATAACAGCAATCAGCGTTTATTCAGCCGAGCTTAATTATGACAGGTCATGCATATCTCTCGCTGAGTGGATATGTTGATATGTATCTTTATTTGTTAAGAAAATAATCGAGTCACTAAATAAGAGACGATATAACTGATTATGTAATTGATGGTGTTACACAAAGTGATCTAACAAAAAGAAGAAAAATTTACATAATATTCACGGAATTCAACAAGAAATAGTTAGTTAAGATCCGTGTAATTAATCAATACTTTGCTCCTATTAATCATCAATTAATTAACTTTCAGAGGCGCTACCCACTCCATACTCATAATACTCGATGGAAAAGGTGCGAAGCTAACAGAAATTAAAGGACCACACACTAATCATTGGGTGATTAAAAAAGATATACAAATGGTTTATCTTTAAAGTGCTATGTGAATCAAGGGGAAAATTTCAACAAAATTTTTGAAACTAAGTCTGCAGCACTTTAAAAATAAACGATTCAAATAATTACAGAAATGTTTCACCTGCTGAAGAAAGTGATCACAAAAGAATGTAGAAATTTGATTTATTTTTAGGTAATTGGAAAAGACGAGACAGCTGCCAGACTCAGCGCGATGATAGAGAGGGGTAAACAAATGCTAGATATACCAGAAAATGTTCCTTTAGATTGCGTAGTGAGTAAAAATTGAGTATTTTCATTATTAATAACACATAATTATATGTATTACACACATATAATTACTTATAATATTATAACTGCAAAATATAATTAATAATATAATCATAAATATAAGTAACAATCCTAAATGACACATAAATACCATATAAAATTATTTTGAAATAAACAGTCTAATTTATTCTGTGACACTCTCAAATTTCAAATTTTCGATTAAATGGAATCAACTTTGATTTTTGAAAGAAAGAATTCATTTACCGATTTTTTTCATCAATAGGCACTTACTTTAAGCGGTTGCGAGGAGGAGACCATCAATCGTCAAATTGTGGAAACTTTGTTGGAAAAATATCCGCAGTCTGCCAAAGATTATGTGATTAGTTCAGATACTCTTGGTAGCCTTAGGACTGGCCTAGAATCCGGTGGGATCGTATTGATCGCTGGAACTGGCAGCAATGCTTTACTCATGAACCCGGACGGGAAGATTCACAGTTGTGGGGGATGGGGACACATAATGGGCGACGAAGGAGGAGGTACACATTGTTTACTGTAAAAGAACATAATATGGAAAAGTGTCAAAATTCAAAAATGTTCAAAACGTTCAAAACATTCAAAATCAGCTTTATTAGATTTTGGATAAATAAAAATGGATAGAAGAAAAATAAATAGTAGACTAGTTTTAGAATCCTTAATTTAATTTTATCTTGTAAGAGAGAGTAAAATAAAATTCGTAAATAATATTAGGTGTTGGAATTAATTCGTAGCGTTTTTTAATGAAAGAATGTTATTTATTTCACATGAGCATTAAAAAATACATTAATGAAAGTACTTCCCATCACTTGTAAAACGCTACGAATTAATTCCAACACCTAATATTTTATTCTTTTAATTGACAACAATTGATCTAAATTCTCATTTAAATAAATTCCTTCAATAATTTACATTTAAATTATTGATATTAGCTACTATTAATTATTTTCTCTTGCTTGTTTTAAGCTTACTGGATCGCCTATCGTGCCTGTAAATATGTATTCGATGATATTGATGGATTCATTGAAGCACCAGAATCAATAAGTTACGTTTGGCCGGCAATGAAAAGTTATTTCAATGTGACTGATAGGCGGAGTATATTACCATACGTGTATGCAAACTTTGACAAAAGCATTATTGCCGGTTTCGCCAAGGAAATTGCAATCGGCTGCGAAAGGGGTGATCCACTGTGCTTGAAAATCTTTGAGGAAGCTGGACAACTTCTGGCGAAACATATTAACGCCGTTTCGAAGAAGGCGCATAACGTTAGTATTCTAAAAAACAAAACGATTAAGAATTATTTATTTTAATCTAATAAGAATATTATTTTAGACCGTACATGTAAGAACACAATCAATACGAACTAGAAATTAAATGTTTATAACGAAGCTGGATCTTTAATGCTTAATTCATGTGAATTATATATATATATATATATATATATATATATATATATAATATATGTACATGCATATATATTTGAAAATGATTTAATTTTTGTGAAATAAAACTTTGTTTAAAAAAATATTTTAAAATTCCAATAATTTCATTTAATTGTATTTTTCTTTCAGGATCTTAAACTGGCTCATGGCGGTTTAAAGGTGATCTGTGTCGGATCCGTATGGAAATCGTGGAAATTTATGAAAAATGGTTTCATGAACGAAATCCACAACAGGAATGTTGTGGACGAGTTGAGTTTATTGCACTTGACAACATCATCGGCATTAGGCGCCTGTTATCTGGCCGCAGAGAAGATTAATTGTTCGTTCATCAAGCCATATGATAGCAACGTCGAAACTTTTTTCCATTACAAACGCGATCACTATCCGGAAACGCAAAAGACAGAACATTCGATAGAATTAAAAAATTATATGTCTGACTACAATAGTGCTCAGGTTCATGGAAATGAAGAAAGTACATGATAAGATATAAATAAATAAGGAAATTTTGAAAAAAAAAACGCTAGCGTTTTTTAGTCAGTGCTAAAATACATTATCTATAGCAAATACGTTACAAAAGTAACAAAAACGAATTATCTCGCATGATGATTAATCAGAAAGATCTAAGTTCCTGATTGAAGCGATTACGCACAAGGGTAGCAGATCTAAATATACAAATGATAAGCTACGCAGATCTGCAAAAAATGAAAAATCGTTTTTGTAAAAATTACAGATTGTAAATATCGATTTAACATGTACATATATAAATTTTTACGAAATCAATATAATAAAAGCAATATAATAAAATCTTCTTGAGTACATGTTGTTAGAGAGTGATGTACTTTAGGATTATTTTATCCTTATAAACTAAAAAAAAATTAATAGGATCATGATGGAAGAAGATAGACATACAAGAACCAACAAATTTTTTATAGCGCAATCGAGATTTGGATTTTGTTTCCTTTATACGCACCAAACTTCAGTAATAAAAGAATGGGACTAAAAGCCATCTGGAACACGGCCTGGAGCTGCGTATGGTTGATTTTCAGTCTATTCATTAAAATTGTATTGTATTTGATTTTTTTTATCTTCGGTTTCGTATTCCTCGCGGGTATTATTGGTTCGATAATAATTCTCATTTTGTACACTTTTGGCTTTATACCAACAAGCGAACGCAGATGATTAAGAGATCCACAGATGTATCATATCTGGTGAGAGATGTAACAAAATTATCATTAGTGTTAATTAAATATATATAGTACAAGAGAAGCGTTTTATTGTGTATTTTTGAAAAATATATTTATATCACGATATCACAATTTATCTCGTGTACATTGCAGCAATACACATATACAAGTATAACATCTTTCTCTCTTATTTACATGTAGACTCTGGCTAAAGCTGAAACTATCATAATTCATATAGTTGAGTTTTTTTCATTCATATACTTGTTTTTTAAAAACAAATTTTTAACAACATAATTATAATTCTATAATATATATAATATATATATATATATATATATAATATATGAACTTGTTGCATTGAATAACGTTCATTTACTTAAAATTTAACGATCCATGTGTTTAAAAATATATATATATATATATTTAACTATTTCTCGAAAACATGATCGAAACAGCCATTTAGGAATTATTATGCTGTCGTTGTACGCATACATTTATTCTCAGTACGCATTGAGAATGATATCGAGTTCAAGATATTTCGCGAAATACTTAATGATACAATGTAATATGTGCTTACTAAGAAGCAAAATATTCTTATTGTTAATTACGGCACTCTTAACGTTCTAGTTTAATCAATTTTATTCGGATTGAGACGCACAAATCACTCGTTCCACTTGTGATGAGAGCTAAAAAACTATAATAGACATTGATATCCATTTGGATTCATGTCTATATTCTAAATATAGTTAATTCTTGGCGATTTTTACGCGTGTACATTTCAGTTTCACGTTAACTATTTCGATATTTTTACACACGCACGCACGCACGCGCGCACACACACACACACACACACACACACACACACACACACACACACACACACACACACACATGTAATATATATATATATATATATATATATTCATTTCATTGTTTAAAGATATTTAAACATATTGATACTATTTATACAGGAGGCAATGCAGTTGAAATTTTACTTACAATAATCACATTTTCATAAAAAATATCCAGATCGGCGATATAGCTATCGCGTATTTTCGTCGTTTATGAATAATCCTAGAAACATGCGCAACAAATGCTATATTTGAATGCACTAATTAAATTTTCCCATTATACACATAAAGTAGAAACTCATGACTTTACAAACTAATAATCAGTGCTTTAAATCGAATATTTCTATAAGCAGCGGCTCTACGCTGGATGGATTGACATTCAAGTAAACTCCCACGACCTCATCATTCAGTTTATGGAGTTCAGAAATCTTCTGTATTAACTTGAGGAATGTGGACTTAGCTTCGCAACCAGGATAAACACTCTCGAGATACCGTCTAAGGAGATAATAGTACGAATTCTGAAAGAAAGAAATCTATAAAAAATATAATCTTACAAATTTAATTTTCTAAATGTTTCATATCAAGATAAAAAATTAAGACTTTGCTAAAAAAAAACATGTTATAAATTGTTAATTTTTATATTGATTTAATATTATGTAAATTTTACTATAAATTATATACTGTATTTTAATGTATAAGAATGTTTTAGAATAAGTAACTTAAAAAATTTTTCGATTTACCTGCTCCAATTTAATAACATCACCATGTACAACTCTCGGTCTATCAGGAGTAAACAAAGCAATTGCGCTTAAAATCAAAATGATGTTTTCATCTCGCCACCGAGGGTCAAATGTTCTGACGAATCTTGCGTGCTCCGCATATAAATTTCCTTTCGCTTCTTTCAGAACGTCAACTTTGATACTTGACATGCTCTCTTGACTATGGGGTATCTTCCACATGTCTTTATCCGGATCGTAATTAATGGCCGATCTTAAGATCATCATTTCCGTGCAGCCACCTTTTAACAGAGCCAACTGATCCTCTTGACACATATTCTTAAAGGCGTTTATCTTCTTAGACATCTTTATCAAGCGTCTAATTGCTATAGCCGTTAAATTTATAACGTCTAACAACATTGGATCAGATTGTCCAAAATTACTCTGCAAATAAATATTTTATGTTTATATTATTTATCTTTCCCCCCAAATTATACATATACGAAAGACATAACATTTTGAATACGTTACTTTGAATTTACAGTCCTCGTCAACCAAATTCGTTATATCATCGTCTAACGGAGCTAATAATGCTTTGTTAGCAACTATCAGCTCATTTAATTTCGCTCTTTCGGCATCATTCAATTCCCTGCTACTTTGGTTACCACCGAAATTGGAAAATGCTGAGTATTCTAATTTGATTGCTTCACATAAGATAGACTCTATAGAATTGGCAGCAATTGCTATTCTGAAACAAATATTAAATTTTAAGCAGATTTCATAGCGTATCGTTAAAATATTACACCTAATATGATGCATCGAGGACTACCTTTGAACGTCCTGAAGAATATCTCTGGTAACGTCAGCTGTATTTTTATTCCAGTCTGCATTTGCATTAGATTTTAAATTTTGATCTTTGCAATCTTCCGAGTTACGGTTCGTAATCAAGTCCGTCAGAATTGGATTTTCCACGTGACTCCCTTTAGATTTTGGCGTATATCTAGAATCATCCGAATCGCTATTATTTTCCGGAGCTTCTTTGGATTGAACTTTTGTTTTGACATCACGTCCAATGATCATCGTATCGATCGCGTTGTTCTCCTCCAAGAATTGCGTGATATGTGGATCCGTTGCCAAGCACGTAATCATGTCAGGATCCGTCATAATCTTCATTATTATTCTCCGATCTTGAAATATTTTCGCTACTAAATTTGGATTACTGACAAACTTTGTTAGTAGGCTGGGATTCTGCTTAAACTTTGCGACCAAATTACTCCCGCTTGAACACGTTTCCTTCGGCTTTTGACATATTGATGTCTCCTCTTTCGTAAGTTGCGACGAATCCAGATCAGACTGACTTGTCTCGCCTTGCAAAGTGCGATCTACGTAAGAATTCTGTTCGCGAGTTTGCTCAAATTTGGAATAATTTGGCACGTTTTCTTCGAACGCAGAGCTGTACGCAGAGTTTGATGATTCGCGGTTAACATCTGCGAACTCGGAATTGAATTGCAACGAATTTTGCTCGTATTTCCCTGAATTTAGAGAAGAGTTTTTGTCCGTCCCTACACTCTGAGGCGCTACATTGAGATCGGCGAATCTCGTGCGGCTGTAAACAGACAATATCTATTTAATCTTTATTGATTAATTCACTTCTGTGTCCTTCTCTACACATTAGATAAGTTGGTCATACCTTGCAAGATTAGTCTTCAAACCGTGAACGGATTCCTTCATCATATCTAAAGTCTTTGTTTCGGCGATATTCATATTCTCTGGTGGACTTGAAGGACTTGGCACGCTCGCTGCTGTCACTGGACTCATACTTTCAACGACGTTTTGCCTATTGCTATCTAGGTCTGTATATTTTCTATCGGACTCCCAAAAGTATGTTTCCGATATTGTCGACGCGACCGAATTGACCGACATTGACGTGTCTTCAAACGTACAGTCGTCCACGCAGTCCTTTTTGGTTTTCGATGTTTTGCCACTGTCAAGCTGAGATCGTTTCTTTGCGCGGTTCTTTTCGATCTTCTTACGTTTCAAAACCTTGTCCTCCTCAGACATAATATAATCCTTGCGCATGCCAATATTGAAACATTTGTCCAAACGACATTTTTGACAAAATCGTCTGGTTATAGTTGTAATGTTACAGTTTTCCGTGAAGGGGCATTTAAAGTCCTACAACAAGAATACATGTTTCTTTTTAGCCTATAAAATATGCTATTATACATATTTATTGATAACGTTCTTATAAATTTCAAAAATATTATCAAGAACTTCGTTATCTTGATCGGTCTGTTTTTAATTAATCTCATAAATAAATCATAATAATTTTTTGTCCTACTAAATGAAAATTATTTTAAATGCAAAAATATCAGTTTTAAGTGCTAAAACATTAATATCTGAAAGAAAAGACATCTTATCTAATATTCTTAACAGTCCATTATCAATAAATTTCAATATGCAGATGTTGCTCTTAAGATTAATAATTGCATTTTCTTATATACGCCCATTATTAATCTTTTGGAAAGTCAAATGAGATGTTCCAATCGCATTAGTAAACAAATTACGATCGACCGATGGATACTGCAAAATTCTTCTCAATAACAAGATCTTCAAAACATGAAATTATTAATTAGTTATAGAAAATTTAAAAATTTTCGTTTAAGAAAGCTTTGATTCACTTTTTAAATGTGAAAAAACTGAATTTGAATTAAGTTCTCTTTAATATTAAGATTAATCTTCTTGAGTTCTTTTGAAACGAGTTCTTTCAAATTAACTAATACATTTAACACAATGACATGATTTATTTATTTATTTTTTTTTTTTTGAGAAGTTAAAATTTATAAAGCATTAGATTACTAATGAGTCATATGCAATCATCCAACAATGTTTATCTAATATATTCTTTTAATAAGTCATATTTAAATTTAAGAAAAAATTTTTCGATATTCAAATTAATGCTGGAAGATAAAACGAAATTTCTTTTTAAAACAGTTTCCTCAGAAATAATTATGTGAACAGAAAATTCATTGAAGTCTCCAAGAATTCGAGGAATTATGTCCATATTTATAATCAAGCTTTATATTTAAAGCTTTCTTAAATTTATCTCTAGATGCTTTACAAATTACTTTATTGGCTACTGAGCATTTCAAAGATAAATTTAAGGAAACCTTAAAGATCTGATACTATAAATACGGACTAGATTCAAAATCAAGATTCTCTAGATATGAAATTAAGATTATTTACTCTGAGAGAAATCAGATAAAAATGCTTCAAATTGGAGCGGAATTCACCTTGTTTTTCAATGCATTTCTCCTGAAGAAAGCCTTGCAGCTCTCACAAGAGACAGCGCTGAAGTTGTAACCAAGTGCCCGGTCACCACAGACTCCACAGATCTTGTTGGCTTCCCTCGCCGGCTGTTCATCATCCATTGCTCTTGGATCAGCGTTCTCCACGATTAACACGTCTTATCTACTCGTACAGGCAGTAACATCGTTTCTGTAATCTTGCTTTCGCTCTGCTCCTCTCACCCTCGTCTTATCCCTTGCAACGTCCTCTTGCTCGCAGAGCGCCATTGACTCACGTCAACATTGTTTATCGCGTCCGTAGTGCCTGCCGGAGGCCAGGTCGGAGTTCGGGTTTCACGACAGCATCTTTTTCTTCCTCGTCCTCCTCGCCCAACACAGCTAAACACGCCCCGTTCAAATCCGCGCCTACAAAAGTTTTATAAGTGATAGTATCGAATGAGGCAGTCAATTGACGGCTCCACTTGTCAACAGTTAATGAGACGGTGCGCACAAATTCGTCGTATAATCCGTTCATCCCGCCGTCCCTCTCCCTCTTTCTTGCCTACCCTTTGTACTGTAGATGTATCCATCATTGGAAGTACCACGACATCGCAAATATGTTCTCAAAATGTAACTAGACCTCATCCACGAGTCATGACCACGACCTCCACAACGTCCACGTGATCGCAAGCCATTCGCGCGTACTTTCAAACAGGCTTCCGGAAAGATTATCGTAAAATAAGAATATAAGCGTTGAAAGCATCCAAAATGAACGCAGTCCGTCTCCGAAAAATTTCTTTTTCTTCCTGATAAAAGCGTCGGACAATTTTGACAAAAAAGCGCAGAAAAACTAAACGCGGAAACTCTTCATTTAGCTTCCGAATTTTTCAGGCATTTTTTAAATTGGAGCTTATATTTTTCAGGCTTTATAAATTGGAGCTTATATTTTTCAGGCTTTATAAATTAGAGCTATTAACTAATTAGCTTAATTAGTTAATGCTGAAAATTTTTGCTAAAATTAAATAGATATAAATGACTTTCGAAGTAATTATAATACAATTCAACTCGTGCAAAATCCTGTGTGCAGCAAGCAAATAAATACAATGTCAATAATACGCCTCGTTATAATTAAAGAAAGATTATTATCAGATAACATTTAGCGCTCAAATGTCATGAATTTTATCGACGTAATAATTTCTAATTATTACGTCACGTTAGAAACATTCAATAAAAAATATATCTAAGTATCTGATTTATTTATCATAAATGTTTCTTTCCTCCGAGATCACAGAGTCCTTAAGTGATTTGGTTAGATATATTGACTCATGACATCCAAGTTAACGTGAAGGACATTATGATTTCACTTCCATCAATTAGCTTAGCTCACAGTTCAGGGGCACGCACACGTAGACGATAATCGTCGTGATCACGCGAAAAGAGATAACGTATACAGTTACAAGAGTCTACGATGATCGATCACTGAAAATCTCTCCACAACAGGAATCAACTTCGCCCACCGAAGGAATTCCACTACTGATCGCGCAATGATGGTAACAATTTCGAAATCGTTTATCAATACGTTCGACGGCTTGATCGGCGTTATCGTTATCATTCACATTCTCAGTAGCAAGAGAGATACAGTCAAGCGGCGCAGACGTGATGTGCGCGAATCGTATGATTCACATTTACAAAATTTGATCGCGCATAGTCGCAATTGACGAGGAAAAGGATGAGAGACAAGAGAAAACGTAAACAACTACGGAAGAAGATGGTAGGATCAGTATTGCGCCGTTTCATTTATGGATGTGTGAACATTCGTCTCGTATACGCATAGAGAAGCATCTATATAATTTTTTAAGAAAGATTTAATAAAATCTTCATACACGTCATTGATTCCTCAAAAGCCAAAATATGTTCACGTGCACACAAACAATTATTTATCAGTCGCCGTAGATCAAAAAAGTGATTGATGCGTGAAAATATAACAATACTGATAAAAAAATACAATATCACTTCCCCGCTTAACGAAGCATTCACAAAATTCTTCTTAAAAACTACTCTCTTATACGCATATCGTAGCCATAAATATTAGATTGGAATAAAAGTTTGTAACGCTGCAAACTTCAAAATTTCAAGCAATTATAACTTTATTAAAATGAACAAAATTTAAATAGAAAAAAGGGCTTTAGAAAAGATTTAAAATTTCAACTTTCGAAAAGTCGCTATATTTTTTGAATTTCTGTAATTGAAATTATTAATGAATTTGGTAATTTTTAGATATAGAAAGCTACGAGCTGAAATTTTTTTATTACTTTGTGGTTTGACACGGTCCAAGAAAACTTAAATTTTTTACTTTGTAATGTGAAAGCTTAAAGTTTTCCCTACAAAATTTGTTAATGTCTCTAATTTTTTATTATTGAGTTATCGAGGGTAATAAATAAAAGAAGCATTTTTTTAATTGCTCATAACTCCATTTTAAAAAATCACGCGAACGCGCGTTGCAATTAAAAAAAAACATAGATTCTATTAAAGCTTTGCTCTATCGAATAGTATAATTGTCAAATTTTTTTAAAAAACATGACAAATGAAGTAGCGCTATGAACTTTTATTCTTAATATACCTACTTAGTAAGAGATTGAGATATATATTAAAAATATATGTAATATGTGTATCATAATAGAGATCCGTTCAATATTCGAGCTTATTACGTCATTTTATTGAAGGCACGTAATTCAATTTATGTCAAGATGAATCTTAGACATAAAAATCGAATCAGAACTTGTTATTAGAATAATATTAAAATAACAATAATGTTTTGTGCAACGCGATTACGAAAATGATTAATTCATGTATCTATTATAAATGCACACAAAGGCACCATTTAAATTCTTATTGGTCAGCCTATTCTTTATATTGTTGAAATATCTACCAAAAATATTTATTCGGCAGTGTTTATACACGTTATATATAATTGTTATGTACAGCGAAATTATCGACGAAAATTTTTTCTTCCTGCCTAAAGTAGAATTGGACGTAGTGGACTAAAATCACTTTGGTGGAGTATCAGTCAATTTAGTACTTCCGGTTTGTACGCCGCCGCTGTAGAGCATGAGTTCTTCCTTCATATGAAACACTATGATTTCTTCAACCGTCGAGAAAGACAGCTCGTTCACTTTCGCGGAGCCCAATGCATATCTAAACAATTGTAAGGTAACATTCTTCTAAACCAAATTTTATTTGTATATGTTAATAATAAATTAACAAAAAATAACTTTATAAGTATTGTACGCGAATTATCATCGTGAAAAGGATAATTTTCATATTTGGATTCTTAAGATAAAATAAACTGTATATTAAAATTTTTCAATTATATGTAAAATGTTGGGCCTATAAGATTTTGTCCAATCATTTTATCAGGTTAATACAGCATTAACATAATGTTTTTCACAACAGCTAAAATTGGATTCGAATATTATTAAATATATGGCAGAAAATGTCTTAATACAATAATAATGGTAAACAAGGTGTGTACCTGTTGTCATTTCTTTTTCTGACCGGAACATTGTAGACCCTATCCTTATACCAAAGAACCAAGGTTAAAGGATTACCAAGATTTGTCGTTGACGGTCTCAAAAGAAAATATCCGTCTTGCGGATTACTGTAAGTACCTTCTAAAAATGTACAATTACATATTCAATAACTACCTCGTATTAAATTATAAATTCTACATTATTTTCATCTTAAGTAAAAAGTTTTATAATAGAAAAATGATAAAGTAGATCAAATATTGATATAAGATATTTCTATTATAATGTTCTTATATTTTTACTCTTAGATATTTCTATTATAATGTATTCTAAAGTTATAATTCATAACTTCAATTTTGATAATTAAAAAAATATATGCTGAGTTTCTCTTTGCAAAACTTAATTAGAAATATAATTTTAATTTAAAAAACTAATTAATACATACGTTCTTTGATCAGAATAATTGCTTGTTCCCTCGAAATATTATGAAACCAGGGCTTGTCTATATAAGATCTTTCAGGCGGCGGTGGTAGCGGCCGTGTGGCTCTCTCGGTTGACATCGAAGTGTTACTGCCAGCATGAGGTAATGTGGCTGATTTCTTATCCGGTGATCGCTCTGCAAATATATAAAAATACAATCAAGATAAAGACCAACATTCAAGGGAATATCGTAAATTGATACAATAATTGCTATGTATTTATATAATACATGTATCAATGTGTAATAACTTTTTACATTCGTACAATAAAATAATGTTCCAAAGAATGGAAACAAAATGAATACAAATGTATGAATGCATATAATATTAAAAATTTGTGTCATCAAAAGAGTAATTCAACTATATAATTTAATAAGAATTTTGATTTATAAAAATGAGAACGATTGTACCATAAATAAAATATACATCGTTGTAAAAATCTTCTTAATTAACACTAAAATTGCCGCTAAAACTACCGAAGGTGCTTAACATTTAACAATTTCCTCTATTCCTGTTTTCAGTTAGTGAAAAGTTATTATGATATTATTTATATCGTTAGAAATATTTGCATTATATTCATATATTTTCAATATTCTGTACTGTATATTTAACGCGAAAAAAAATTGAAATAATTAGATGCTTACCATTTGGTGATATATAAGTCGACACAAGTTTCATCTTTGTTACTGCATATTAAGAAAGACAGAATGAGATTTGTATCGACTTGTATCACTAAATGGGAAACACTTAATAGTAGAACTAAAATAATATCATCAGCAGTTTTAGTGTTAAAATACAGGAAAATCACATTACTAACTTGCTAAGTTAAGTCTAGCTTGCGTAAGAGTTTCCTGTGTCAAACATTCTGAAAAATTCGTTTGCCGGCGTACCGTCGTATGGAGCGATATATTTCGTTTTGAATCGCTAATTATAGTTGCCATTGTGTTGCAATTTGTCACATATATCTCGATACAAATACGTTTAAAAGTATCAATAGTATATTGTCGTGAATTTTTCTATCTTCACATTCTTTGGAAACTGATTTGAAAAACGCACACGATACGGTTGTTTTAAAGATCGCGACGAAACTGACATTTGACTCCAGAGCGAGCCTTTAAAAGCATTGCGAAAAAAGAAAAGTGGTCAATCCGTTGGTCTCTCGGCATGGGACATTCAAAGTGTGTCCAAGAATAACTTCCGTAAATCAGAACGGGAGAGTCAACGAACCTATGCAGTGATTACGGGAAACAAAGAAGAACTGATAAAGATAGTTTTCTTTGTAAAAAGAAAATAAAATTGTCAGTAGTACGTGTTATTTCCTAAGGCAGTGAACTAAAATATAAGACGTATAGAAATAACATGAGCAATGATTATCAACATGAATTCCGATTGTTGGAGTAAATCACACGAAAGGAAGATCACGTACTTATATTTTTAATGTCGAGAAGTTTTCAAATTTAATAAAATAAATATAATATACTCGAATAAATAATGTATAAAATTTACCTATACGTTATTTCGGAAACATTGTCACCAATTTTTTAAATAATTTACCTGCTGATATCACGGTGATATTTGGATAATTTTATCTTCATAAATTATTATATATTGCAAATATTAATTACGAATTACATATTGTAAAGACATAATTATATTAAATTATATAATATATTATATGATATAATTATTGTAAATTGATGCATATGGAAAGCAAGATTAATTTCCAAAATTAAATTTAATTTAATTTATTTCCATCCGCCAGGTTCGACGATCTTCGATAAATGAAGAGCGAACAGATGTTCCATTAGTGGAACATTCGTAGTTAATACTATGATCACATGACATTGTACCGGAGCAAACGTAGATAAGTCATCGAACAATGCATTGTTTAATCATTTTGTGTACCTGGCGGCTCAGGTGGTTGCGTATAACAACACGTAGACAGGCCTCTCTTGATCCGCACTATCATATCGGCGACCTCATCGGCCAGGCGCGTGCCCAGGCCTCCTAGGAGCTGTTTGCTCAGACGCAGATAAAAACAGGAACACATTCCATCACCAGTATTTTGCTCTCTCGATCTCTTATCAAATCCTTTCACACGCGCACGTCGTACGAATCACAATGAGAAATAGTTAGTATTTCTCTTCTCTGTCCGTGCAACTTGTTGCTTCGTTTCTTTTCAGAGAATTCATTGTATACACAGATTAGATTTGTTTTTTATTGTTGCACCTGAGCCATGTACTACAATTTTCCTTCTCACTATTGCCAAATATCACCAAATATCAAACATACATACCTATTTCATTTTAAGTGCAAAAAGTATAAAAAACAGAGCTATATGTAGTTTTCGATTATATCAATCGAAAACAGAGCTTATTTTTTATTCTTGCACTAGACTATACTAAAACTTTCTTTCTCGCTTTTTTAACCAAATAACAAATATATACCTACATTTGAATACACTGTTCAGCTATAGAAAACAAACCTAGAATGTAGACTCTCGTTACGTTACTCCACGACTCGACGTTTTGTACTGTTGTCTCACATTCGAATTGAAAATCCACGACGATTTATCTTGCCGATCCCGACGTTTGAAATCTTTTATTCATATTGAAGGTCGAAGGTCTCGCTTTGACTTCTTTCATACGAAAAATAGCAAATAATTGCGACAACGTCGTTGACATACTGCGACACAAAACACTATTCTGCGTCGTTTTACTATTACAAAGAGAGAACGTTATGTTTCGTGAATCCTTTGATGACTGTGGCCGATATGCGACTGTCCGCAGTGTTGCGATGGCAATGCCTGCATCAGGTTGCATGGGAACCAACAATAAGCAGCATTTGTCGAACATATGCTCAGAAGTTCTTACGAATGATCCTGCTCGTCTCTCGTCTCGAGTCTACGGTACCCTGCATTTTTTCCGCATTCACCAGAACGTATGTTTCATGACATTGTTAATACATCTAATGTCCTAATAACGAATTCGCACAAATTCGTATCTAATCATGCTTCAGATAAGTTAAACATAGTATTGAGTAACAAATCAAATTTTCCTATCTTTAAAGTTTTCTCAAGTGCTCTTGAATGTTTAGATGATTATATTTTTAAAAGAAAAAAAAATTATTTATAATTTTCTATTATATAAGCATTATCAAGATCAAAATGTAATATAAGAAATAATCTACCAACAGAATTTAGTACTCATAAGATTGTATCATGTTATAACATTTTATATGAAACTGTAATATTTTTTAATTGCTTGTTTAGTCATATTCTGTTTATAATGCTGAAAAATACACTTACCTTTCTCCAATCTGATTCTACTGGGAAGAGTCGAAAACAGTGGAGGCGGCGATTTAGCGGGTAAAGGAGGTGGTTCTTGTATATCATTTGTCCTTTGAATGGGGCTTAAGTAATCATTATCCTCCGGCTAATGCAACATGACAATAACATAAATAATTCACTGTCTCGAATCATAAGCATAATTCTGAAGAAGCCATTGACCAAGAATCATTTTGACTTACCGTTTCCGTGATAGATTCATAAATCTCGTAATCCTCTTCTTCTTCGTAACTCGCAGCGCTAGGAGGCTTGTAAACGCTTTCGACTGATCCCTGGCGACCGCTGTGCAACGACTGCTTACTATCGACTCGCGAGATCTCATTCTTTTCAATGATGTTTTCGTCGAATGGCTCATATTCGTCCTCGCTCTCTTCTGTTTGTGCCGGTAAATTTGCCACAAGATCAAAATTTCTTAAGATGATCGGTGGTTTCGATAACTCCTTATCGGCTCCTTTCTTGATTTCCTCGGACGTATAATCCTTATTTTTCTTAGGTTCCGGTGGCGGCGGCACACTCATTCTTTCTGGAAACCCAAGCAATATAATATTTAGTAATATTACATAAAGAATCAAAATCTCCATATCGAAAAAAATCAAGATATTTTAAAAAGACTAACTTTGTGTTTTGCTTTGTTCATTAGGAACACGTTCGTGCTGGATCTTTGGTCCATTGTGCAGGAAAGATTTCTGCGGAGATTTCTTATCGGAAGCTGTCATCGAAATTCTTCTCAATGGTAGAGTCTCCGGTTTCGGCCTGATCTCAGGTTTCTTTGGACCATTCCTCCGCTTCAACTCTTCCAATTCCAACTTTAATTTCCCGGCTAGAGTTTTCTCCAACTCACTGTGCAGTCTTGAAACATTTCTCATTGGCGGTGGTTTCGGTTCCTGACAATTCGCATACATATTCTCCTCTTCGTTTGGAAAAGATTTGCAATTGGCGTAAGTCTCTTCCTGCTCTGGTTTTATTATTTTCTTCGACTGCGTTGGTATTCTACTAATCGGTATCCTATTATTCTGTTGTAAAGACACTTGCTTATTCTTGATCAGATTTGCTTTTATGATTTCTTGCACATTTGCGGTAGAATTATTTTCCTCGGTTGCTTCATCCTCAAAGTCAGTTCCCCAGGAACCGCTATCGCTCAAATGATCATCGTTTTGTTGTACTTCTATAATCTTATCCAGCAGATATAGTTCTGGAGACTTATTCAATTCTTGCACAAATGTCCATAATTTTCTGCGACAGAAGTTAATCAATATTGAAAGAATAATGGACGACGATAATAATACAAGCGAGGACAAAATAATAATGCTGGACGCTTATTGATGTGCTAAGATATTTACATAATGATTGACGGTCCAATTATCAGATTATTTTCATTATTAGACGAAGACAAATCATTTTGAATACATAATACAAATGTCGAACAGCAGTTTTAAAATATTATAAAAATTATCATTACTAAATTAGTTCGTAAATCTTAACGCTTTAACTTAACGATTTGATAATAACATACCAAAGTAGTAACTTTTCAAACTGCCATTCGATATTCGTATTATAAGTCATTTTCAAAATGACTTGTCTTTGAAAATGAACTAATACAAATCGAAATATTCGAAATATCTGTTTCATTATTTATTATAATCTGCATCATATACATTTTTCTAATAAATATCCAATTTTTTTTTGTTCGTAGCCCATTCTTATTTTAATTTAAATTAAGAATTATTTCAAGAGGCTCGCAATCCAGTGAAACAATATAAAAAAAAAGTAATAACAATGTCAATAACGGTTCATCATATTAATGCATTAAAAAGGAAATTTGTGCTTTATTTAAGTATGTATACTATTTGCGAGCATGAGTCAGAATGTTTAACTAATTATTATCATGTTTTAATCTTACTAAAAAATTCACATACAAACATCTATTATCGGCTCGTTATTGGCATTATTATTTTTTTTCATTATTTCAATATAATTTTTAATTTAATTGAATTTATATTATTGTCATTATTTTTTAACCAATATTAAAAAAATATTTATCGAATACCTTATAATAAAATGTTAATTTTCGTGTAGATGGAGTGTTAAGCAATAAAGAATAGCGTAAAACCATAAAACATTAAATCGACACGAATGTGGAGTGGAATGATCGAATATGACCCACGCGGTAGACTTATGCATTTATGCACGACTTGCAGTCGTCAAATAATTATCCAGTCGCGCGAAACACATCCAGGCAAATAGCTTGCGACGGCGTCTTTATATAAAGAATGAGCCACGTAGCACATTCTTGCTGCGTCGTGTAAGTCAGCAATTTCTTGCTATTAGAAAATTATTTCAGGAAATAAAGATAGATTCTAAATTTAAAAAAATATAAAAAGATCTAAAAACGAGACGACTTTAAAATCATGTATTAATCATGTATTATGTGGCATTTTCTATTTAAGAACTGTCTAGTCGGATTATGTCTTACGTTCATGCTCCTTAAGTACGTAAACACTTGTAAACGGTATGTGAATGCGATGAGTTGTTCGCATACTGAATAATCCGATACCGTTAAGAGAGAACGCGTTATAAGAAAAAATCACGAGACACGATTCCGCGAAGAGAAGAGCAGAGAAAATAATACGATGCGGGCAGAAATAAAACTGGATTTGGTTCGTTCTCTCACCCTATCAGTGGATGCGTGAGGTCACTCTTCCAGAGAGTCAGCTTCCCATCCGTCAAGTGCTGGAATAATTACAATTAATTAAGGTCCCGTTAAGAGAGCACGCGTCGCCGCCGGCTGTCTCGAAATATATTGCTGTTGTAACCGGAAAAAAATGCAGTCCGTGCGTTATCAGTGGAAGTGGGTAGATAATTATCGCCTGACACGCGTCTTTAACTATAAGTGTCTAATTACAAGTTAAATCAGCAATTTTGGAAATTTATTAAGTTATCGAAAAGACATTTTCAGACAGATAAATCATTTTTTGCATTAAAAATTATCGTTATACATAGTCACGTAAATAAGATAGATGCGCGTAGCTACGATCTAAAAATCTTCTTACAAATTAAGATATAAATTCTAGAAAATCATAATAATAATTATCATATAATAATTAATATGTGAAAAATCATATATATTACTTATAAAATTGAACCAGTATATTTAAATATGCTGATATAACTTTGTCTGTTGAAAATAATATTATTCAAATTGTTTAAATTACAAATTAATTAAATTAATAACGCGAAAACTGAGATTCCAGTCTGAACGCTCCATTTTTTAAGGCACTTCGTAATCCATATTCGAGTGACTCAAGGGTTATCGACAGGAACACCGGCAAGGCATAGGATGGATTAACCGAAAATGAAAATCAGGAAATTGCTTGAATGGTCATTCTTTTCATAGCAATATACTAATTGACTCACCAGCAACTCATCGCCATCGATTTGCCGTTTCGCCACAGCCTTGCAACATTCTTCCAGTCCGTTCTGTAAATGAAGAATATTCTCAGTTAAATATCACAGGATATATGGTATTGATAAAGAGTACGTACATATATGTATATAGAAATTGATATCTGTCATATATCAAGAAATATTCTCCAATTAATAATAAAAAAGAGGAAATCCGGTCCGATAATGATGATGTGTCGAGAAAAAGTATCTTCATAAACATAACTATGCGCGAATATTTATTATCTAATTCTAACATTTCTATCTCGCTGATGGACTACTAGAATAGATAGGATAAAATATTTCCTACTTTTCCCATTGTTTTTTTCCTATGTGATTTCATATCTTTTTAATGTATAATAAATTACGGGAAAAAACCTAAATTAGTTTCTCTGCTGAAATCGGAATAAGATATCAAAATCAAATGTTAATTAGATACTCATTTTAATTATTTATTTCTAATTTTAGAGCTCAAGTTGTTTAATTGTTTATCCGTGTTTGAAGGTGGGAGTGCTAAGTTCATACCCAATCTATAACAAAATATATAAAAAAAATAAATACAAAATTACTTTAGAAGTAATAAACAAAATTGAACTAACAAAACATAAAAAATGAACAAAACATAATTATAAATAGGTTGATGCTGCAATTGGTGCTTTGTCTCGATTTTAGGAAATACTTTACTCTTGTTTATTCCAAGTTTGAGACGCCTTTTCAACAACAAGGGGCATACTGTGTATATATCTTAGGAGTATCAAAATCAGGAGTATCAGAAAGTTATTTACAATGAAACAATCCTCCGTGTCGATTTGAAAAGGTACTTTATTTTTTCATATATTATATACGACTTCTTTGGCTTGTATTATCTAAGATATAACAGATAGCATAATTCTGTTTATTGCTCTTAAAAGCACTTCAAAAATACTTTAGTATAATTTGGAGGAATTATTAATATTTAAAATTAATTAGGTTGAAAATCCAAAAGTAATCGCGCGCGCGCGCGGCGCGCAGTTATATTTCTGAGATATAAATTCATTTAAAGAATACATATATACTATCGCTCATTAATTTTAATACACTTCCAGATTTTCGTATTTTACGCAAAATTAAATATCTCAGTAAAAAAAAGGATTTATAATTAATTTATATTTCAGTCATATAGAATGATGACTATGAGGAAGAAATCGGAGCCGACTAACATTTCTTCCGTGAAGTAAGAGAAATAAGTTGCGGTAAGGAAACAACGATCGTAGTCTTAAACTGGCAAACGCGTTTATCGAGGAATGCGTGAAAGTTAAGCGCAATCTTGATCACGCGCGAAGAAATGCAAATGAAATGCGTCCCTTTCGCTGGCCGCGTTCTTCAGAAATGTCTTTAACACTTGATGAGTAATGCTTTAGGCAAAATGCTCTCATTATATGTGAAGTTCGTATATCAGAAGTTCGTCTTTCTAAAGAAAGCTGTTTCTCTGTGATAATCTGCAATAATGTGAAATTCATATATTAAATCAATAAGTACAAAGATCCTATTTTTGCGTTCAGAAACACCACTCGTTCTTATCGTTGTTATTTTATCGTTTATTGAATATCAAACAAAAAAAAATGATATACGGGTCGGTCATGATATGAGGGCGTTTCCAAATATGCCTTTTTTAAAGAATGCTTAGACATTTATCTAAAAGATATCTCTGAGACACTTTCAAAACTTCTATTAGATACACAAAAAATTCGGATAAGATAAAAGTTGCATTACAAAGAATTTGTATCTATTATATATATATATATATATATATATATATATATATACATATTTTATAATAAAATTAATCTATTAAACAAAAATCTATTCTTATAATATTAGGTGTTGGAATTAATTTGTAGCGTTTTTAATGAAAGAATGTTATTTATTTCACATGAGCATTAAAAAATACATTAATGAAAGTACTTCCCATCACTTGTAAAACGCTACGAATTAATTCCAACACCTAATAAAATTATAGAATCTTCTTCTTCACATCTCGCTAACTTTATAAGTCTATAATTATCCAAAATATTCATATATTTGTTAGATTTCTGCATCAGAATTTGATTTGCTAGATCCTTGATCCCTTTATAGTATCTTCAGCGTATAAGATAATACCCAGATAGCCAAATGTCTGCAATTTTCTAGTAGACTGTCAGCAGGTTCGAACAGAAAATGACGGTCTACTATCAACTGTGTTCGCATTAGGCTTATATTCTATTAACATCGCTTATCGACATAACATGAAGGCAAATTGTTGGCAGAAATTGAACAGATTCTGCCGATATTATCTGACGCTTACAGATTTTGTTATGTTTTTTCCTAGCAATCTGTCAAAACTATTATGTACATCTAATTCTGTTGTCATTTTGTTGGTAGTGTGTAGCAGACATTAAAAAAAATCTGCTTTCTACTTGGCTATCTGGGTTTTTGGAAAAAGATAAAAAAATTTACAAATATGAGAAACGTGGAAAGTTACGAATAAGAGAGAAAATCGGCAAAGGTCGGTAGCCTCAACTTAATCGTCGGAAAATTGCTCAGGAATCCTAGCGAGTCTGCCTGTGCCTTTTCCGCGGCGATCCTCTCCTCTCTATAGAAGTCATGCTATAAATACTCGCGTATTTACCGCTTTTGATGCGCACGTGCGCCTTGTATCTTTCTCTCTCTCTCTCTTTTTTTCCTATTGCGCGATGCTAGGTGTTCCCGACGTTCCTCCTCGCGATCACGCCTTTAACTGTGACCACTGTGACAGTCAGTGTCCGCCGAAAAGTTGCATCTATTCAACGCTCTACGACTTGAACGGCGCGAAGTGAGGCGCGACTGCGGCGCGGCAGAAGTTAAGCCAACCGCGACGAACTTCACTTACCTTGCGCAACAGGCACAACACTCCCTCTGTGTCCCAGGCGGAGATGTTGTTGAGGGCATCGGCCCGCGATAGCTTCTTGGACATCGCGGGCCACCGCACACGCGAAGAAGAAAAAAAAACTAATCACCGCACGTGCACGTTCACCGTCCGACGACGTCTGCATCAGCTTTTTGTGACCGCGCCGACCGCGCGACCGTCTGACAGGTCTCCCCTTCTCTCTTCTCTCTTCTTGTCGTTTTCATTCCTCACTCTGCCCTACTCGTGACCACCACCCTCGCCAATGTCCATTCGCGATTGGTTAGTTTCTCGTGGCGCACCTGCGTTGCCAGGCCTGTCTCGCGTAAGGTGAGGGCCCTTCCCTCCTAGCATATTTGAATTATGATCTATGCCTAATTTCACGCTTGTGACTGTCTAAGTATTATTCTTTAACATATGACTCCCGTCCCGTGACACGTAATCTTAATTTCTGACTCTCCTGATCAATTCGATTTCCTTTTGAAAAAAATACCAAAGAAAAATGATATTTGATAGATTGATGGAAACCAAAATCTCTCTTTCGTCAAAGCTTATATCCCCTTCACTGGAAATAAGAATGAGTCATATCAGTTCTTATTGTAATCCGCCCTCGACAATGATTGTGAAACGAAATCCATCGACGTTCAATGCTTTTAGTAAAAGTTATAACAATATATAGTAAAACAAATAAGAAATACTTACCTTGAAACAAATGTATATTTATTTCACTTCAATTTATTGCACTGTATATATCAGTTCAGAGAGTGCAGCAATAAAAAAACAGACCTAGACTTATATCACAGTGCATTAAAAACTAGAGAATTTTGTAAACTTTTATTTATTGGATCATCTAAAAAGTATCCGCGGTTTTTTGTCACTAGATGTGTGTTGATGGTCATATATCTAGTGACAAAGTACCGCGGATACTTTTTAGATGACCCAATATTTAACTTATAAACAAAAACGTAAAACAAAGTTTAACTATATATTAATTTAATTTTAATAATATTCTAATCACAACAACCCAGCAAACGAGAATGGATTGAAATAAATTGAAATGGATTCAGATTTTTCAGAAATATTGATTCACGAATGTTAAAACGAATGCTTTTCAATTCGGAATTTTTATTCATTTATAGGAATTGCATGGAGCATATCTCTATGATCCCTTTCAATCTAAAAATAATATTAGCTTTTTCTGTGCATTGTGAATACTGTTCAAAATTTTGAATAGGAATTGCAATTTTTCAATCCAATTGCATCCAATTGAATCTAATTGAATCCAATTGAATCCAATTAAATCGAAAAAAAAGTATTCGCTATTTTTAAAATACGCATTCGGATAGAAAAAAATTTCAATCCATTTTAATCCATTCTCGTTTATTGGGAAATGATCAAGATTTGTAATTTTGCTATGAAATACGTTGGAAAGCAGCAACATTATCTCATGATTTTTTTATTTACGTAAATAACAACACTTCTATTGCGCTTTATATAACGCAACAGCGTTAACAACGTTGTAGTATCATGTAGTTCTCCCAGCAAACGAGAATGGATTGAAATGAATTGAAATGGATTCAGATTTTCAGAAATATTATATTAATTTACGAATGTTAAAATGAATGCTTTTCAATCCTGAATGCATTTTTATTCATTTATAGAAATTGCATGAAACATATCTCTATGTCTTTCAATCTAAAAATAATATGAGGGCGGAGGATTTCTAGATTTTTTAAAGAAACAACGCCGCTCTACGTCCCTACGAATATATATGAAAAATTAATAATTTTTAAGATTTTGTCTTAATCTGTATAATTTTCGTAAATCTTTTCCGCCAGAGTTTAAACAAATAAACATTTATTAAATTACGATAAATATTTTCCTCGACGTTCGATAAATAAATCAAAAACTCAAATCATAAAAAATGTTAATATTATAGACTGATCAAGAATCGGAATTGAATCAATTAATATATTTTCATTGATACTTTCTTCGCTACCACTTATATACCTATTATCACCTATTACCTTATACCTATTTCTAACAAAATAATTTAACTTCAATCTTAGTTTAACTTATATACTTTTTATCTTTTTCTCGTTCTAAGAATTAGAAAAGGATAAAAAGCAAATTAAATAGAGATTAAAATTAATCTAGTGGTCTTAAACATTAACAATGCCATTTTTTAAGTCAAACAGAAATAACAAACATATTTCATCAACAATTTTCGAATTACTGCATTGTTAATGTACGTTTGATGACGAAAAAAGTATCAATCAAAATATATAATCGATTTAAAGAGCTTCGGTTCTTCATCATTCTACAATACATTTTTCATATTATATATTTTTCATATTATAGTTTGACTTAAATTAAACGGAATTTCATTTCTTAACTCATGTCACTAATTTTATTGTTTCTATCCACTCTCATGTTTATTTGCTCGTTTCGCGGCGATCCTCCAATTCCGGAAGCTCCGTCGAGCGACGCGATTGCGCTGAGAGATGATCTATTTGCAAGTTGCGGCCATGAGAGCGGCGCCGATAGTCGCGTAGACGCATTGGATATCAAGAATTCGGGAGTCATTTTACGGTGAAGTGGAACACGAAGTGATCCGGCTAATTGAAAGCGAATGACGCGATGGCGATCACCGAGCTAGCCACGGAGCAAGCATTCGATGACTTCGTCAAGTGAGTAACCGCGTCGAAAGAAGCTTTCTAACCTCTTCTCACATCTAAACCAAATACCTACTTTTCCCATGAGAATAATCTTTTTTTTTTCTTAGACCCAATTCCACCAATATAAGATTAACTTTAATTTACGATTTATCTTTTCAATTCTTAGGATTAGAAAAAGATAAAGAATAAATTAAAAATTTTAAAAAATTTTTCTTTAACATAGAATTTTAGGAATAAGATAAAATTGTGAATTATCTAATTTTTTATAAATTTTATTTCTAAAATTATAGTAATTATGAAGCAGATGGATTTACAAAAATCAATGAAATTAGCCTTATTCAATGCGTTTTTGCATAAAATGAAAGAATTTGGCAGAAAAAAATGTCGCTTTGCCTTGCGAATCAACATATTAATTGTTAAAGTTTACAATCATTTAGGTTAAAAAATATGGGTTATTATGAAGAAGGTTTACTTATGAAATGGGCATTATTCATTATCTCTTTCCAATTCTAGAATGAGATGGGAAACAAGTTGAACCTCGGTTAAGAATTAATCGTGAGTTGTGAAACCGTGGGCCTTAGAAAATCTGTTATGTCGACTTAATATTAATGAACTGCATATGCATGGGGGAAGTATATATTACTTCCACCATGCTGCACATGTTGCGATCACGTTTGTGTACTTAATGATAATGATAATTCAATGATGACTCATTCTCTACTTTAGGTCAAAGTCTTGCTACAAATGCTTTGAAGCATTTGATGGACCAATTAGAAAAAAGAATTTTACCAACTGATTAATTAAAAAACGCTTCAAAACGTTTATACAAAATTATTCAAAAACGCATCGAATAAAGTTAATTTCAATAATTTTTATGAGTAAATTCCTTTCTTTCAAAATTATTTCAATCCAATGTCCATTTTTATAAAATAAATGTTTCATATTTTTCAAGTGACAGGCCTTTTAGAACAAAAATGTGACATAATTGTAAACATTTCTTTATTCTCTATCAAGAATTAATTCATGCATTTTTCTCTTCTTGTAAGGGATAGTCCATATGAGTATGATAAACATTCTTTTACAATTTTCTTCTGTATATTTTTTTTAATAAATATGTGTTTGTTGTACAAGGTCCAAGGAACTTTCTGTCCTACACTTTTATGCGCCCTGGGCAGAGCAATGTTCCCAAGTAAATGACGTACTCGAGGAGATGAGCAAGCTGGAGCAGTACAAGGAAGTAAAATTTGCTAAGATTGAAGCAGAAAATGTACCCGAAGTGTCTCTAAAGTCTGGAATAGCTGCTGTACCCACGGTTCTTTTGTTGAGAAACAGCAATGTGATAAGCAGAGTAGATGGTGTCAACATATCTGCATTGACCGAAAAGATCAAGCATCATCTGAACGAGGATGCTCCACTGCTCAACACAACGAAAGCGAAGGAATCTCTTGACGATAGACTGAAGAAACTGGTGAATCAAGCATCATGTATGCTGTTCATGAAGGGAAATCCTGCAAATCCACGGTGTGGTTTCTCCAGAACAATTGTTTCCATTCTGGACAGTTACAAGACAGATTACAAATCGTTTGACATATTACAGGACAATGATGTTAGAGAAGGACTTAAAAAGTTTAGCAATTGGCCGACGTATCCACAATTGTATTTGAACGGAGATCTAATTGGCGGATTGGACATAGTAAAAGAGATGAATGAGTTAGGTGAACTAGAAACTATATTACCAAAGAAAGAGAGTCTCGATGCTAAGTAGGCCTCTACAATTAAATGGAATTTAATTTTGCATTAAGTTTCGTGTACAAATAATGACGTACAAACAATATTACTTTTCCAAGTAACTTCTACTTTAACTATCATCTTTTTAATGTTATTTCGTATTACATTTTTGAAATTATAAATCTTATTTGCATAATAAATTAAATTTTACAATGAGTTTTGGCTAAAAATTTTTTCGAATAATTGTACTAAACATCTTACTATTTCCAAGCGAACCTTATATTCCTTCACTTATAATCTTAATTATCTTTTACTTATATACATTTTATAAAAGAGTTATAAAACTATATCTCAGAATTATAAATAAACGTGATTTTCAATTGTATGATAAAAATTACCCATAATCAAATTTTCCTTGCTGGTATTAAATATTGATTAATTTTGTACCGTGTAATTTGTTATTAATATTCTTTAATCTTACGTTTTATCTGTCAGACTGTTATGTGCGTACAAATTCCTAAAATGTCGGATAAAAATCAAATGTATAAATACGTACACACATATCTAATCTAACCTAACCAATTATGTAATGCAAATCTGAGACATTGGAATGCTCTTATAGCATATGTCATGTGTACTGTGTAGAAAAAGAGTACTCCAACTAGTCCAACCTCCGACGCAGCTTATATTCAACTTCATATAGTTGGAATCCATAGACGTTGCCATGGAGTATAGAAAATAGAAGACCGAACTTACATGGACGAGGCCATCAAAAAAAGCATGTCAAAAGTGATCATCTGAACTAGTTCGATCTAGATGTCGCTTCCGTTCCACGACATCGTTCTCGCAGTTCAAAGACGTGTCCAGATTCCTACCTGGGTGCTCCCCAAGTGTCATGTCATCCTTGTCTAATGTACGACAAACAACAAGAATGGAGTGATACTTGGGTGACGACTCGAGTAGGAATCTGAACTCAGCATTGCTTGGTAGGTCATACCAAAGAGAAACCTGAGAGAAGACATGACCCAAAACCTGTAACCGCAAAATGTCGCGCACTATTGTCCTCTGACAAAGTGGATGTAAACTACATAGCAACGTCTACTTTTTTTTAGGATACATCGTCTACTTTTCAAGGCTAGAGATGATAAATTGATATTGGTTCATATAATCGTGCTACATATAGTCTGTACAACCTATAGCCTAATTGGAAGGGTCTTGTAATTCATATTACGCGTAAACGGTTAAAATTATTACGAAAATTATGCATAGAACCTTCTTTATAGAGAATTTTAAGAGCTTTATTTTTTATTGAATACATTTTTTTTTAAATCAATATTTTCCGAGATATACGCAAAAAAGCAAATTTTTTTTGTCGTGATTGTAGCTCCATTCTGCCAATTCCGTTCCATTAAAATGTGTTTTCCTATGTTCCATGGAGCGGAATTTCCGGAATGCGCAATTAGCACTGGCCAATGACAAGAGTCTCACTCATCACTTTCCTTACCTCATTTCAAGATACAGAATCAATCCCCAGAAGCACGACCGTTCTGAGCGCTCAATGAGCTCTTGCATCTGATTGGCATATTCCATTAGATCTAAAAATATAGACCAAACAGATATACTTACCGACTAAAAGATTGCAACAAATTTTTTTTATGATTTTCGGAATGCAGTCTACTCACCGAGCGATTGGTTCTTACATTCTGATCCGGTTTAAATTGTCGGTGGAAACTAAGCCATAGTTGACTAATACTCGACTATGCTTAGTTGACTTTCAGTCGACTGCTATTGACTATAAGGTGCAAACGTCAAACAGCAGCAATCAATGAGGTGATTTTTACAGTGGCGTAAAAAATATTTTTTACATCACTGCCCGTAAGCAGATTGGTTGCTTCCGTTGTTTGACGCTTGACGCTTGCATGTGAATGCATCTTAAAACAGCTGTTGAAAATCGACATTAAGGCTGCGATCAATTTGGACGCTTTCAGTAACTTAAATCAACTGAGAATAGTTAATTGACAATTGACTTTTCATAGTCGATTGTAGGTCAACTGGGAAAAATTGACTGTAAATGGGAAAATAATCACTCGTGTTGTGTGGGTATTGTCATATTTTTTGCTGCAGCACATATTTTTATTACAGTGCAAAAATTCGTGGTTCGATTTATTATTCAAATTTGAAACAGGTACCATTTTTGTTAAAAATGAAATAAAATCTAAATCTTACTCTATCTGATGAGAGAATTTAAGAATCTACTTTTTAAAATTTTGATGGTTTTGATGGAGTTAAAAATGAGCACTCAAAGTAAAAATAAAAAGTAAAAATATAAAAAAGTATATAAAATATTCATTTTATTTAATTTGCTACAATTTAGTAACAAAATATCGTAGGGACATTTTTTAAAACCGATTTTATAAAGAAACCTTTAACCTTTTACATTAGAAATTTAAAAAGTTTTGTAATTTTTTTTTTTGGACATGCTCACAAAGTGAAGAAAATATTTCCCATTTTGTTTAACTCGTAGTTTTCTATATGTAAAAATTATAAAACTTACATAAATTCAAAAAATATAATAATCATTTGAAAGTAGAGATTTCAAGCTTTAAAACTCTTTTTTAAATTTAAATTTTGTTTATTTTTAACAAAATTATAGCTGTTTGAAATTTGAATAATAAATCGATAATTTATATTTCTTAATTTTTAAAAGTAACTTTATTTTTTATTCAAATTAAATTTTACTTTTATATTTAAACACGTATGATCATGTATATCATGCATATGTATTCATATATTTCATATCAGTAGTCATATATATTTTGTATGTATATTTTTGTATGTATGTATACCAAACGCTATTGCAAAAATTAACTTCTATTACGCTCGCAGTAATCACTCAAGCACGATACAATTTTAGTGGCGGCACATGACTTATAGCGGAAATAATTTTACAAATATATTGTGACCAAGCTAGAAATGAATTTTTTTCGAACCTATTACGAACAGAAAAAGGATTTCTTTAAATTTACTTCAATTTAACTTTATAAGAAGTACTTTTATACTGCCAGGAATCCTTTGTTAATTGTCGGAAAGGCATTCTTCTTAATTCATTTCGGACAAATTATATTACGTTAATTCACAAACAAATCAAGAAAATGAATTCTTTTCGAGTTCAAATGGAACAGTTGTGCTATCTGGATAATCATGGATTAAGTTAATTATAGTAATTCTTTTTAATTCAAAGTTAATTGAAATCGATTAAAAAACGATGGTATGAAATTTCGATAAAGTTCAGGTGCTGGGTTATTTTTCCGTGCTCATCTCCTCCACTCGATTCTCGATTAACTCTCGTTATTAATCTGAAAGCACTAGCATAAATATCATCATCAATGACATAATTAATATTTCAATAAATCATTTTCAGTAGCTTAATTACTCTGATAATAATGTGTTGATTGTATCTAAAATCGACGTTATACAATCTTTTGATTTCATATTTAAAATAAACATATAATTTGAAATAATCAAATAATTATGATATTTTATAATTATAATATTTTCGTTATTATTTTTATAATATTGTGCAACAATACTCATTGTTTAGAAGCCGCTTTAGATCTTTAATATCGATTTATCTTGATGCGTCTAAGTGTTTCGATAGCTTTTATACAGCACACATTAATCCAATAATATTGTATTAGTGTTTCAGCAACATTGCAGTAACATTTATAAACATTGTAACAATATTGCTACAAACTTTTGTAATGTATGGATTGTTTATCCCGCATAAATTTCACGTGCTTATTATCATATAGTGATAGAATATGTGAGAATTAACGACTTATTATTATCAAGGAATGAAAAGTTACTTTTTAAAAAGTAACTTTTAATAAGTTATAATTACTTATTACTGAGTAGAAAAAGTAACAAGTTATACTCGTTACTACTCCTACAGCACAAAAGTTGCAGTAACACTTGCATCAATATTGCAGAGATTTTGTAACAATATTGCTGCAAATTCTGTATTGCATGGCTATATATAGTAACTATATAGTTACCGATTTTTAAAAGAAACTTATTTTAGTTACCGTTATTTAAGAAAGTAACTTTTTGTTACTTTTCCATTACTTTTTAAAAATCGACGACCACCAATCACAGCGGACGGATGCCTAGGCTTTCTATAGTCTCAAGTGCTATTGAGTGACTATTGTGTTCAATCGAACTTTGTCCAATTGTATACAAAGTAACGACAAAAGTAATTGTAAAATTAGTTACCATTACCAAAAAAATGTAATTATATTATCGTTATATAGTTATTAAAAAAAAGTAATGCAGTTATCAGTAAAGTTACCAAAAAAGTAACTTGTAACTGTAATTTATAAGAAACGAGTTATTTTCATTCTCTGCTTTTATACATGTTTTATCTATAGTTACGTCCAGTTAGGGTTCGCCGGATCATGAAGTGTGGATTCGCTTTTTTGGATTTATTTGCTTCATTATCAATAATCGACCGACAAATATTAACTAAAGCATATATTAAAGCAAAGACCGTCGTCATTTAAAACACAAAATCAGTGATATGACATCACGATGACATGACAGGATGATAACCGTTACGCAAGCTGATAAGAAGTGTTTAAATCGAATTTTGTGTATGTTTGTCGTAATAATATTTATATATAACTGCTCCGCAGTTGAGTCTGCTGAACGTGACCAATGCTGCAAAAGGTTTTAAGTGTTTTCATTCTAGTTTAGTATTTTCATTCTTAGTTTACACTCTAGTTACTACAGCGTCATACATAATTATTTTGATGGTTCAAACAAAATTATTTTCAAATTTAATTCATCTATCTACAGCTACATATTTTAGCAAAATCATTTTTTCCATGTAAAATTACTTTTATTTTAAATATAATAATAAATTAACCATTAAATTAAAATTAGTAACATAGTTTTAAGAGTTTGTATAAAATAATATTTTCTCTCTGTCTCTCCCTTTCTGTCTCCCCCCCCCCCTCTCTCTCTTTCTCGCATGTTTATCTTAAATGATAACTGGATAAATATTCATTTGATTTTTGGAGAAATTTTTTTCGAGGGACAATTTGTGTCGATTTTTCCTTTTATTTGTATATTTCTCGTAAAACAAAAAAGAAGCTAGATTATAACTATGTCAGCACAATGACATAGTTAATTGTAAAACAAAAAAGAAGAAAGATTATAACTATGTCATCACAATGACGTAAGCGGACCTTTCCTCCGCATTTCGGAATCGATTCCCTCTTTGACGTCACTAAAATACATTTACGTAACAAGAATCCTTAATACTGCAACGGGTTACGTCAAATCTCTTATACTATTCTCCATTCAGAATATATATGTTCAGATGATTCAAATAATAGCTAACAGGAGAATTTAAATATTTTTTAATAGTGAATCGCATATTTATTATTTCCTGCGTTCGAAACAAATCATCAGTTCGATCATTACATTGCTCGGTAACGTGATATTATTACCGTTCCGAAAGGCGCGTGTCGTTAAGTTATGTAAAGAATTTACATAGTAATAACATGTAATAACATGTTTCCAATCGTAACCAATGCAAAGATTGCTTATTATCACATTTCTTTTCTTTCGTCACTTATGTCGCCACACAGCATTTCCATGTTCAATGATCCGTTCCGATTTCTGTAAAAACAATGTAATAATGGTATACAGTATACATGATTAAACGTCGCTATACAAACAAATTTGCATCGTTTCCTGAAATTTTTTGTGTGTTCCATAATTCCACGGATCTTACGGATTTTCGAATGACATTTCGTCATTCATCCACGTATGAGCAACTTATTATTATTATTTTTTTTTCAAAGTATAATTTATTCAATCTCCATAAAACAATATCAATAATCATAGCAGCCTTGTAAATGTCTTGCTCAATGATAAATGAAAAAATTAAATTTGCTCATATGTACATTGTAACATTCTAATTTAATATAATTATTAAAATATAGAATTTTAGTGAAAGAGAGAGAGAGAGAGAGAGAGAGAGAGAGAGAGAGAGAGAGAAAGAGAGAAAGCGTACATTTATTTAGAGTCTGGGATAATATCTCCTCAGGTGTACTGGAAGTACAATAGAATAGCAATAATATAAGAAAATTATGTTACAACAGAATAACAATAATAAAAAAAAGAAAAATCTACATTATAGTATAATAAGACAGAGAAAGAGAGAGAGAGAGAGAGAGAGAGAGAGAGAGAGAGAGAGAGAGAATGGCTGCGTTCAGCAAAAAAAATCAATCAGTTAGAGTTTAGTAATTCTTTAATGTGATTAGTTCTTGTATTTAGTTCTTTAATGGATCTAAATATAGAAACCAATCATATTAAAAAATCATTAATCGCTAATTGATTAGTTTTCTGCAACCAATTACGTGAGTATAATTGAAAGCAAATGATAAAAAATACAAATAAATTTGAAAAATCTATTTTCTAACAATAGTATTATGACTAACATTATTTAATTGATAACGTTATATTTTAATTATAAAAAGATTCATCATATGTTTTTGTATATTTATCAAACAGTCTGAAATACAAAAATGTTTTAAGATAACCATCAATAACCATCAATAACCATTCATCTTTTGAAGAAATGAATGTTTTATTTCACTTTTACCGCTTTGTAAAATTATTCCATACAACAAATCATAAATTATTCGCAAAGCAATCATGCGAGGCGAAAGAGAAAATCAATATATCTGGTCAAGACTGAAAAAGGTATAGAAAGGAACAAAGAATTTAATTCTTTCAACTTTCTTTTTTTTTTTTGAGACCTTTTAGTCTGCCCTTCTTCATTGTTCAACTCTTAACAATTGTTGAGTGAATTGTACGGTCTTTCACAGAACAAAGAAAACTTTCAGTGTAGCGTGACGCAGTACATACAGTAAAAAATAAAAAATAAAGTAATTGTTTTCTTTCTCAAATAATTTCTAACGGATAACGTCGGTGATCGATTCTTTTACGTTGCGTGTAATAAAACTTATTTTTCTTACATAAATTCACTTGTCGGGCTCTAAATGTGTGTGTGTGTGTGTGTGTGTGGGGGGGGGGGTGGGTGTGGGTGTGGGTGTGAGACGACTTATAAAAATTAACTTACAGAAAAATATTAAATACCAAAACTTAATAATTAATATTAATTAATAATTTAACTTACATCAAGCTTCTATATTTTATAATAACATACATTTTTAAAACATGTTTAATAAAAGGTATTATTACTTGCAGGTTCATATCTCAAAAAGACAAAGGTATCCTTTAAAATACGCATTGAAATATCTTATTATTCAATCGTTTTAATTCAATCGTTATTCAATCGCTAAATTTTACTTTGATAAATGTTTGCGAGTGCAAAGGAAAAGTTATCAAAGATAATTGATAGAATAAGATTACGCAACCTGCGAATAATTGATTTGCACGTTGTAACGAAGTGACGGAATCTTGCGAGTTATTATTCGATTGCCATGGTAACGATTTTTTAATTGTTCGTCTGTAAGTATTATATTAATTTTTTCACGAGGTTCAACTCTAAATTATTCGCGTTAACGAGCGGATCGACTGTTTGACAACAATTTAGCAAACTTAATTAAGCAAACGCGGAATATATGTATATATATATATATATATATATATATATATATATAAAATAAGAGAGGCAAATAATTGTTAATTGAGTCCTCGATGCAAGAAGAGCACATTCCGATAAAATAAAAATATTATCACCATCAAACGAGATGAGACCAGTCTTCAATTTTTTTATTACTAATCGGTACTTCAGGCTGCAAAGTGTCTATCTGCCTCAACAAGCCTTAACGAGTCTATTAATCTTAGGCCCGATTGCACTAACAAGTAACGTTATTTTAATTTTAAGTGAGACTTAACTCTTTCCTTCTCTGTTGGCTTTAAAGAAAGAAAAAGATTTTTAAGTTTCACTTAAAGTCAAAGTAATGTTGGTGCAATCGGGTTTTAATGAGATATGTTTTATCGATGCAGCAGAAGCAAAGAGTGTTTCACGAAAATGGAACGATCTCGAGTAAAAACAATAAAGCAGGGTATTTATTACAGTGAGATAAGAAAATTGTAGACCTAACAGTTGATTGAAATATATCTTATGCATTCTCTTTCTTCGTTATCTCACGATAGTATACTTTACGGCACTGAGGAAAGTCGTATAACGAATATTCCTCAGAATTACTTTTATTTAAATAATATAGATTAAAGGAAGAATACTAAATGTAAGTTTATAATCTATGACTACAGTAGTAATATATTTTGTTTACGGACAATAATGTACGACATGTCGAAACGTGATATTCGATACCGACACGTGTTGTGGTAAAAATAACGCAACAACGAATTCGATCGAGGAAAGTTTTAATGAGAGCTAGAAAAATTTTTTTTCCGAGAAGAAAGCACGTATCGACACATAATGATGTTGAATTGTTCTTTCTTTTAGATGAGGTCTTTTCCAGCCTTGTTATTGCAAATCGGCGCAGGTTTTTCAACATGACGAATGGGCAATGCAAAATTTCAACGGAAATAGTGAACGTAGCATTCAGCTGCAAATGAATGTTTTTATCTAGCAATTTGAACTTGTGACTAAGGACGACTTATCTTTAAAAAAAATGAGAAAAGATGATCAAGTACTGCAAAATTAAACTGCAAAATTAAACGACTATTAGATACGAAGTGACTATTAAGCTAAACAGAATGTCGATTCTTCCTCTTTGGTTTTCGCGTGCTATAAATCGTGCTAACATAATTTATAGGCGTACGTCAAGAGCGTCGATTCTTGAAGTGTTTTAAAATTCCCGCGACGTAAACTGTGAAATGAATAAGAGCGGACGTCGCATTGTAACGTAATATTTTATGCGAAACACATTACATTTATCTAAATAACGTCTTTTTCATTTCCTCCTTATTTTTTTTATCAAAATCAGTATCAAAGTTACCATTAATAAAATGCATGTCGAAAGATATAATTTAAATTATTGTATAAATAACTTTTTTAAAGTGTTATAATATTTACTTGATTACATTTCGACTGTGAGAAGAATTGTGAGAATTCGAGAAGAATTTTAATTTTTAAATATTAAACAATGTAAACAATTTAAGTAAGTTAATTAAATGTAAATTTAATTACGATACATGCATATTATTATTATTATTATTATTGTTGTTGTTGTATGGATTTTTCTTTTAATTATCGTAATGGGACATCTTTTAATTTTCCATTTAGCTCGCATGATTAATCCATCCACCTACGCTCGTTTATTTCCCGTATTTGCCTCTAAAGTCGGAGAGAAAGGCGTACTAGAGGTGGGCACTGCGCGATAGGCCGCTCGATACGTTGTCTGGGGGTAGCGTGGTCTGGGTGGCGCGATTTTCCCCTGCACTCACGTACATACACATATACATACACAAAAAATACACTCACACACACACACACACATACACACATACGTTTAAAATCAACGGAGCTACGCTCGGAGCTACGGGTCGGAGTCGGCGAAGAACGGCAATCATTGAGAGCCCGACTACCGCGCCGTGCATTTCGCGCCTCCGTCTCCGAGCTCTCGTGTTCGCTAGTAAAAGGAGCAGTGTGCGAAGACGACGAGTATAACAATACAATATTCGTGACAGTGCACGAGTTCGATCGAGGACCAAAGAAAGAGAGAGAGAGAGAGACAGAGAAGGAGTGAGCCTGGCATTCCATTTCGGAGGTAAAATTCACGCCATGGCTATCGTCTGAGATCGATTCCTGAGTGCAAAACTAATTGTCCCCATTCTACCTCACTGTCATTCTACTTTGACATCGGTGTTCGTCGACGAGCCTGCGTCGAGGATCTACGGCGAGGTTTAGGAAACAGGTGAGAGGGAAAATGCGGCGTGGCGTGGTGTGCGTCGCGCTTTTCTCCAGTGATATGTTGAATGAAAAGTCTCGCAAAATTTTTTGGCAACGCTAGGAAATATCGGGCTGGGGGACGAGGTACATGACGTGGACACGGAGATCCTCGTCATCCCCAGCGAAATCGTGAAAATGCGGAGTGGTGATGCTCACCCTCGGCGTGGCGGTCTCGCGCTTCGCGCAATATGGCCGCTCTCGAAGGACGCTTTGCATCCAGAGAGGGTGATTTAATTCAAACAGCGTGAGTGAAACTCGTCTGGTCACGCGAAGGAATCCTATGAGATTTCTCGTGGATGTAGTAAAGCATGAAGAATTTCTGCCGATACTTTATTGTTAAATCACTCATTGCAGCCGCTTGCCAGTCTGCTTCGTTGAGTAAAAACGTCTTTTGTCGTGGACATTTATTTCAATTAAACTACTAATCCTGTAATCTTAAGTGAAATTATTACAAGAATTAATTTTGCAGATACTATTGTTCTTTGAAATCCTTTTAAGAAGGCAGAAAGATATGACAATATATATATTAGAAATATTATTGAAAGATTACTAAAATATATAAAATGTATAAAAATGAAAACTATCATTTTTAATTAAAAATTATTATTAAAATGACTATCTTGCTAATGGAAATGTGAGTTAATTATTTTATTTAATAATATCGTAAAAAACATCTAAGTTTTTGGCGCAAGTGATATATTTTCAGAAGAGATATAGTTTGGAGAATGGCGAATAACTTTAAAAGATTTTTCCAATGCATGAGGCACGTGTTAAGTATGTAATATATGTTGACATCGATCGTATCTTATAAATAGTGAACTTTGTAATAACAACACGCTGTAACTATACATATTAAATATTACGGTGCTCCTTACGATTATATTATTTTTCTATTATACAATCTTGACTATAAATATCCTCAAATTTATTAAATTTTCTTAGAAAAAGTAGTAATCAAAGCCATAGAAGATTTAAAAAATATTCAAAATGTTATAAAAATAAATATTATTTTTTAATGAACATTTAATAAAAATTATTTTTTAATTTATATATCATTACATATAGAATATTTACGTTAATTTGTAAGATATTTATACTTATGGCTAAAAAGCTGTATTTCAAACTTCTTCCAATTTTAAATCAAGATATTTCTAAATTAGTTATTCACTTCCTAAATGTAACAAAGTTTTGATACAAAAAATTAAAAATAATCTTTTTTTGAAACAAATCTTGTTCAAAAGATTAATATAAGATTTCTTAACAAAACCTTATATTATCGTAAAAAAGGATTCTTTTTTCTATACAGTATTTACATTGGAGGTTATACTCTTATTTTTATTTTTACGTAAAAATGAATTTTTAGTGCAAAAATGAAAATAAGAAGAATAATCTTCAACAGCCTTGATCTTGACAAATGTTATTCAGGATATTCTGAAGAATATTCAAGAAGTTTTAATCGGAATATTTTGTGTAGTGCTAATGCCGGCGATACTATAACTTTCGAGTCTTATAACTCGAAAAATATAAATGAAAAATATTTAATGAAAAATAACTTTATTGTAGTGTTTTGAAAAGCTCTCGACAGCAGGTAGTTTGAAACATCTAGTGTATATATGTATACATGTGTATGTGTGCGCGTGTGTGCGTGTGCGTGTGTGTGTGTATGTGTGCGCGTGTGTGCGTGTGCGTGTATATATATACATGTACATACACAAAATTTTCACTGTTCACGTTTCCGCTTTAGGGAAAAATTACATAATTGATCCCTCAGCGAGAGTATGTACAAATTATAGTTCTTTTTGATTTGAATTTTCCTTTCCTGAAGAACTTTTCAGAAATAAGGCAACTGCTTAAGTATCGCTTTTGAAATTCCTGAACTCTTTCGACGCTCGTATAATCAGCTTGTGGTGTCACAAGATTTGTTATCGGTTTCGTGTGGAATAACGGGCATTTCTATCGACTTGGCCAATGAGTTATTAGCTTGCAGCATTAAGGGTGAAAATTGGGTTCGGAAAATCCAGTCGGCGACCCACGTGGCCTATTGATTTTCTCGTCGCTTGATACACTCTCTCTCTCTCTCTCTCTCTCTCTCTCTCTCTCTCTCTCTTTCTCTCTATTCGTTGCCGTTGCCGCCGTTAGAAATTGACAGCCCTTTTGCCATCGGTTAACATCGCTCGAATATAAGGATACTTGAAGATACTCGAGAAGAATATCCGAGAACATGCGAGATTCGCGTATTATTTACCCGATACGCAAGTCGGAAGTTCGTTACGCGTATAATTTAGAGCTAATTATGAAATCACGCGAACCGGCGAATTCGCTCACGCTTCGTACTCGTAATTTTCTCGGTGACAAACGCAGCCTACGCTGTAATTCTGCTTGAAACAATCATGAAATGGTCTTCATCGGATATCATCTGGAAACTGTTCTCTCTTTATACAGTTACGACATTCGCCAGCGACGCTTAAAGTCTGAAACACCATAAAAAAACGTTGAAAAAAGAATTTACTAATAGCTACTACGTTTAATGAAATAATTCTAATTAAATGTGTTTGATTAATACAACCAAACATTTAATATTATTTTACTAAATTTTTTGATAGCTATATAATCAAACTCTTTTTTCAGTATAAATAATATAGAGACAGGTAATGACAAACTTATTAGAAATCGTGTATTTTCGTAACACGATTTCTGATAGGTAGAAATCTCTTATTGCCTGTTTCTATTGTTTATGCTTTTTAACTGTACATTAAGGCTTAACGGCTACGATTTATGTATGTCCGTTTCAATGTAGATTAATTTTAATCTCGAATCAACTTATTTTTCATTTTTTTCTAATTCTTAGAAAAAGATGAGAAGAGTAAATTGAATTGAGATTACATAATCTACATTGATAGAAATAAGCATTAAATAAATATTAATAATTATAATGTCTCGCGATAAAATTGAGATGAAAAATGATAGAAATATAATTCTTTCGCGGTATACATATTTATTAATATTTTAATATCGAAATATCAAGAATCTTAATTTTATAGAATGGTTAAACCTATTGGATTGACTCTACAGTTACGAATGCATAATATTGCGCAATTCTAATAGTGTAAAATGTTTTTCAGATAATCTCTCTTTTTTTACACCAAAAATATTTCAAAATGATTATAGATTTGATACAATATAATTTTAGTTTTATGCAATATAGTTTTAAACGAAAATTTCATGTACATAATAATAAAGCTTTTGTTTATTACTACGTACATACATGAAATTGTTTCTTAAAACCATTGTAATCATTTTAAAATATTTTCATATTATCTGTGTTATTATTCGAAGATATGTAAATTGAGTTTTTATACTGACAGCAATGTATATTAATGCTTTTTCGATGTAAGATTTATTTTGACAATTTTTAGTATAAAGAAAGAGATTATCTGGAGATTCTAAAAGCAAATATTTACTCCGTTTTAAACATTTTATATTTATACACAAATATTCATTATTTATTTTCTCAATTTCAAAAATTTGTATTAATGTTTAGAGAATAAGATATTCTGGGAAATTATCGTATTTAATTCTTGATGATAAATTTTACTTAAAATACTGAGATTATAACGATATTGGGTTATTTATAGACCTGAGATGTAAATTAATGGAAAAAAGGCAATTTGTCATGTTCACATCGCAAAAGACATGTCATCATTCTTCAGGAAAAGTAATCGATAACATCGATGTCTTTGTTTTTACCTCAGGTTTAAGTACAGTTTGCCTCAGACTGACACTCGACAGTAAGTATATATAGCGATAGGGTTTAGGATCAATAAAAAACATGATGCAACATTCGCCCAAACTTTCATGGATACCATGGTTAATCTTACTGAGCACGTTAAGTATTCAACCAAGATATTTTTATCTGTTAAATACTTTATAATGCTAAAACAATATTTTTAAAAAGTTTAATATTTCTAGATATAAAATTATAAAAAATTGAAAAACTACAAATGACAAATTAATAGATATTCTGACATAAGTTAAAATAAAATAATAATAAACCTAAGAAAAGACATAACGATTCGATATGTAAATAAATATTTTCATTCGTTTTATAATTTTTTAATTTCTCGAATATAATATTTTATTATATTATATTATTATCTCTATTTAATAAATATTGTAAATCAAAAGTTAAAAAATTAAGAAAAAATAAATAATAAAGTATCTAAAAAATAAAATTGCGTGTGAAAATCCGTTAGAAACTGAAACTGTATAGGACGAAACTAAAAGGACCGTTTCGTGGAACATTGTCGGGATGTCTGATTCAAAGCGAATTCGTTGGGAACCGGTAGGGGCCCTAGATAATACCAGCTTGAACAAATCAAAGCCTCTTCTTTCAGGAACATATAATACACATGTGTACACGTGTATGCGTGTATACTCACGCGTAAAAATGAAACAAGCGATGTTGGTAGGCAGGACACATACATATACACACACACAACACATACACACACACACACACACACACACAAAACACGCGATTCTGTCGCGAGTTTCTCCAGCAGCTGAAGCAGTACAAGTGCCAGCTTGACGCATTATGGCTTTGGATCAAAGGGGTACTTCATATGTAAAATTCGTGAAACACAACGGTAGAAAATTACGGCAGTACAACAAATATTTATGACGTCCAGATTTCGTGTAAAAATTCAATAGTTTAAAAAATTACTTGCAGGATATAAATGATTTTATTATATTAGCATATTAATTATGCAGCGAGACATAGGTGCGTATTATAGAACGCGCTTTCCTCGATAAAAGCGAACTTTTATCTTTAAAATTTTATAGTGTACGTAACGTAAATAATAATAATAATTTTTATTTGGAAAGTCGGACAAGTATTCTTATAATTATTTCCTTATAATTAGTTCTCGCGCTTACTTTCTCCCATTTCTGCTGAAATTTTTTTCGCGGAAAAAAATGGTGTACGGAATGTTTTACAAGATTTGTTTAGATTGCAACATGAGATCATGTTATGCTCAATGCTAGACATATCGTGTCACGAGCGAGATGATATGTCATCGCATGATATGATTAAAAACACGGGCACGTAGCGATTTAGAAGTGTGAATAAACCGCTTCCAACTGACTTACAACTGATATAAGATTGGAAGGACGTTGACCTTAGGCTGATTGTAAGATTATCACTTACAACATAATTATTCAAGAGACTTCCTAAAGATGTCCAGAGTGATGTCTTGAGAACGCTCTTAGGATGTCCTAGGACATCTTATGGACGTTCTCAGGACTATAATGTATTTTTCAGTGAAATAGTGCATGCACTATTTTGTAAAATTGTTAATAATATACAGAGATTTTCCAAGAATTTTAAGATCCTTATAATCTCTATAAATAAATTACTAATCCTTCACTTACTCTCTTATATTATTCTATAGATTTTTTTTATCAATTGTTTAATGTTATATTTTTACTAGAAAAGAATTGAGCATATTTACAAAGAATAAAAATTTTTTGTTATTTTTGGAGATTTTCTATAGATCAAATAAACAAATCAAAACAAATCAGGAAAGTTGGCTAAATTATACTTTTATTGTAATTTCTAAACAAAATATTTTTTTTTATAAGTGACAAACCAGATGTGACGCTAATAATATTGCTTAAGTTACTTTTGTTTTGTCTTCGAGTCGTCCGTTTACGATTAAGTAACATTTAAAATTGATTTTGTTTGATGTTTGATGTTTAAACTCTTTTCGAATACAAGCATCAAATTAACAATACATATATTTGTGGATTATATTGCTGTCAATAAATTTGTTGTCAATAATTAAAATAGAGAGAATTGAATAAATCGTACTAATTTTTATTGTGCCTATATTTAAATAAGATAACGTAAATATATATATAGATAAAGCATGATAAGATTGAATAATTGAATAATATTTTTATAATTACTATATTTTGATATTTGTATAAAAAAGCGTATTTGTATATATTATTTGTTGGATTTTAAGAAAATGTAGATCTCTCTTCTAAAACTAATGATTGTTTATTAGAAGTACGATTTAGAAATCCAATGATACAATTTAATGATCCAGTCTCCAAATCGTATTCAAAGCTATTTAAAAAAAACTGTTTTAAATAATTTTCAATTATTTGTTTATTTTCAAACAATATTGTTTTCTTATGTTACCAATGAATCAATGTTTGATATAAATAAAGAAATATTTTGATTTCTTCGGTGCTTTTGTTTTAGTAATTTTTGTTTTTAATCCTAGAGTAAGTACGACAGAGAGAGAGAGAGAGAGAGAGAGAGAGAGAGAGATGTAGGCGACTTTTCCTTATAGCCCTAAATCATACATCGTTTAATCGTTCTGCAGATTAATGTTAAAAAATTGTGTCAAAAATGTTTATAAAAATAATTCTTCTCTGAAGACTGCAGCCTTGCAAGCAAAGTTCCGACATGCTCCACTGAGTACGAAGTACGGATTTATTCTACTGGATATTCATGGAAAAAGAAGCCTCGCAATTCCTAGTGTCTTTTCACCGTTTTTATTTGCTTCAACAATTTATGTTTATCCTCATTACCATAATTCCATCTACCGTAGATGTGACCGGCTGCTGGGTGAATGATTCAACGCTCTGATTAGTATTGATGATGTTTCGAAGAGCCACTTAAATTCTAACATTATTTTTCACATTCACGAATCTATATCCACGTCCAATCCACTCTTTTCAATTGTCAATTGACAAATAAATATTAATTACAAAAAAGGGCAACGAAATATGGGATAAGAAAGCAACAGCTGTCAATTTTATTTTACCTATTAAATTTTATTGCATCGTAAATTTCGTAAGACATTCTGTGAAAAAATATTAAGTCTGATATTCGATCACTTTCTCATTCGGGAACTCCGTGGAAATACGATCTAGGTATAATCGGCAATTAAACATTAATGAATCGCGATTAATTAATCGCGGCAGATCAGTGGAACCAATGTAACGTTGACAGTTGTAGGGCACGGCGCGGGCTCGTCAGTGTTGATCGGCGAATCGAATGACAGCTGAAGTGGACACTATTATGTGTTTTGATATTTTATACTAATGAATGCGATTAATAAGCGTACGAGCACACAGATACAGGCATACTGCACCATAGAACAGGTTTTTGCCAAGAACAGGTTGTTTGTCAGACGATAGTGAAGGTGTGTCGATAATTGCGCGTGCGATTGGCCGGAAACCTGGATAAACATTGTGACAATGACGCAGAAATTCTAATTAATTTCGCGGTTACGTACACGACTGTGTGTTCTCCAAAACTCATTTTTCCCCACTAGTCGTACGGCCGCGTTTGCGACAACGTCAACTTTGATACGAAGCGAAATCATGCAAAGCATGTGAATAAGGAAGCATTGAGCAGAGAAAGAAAATGTGATAACGGAAGCCAATTTTTTTTTGCAGTGAATTTGTAAATTTGTAAAAAAAGTAAGTAAAATTTAAATCGAAATAAAATAGATATCGTAAATAGTAATAATAATATTGTTTTGTCTAGCTGTTGTTGTGTTCTGTTATAATATAATTGTAATTTTTTGGTGAGAATGACGTGAGACAGGAAAAGGTCCTCTCTAGGATTTTCAAATCATAAACAAGCACAAATTATGCTTATTTACGTAAACGTTCTTTTGTCTTGTAAGTGCCGCAAATTTCGCTTATACGGTAACATTAACATAACAGAAAATTATATCAATAATAATAGCAATAAAATACAAGATGTTCGAAAAAGGTGATATCAAACTTTAGGAATATGTAGTACTTGTGAAAACAAACTAAAAAGTTTTAATAAGCAGTATTTTAAAAATTATTTATTTTCGAATTATTAAGCAAAAAATAAATTTAATCTATAGCAGATATTCAATGCCGTTCTCTGTTTATTTGAACACATAATTCGGCATTTTCTCATTGAAAATCGAATATTTTCAAAGATTTCAATACAAATTTGTTTCATGTTTATTGACAATAGTATTCAATTTTCTGTGTCAGTAGTCGAGTCATAGTTAATGTTTAAAATGTAATCATTACTTAACCATAATTATAAGAATATACACATCGCATGAATATTCATGTATATAATAACATTCATATAGAAATGTTTAACTAGGATGAGTTTGAATACGCTATAGAGGTCGCAATGTATAAGACCTATTGGCATTCTTATACCGAAAAGGGTAAAATATTATCCGTTTAAGAGAAATTTTAATCAATCAAGCTAAATCTAAATTTTTTTGAAAACAAATAAATGTTATTAAGTATTCGACATAAATCAGAAGTAAATGAATTAATTTGAAGACAATTTGCAATTTATTACCGAAATCTAATGGACTAAAAATTTATGATTAATCAGCGTTTTAAATTGAATATTTATGTAATCAAGAACAGCTCTAAATTAAAGCGAAATTTTTTAAATTGAATATAAGCAACATAATAAAATTTTATCAATATCTTACCGAATATGAACAAAGTAAGTATAATATATTAAAATTTAAACATCAAATGTTGATATATTTGGTATATTTTCTTTCACCAAGAAAAGATTATTAATGAATTTGATTATTGTTCACATTTAACGATTATACAATATAAAATTACTAAATTATATGCTCATTAGGCTTTCGCATTGTATCTGAAGATTGACTTAAAAAAAATCAACTTAAAAGTTAATAATTACCGATAAAATGCAATTAAATTAAGTTAAAAAGTTAAGAGTTTAAAACTAAGTTAAGTTAAAATTAATTAACTTTTTAACTTTTTAACTTAATTTTTATCTTTTTAACTTAGCACTGCCCAACTCTAATATTACTTCTTGAAGATAAAATATTAGCATAAAGACAGGTATCTGTATTGTAAATAAAGGGCCATTTTATTCATGAAAATATTTTTATTAAAATTGCAAAATTTGGTTTCTTTAATAAGCTTCGTAGCTTCATAAAATATAAACCAAAACAAATTTCATGGCAAAAAATTTCTTCTACGAGACTTAATATATGGTAGAGTCTGATAGAGTGCAGATTTGTAGCTACACCACAAATGAGGTGTAAATGAGTTAGCTTGTCACTCCTGTTGACCCTTTTAGTTTGACGACAAACTGTTGACTTTTTTTATTTTGACGAGTATTATATATTTCTAAAGTTTAATATCACCTTTTTTAAAAAGACACTCTAAATAGAAATTATATCCTATTAAGAGGGCATAGGAGGATTTTTCCACCTTTAAAAAGTATGCCTCTTTTTCTGGAAAATATTTATAAGCTACAAGGATTGAATTTTTTGTAAATAAAAGTACATATTTTTTGCACTCTTAATCACAATTTTTTATTTTATATTTTACTGAAAAATACCCTTTCTTTCTTCGATAGCATGCAACGTTTCGCGATACCAGAAATATCTTCGACCTAATTTATTAAAAATAAAAAATTCAGAAAGGTACTTACAGTATATTAGAAATTATAATCCCTCGGATATGATTTTTTATTTTTAATAAAATGGCGAATTTTCAAACTTAAGGAATCAATTTCTACAAAAATTTAAATTTTCTTTCTGAAAAAAATAAAGAAATAAAAAAAGCATCCGATAGGGACTACAACTTTTAATATATTTTAAAATCTTTTTTAAATTTTTTGTTTCACATAAACCAGATCGGAGATATTTTTAATACCGTGGTGAAACGCTGTATGCCATGCAAAGTCTAGAAGAGAAAAGAGTATTTTTCAGTGAAACATAAAATAAAAAGTTGCGATTAATCGGATTAATCTTCATGTATAAAAAATTCAATGTTTGCATTTTATATATCTTTTTGAAAAATCATGAAAAAGACATACTTTTTAAAGCCGAAAAAGTTCTATGCCTTTTTATAGGAATCAGAATTTTATCTGTTACATTTAACGTGACTTGATATTTTTAGATTTGAAACGGGAAACTTTTTTTTTTTTTATTAAGCGCGAGTGGGGAAGAATGTATGGATGTAAAGATAAATACAAGAATAGCAATTTATTTAAAAAAATAATGCAATTATTTATCGTTCGAAATTGTCAATTTTAATAAGAAAGATAAATCTTTAAGAAATGTATAAAATCCTTGATAAATGGAATTAAAGTTAGTTTTTGTTATTATATATATATATTAGGTGTTGGAATTAATTCGTAGCGTTTTACAAGTGATGGGAAGTACTTTCATTAATGTATTTTTTAATGCTCATGTGAAATAAATAACATTCTTTCATTAAAAAACGCTACGAATTAATTCCAACACCTAATATATAATATTGTTCTCAAAATAAATAATTATCAAAACAAAGTTTTTCTGCTGCCCATACTTTGCTCATTGTGCGCGCAGAGAACTTTTTCAACTGCTATATTGCTTTCTGGAAGTGATACATATTCTATGCTCTTGCAATTTGTCCAAATTTATAAAAAATATTTTTCAGCGGGTTCTTTTTGTTATTATATCGCTAAAATCTGAGCATTTAACACGTTTGACGGGATAAAAGAATAAACATCTTAAAAGCGAGACCATCGAAATCGGAACATCTGGTTACATTAATTATATTAAGAAACACGACGGTTAATATTATTACATAATTTTCAATAACTCTCCTCACTATTCTAGATACCGATTCCTTTTTGAGACTACATGCCTGTAAGTTATACACTTTTTTTTAATAATATCAGTATTAGAACGATCCAGATGCACATTCAACGATTATTTAATTTTAATCACGCAAAAAAATATTTTCTTGCTTCAGCTAGAATTATAGCTATTTTTATTTGATAGAAAATTACATACGCGTAGAATTTATAGCATAAATCTAAATTCTATCTCTGTCATTTATATGATTAGATGTAATATATATCCAATATCACAGTACTTGTTAGAAATTTATCTATTTTAGCTATTTGTCGTACTTAGATAATTTCCACTATAAATGCAAGATCACTTTTTTGAGTGATAAAGACCTATTATTTGTATAAATGATAAGGATGGCAAGATTGAATTTTTTTCACAGGACAAACTTGTCTTCTGTATGCTGTATGCTGAGAATCGGTAAAAATTGGAATAAAAGCAACCTTTCGCCCACTCGGAATCCTCGCTTATATTCTCACGTACAACGAGATTTTTCTATCCTATAGATAAATCGACACAGTTCATTACGAAAGATCGTGTTCTCGTCTCGCTTTGCGCGATTGTTCAGATGCATTATTCAGGACAAGAAATCCTTCGAGAGTAGTCTTCGGGCAATGAAATACAGAATCGCGATTTATACACGCGTATCGATCCTGTTACTTAGAACCGATGAGAGGAAAAATAGAAATGTGAAGATGAATTCTTCGCGCTTTATTTCTCGTTTTACAAGATAATGTTGCAAATTACGTTATCTTTATTCTGGAAAATGCAAATCATCTCACAAAATAAGATATCATCGGTCTTTAAATAGCTTGTAATATCTCGTGAATAAGATGTAAAATAAAGAATGCTCATTAATTCAAGAGGAAATTCTTTGCTCTTTTGATGGAAAAGAAATATATCTTTAGGAAATAAAGAATACTATAAAATGCGCATGAATGATTCTTCGGTAGTTTACGATTCTTGCGTGATGAGGTACAATTTTCGATTTATTTTTCGACTTATTGCGCGGATATCAATAGAATAGTAGGGTTGTCAATTTGTTACGTAATAAGACATTACAATACATTGCATATATCTAAACAAATTGCAACACTTTTATCTGCACGATCTTTCTAAGGAATTGTCTAATGAAAAGTCAAGAGGATACACTTGGCTGGATCTTTGTTGAATGTCGAGTAACAGTGTAAAACGAGAATAACAACATTAATTATCATAAACTTTACAAAACTTTGAACAATTTTCCTTATTATATATAAGGTAAAAAGCAAAATTTAAAAAAGCAAGATTCAAATGCATAAAATGTATTCATGTGTACACAAAGGCTTTATTGCCACGGCTTTTGAAATAGGTAAAAGAATATTTTCATGTACATCGGTTTGTTAATATTTCCACAAAAATGTATCTTTGTCTTCTCTATACATCTTAACGATAAAACTGATCTAATTGTTAGCTGCGTTGTCAAGCTGCGTTGTGACATCGAAAAGTATTCGCACTGTATGTTCCGTCGTTTAAAGTAATTTCAAGATATCGTGATAGCCTGACAAGTTTGCTCATAAATTCATCTACTCCACATACAAAGTATTTTAATTTATAAATAAAAGCAAACATCAATAAGATAGTGATTCTATAATCAACAAATGCTCGTGATTTTCCTTGGTGTAAATGATAAATGCATCTATTATTATTTCAAAGAGAGTGTGAATTAGATGTTACATAAAAATTAAAGTTGCGATTTTTACACTAAATTCTGTTATCTAATATTCGATATAATTAATAAATAAACATTCACTAAGACTAATATAAAACTTTCTTATAATGCGATATAATAAACATTTATAATAAGTTTTTTTTATTATCATATACATTTTTACCATAATGACGTAAGATAGAGCCAGTTCTATTTCGTTCGAGACAATATATAATCGAGATATAAATATAAAATAATAGAAAATGTCAAATAGATTTAAGAAAAATATTTGACGAATGAAAAAATGCGTACAAAGTATAGTTCCTTGTGCATTTCAGAAAGAATGTCAAAATCAGGGAGCATTAAAGATGGCGAGAAGGGGCCCTACGATCCGATCCCTTCCGCCGAAAAGGGCAACGACGAGATTAAGCTGGAAGCGAAAATGTCGCTTCTCAATGGAGTCACCGTCATCGTCGGGTCCATCATCGGTTCCGGCATTTTCGTCAGTCCAACAGGAGTCCTTAAATATACCGGAAGCGTGAATGCAAGTCTTCTCGTTTGGACGGCATCCGGAATTTATTCTATGGTACGCATAATCTATCCCTTTGTTTTTTTCTTGGAAAACTATTTCTCGATGACTTTTGGTCTGTCGATTTTTATTTAATTGATTTCTTTATTATATCTGATGCCAATGTATTAATAAAAGTAAAAAAAATTGCTTCTTGATAGATTTACAAATAAAAAGAAGAATGATTGATTAACGACGGTAATGTCTGTATGAATAAAATTCTTTCGCATTGAATTCGGATTTTTCAATGTATCAGCTCACACCGTTTATTCAAGTGACAGCATAGAAATTCAAATTGCTACAATTGCAAATCAATTCTGATAAATACATTTCGATGTATGCAGTGACACATATAATAAATTAAATAACACATGTATTATTAGATGCGCAACTAAGTTCTCGCTGTTATTTTGATGCATTTTCATCAAAATAACAGCGAGAACTTAGTTGCGCACCTAATAATTAAATTCTTGTTTTTTTTTCCATATCTTTCGACAGATAGGGGCTTACTGCTACGCCGAGCTCGGTTGCATGATCAAGAAATCGGGGGCGGATTATGCATACATTATGGAGACTTTTGGACCCTTTTTGGCATTTATCAGACTATGGGTTGAGTGTATGATAGTGCGTCCTTGCAGTCAGGCTATCGTGGCTTTAACTTTCAGCGTCTACGTCCTCAAGCCGATTTTTCCGGACTGCACGCCACCCGAAGAGTCCGTAAGAATGCTCGCTGTCTGCTGCATATGTAAGTAGACAATAAAAAATCGAGGGACACATCTCCGCGACACAAGAACAAAATCCAGAGCCTCTCCGTCAGTCGTGATATATCTGCGAAATAAAACAAAGCAAAAAAAATTGTTTTTTTTTTAGGCTTACACGGGAAACCTATTTAAAAATTGTGATCCATGTGCGCTAAATATTTGATATAGTAAAAATAATTATACGTGTACTTGATATAGAATTGATGCGTTCAGTTCTCTGTTTTTCTGCAGAAGTTGACGAAAATGGAAGGATTTCGCAATATTATCTAACGTGTAGATCGAGTTCTGCATTCGTAAAATTTTCTTTTTCCACAACTCCGTTATATTAATTTATTCAATGTATTGCTTTGCAACTAACATTACGCAACCGAACGCGGATACTGAGATGCATGCGGAGGAACGCAATGATTTAGTTTATCCACAGAGTGGATATTTGTTGCACGAAATTGCAATCAAAGCATGGAAGCGATGCCGCTCCTGTGGCGATGAATAATCGCGGTACAATACCGTATGTGGATGATGATTAAACTTAACTGACTCGCGCGTCCGTCAGTAGTAACGGTTTCAAACGGGCCGACACAACGTGACCCACAAAAAATTCGTCTTTCCCACAGCAATCGTGCCCCTGACTGCGTCAAGAATGTCATCCCGGATGATTTTGATTTCCGTCTATAATCCTCCGCTCTTCCTCTCTCGACCTCTTCACCCGTCGTTTATCTTTCAACTTGTTTTCAGAGCTCCTCTTTATATCGCCCGTCTCGAAGAAGCGATCGTATCCATCAAGATACTATAATTTATCATGCATCTAACATAACACCCGATTAAATTAATTTAATTTTTTATTTCTAATTCATCTGTCTGATTTGTCATTTTTTTTTATTTATTTTCTTTTGCGTTCGCAGATTTTTTCTTCTTTTATGTAGTTTGCCTTTCCTTTCTACTGATTTCAACTGTCGTGTTGGCTTGATTGCAAAATTTAATTGCTTACGACAGATCTTCAGCAGATCTTATTCGAATAAAAAATTTCTATTTCATCTTTTTATAGATTTTTTATGAGCCGCTTGATTCACTGATTACAAATTGTGAGCGTAAAGTAAGTTAGTCTCGCAATCTTTTTTCGGTCCAATATCTCTTTTTATTTATACAATTTATACAAGTTATAAAAAAGTTTTAAAATGTCCTATCTTTTCTTATCAATAAAATAAGAAAAAATGTTTTGCAGCATTTGTTTGCTTTTTTAATTGTTTACGACATATAATCTTTAATATTTTACAATTATATATTTTTGTTAACATATGTAAAGCAGAACTTAATATATAACCTAATATATAACATAAATAAATGTGAATTGCCGTTTTTTTACAGGAATTCATATTAGTTAACGTAACTATGTAGCAATTGACAAATATAAAAAATGTTCATGTTAATATATAACAAATAAACGTAACTTTTGTAGTACAAACAATAGGATACAAATATCTTCAATAATTATCGCGCGCACGAATAAAAATCTATTCATAAATTTATTATACGAAATTATAAACGTACTTAAATTTCTAATTTAAAGTATTTTATAGTAATGGATAAAAAAAATTGAAGATCTCCGCGCGCATTTAGAGAAATATCGCATCAAACGTAAAATTTTCATTGCAAAAGAAATGCTGTTAGGTAAAGAAAAATGATTTACAGAAATATTTTATTTACTCATGCAATATTGGATCGGCAATTTGTTGGACCATTACTCGAGAATTTACGATAAAACCACTTATATGTATCTCGAGGAAGCTGCGTGTGGGCACGGAATTCCCTGAGCAGTGACACCGACAATATTCTTGACAACCTTGAGCTTCCCTATGTCATGTATTTTAGCCTTGATGTTTTGTTTCTTCTGCTCATTTTCCAGAAAGGATTCTGCTATTCTTTTCACGTAACAAACATGGTATAGAGCGCAGTTCTTAGTTATGTCGACGCATTAAATCACTAACAAGACGCAAGAGTTTAAAAAAGAAGTCACAAGCTTCGAAATAATCCTCTAAAATATAATATAACGATAAAAAAGAAATAGAAGAGCAAAATTAAATTAGATTGATAAACAATATAGTTAAGAAATATACAAAAAAGAGATTCTGATTTTTTTGCACAATTACAAGCTTTAATTTATGATATTTATTTACTCTATTTAATACATTCGCTCGACATAAATCTTTTTTCTGTCAGAGGAGGTATGAAATGCCGCATATACGCGAGAATATTGATCAGAATGAAAAAATAACTTTTAAATTAATAAGCATTTTCTCTTTTAAGTGGCGTAACGTGATTGTGCAGCAAATCGTGATTCGCATCCTTCATACGAATATGCGCGATAATAACACCCTTCCCACGGATCAAGATACACTCCGTTTTTCCGCCTTTCCTTTCCACAATGTAGAAATCATGAGCGATTATGCATACGTGATTTTTATTCCCTTTCAATTTCCGCGAGCAATCGCGGATCGCGGGAGAGACTCGGGCGTGCAATCTGTGATCGAATGTTAATATTGTAGTTAATATTGTAACAAAAAAGAATTTGTTCATGGTCGTCGATAGGAATAAACAACTGGCGATCATATCGGGATTGATCTTATGAGCGTATTCTCGCGGAAATCCGAGGATGCACGTAATTTTACGCACGTTTCCGTGTTGTAATGTTCACTTTTTTTCAACGTTTTCGCGGGCGAGTTCAATCAGATGTGTGTTAATCGAGTATCATAAAGTATTCTCGTAAAATATTTTTTTTGACTGAAATATCATTAATAAAATTCAGAATTCATCTATAACGAATTAAATAGTGTATATTGATACATAATGTTGAGATAACTAATTAATTAAAGTTTAACTATTAATTCATTGTTGATTTAATAGTTATTGATAATTGTAGTTTGCATTTATTGAAATAATCCGGATTCACTGAAATTGAAATATACTTCTTTAGAATTTTAGTTACGAGATACGTTAAAGGATAATTTACATAAGATACACGATGCATATTATGCAAAAATTTTATTTTTAGAAATTTATTCTGCGGACGAAGATACGACCACGAATAAGCGTATCGTGTTCTTTGCGGTTGCGGTCGTTTGACTACGCATTTCTTTTGCTTCGATGACACCCCTGCAGATCGCCTTACAAATACGTAGAAGTAATTGCATTTCAGTCATTTTTTTTCTGGGGGGGGGGAGACAATTGACGAAGTGTTTCTCTCGTAAATATTTACGCGGCTTTACATGTAAATGAAGCTCGTGGTTATAAACGAAATTAAAAGTAACGACTGATTTAATTAAAAATTAAGTTACAGTAGTTACTTAAATGTAATGAATGTGTACATTTAATTTATGAAATTTAATGTATTTTTAATAAAATTTTATGAAAAGTACATTAAATTTCATAAATTTTCATTAAAAATATTATACATTAAATTTTATGTACATGTACACAAATATATTTTTTAATTATAAATACATTAAATTTAATATAATTTATAATAATTTATAATGTATTTGTAATGTCATGAAATTAATCCAATTGTGTAACTTAAAAGTTGATGAAATTTAAGAACATTTCTAACAGTGTAGTTCCAATTAAGCCATTCTATCATTAGTTGAACGTTCAGACTTCTCTCGTTTTTCTCAATCAACAAATCAATTATGTTATTCTAAATTTCGCATAAAATTGGAGAAAAATGCTTTGAGATATAAAGCGATGATTATTCTAAATTTCGCGTAAAATTGCTGAAAAGAAATGCTATAAGATATAAAGTAAAAAGTTGATTATCGGCGACATTGTCAGTAAAGCTTCTCTATAGTATTTGAAGAAAATAAGATTCCGCCATATAGTCTCTTTCATTTATTCCTCCCGATAAATCATTTGACAAACCGGGAATAGGTTTTCTCGTGAAGGAAAATGTAACGCGAACGTATTCGTTCTCGATGCTGAGGATGTCATTTTGAATAAATGACGCGTCGCGTTTTCAATATTTATGATAAGTCTATCAAGTGTCTCAAATAAGATTATAAATTAGTAATAAAGTTTCGTCTTTGGGGAAATCTAAAAACTATAAATTTATTCGACAATTTATTCTTTCTCTTTTTCTTAAGAAAATTTTTTCCCACTTTCTTGAATATTTTCTTAAATTAAACATTTCAAATAAAATTAGAAAAAATATACTGCTAATATAATTTCATTAATTAGTAAAAAGAATATTTAATTAATTAGTAGAAAAAGTATTTAATTAATTGTAAGAGATTTAGATTATACGGAAAGTTCTGCCATACCTTGCATTTTATTTTTTATGTAGATATATATATTCACGAACATTTGATTTAATTCTTTTTTTCTCATATGAATGAATGGCAATCCATTTCCACTTCACACTAGTAAGTGATAAAGATCAATGACCAGAGCGAACGTGTTCGCATCTTTTCACTTTTTATTCGTGTTAAGTGCAACAATTCGCGATGGAGATTTATTAATCGTTATTCCTAATTGTAACTGACATTCGCTGATGAATTGACAAATTAACTGCAATAATGTATTCCGTTAAAAAATAATAACTTTGTCGTAATTCAATTCTGTTACAAAATTTCTATTTTTTTTAGTAAGCACAAATTTAAGAGGCACTTTTCTTGTATTGGACAAATTTAAGAGATTTAATTCGGAGATAAAGTTTTAACAGATCGTTTAAGATAAATTTAAATATAACATGCGTTAATTTACACATTAATCATGTCGACACATGGATCAGTGGAAAGAAGATCGTCGCAGACCGAATGGAAACGTCGATGTGAGACCGCTCGCGAGTCAAAAGCCTGATGGCAATCACGCTTCATTGTGAACAAATGTAATTTAATAATGTGACAACTGGCCACCACAACAGCATAATTCACCGATGGGGGGATAACGGGACGAAAAGAAAGGCAAAGGAAGGAAAGACAAAACGAGTGGGCGAAGGGAGAAGAAAGAGGAGGAAACACAAAGCAGCGCTCGAAGGGGAAAGGGCGAAAGGGGAAACGGAGTCTCGCGATATTTCTGCGAGATGTTGCATCAGTCTCTTGACATTTCTTCTTCCTTTTGTTCTACGCGAATCTGTCAAGGACATAACTCCGAGCCTCAAACTCTGCGTCAAAGGAATGAAATCCTTTATTGACGAATTAATATTAGCATTGTGCCTCGTGCAAATCGAGCATTCACGATGAGATTGTCCTGTGTATAATTCCTCAATGAACGAGGAAACAAAGAGGCTGAGGCAAGCAGGCAGAAGTATAATAGATATCCAATTGAAAAGCAAAATAATCGATATGTGTGATATAAATATGTTTGTTTTATTTTTTTATAAATCATATTTTCAACCTAAAAATATAGGAAAATTCTTTTAATTAGTAAAATTTAAAATATGATGAAAAATTTATCTGTAAAAATTTAGAAAAGACTGTAATCAAAGTTATTACAATTATAGTTAAACTAAAGATTTATAATTTCTTTTTGTAAAAATCAACGTAAAATCATGATGATTATTATAAAAACTACTTTAAAAATTATCACACTTCCGCTGTTGTTCAACTTGCACCAATAAATTATACCAATGAATTCATATAACGATTTTCATTTTTGCGGAATCGTTAATAGACAAAAAAAAAGAAAACCGATTGCAAGTGTTTTCCCTTACCTTATAAATTAGAGTAAATTCTATTTTTCTAAAATAAGTTGATAATTAACATATATCCATTCTATTCGATAGATATTGATAAAGTAATGAAATCGTGTGTGCAACCAGTTCGATTAAAGCTAGATTTAAAAAACGGCCTCTCTTTAGTATAAAATTACAGCGAAAGGTCGTATAAGTATTTCAAAGTGAACGACACATGTAATACCGAGTGGCATTCGTGACTACACATAACTCTTAATTAGATTGACTTAGTTTCACTCGTGCGTAATAGGTTCATATATCACACCTGTGAACAATGTATCATGTGTTGAAAACTAAGTAATTTGATTACCTCACAATAGAGATATTCACAAATTAACATAAGAGATGTCTTTTTAATCTTGTTCTTAATTAAAGAAATTATATACGTCTTGATTGAATACGTCCTCTGTCGCATGGTAATTAATTCGATTATTTGCATTGATTGTTTCAGGTATTCTCGCTTTCATAAATTGCTGGGATGTCAAATGGGCGACGAGAGTGCAGGACATCTTCACGTATGCGAAATTACTCGCACTTTTCATAATAATCTTCACCGGAGCGTATCAGCTTTGCACTGGTGAGTCTGTCCATTATTGTAATTATACAATAACAAGATAAAATTCTGCACACGATACTTAATTTGTAAGATAAACGAGTTTGGAAAAAAATTAACAAGAAATAAAGACTAAGGAAATTATACATTTAAACATATTAATGTGTTAAAATAACACGCTTAAATTGTAAATTAATCACGCTTTAAAATAAATCTACAATGCAAAATATTCAATCTAAAAAGATAATAAATTCTATTATTAAAAAATATAAACATATTATAAGATACATATTATATTGTAATACACATATTATATTTATATTTTAAAATATAAGCAATAATATAATTCGGAATAAAATAAAATACCTAATATCTTTATGTCACGAAATATTCTTACAAAGACAGAATTAGACATTTTCTATCCAATATCTTCGAAGTAGTACGCGAGATAAATTAATAATACAAAGTGAATAGACTTGCTAGAGTGCATTATGAGGTGAAAGGTCAACGACATCACTCGATCGCGTGCAGTTTGCAGCGATTTGCAACGATCCCGAGCGATGTTAATCGCCACGTGATCACGTTCTTCGTTTTTCGTGCATCGTGAACTTTTCTCGTTCCTTAACCAGCAATGCGAACATTTTCACGGAACATCGAGACACCGAGGTTCTCGGTATAATGTATATACAATACTTTCAACAAGTCGAAAGAATCGTTCTTGTGTCAGACAGACTTTCTCTCCGTAAATTGTCTAACTTAATCGATCGATAGTTCTAACGTTTTTTTTAATACATCGCGCGATCGTATCTCCCGTCACTTCTTTCATTCTTGCCGACATCGAAGAATAAAATTATGAAGTGTATATAATAAATTAATTAATTCGATCGATATTTTTAATTATTATTATTATTATTATTAATCAACATAATAAATGTATAATTTTAGTAGCAATCAATTTTTAATATTTCCTTCAAAGATATGGAATAGAAAAAATATTAAATTTCATAAAACCGTACACTGTTAGAAATGTTCTTAAATTTCATTAAATTTTAAGTTACACAATTTTAAGTTACTTAATTTCATGATATTACGTTAAATTTATTAAATATATTTATAACTAAAAAGTTATTATATTTGTGTACATATACATAAAATTTAATGTATTTTTTAAAATTTATGAAATTTAATGTATACGTTCATTACATTTAAGTAATTACTGTAACTTAAGTATTTTCAGATATATTAAGAAATCATTCATTACTTTTAATTTCGTCCATAACCACGAGCTTCATTTACATGTAAAGGAAGCTCGTGGTTACATTTCTAACAGTGTACATACATGTGAGAACATAACTAATAGGAAATAAATGCATTTATAATGACCTAGCTAGATCTTAAGTGCTTGTATAATTCTGTGTGAATTTATGTATTACGTATGCAATCCTTCAAACTGTGCACCGAAATAAGTTTTCAATCTTGAAAACGCAAACTCTACTAAACTACTAGTAATCATCAGTAATATCACGAGTTAAATTAACCAGTAATTTAACATCTCTTTCGATGCTTTTACGCATCTTAATAATGCTGAATGACATATTAAAATCTGTAAATAATTAATATGTATTGCAAAAAATATTATCTCGGCCGAGATTCGAACTCTGATCTCTAGCATTCCATGCGAACGTCCTTCCGAGAAAAGAAAGATATGAAAGATGTAAAAAAAATATGGAGCTAAGAAAAATTCTTGTAAGCAACCTGCAATTAAATTAGCATCAAGAATGATTCAATCTCAGATTGTAATTTTGAAAAAATCATCTTCATACATAATCTATATAGGAAGATGTTTTTTTTTTTATAAGAATCAACCGTCCAACGGAAGTTACTTAAACGTTTTTTCAACATCGTATGCTTCCCGGACGAGACAATTTACCCAATCAAAAAGGTGCGCAGGCGATGCGATGTAGTCGGTGTGCGTGCAAGGAATCGCTTAAATTGGACTATTCAACGAAGCAAATGGTTCCTTGACCATGGTATGCGACAATCATCTCAATTCTGACGAAACTTTTCGTCCGATCTTACACGCCACTGAACTTCACGCTCGCCTTTCGTTAACGATCCCTCAATCCAGCCTCATTCATTAAAGGACCAATTAAAAAGAAATTCTAATTATGAAATACAAGAAATCGAAGTGTCAGCGAGATACTGTTACTAAAGTCAGCGGCATAGTCACAACATAGTCAGCGGCATAGTCACGCTTGTTTCTTTGCTGGATTGCTAACTGGATTAGATTCTTGCTATCATGTATCGGTTGCGATGCTGGCATTGTCAGAATCGCAGCCAATACAAGATTCTAATCTAGCTAGCAATCCAGTAGAAAAATATGCCTCCGGTTTTAGACATTGTAAATAGATATCGTTTTGTGATTACGTTTTTACGTAATGTACTTAAATAAATTAAAGAAAAACGTTAAAAATTGATTACTAAAATTATACATTTATTATTAATATTGATTACTAACAATATTAATAATTAATTATTCTTATTTAATAGAACAATAATTTTTCGATATTCATGATCTTTATGTTTTATTTTCCTAGGACATACACAGTATTTTACGTTTGACAACAGCAACACGGAAGTCACGTCTATAGCACTCAGTTTTTATTCAGGCCTGTTCGCTTACAACGGTTGGAACTACTTGAACTTCATAATTGAAGAACTGAAAGACCCCGTTAGGTGAGAACTAAGCCTGTCGCGCAATAAATTAAACGCGATTCAGAGGAAGTTCATAACTGAACGTTAATTCAGCGACAATAGCCGCTGCAGAAAATTTATGTTACTCCTGTACGCTTATAACCGTGTATTTATTTAGGAATCTACCGAAGGCCATCGGCATTTCGTGCACTCTCGTTACGGTTGTCTACGTCTTTACGAATATGGCCTTTTACACTACTCTTAGTCCCGTCGAAGTGCTCGGTAGCGAAGCTGTGGCGGTGGTAAATAACAACAAATATACTTTTCCAATAAAAAAAAAAGGAGTCTTTTAAGAATTTTAGAAGAAATGTAATTTAAAATATATACAAACATTAAATCTTCCTTTAATATAATCAAATAATAATTTCTATCTGTACATTCTAATCATTATAAATGTTCATATTTATTCTAGTCTCTACATTTGAAAATAAGTAATATTTATATATTACTTGTACTCTAGAATCATTTTATCTTTTTTGTATTAACCGTATTAAAATTAACTCTTATCTACGTGTGTATGAACTAATAATTTTCTAAAATTTTCTAATTAGTTAATTGTTTAAAGCTCCTAAACTGCCTTATTGTTAGCAGACGTATAATTACTTTGTTACCTAAAGCTCTTGTCTTTATTTGGCAGACATACGCAAACAGATTGTTTGGCGTGATGGCGTGGACGATACCGGTTTTCGTAGCTCTATCTACATTTGGCGCAGTTAACGGCATTTTACTCACGTCCTCGCGACTTTTCTATGCGGGTGCCTGCGAGGGTCAAATGCCAGAGATACTGACAATGATCCAAATTTCCAGACTGACACCTGCGCCCGCTGTAATTTGCATGGTAAACTGTTCTTCTCTCCAATTCGAAAGCTTCTTAATTTAGAAAAAAGAATGTATATATATATAAATCGACTGAAGACTATGATATTAATTGGTGATGTACTATTACGTCATGTAAAATGCATTCTATCAATAACATAGTAATTCTTTCCCAATTCACAGATACGTAAAATCGTATTTTACATATCTGAATTTTATTTGTAAGATAATACTTAACTTTTGAAGAATTTATCTTTAAATTATTAAAGATTAATATTAAAGTTATTAATTTTTAACTAATTACTTGTTAATTTTATATTAACCTAATAAATTAATTCATAAAATAGAGAGATATATGATTTCCTTTCAACAATTGATTTCAATTCGATTTGTTATCTTATCTTTATATCGCGAAACAACACACACAAAATTTTCACGTACAAATCAACCCTTCATGCCTGTTGACCAACTTGATTACTGTTAGACTCAATAAACACATGAGCGGACAATTTAACGGACAAATTGTTTCCATTGTCAAACTTGTTGCGGTGGGCAAATTTACTTTGTCAGAATTAGAAAAGGCACTCTATCATAAGCATGGACCCTTAATTGAAAACACAATCTTTTTCCAGGCCTTATTATCTATGGTGTACTTGTGCTCTTCCAACATTTTCCGTCTTATCAATTATGTCGGCTTCGCCACCTGGGTACGTACGATTTTTACGTTTGTCGGATAACGAAAATAAATTTTGCGTAATAATGTTATGATATCAAAGAGATACCGTTTCGTGAACATGACTTCAGATTTCTTTTTTCCATTAATTAACACGAAGTAAATGACCTTCCCGACTTTGTTATATGAATGATACCTCGTCATTCGAAGGTCGTGTAACGTAATTATAGTGCGACCACTAAATATTTCTTAGAAGCTTATATATATATATACTCGCCCGCGATTAATTAGCTCAATTGGAACAACAATAATTTTCCAATTAGCTGATCACTTGACGCAATTGAGTTATGAATTTGCAGTCGATTCTTGCATCTGTATATATATTTGATTTCTTTTCGATAATTCTTTCAACACGCGTATTTTAATTCTAAGCGATAACATAACTTTTAATTTCGCGAAATATATTATATATTTGTACATTATTAAATTAGAAAAAATAATATGTGATTCTTATAAAATTATAATTCCTAACTTTCTAATTGTTAACTTAAATAATTTCAACTTTAATCCGTTATATCTTAAAAAATTATGATATCTCATCAACAATATTATTTTTAGCAAGTATTTGAAATATTTCTACTTTAATAATAAATTATTTTTTTATGCTTTAATAATAAATTATACGTTATTATTTTAATTATATACAAGTTCTTTAGATTTTATAGATTTATAATTTCCATTTATATTGGGTCATCTAAAAAGTATCCGCGGTTTTTTGTCACTAGATGTGTGTTGATGGTCATATATCTAGTGACAAAGTACTATACTTTTTAGATGACCCAATATTTAGCACAATTTAATTCAACTTGTAGCTCAGCATAGGCGTCTCCGTGTTGTGCCTTCCATGGCTCAGGTGGAGCCAGCCGAACTTGTTGAGACCGATCAAAGTGAATCTCATTTTTCCGATCTTTTACATCCTAGCCACTCTCTTCGTTACGATTGTTCCGATGTACGCGAGTCCCGTTGAAACTGGTGAGCATCCGTCATATTATTAACGATTCGTGATATGATTGTGTAAAAATTAATATCTCACAAAAGCAATTCTGTTTTAGGATACGGTTGTCTAATGATATTTTCCTCCATACCTGTCTACCTCCTATTTATCTCGTGGAAAAACAAACCGAAATTCTTTCAACAAAAAGTCGGTAAGTCTAACAAACGTAACATGATATTCTACATAATATATTATAAACTTTGATCAATATTAACATATCGAGCATTTATAGACACAATGTCGGTTGTTAAAAAATATTAAATATAAACTTCCTTCGCTTTATTTTGTGAAAATGTATTAAGACATTGATCACATATCATTTTTAAGAATAAAACTGAAAGATAGAGAAAGAGAGGAAGAATATCACAAAAGAGCTCTAAATTTACTTTAGTCAAAACCACAGAGTGATTTTTAATAAGACATGCGTTCATTACCTGGTTTTAATTCATAAGTTAAGGAGTTATCTTTACATGTGGTGGTGAACGATTTTTCTTTTATTTCGTTTTTATTCTATAATTTATTTATTCCCACAGGCGCCGTCACCCAAAGTTTGCAGAAGATGATGGTAGTCGTGGGGCCACAAAAGGCAAAGGTTCAGAACACACAGTAACATAATTTTACTCTTGTCATGTCACGCATGCTTAGCACTCATATATTTTCTTTGCTTTCTATTTTTCGTTTTATCTGATTGGAACATTTGCTAGGATTATCTCATCTTTCAAAATTGCTCTCGATTCATGCATGCTTCTAATTGTTACCACAATTTCTCTTCGCTCTATTGTACATTTTATCGCACTATCTTAATTATTAACTATCTTCTATTGTATTATATATTATAACAATATTGTATAATTTATAAGCTTTCAAAAATAAAAGTTAAATTTTTGCTTGCCTGTTCATCTCGCTTATCATTTCTTCGATTTGGAAATCAGCATACGACTGTTTTGATGCACATCGATGATTTTGTTCAAATCGTATAATCTTTTTAATTATTAATTTTCTAAAATCTTGACACATCCTTTTCAAATTTGAAGAGTTTAACGTCGTTTTAGTCGTAAATAATTAATTGAGTAATTGCTGGCGCTTTCACTTAAGTTAACTAGGACATTATTGAGATTTGATTTTGCACGTCACACACATCGACACCACAGACACACTCAAACATGATACACATTCAAACATACCAAATCGAATCTCTCTCAAAGAACCCTAATATCTCAGATATTAACAATCAACAGACGCGATTGATCGCGTTTCCTTTGCTAGACTCACACTTGCATCCAATGACCTCGGGTTATCGTGGTTATCACATTTATAATATCTCGCTTACTCTTGTTACAGTAAACACCACAAGGCGGTTGCAGAAGATAATGCTAGTAGTCGGCAAGGCGAAACCCGCTCAGGTATAAACAGTCAAGACGAACCGGATCGAAATCAGAACGATGAAGACGAGGCTTTTCCGGAATCGGAAGACGCAGAGGATTTTTGTCGATCTTCGAGTTATAATCGCTTCCTTCTGCCGGGAAAAAATGCGATTGGGAGCGAGATTGGTTAGCACATCGATTCCACAGGATCGACGGTATTATTCTCTTGACTCTTCTGGATTGAAGAACAAGCGTCCTAGAACAAGAGGCAGCCATATCTACGTGTTAGGACGCCAAAAAAATTAAGGCGAAACGGTTCGTCTTCCAGATTCGGATCTCGTCCTTGATGAACTCCCGTCAAGACGTGCCCGCCCAAATTTCGAAGCAAGGCTGTTATTTCTCGTTCGATTTCACGGCAAAGAGATATATGCGATGACACGCCTGCACGCTTCTGAATTCATTGATTTTACTAGACAGTTAGCGTCAAAGTCTTCATGTTTTCACAAAGATAAATATATAACTGATTTTGTATTGGTACTGTTAGTAACAACTACAATGCCATTATTTTTCTTTGCAGATAACACTTAATAATTGTAAATCTTAATAATTTGCTCGAATAGAATAATTATAAAGAAATTTGTAAAATAAATATTGCAATCCAAATAATCCAAAAACGTTATATTTCTGGATTATCTGGATAAAATAATTGATTATTTGAATGTTTCGGAGATACGATTAACTCACTGTGTCAGCGAATATCACTACTATTACGAAGCGTTATTAAGAATGTATTTTAAAAATACTAATTACATCATGTTTGTAAATTTGACATATTTAAATATCGAGATTTATCACTGGTAAAATTATTTTCTATCACAATTATATTTGATTTATTTCTTACAAAGATTAAAAATAACAAACATGTAGAGCGTTAAAAATTAAAAAAATTTTGCAAAATAAATTTTAATTTTAAAAATCATAATTCTAATTATATAAGGTGACTCAAAGTCGTTGAATCAGCTTTTTACTTATGAAAAAATAATTGCACACGTTATAATTCAATTAGATATGAAGTCGATAATTTTCTCATAGGATAAAAAGTTAATTCAACGACTCTGATTCACCCTGTATATAATTTAAGAAGTTTAATTTTTAATTGATCTTAAATGAAGAATACATGTGAGCGAATTACATTATGCAAGCCTTCTTCCCCAAATTAAATTAATAAATCCATAAATTGTTCAATGAATTAATGCCTTTGTAAGCCATGCACTGGATCTCGGTTTAGCATAGAAGGAAAATCTTCTAAGCTCCATAACAATGTGATGTACAAATAAATTGAGGAGTGTGTCATATGTGAGTTAGACGAACAGAACTTTGAAAACGAGGATAGGTGAACACAAAAATCATATAAATTGGAAAACACAATAGTTCTGTAATTACGAGGACTATCGCTTAGAACATGACATCAATTCGATTGGAATAACATACAGATTCTTGATAAAGAAAGAATTTTAAATAAAAGGTTTATTTCGGAAATGATTTTCATTCGCAAATAAAAAAATAGTTTAAATTTACATACCGACACTGAATTGTTAGACAGCGCTTATGACAACCTATAGATTAATAAATAAAACTTCCTCTCTTCCGTTTTCTTTATCTATGTTTGGTTATTTTACCGATACATATTGTCTTATTTGTTAGATGAATTATAATTATCGTTTTGTTAACATGTCATTCTCTCATTACCTTTGAACGAAACTCATGTAAGTTAAATTAAATTTTACATATGTTAATTTAAATATTAAGCAATATTCTGAGTTTATTAGTAATATATTGTAATGCTTTCATTTGTTATTGTATATCATGAAACACAATTATTTCATGAAGGTAAATTTCTGACATTGAAAAAGATCGAAACGTTTGGAGTTTGTATGAGAGATTAAATATTAAATATTAAAGAAAATACTTCACACCGAGATCCAGTGCATGGCTTACAAAGACTATTCATTGATCGATTCATCTCAAAGGAGCCTTAATTCGAAGTAACTCTATTTATATGGTCCATAAATTGTTACACGCGATTTTAATGTATACCTACTATGCATCGAAATCGCGTGATCAAAGATATGTATATACTTCTAAATACAAGCCTACAAGCAATACGTATCATATTTGAGATGGTGAAGGAGAGAAATGGTTGCGACCGCGGGTCTCATCGCGATTATATCTTTCGCCGTGCAAATGAAATGTGCTAGAACCAACGGAGGAGTTGAATTAAAAAATCCGACCGACGTGCCAAAAAGTTGAGGTAACGATCAAGTGTCACTATAATTAATTAAGCACTGTTTAAGCTGTTAGTCTTATAATTAGTCTTAGCGTTCGTTCGATGGGCGATGTTTGCTGTCTATGTGTATATCATGATCTTCGTTATCTCAATGCCGTTGTAGTTTTGGCACTCGGACGCGTTTGTAATTGAACTCTAACCGAGAATTGTCCGTTCAAACTGACGAACATTTCATATATTTACCGCTTCATTTCGTTCTACACATCCGCGATCCGTTCCGTTTTAGATTAAAACTAGGGATGCAACATCCGGAAACGATATTACTTTAACATCCGTGAAAAGTACATTTTTTGCAAAGATAGCTTAATACGTTATCGTTTTTCAATTATCGAATAATCAAAACGTGTTGCAAACTCGTTTTAAGAGAAAAGACTCGCTTTTAAGAGAAAATTATTACAGAAGAAATAACGAAAGAACTGTGATGTTAAATGTAGATACTAACAGCTAACATATATATATATTTTCATCTCTCGCATATTTTTATGATTTCATTGAAAATGCTTATAATAAGAATCTTCACAGAATATACTATAGAGATTTTGTAATGCTATTTTATGAAAATTTTACGAGAAAGTAGATCGAGTATCTCATGAAAAAATATTATGGAATATTTTACGGAAGAGTGCGATTTCAAGCAACATGTGTTGTGATTGTTGCAAAATTGTCTTAGTATCGTATTGTAAGAAATACAGAATATTTTGATATATCGTTAATATCTTGCATCCCTAATAGAGATCTATACGCACGTATGTGCGGAGATTTAACTCTTCGTTAACGCATTTTTAACGCGTTATCTTTTGCTTTTATTATTAAATTAAACCATTAATTCCTAATTTTCATTATCAATTTTGCGATTTGTTGCGTTTGAAATGAGAAAACGAAGAGTTAAAAGCGCATTTGTTACGCGCTGGCACTTGATTGTCAACGTCGCATAATACTTTTTATATTTTACTGCCACAGGTGATAAAATGCATATGTGTGTGCGTGTGTGTATGCGTGCGTGTGTGTAATTCTGTCAAAACGGCAACAGTAAAAAAACGGCTCTTCAAAGACATTCCATTTACGTTTAATACATGCTAAGGAGAAAAAGTGATGTGTGCAGGCAATTTAAAGAATAAGAAGACGAGCTTCGCATTTGAAAAAAATAATTTTTAGGAGAGTTTGTAAGCTCATGCGCACTTTCAAAAATTTCTAATAATAAAACAAAAAAAAATATCACATACAATTTATTTTTTAAATTTAATGTTGTAACTTTATGATTATTTAATGTAATACATATTTAATATTATTTAAGATAATACATATTCTTTTTTTTTGACAAATTATTATTTGTTAAATTATTTTTTCTGTCTCTCCAATCTTTTTATCTGGTCTGTGTTGAAAATCGCATGAACTTATAAACGTATTTTAATTATAATTACCAAAAAAATATCATTATTAAATTTCTAAAATCTTCATCTATCTCGATATTAATTAATAAAAAAAAGAAGTTTCGCCCGCCATTGATGCCATCAAAATGTATTTTTATTGACAAGATTAAATGGTGTGTACGTTGTTCGATTTTTGAATGCATCTGTGTCTCTTAAAATGTTGTGATTATACTTAAGTCTCGATTTTTTCGTGTATGAATAATAAGGCTTAAAATGCTCGGAGCAATGGGTGAATTTCGACAGCTTCAAAACTCGCCATTTCTTTTCTTAATTATTTTGGCAAAAAGTTTTCTTTATTCAATTTAATTAACGACATTATTATTACATATTTTATTTTTCCTTAGACTTTCATTTTTAAGAACGGAAAATAGTCTTCGGACCAGAAAATGACACCGTTGCACATATCTTTAGCAGAGTTGTTCTAGGACCAAAAGACGTGTTTTTAATATTAATGAACCGAGATCTTGCCTAATTGAAAGATTATCCTAAATGTTATTCCTACGTATGTAGCTTTAGTTATCGCAATATCGAATTTAAGAGGCAGCTCGGCGATTCGTTCGCCCTCTCTAAAAATTAGATATACTTAAATTAGAAAACATATAGTTGTGACATTTTTACTACAATAGCTTTTGTAGCATAAAGTAAAGCTGTTATCGTCGTGATTTTTCTCAGCATACAAGACAATAACTTTCTTTTGCGAACTTGAAGATGAACGTATATTTGTAATCGAAAAGCGAATCGTTGATGCTGCTCTCTCGCAGCAAGTGATAATTTTATAATTCTTCATCGTTTTAACTATATTTTTATGAATGTTTCGAGAATCATGAATACTCATCAACATTCTTCAGGATGCCTGCAAGCGCGGAATTACGTAAAATACTGAACTACCGGACCTTGTAATTACGTTAGTAAAACGCATTTTAAATAAACGTTCTCGATTATGACAAATATTTAAAATTTTATGCCACTTATAACTTATTTTTTATTAAATGTTGATCGAATATATATATATATTTGAGAAATCTTTAAATTAATAATTATCAATGTCATTATTAACCAGAATAAGGACAGTTTATAAAAAAATAAGATACGACGCTTTTAATGAAACTTTAAATAATCATTGTAAATTCATCGATTTTGATAGAAAATTTTAATATTAGATATTATAATAAACCAGCAGGCATTCTGACTCGTGACAATAAGATATCGATATGAATTGGTAAAATTAGGTGAGAAAGAAAGCGAGAAAGCGAGTAAGAATATTATTAATATTATGAATGTATCTTTTGTATTAATTTCTGTGTTGAAATGTGTAGGAGTGTGTTCGAATCGATTTTGGAATCATCTTATATAAAGCATCACTTTCTCGCGTTACAGATTAAACAATCATGCGAATTAAGAACTGTAGCTTAGGATCTGAGCACGTAAAAAGTAAAAGGAAAAGAAGAAAAAATATATGTATAAAACGCGAAATGTGACAATATATATATATATATAATTATTGTGTAAATACCTGTACATTAATTATGCAACCCTCTCGCTCGTAACCAAATAAAATCGATCTTGTCGAAATCGCAGAAATTTAGCTGTGACATTTGGCGAACCATCTTTAACTGCGAAAGGAAAGAAGATAATAAAAAAACATTAACAAGATCGAGTCCGATTATATACGTCTCTATATTTGCATGTGTATAAACATATAAGTTATAAATACAGTAGATATCCGCGTATTTATAACTTACACACGATAATATATATATTATCGTGTGTAGTAAAACTATAAATATTATACATATAAATATATACATATATATTGATATATGTATAATATTTAGTTTTTCCCCATAATCGTACAACATATCGAAATTATAAAAAAAAAAAAACAAAAAAAAAACAAAGAAAAACAGGAATTTTTGGCTTTTCGAATAAAACGCTATTTTATATTTTCCTGTTTGGGGCTTTTTTCCCGAAGATTGTCGATCTGCGAAACGAATCAAGATATCATCGGTCTACTTAAAACTTACTTAAAACTCCGCGTTAAAAAGCGTTCCGAAAGCATGTAACTTCGCAGGTCGCTAAAGTCGTGTAGTGAAAAACATCGAAATCTGTCGCGAAGATTCTACAAAAAACGAATTGACAAGTGTGTCAAATTCCGTATCAATCATCGTCTGACGATCGTTCATTCGGCAATAATTCTCCGATTTTCCTTCTCTGGAACCGATTAAATCGAAAGAATGCAAGCGTAGAAATGATATTACGCATAGTCATTAATTAATGAGCTTATTAAACGTTTTAAATTAATAATTTTTCGCGCTCTTAATTGAGCTTTCGGTTGCTACAACTTGTGTTTTCGTCATTTTCCGCGAGACTTGCGGTAACAATAAATTAAACGCTTATAAATGCGTTTTCGCGCGGAAGTTTATTGAAACTCACTTGGTTAAAATATCGCACGCTATAATCTACAGGACGACGTCACGATAATTACATATTAACTCTGAGGCGAGCTGATTTGCGACAGTCTCCCATTGCAACAATATGACAATTGTTAATAAAGGACCGGGCGCTTCGAGTGTCACATTACGCGGTACATAATGAATAACTATAAAATTAGAATTGTGCGCGCAAAGAGGAAGGTAAATCTAAAATCTTTGAATAAATTTGTAAAAGTTAGTTTTTGAATAATTTTATATAGCGATCATTAAGAAGATCGTCCTTCAATAATCTTGTAATTGCATTATTTCCGTCGTTGAAAAACATATCGCGGTGTCACAATTATTCCGGTGGTCTCTGGATCGCTTATATATATATTACTGGTATTGTTATTACGCGTTAACATCACCGTGATAAGTCAATCAACGTATTATCTCCATTATCTTGGCATGGCAAATACGACATAACAACGAAGTGCCGAGGCGTTTATTATAGCTGTTGATGGCAACAAACGTTGAAGACGAGAGAGGAAAGATGAATGGGGAGACGAGATATAGATACGTACAGCGATAATGTCGCTTCAACAGCATGATTTTTCGCAAATTTCTCATTCACCCTAAACCGTAAAAATAATATGTAAAATAACACGAGCAACAAGTGTAAAATTTTATAAGAGAAGTGTATACAATTATAATTTATATCCATCATACGTGTAATGACGTGTAATTTTACTCCTGTAACACTATACGTGTAATTTTACGTATTGTTTTTACAGTGTACAAAACATACATTTACATCCGTGCTTAATTAGTCCTTATCAATATTATTATTAATATTATTATGATTATCACTGACGTATTTATACAGAACAGTCAGCCTCTTCATGTAATGTTACTCATATAATAATATAAGCGGGAAGTCGATGTGATAAAAGACGAATCGTCATATCCGACATTACCGTTCACCTCTTCCGGTATACGTATATGTGTCGCGTGCGATATCAATTTAAAACTTCGCTACTTATCGTCTCTTTATGCTAATGACAGTTCTCGATTTCTCTCATTTAACGAATCCCATCTAATGATGCGCAAAATTACGAGACAGACATTGTACAGAAAAAAATACTCGAATGAGATATATAAAATATAACAATAATAGGCGATAATTTTTTTTCGTCTACTTATTATCAATCGATTCTAAATTACATAGCACATTTGGAGACCGCGCGATACTCAGAACTGTCACGCCACTGAAATAACACGCATAAAATCGGACGACGGTTCTTCCGAGTAATATTTACCTCTTTCGCATTCTGCAACATCAGCATTCGCTTCCTGCATATTTACGTTAATTGTCTTCGATTTGATAATGATGGAAGCATGCCCCTGAGTATTCCTAGCTCGCTTCGCAAAATTCTCTCTCGTTCACGTCTAATAGACACGAACAAGCGGTATACTTATCTAGATATTTAGCTTATCTAGATGTTTAGCTAATTTTTCTTTTCGGATTCTTCTCTCACTCCGTAACACGAAGATGCGTTACACGCATCGTATAGGATGGAATGAACTATCGAACGATGATTATAACGCGACATGGCGAATATTAACGCGGAGGACATATCCATCACTTAAGCCGGTAATTTAACGTTACATAATTATTAGTCAATGATCACTTTATCATCGATGGCCATTATTCGCTTAGATCTGGCTTAGAGAATTCATATTTGAATAATTATGTAATAATCAGGAACGGAGTTATTTAATGATCCGAAGTATGATTTCGATGAGATTTTATATATAATGACAGAAAATATTATTATATATATGAATAATATTGATCAGAGAATATCCTTTATGATTCATATATGCTTCGAATTTTTGGATCAGATTAAATAACTATGTTTCATATACATTTATCCTCCGCCTCTCATCTCACATATACATTTGCGTGCGTGAATTTCTATGAATTAGATAGGTAATCTCATAAATAAAATGTTTACATAGATCCATAATTTAAATACGAATTGTGCAAGAGAAACACATACTATTTGCAAAAGTATATTCAGCAATCTATCGTATATGTATGTATAACTATCTATCTACGCTACATACACAGACAGAAAAATATATATATTTTCTATGGGAATAAGAGAGTATTACGCGCTTATTTCTCCTTAGAAAAATTATTAAATAGTTTGGTATTCTTCTTGTGAATATATAGTAGTTGGACATCATTATCTACAAGTAGATCTCGCGACGGATCTCGTTAGAGCCAGATTTCTCTTATCCATGTTTTTATAAATAATGTGAAATGATAGGTATGTCTTATAATAAGAGAAATAATATAAAATAATGTAATAAGAAGTAATTAGAAATAAGAAGCTTTAAAAATATTTCTAAAATATTCGATATACTAATAACAAAATTAAACAGGACACTTTGAAAAATCACAGTTAAAAGATATATGATTCTCTATACTGAATAGCGAACTCGTGCGTTGCCAGCAAAGAAAATGAAGACTACAAATCGATACGTTAAAAAATTCTATAAATTGTACGTTCTTCGCTAATTTTGTTAGCAATCTAATGTCATTCAAGTATGTCTGCGCGAAGGTAAATAAATTACAAATGGGCAGGAATTCATTTTTGTGAAATTAAGTAATAATTAAATAATTTACGATTTGTTGTACACGTAGATCGCGTAAATTATTAAATATATTGGTCTCGAAGATTACTTTACACATTTCTTTTTTTTTTTTAACAAAAGTAAGGATTTTTTTTGCTTTTTTTTTGTTTGGCAAATATAATACTTTCGCATTCGCGTCGGGAGAATTGCGATTTGTGCGACATAGTGACTATCTTGGGGTTTATCCGACAAAAAGTGATCTAGATCGTTAAGTCATACTATCCCCTTTTTTACTTTATCGCAACACCAATCTCGAACAGTTGCAGATAGATTAGTGTTTCTCACATACATTATGTGCACACGATACATGTACATACTGATGATTAGAGGCCAAAGATATAGACGTCAAAGAAGTTTAATTACTTGTTAACCATCATTCAGTCAATCATCGTTCCGCTAAACATATATTTTCCTATGCATTATTACGCGGATGTTAAGAAATGAATGTCAAATGTCAGCCAAGTGTCAGAAATAATATTTTGAGTTATAAAAGAGAGAGATTTTAAATCCACAATTTGTGGAAGTCACTTATTAAATTTGTGTATTAAATTCTCTGTACAGAAACTCAAATAAAATAACATTGTTTTTCTTAATATTTTTTAAAAATATATGTCAATATTTAAAAAAACTTTTTATTTATATTTAATATGTGTAGTATTTTAATATTAATAAAAAATTTAATATATAAAATATATACACATATTAGAAATCAACTTTTCTGACACTTATTTGACGCCATTCTTCAACTATTCCTGTAAATTAAATCTTGCTAAATTTATCATAATTACAATAAAAGATAATTTACAGAGCTATACGCAGTTATGAAGAGAAATTTGTTCGGGGTATTGTTCACATGGCGATTGTTAGGCGTAATTTATACGTCTTATAAAATATTATAACAATATCATAATTAATAGTATATAACAATTAAATTATACAATTTATATTCAATTCATTAATTTAGCAAAATAATTGTGATAATAAATATAGAATCTTTCATTCAATCCACGAAAATTAATCTAAGTTTCTGCTTATCGATTCGAAGAATTCAATCTTAAAAATCTCGAGTATATTTTATTAATTCTACTTCAATCATATTTTATATAAAACTGTATACGCATGTGAACCTGTTTCTATCATTTGTGTATCTCTCTTTCTACACCGGTTCCGTATGAATAAAAAAAAAATATAAAAAAACATACGAAGATGAGAAATCATTTGTATGCTTTTTGTCGCTTATAAATGTATGAGATTTTCCTCAAACACTTATTTTAATTGAATTTCTATTCATCTTTGTACTTCCTCGACGAGAAACTATACTGATAACAAACTTTCAAGACTAACTGCGTACAATGTGTTCACTTGATACAGCAGTTACCGCAAAGATCGTTAGAGTAAAAATTAATTTTCTTGTTCATTATTTTTATCTAACGTCGATCGATTTTTTAATATTATTTTACATAACGGAGTCGAGTTTTGCGGAGAGATTCTTAATGAGATTAAGAATTCCGAGTGCATCGGCGTTCACATCCGGATTTATAAGATCGAAAGGAGATGACATATTCGACTGACTCGCGACGACTGTCTGGCAGGAGAGAATTCTTTGACAGGAACTCAAATCGTTGGCACTACTCGCAATTGGAGAACGGCCAAATTGCTCGTGAACTGTCCGAATGTGCCCGTTAATCCAATTCAAGAGCTTTTCGATTGTTTTACGAACAGTGTTTTCCAAAGTGCACGCGCGAGAATTTAACGCGATACGCAATAAAGAAAACATCACTGAGATTTCAAATATTTTATAATAATAAAATATTAAAACTCTGCCCCCTTTCAGGGTAGACCTAAAGAATCTTAATTTTATTTAATGACAGATTTTTTTCCGTTAAATCTATAATTTGTCAGAAATTTTATTATTAAAATCAAATCATCATATTCAGATCGGTTCAAATATTGGACCAATCTAGTGTGAGATGGAAATTTTTCGTATTAAGATAATGATCGTGATAGAATTAATGTATCACAACTTTGATACGAAACTATTACAATATTTCAAAAATATATAACGCTCGAATGTGGTTTCCGGAAACTGCAATTTGTCGACAGATGCGGTTCTCGTATATTACTCTTTATTCTTTATTTTCTGGATGTTTTCTAGATGTTTGCCCAGCTTTAAAATGCTGTAACGGTCCACTAATCCACGTTCGCGATTGAACTCGATTGAATTTATACAGTATATTAAGGGCATCTGAGATAAAAATTACTTTTTACCGTTAATAATATTTGTTGCTATATGGTGACAGCGTTATTAAACATTTTATCGTGAGTTTATCATTCGTCATTTTATAAGACTTATCTAATGTCTCCATTTAGCAACGCTAGATCAATATACTTCGCTACTAATTCGCTCGTCGCGCTCTTAGATGTAGCGTCTTCTCGGCGCCGTCAACTCGCTGTATCATATGTTGCACATGTCTCCGTAATTACAATCTCCAGATATATCGGGTTAACGTTTATAAACGCGCGAGTGCACGCGAGTGTTTATTTGTCTCGCGGTAGTGTCGGGTGTCCGTTTACCGGTAGCTTAATGTTGCGATACGCGAGAACGAGCGAGCGAGGAAACAGACGTGCGGGCGGGAGGACAAGCGCCGTGCTCTTCACGTGCTCTTTTACGACCCGTCCGTTCCACGTGTGTACTCGTTATCGCTCGCCTACAAGCTGTTTCTACTTTATTTTGGCCCCCACGAGTTCCATTCTAGACTCTATCGAGCACGTTAATAAATCATCGAAGTGCGAACGCGGTTACGACCAAAATTCTCTCCATGTAGCTTATTCGCCTCAGACATATACGACCTTAACGAAACAGTACATCAGAATCGTTGACAATCAAAAGATAGATAAAGGAAATCGATTGTCTCGAAATTTTTGGGAAGTATTTAAAAATGCACTGGGAGCAATTTGGGATAATAATAAATAAAATTGCAGCATACTCACGATTTCTCATGTTTAATCGTGCGCCAAAGTGATTCTCTCCGATACTTTCGATGGGATAGCAACATCCTCAATCATTAAAAATAAAATGATACGGAATAAACATCTATCCTAAGAGAAAATGCTCTCTGAAAATTAATACAAATTAAATTTTTGTATTCATCAATTTAAAAAAGATTCATAAGTACGTCGAAGAAATAATTGTAAATAATTGCACATCCATTCGTACATCTACACGTACTCGTTCATTTCAAGTTAAAATAAGACCGAAACTTAAAATTAAAGATTTTGTACGCCATTTCATAGTTAATGAGAAATGAAATTACTGTTACCACTGACTATACATTCCGAAAATCGAATTTCCGCGTTCAGAATATTACGTATGCCACGTAATCGCGCTGTGAGTGACACAATCATTATCTACATATCGCCCTAAATTTTCTCTCGCCCGCGACTCGTGAATCTGGACACATCGAAGCTCGATAAAACACGTCGATATACGTTGATGGACGTGCAAAAGTGCACGTCGAGCATTCCCGCGTTCGAGCTCGAGGAAAATATATTTGGTAACGAACGTGTCATTCGAATTTGACAGAAACATACAATGCGTCTGGCTTCCGTGTGTCGCGTTTGTTTGCCACATATGCGTAGCTGTAAGCGCGCGCGTAAAATTGCGCGGATACATGTTTTATCCTGGAGTAGATCTTTAATCTCACCCCAATAAACCTGAGAGGATGCTTCGGACCCGCAGTCGTTGCGACTTCTTATTATGCGAACTATGCAGCCATTTTCAGGGATAGTTGCCGTGGCTTCGGGTGCTACCGAAAGAGAGAATGAGATCGGCTTGCTCTTAACGCAGTAGCCACCAGTGGCACTCGAACGCGCGCCGTCAGTAACGTCAGGATGGCGACAACGTCGAAATGATGACGACATTAATCGATTCAGACTGTTATTCTTGTTCACCATAGATCAGCTGGCTGGCATTTCCGAGCTCTGCGTCTGAGACAATTCCAGCAAGTGGCACTCCGACAACGGGATCTCCCTTGTGCGATCGCTCTGTTTCCTCTGTAATTGCATAATTTTATTATTATATAATGTTTTCCTACACAGTAATTGTAAAATTAATTTAATAACACATAAAAAATATTTCACAAGTTGAAAGTAAAAAATATATCTAAATATCTTCTTCGATTATTCTTTAAACTAAAATTAAAACTTTTTTTAAATGTCCTAAAGAATTCAAAATCTCTTTCGATTCTCTGTTTTTCGAGTATCTGGGATTTACTGTTGCTTTTCTTCGAAATTAGATTTTAAATAATTTTATGAAACTCAAAATTTCGAAAAATACTACCTTTCTCCGAAAAGGAAAGCAGCCTCTGTCGTCATTGTTGGGTGGTGTATGGTTTATCAATAAGTCTGGGGTGGGCGTGTTGTTAGGACCTAATACATTCAGTTCCTTAAAACACTCAGTCTCTATCATCTGCAAGAGGAAGAAATGAAGCGCGTTAGATTGTGATTTGTTTGACAATCCTAACTCCGTGAGGTGCGTAGTAAGTGATTTAACATAGGCAGCTAAAGGTGGCTCGTGCGTAATGCGTCTTATGCAGCATCGCGGCTTTAAATACATCTACTCGAATAACGCCAGTGATAACGAGCCTCTCGCGTTGCCTCTGACGTAGGAAAACACGAGCTCTATATTTTTTGATCCAAGTGCCATTCTCCAGATGTTCTGCATGTACATGTAATAATTTCAAAAAACGAAACGAAGCAAAATCCTCTGAAGTGCAATTAGATAACGAGATTTTATTATTTCCTTGCTACGCTTTAAATTTAAATTCAATTTTATTTTTTCAGAATTTCATTTCGATTTTTAGCAAACATTATTTGTAATCTTACAAAAATATTACATAAACAAAGATATTACATAAATGACATTTTCTCATTTCTTAAGTTTCAACATTTCGCCGTAAAAAATCAGAATATATCTTGTTGTTTATAGACTCTAGTCTATATCTACTTAAGAGATGAGAAAATGTCATTTATGTAATATCTTTGTAAGATTAAAAATTATGTTTGCTAAAACGTTGATAGCTAAATATTGTATCATTTTTTATTTTAGTGTACAACCCATTTGACAGAAATTTACGATCGGAAAATAATAACTTCAATCTCAATAAACGGAGACCATTATCTTTTAAAATTTTTCTAACAAAAGTTAAAGTCTAAATAAAGAAGAAAATTAAATTTATTAAAAATATTGTTAAAATTATTTTGAATCATCTTATCTAAATTATAATCTTGGGTGATATATGGATCCTTTAAAGTACTATCAATATCAATATAAGTGCTTGAGACGCGTAGGTGGTCGAAGAATGCGATTTACATTCATGTTATAATGGAGATCTTATTAACTGGTCGTTTACTGTGTGACGTAGCAACAATATTATTTTTATAAGAAAGGTCAAAGGCCTTATTCCTGAGGCGCAATATGTCTCACAATCGGTGATTATGATACAGATGCGACGTGTAGGATTATTTTACCTCATTTTGCCATGGAATGGACACGCTGCCGGTGTTGAACTTGCTGTAGAAGGTATCATCCGTGGCATCCAAATTAACACCTTTCACCGTGGAGAACTGCTCGATGTCCAAAACATCTTTAGCGTAAACCGCACGAGGCTGTAATGATAAACGTATCAACGATTAATAATTTTCATATTCTTACCACCTTCAATGTTTTTACACATACATTAAATCTTTTATACAAAAAGGACAATTTATTACTAGCACAAAAATATAATAAAACAAAAATATTATAACGTTAAAATTTTTAGCAATTTATGCGATTTCTTAAAACACCATTTCATTTTATGACAATATATGCTAATTAAAAATTGTAAATATTATACTGATTTAGTATAATTATCGAAATTAGTGTTAAAGTTGTATATACAGCTACAATTTATATGCAAACTTAATCTAAACTCTCGGAATTTAAATAGACGAACAAATAGATTAAACGAGAATAAAAATGAAAACATGAAACCTCGATGTGGATTTAAACGATCGATCATCAAATAACACCTACTTACATCCGGCACAAACGGCGGTTCCCACATACCAGCCTCGACCCTCTTCCAATTCAGGCACTGGAAGAAGCTATGGAGTTTCACCTCTTTCGCCCCGTGTCGACCGCACTTGCAACCCAGCCTGTTTTTCGGACTCTTCTTTAACAGCTGTTGGCACAGACTTTTGGCATCCTCGCTGAACTTGGGCGAATACCTCTCTTGATCCTCCTTGACGCGTCTGTCGATTTCTTCGCGTTTGGTCTTCTCCTTGCGAGCGCGGAACGGTGCTTGGCCCTCGATCATCTCGTACAATAGGCAGCCAAAGCTGAACCAATCTGGCGAGAAGGTGTACTTCTCATTGTCGATCACCTCAGGCGCCATGTAACCCACCGTGCCGACCCTACCGCGCACCATGTCGCCCTCCGTAATTTCCACCGCGAGACCGAGATCGGATATTCTCACATGACCATGATCGTCCAACAGTATGTTCTCCGGCTTGCAGTCCCTATAGACGATACCTTGAAGATGAAGATGTTCCAGACCGCACACGACCTCGGCCGCATAGAATCGGGCGCGATTTATGTCAAAACCTGGCTCACCGCCCATATTGTAAATATGGAACTTGAGATCGCCGCCATTCATGATAGTCAGCACGAGGCAGAGAGCGTCCTTCGTCTCATACGCATACGCGAGCGAGACAACAAACTTGGAATTGATCTTCTGCAGAATGTTTTTCTCGATTAGTACCATCGATTCGCCTTTCCTCTTCTTGATGCGCTTCTTCTCCAATTTCTTGCACGCGTACATCTTACCGGTGGCGCGTACCTGGCAAGCGCAGACCTCACCGAAGCCACCCTTGCCCAATACCCGATACATCCGGAAGGTCTTGTATGTCACTGGTTGCGCCTCCAGCCATTTCCACTGGAGATACCTGAAGAAACGTAGGAAAAACGTCTCTCTATTTCTCAATTCTTTCTCGTAGTCAGAATCAGATTCTCATGGAAAAAAATTCTTTTCTACAAATTTATATTATCTATCTGCCACACAATTTATTCATTGGCACTTCACCTGTAGAAGTAGAAACTGCTGAGGAAGGCTGAGAACGGCTCGCCAGCCAGGAAATTTTTCACGGTCTGCGCGACCTCGGTGAAAAGCTCCTTGCCGCCGGTGCTGAGTCGTTCCTCGCACTGAGAGATCAAGGAATCGTTCAGAATGTCGACCACCTCCGAACCCTCCCGCTTCAAGTACTGCTCGAACAGCTCTTTTGCCAGATCGATGCGATTCTCGTCCAGCTCAATCTCGTACTTCTCGATCGCGTCCAGAAAGAGATTGTAGCGGTGATAGGCTGGCTTTTTGTCCTGGCAGAATTGTCGGAAGAGCAGCCGCCCAATCGGCTGCTGGTCCACCACATAACTGTACCTGATGTCTGTCCGACATGAATTACGTTGATTATTTTTCCGAAATGAACTGTACGTCATGCGCACGAATATAAATTTTTTTAATAAATTTAATTTATGTCCGTAAAATCTAATTAATTGATCCTGTTAAAATTAAGTCGTAGAATGCTACTTGCTTGTTGCTTGAAAAGATTTCTGTCTATTTTTTCTTACTGTTGGAAAAATAAATGGAAATATTTTTGAATAGATTTATTCAACCAAAGACAATTTTTAATAATTTATATGCTTCTGAAAATTAATTCTGTATATTTTAATCCTCATAATATCAATTAAAAATTATATCACAAAATAAAATAAATCTAAAACTATAAAATCTTAAGATATAAAAATCTTATTTAAATAATTAGCGATTTTATAATCCCTTTTCGAATTTATAATTATGTAAATAAATAATAGTAGAACAATAAATTCATCAAAATCTTCTTAATATTATTGCAGTGTTTAGAGTAACGACTTCTAATAGTAGAAAAAATAATTTCTTGCGTATTTTATATAGCTCATATTCGCGAGAATAAGTCTTATTTGTTCGCAAGTTTTCATTATTTCAAATCAGGGGAGAGCATTATCAGAGTAGGTTAACGGGACACGCAACGAACATTGTTTCTCCGCCCTTTGCAGCGTTTTTTCAACTGCATAATGCGCATTACATGATGCAGGCCCGTGATTCAATAATCGCACAGATCTATTAAGTAGTTTTTTAATGCGGCTATTTTATATACACAACATCTACATTGCCAAGAAAATTACGACCGCAAAATATTATTTAGGTAAAATAGCTTTTTATTATAATTTCTTTTTTTATTTCAAAGTTTTTGTGACCTCAATTATTACTGACTCACCCAGTTTATCTTTTAGGCCGATGCACTGAGAAATGTGTGGGAACTGAAGTATCTTCCGCCATTTCTTACTCTTTCCTTTATTGCTGTCACCACCACCTATCCAAAAAATATAAAAATTTTCATACATACGAAAAACGTCCAAATATGTCAAGTGAAATATGTAAACAATAAAAAAAAACTTATTGCAATTTTAAGATTTTTAACAACTTGCCGCTTTTATTTTCTACCCATTTTATTGTATTTTATTATTCGTACCTCTCTATTTTTGTATTTTTGTAAATTAGTAAAAATTTTTATTATCGAAAAATTTATCGCGTCACGGCAGAATTCTCCAATTTTTATCCATAACGCTGTACGTTAATTAAAAACGAATACGAGCATGGTTTTCCTGTTTGATGACCATTAATTAGAACTCGAATGAAATTGTGCAGTAATTCTGCGTGCGTGCGATTGTGCGTCAAAAGATATATTAAAAATGCGATAAAATTTGTTTTATTCAATGTCAGTGTAACTTCTGTTCGACGATAAAGTGACATGTTAAAATCATACATTTAGGGAAAAAAACTGTAAACTTGTATTTAACAGATATAACTATTTCATTTAAAATTTGTTAAAAAATTCTTAAATAAATATTATATGTTGCAAAATATTAAAAACATAAAATCGCATATAAAAAATCACGTATAAAAATTACTATAATTTTAAAGTTACAATAAAATATGCCCCATGAATAATTCAATTAATAAGTTATACTTGAAAAATATAACAAGTCATTTGTGAAAGACTTTATCCTTAAAGATGTTACGTCTATTGGATTCTGAAGCAGATATAAGTCATAAACATCTTGGTGAAGGCGAATGGACAGTAAAATACAAAAGTACAAAATATTGGATTGAAAACTGCCGGAAGTTACGGAATTCACTCAAACGAGGATAACAGCAGATATTGGATCAACGTTACAAGATTTAGCCCGGCACTTCGTAGAATTCGAAATGACGCCTCGAGAGATCCGTCGCGATAGAAACACTAAATAAGAAGAAAGTTATTTCTCCCTTTATCATTCGTAATTTATTGTCGAAAATATACACAATATTACTACATTCAATTCCTACATTTCTTTTTCCATCCTTCGGAAAAAGTCTGCTTTCTTCCTCATTGTATAAAAACGTGCCAAGTTAAAATTTCAGGAATAATTTGCGTTTTTCAACAATATTATAAATAATATAAAGCGTAAATATATATGGGTCGCCAAATCGGATGGTCTTCGTCATCGACCCTTTTGATTATTTTACTGATTTTTTAATATAGCCATTTTTTAGGTGTGTTTTCCAAAATTATCAATCAATTTGTAAGGATTACTTCAAGTCTAAAATATATTTTTCTGATGGTGCTTCTGAACAATTCAAAAATTTCAAGGGCTTTGCAAATATTTATTATCATGAAGAAGATTTTAGACTGAATAGCATTTTTTGCTACGGCAAAGGTCTACCATATGTGATGGAATAGGTGGTATGATATAATAAAAAGAATGACTACTCGTGCAAGATTTCAACGCCCATCTGATTGCCAGATTACTCTACATGAACTGTTTGAGTGGACCAGATCCAATAAATTGCCAATAATTTGCCAAATAAAGTTCTCATTAACAGAAGAATATAACTTAGCAAAAGAATATTTTGCGACTTAATTTGAAAGAGCAAAGCCTGTATCTGAAACTCAAAAAGTATTACCCCTAAAAAAAAAAATGGTATGTTTCTTGTAAAAAAGTTGTCTTTAGATTATAAAAAAACGTAGGATTAAAGAAAAAAATCTGATCCAATATTTATTAATAAATTTGTGCACATATTCTAAAAGACGTTATTTTATTCAGATAATATTCCTATAAATTCTTATTCCCTAAATAATTGTGAAATCAAAAATATATTCTCTAGTATCGTCATGAAATAATATGATTTATGTAACTCATCAGTAAATTAAAACTCAACTAACATTAAATAATAGATTTAATATTTTCAAAAATTAAAAAACATGAAACGGAAATTTTGATCATAATCAAAAGTGTTTGTATTTTTACTAAGAATATTGGAGCATTTTTTAATAAAAATTAAAAATATCGATCTTGAAAAAAATCGACTTTGTTTCATTTCGATCAAATTTTTCAAATAGAAATAAAAACTTGAAGTATTTTTCATATTTTTTTCCTAACTAGTACAAAACAGGTCGATCGGCACAAGGAGCAGGAACCAAACTGAAAATCGGCTGAAATGTGTAACTAAATCTCAGCTCTGATTTAAACAGAATTGATATAGTTATTTTTTGTTTTTCAATAATTTAAACAGAAGTTATGTTCAACTAAACGTTTGCTAAATAAAATAAATTGAAAATATTAAAAAATTCATATCTAGGAAATAGAGATAAACATTTTAAAAAATAACTGAATACGTATTTTAATCTGAGGGATATATTAAAAAATCAATAAAAAAATCTATAGGAGTCAGTGACAAAGGCCGTCCAATTTGGCGTGAAGAATACATAAATATTTAAGATTTTATATACACAATAATAAACTTCTGTGAAGCTGGCATTCCATTGTCAAAATTTCGATTTAATTAATAGAGTTCTAGAGTTTTAGAGGCTCTTTCTCAAAGAGTTCTAGAGTTTTTGATAGATTTTGACGATTAAATGCAAAAAAAAAACGTGATTTGAAAGTTTGAGGTGTTTTCAATCAACTTCATGTTTTCGCGAAACGAAAATTAGACATAATTTTCTTTTCAAGTCAGAAAGAAAAAAGTGACTATACTATTTGATAAAACTCTTGTTCGCTATTCAGAACTCTAAAGAGAACACTAAAAAAAAAATTTGTTTAAATAAAAATGTTTTTATTCGATTTTATTTTTAATTCGATTTTTCAAAAAATAATGATAATTATTAATTTTGGTTTCAAGGCCTCGATTATTAAAGATAATCGTTAGAACTCTTAGAGCTGCTCAGAACTCTTATCAAACTTTTGGAAATCTGATAAAAATTTTTCACGCCTAGATACTTAGAAAATTTCGCTCTAGGAAACAAACACTATGACTATAACTAGTCTTGATTTTAACGCCTCGATTACTAAAGGTAATTGTTAGAATTCTTATAGCGCTATCCAGAACTCTAAAGAAAACACTAAAAAAAATTTCAAATAAAAATTTTTTGATGAAAATAACGTGAAAAATAACGATAATTCTAAATAAGAGCTATAATCTCTAATGGCCTTGATTTTAACGAATATTATCTAGGATCCTGAACAACATTCAAGAGGTTAGTCGTCGATCGGATATTTTACATAATGCTGGCGGTACTGTGACTTTTAAACCTCATAACTCGTCGAAAAGTACTTAATAAAAAATAACTTTATTACAGTGTTTTGAAAAGCTCTTGACACCAGCTAGTTTCTGGAATCAAAAATAGGATATGTCATAAAAATCGATGTGATCTTGTTCTGACCTTGGAGACGCCACTCAAGATCAGACTGACCAGATCAGTAAATAGATCATTTAAAATCCTACAATTTTTATACATTTTTTTCAAAAATGCTTAGTTTTTTCGAGATTCGTCAGCCCAGGACTTTTTACTCAGCCCTATAAAAATCACTTAATAATTTTTAGATATAAATAAAATTTTTAGATACGGGGTATGTCCTAAGTAGATACGCTAAAAGATTAAGAGGTAATTTTTCATAAAAATTCGAAACGAAAGCTTCATATAATCTCCGATATAATCATATGTCCAAAACAGCTTAGTTTCAAAGATACACATGTCAAAGTTGGAAAAAAATTTCGTTTTTTCCAAAAATTTCATACGTATTTAAAGAACAAAAGATGAAGATGAAACCTCATTTTTTGAGACCATATACATTATTTTTTTATTTGATTAAAGGCTCAAGAATAAGCGAGTAAGCTTTTTTATTTAAAAAAAAAAAAAAAAAAAAAATTAATACGACACTTATTTTTCTTAAGGATGTTTTAACTATACAATATTAACTGAAAATATCAATTAAATAATCAAGATGCCATTTTATGCAGCTAAGAAAAGCTGGAATTTTACCTCCACTTCATCAATTTTTATATACAGCGAATTTAAACTCAAAGTTCGATATTGTTCAACTAATAGCGAAGCACCTCGCTGAAATACATGACATACCTACTTCATAACCATACAATTTTTAAATGAATAAATGTATATATTTTAAGTGTAATATTTTTGTTTCCAAATCTCTGATGCAACTGTAACTACTACTATGATACGGCTGTATTCTTGTACTTAGTGTACGTAAACGTACTTAGTGTATTGTAAACCATATTAATGTTTTTAAATTAAAAGCTAACAAAAATAAATGAGTGTCTTCATTGGTCTTCGCTTAAAGTCAGCGAAGATACGCTCCATGAAGGAAGCAGGAGAACAGCGAACAGCTTTGATTGCAGTAGAGTACAGGGATAAAAGCCAACTTTTTTTCGTTATATAAAATTGCACCTCCAGTTAAAATAAACTAATATCACAAACTGTAGCAATCAAAGCTAGACCTTAACGGTCTAGCTGGATTTTGAACTATAACTATAATATCAGTCAATATCATTACAAAAATTTTGATATTAATTCATGAATATGCTCTGAAACCAATTAAAAAAAAACAAAACAAATAATTTGGCTTATTAGTCGGTAGATCGCCGGTTCAAATATCAGTAACGACAATTTTTTTTATCTTTTTAGAAAATTTGAAGTATTTAGAAAGTTTAAAAATATTTATAAACATTTTAGCAAAATTTAAAAATATTTTGAAAATAACACATTAATAGAATTAATGTGTCATTTTCAAAATATTTCTAAATTTTTCTAAAATGTTAATATATAAGTTGTTCGTAATATATAAGTTGTTTTTGGATAAAAAGTCTTTTAAAATTAATTCTTGGTGTTTTTCTGATTAAAAATGACGTGAGACGTATTTTTATATATTAGGTGTTGGAATTAATTCGTAGCGTTTTTTAATGAAAGAATGTTATTTATTTCACATGAGCATTAAAAAATACATTAATGAAAGTACTTCCCATCACTTGTAAAACGCTACGAATTAATTCCAACACCTAATAGGTAAAATTAAAAAAAATTTTTTTAAAAATTTTAGAAGTTATCACTATTAAGATTTCAACCGACGATCTAAAGTTTTAAGATTGTCCGACCAGTTTCATAACTTAATAAAGTATTGAATGCCTGAACAAATAGCAAAATAATCGTGTCGATTTTTTTTCGATGCCCAACCTATTGGCAAAAATTCAGATCAATTGAAAAAAAACACTTCGTGTCGTTCCCTTGTAATGGTTAAAATTGTAATATTATTATAACGTCAAAATTAATCAATGTTCGAAAATCGCGGTTTTCGATAAACTAAGCTTCTCACATGATTTAGCATCGTTCAATTGCAAAACCTGAAAACTCATTAATTACTTCATATGCATGACGTTGCGATGGTAAATCCTGACAGAAAAAAGTTATCATGCACGTCGACAGAAATTTATTAATATCTTTGAAGCGAACGTCATAACATTAGATAACGCGTTGTAAAAACGCGCGTGGCGTTACAATGCACATTCTACGCGATGACGCGCATTGATATAAACAGCAATAATGATTTATGGTGTATTAGTCCTTATTATGAGACTTTCTATCGAATAATCCCGCTATTTAATAACGTAGAGGCAAGAAAAGAACAGTTTAAAAAGTTTACTGTCGATAAATATGCGAGAATAATTCGTCTTTTGCAGTACATGCGAATTATTCAAGATCCTTCAATCATTTTCTGATTTCCACGAATTCTTCCATCAACGTACAATTAATCTATCCCTAACAAAGAAATATTTAAATGTTAACATACTGTTGCCTACTGAATAAATGATAAAAAAATCTATCACAAACTAAATTTCTACAATAAGAACAAAGAACAAAGAATATAAGAAGAAGAAAAAGTTTATATGAATACGATTTCAAGTGAATCTTGTTTTGTCAGGGAATAAACTCAAAAGTTAATTAAAAAAGTATTTAAAACTGAATCAATTTTGAATCAATAAAAGAACAATTCCCGGATAAAAAGGATAAATGAAAGTGAGTTCTTTAATCACTCTCTATACATTCATTTGCGTTAAATGAATTCTGGTTGTGACAAAAAGACTCCTCAGCTTTCGTCGAAAAAAAATCCCCCGCGGTATCGCTCGTGCAGAAAAACGTAAGAGACAGGGAAAAGCGATAGGAGATGTATGATCCCAATTTTTCGCTTCCATGAACAAGCTCATCATACAGATTATTCCAAGAAAGTTTATATCCCTACTGCACCGAGAGATAATAGATTATCTGATGGAAAGTCGATTTAGAGATAGAGAACCATATGTCAAGATAAGAACTTTCCATATTTGTCCGTTTAAAGCGATGCATCAGAAACTTTGACGAATAATGAATGGAGATGTCAAACGGGTTCAGAAAATTCGAACAATGAGAATAGTTCGAATAACGTAAATTCTATGCGGTCTGTGTAGTTTACTTTCATTGTCATCCGATGAATAATCCGCGAGAAATAAGATAAAATCACACTCAGTATCAGGCTGCTCCTCGTCCTAATGAAGTGAATGTTCACGAAACGTTGGCATTCTAAAAGTGTACTTGAACACAGAGATAATCTGCAAAATGCATAATTTCTGTATAGAAAGTGCTCGTACAGGAAACCTCAAGAGTATTATCGTATTTTTATCTCACTGACGTGAATCGAGTTAACATTGGCCAAAATTAAGCAAGTTATTCAATATTGAAGAAGATATTACTCAACTACTGAACATTTTCGTTAAACTTGAAATAATTCGGATTCGAGAGATTGAAATACAATTCTCGATGCTTGCGATCACATTCGGGGCACCCTGTATCTCGTCGACACGCGTGCACAGACCCGCTTGTTTGATCCCCAACAAGCGGAAGTCGAGGGTCGCATAAGCTCCACCTTCTCTTCCACATCGGCGGAGGAAAAAGGAGAAAAATGGGGGAGGAAGCGGGTGCTGTGATGCATGCGAATTACATCGCGCGGGACGAGGACCTGTCTAATGCATGCTGTATGTTATATATATGAATATAGAACAAACCTATCGTGTTTCACGATCAGTTGTTAAAAGTGAAAGGGGTACGTCGAACGGTACAAAAATTACGTACGGTTTATGACTCGAACATTTCGCGCTTCAAAATTTTTTTTACTTTTTGCCTCCCCTCTCTAAAACTTTTAGAACCGACACTCTAAAGAGTGAAATCTCACTCTTAAAAATTGAAAAATGAGCCGCCTCTTTTTCAAGACTGATTCAATTTTCAGAGTGAGATTCCATTTCAAAGGATTTAAAGAGTTTTTGTATTAATCATTAAATTAATTTTAGATAATCATTAGCGATGATAAAAGTTTCGTAGGATTAGAAATATAAGGCCTGTTCTTTATTGAACCACTCTCTGAACTAAGTATTCGAAATTTCTCAACAAATTTTTACTATTCTGCAGCGGACTACTCTGTACAGCTGTTGGCGATCCCGTTCAATCGGTGTGTAGTCGACAATGCCGCAAAATGAAAAACCACATTCGGCTCAGTGAATCACGTGAAGGGGAGAGATAAAACGAAATACACAACGTTCGAGCACTCGCGCGCATCTCGTCCAATCCTGGAAAGTGATGGAAAAAAAAAGAAAAGAACGAAAAAAGGGTATTCGACGAAATTATACGAGCGAAAATGAAGAGTAGAAGAATTCAGAGCCCGGAATCGAAAGTCGAAATAAAATAATTCGCAAGAGTGAAGACGTATTTAAATCGAATCTCGTAAATTGATTTATTCCGCGAATTTCAACTCTGGTATGAATAATAATTTTCTCGCATTTTTTACGTTAACTGACGGATATGAACAAAGCGCGGTGTGTTGTTTGTACATATTTAATTTAATAGTGGAAAATAAAGATCCACACTGGTGCTCCTTTTAAATTGCACACGGAAAAAACAATTTTACTGAAAACTCTAAAAATTTAGCTACATGCAAATCTGAAAATTATTTTGTTGGACATCAAAATAATTAGGTAGGACGACAAAATTGGTTTCTAGAATATCAAAATCTTTTACAACATTGTTTACTATACTTAAGATTCCTACAAAATTATTTTGATGGTCCAGCATTATTTTCAGATTTGTATCTATTATAGCTGAATTTTTAGATTCTTCAACAAAATTGCTCTCTCTCTCTCTCTCTCTCTCTCTCTCTCTCTCTCTCTCTCTCTCTCTCTCTTCGTGTATTAACTTCCATACAAACACATAACACGCACGCGATTTATATCGTTAAACGTAGCACTTAAAATAATTATTGTTATCCCGAGCGTGGAAATTTATTCGCGACAATTCGCTTCTCGACCGCGTTCTCGCGATCATGAAATTTTCTCACGCCCCATCGTCATCACGTAATTATATCAGCGTGTGCGACAAGCATAACTCTGTAGCTTTATTCACAATAATTGCATTGCGCACAAATACTTATTGCTATCATTATGATAATTGAAGTTCCCGCAACACGACGAAACGTGACTTTCGATTACACGTATGTCGGTCCCGCGAAACGCATCTTTGGCTTACGAGGAAAGCCGCGTAAAATACATCATCTCGGTATTATTGCATCGTTATTTCATTTGACGTCATTGCATAAATACATTTTTATGAATTTTATAAAAACACATCTATCATACTATTAACCGTATCTTTGCATAAATTCAAACGTTTTCCTAAAATATTTCTTAAATGTTTGAAAAATCGAGAGATTGGAAGAACTTTTAAAAACACCATTGGAAATTTCTAAAACAATTGCACGAAGAAATTATTGTATAAATACTAAGGCTATTCAATTTCTTAAGTAAAATTTAAAATCTTTTCGCTTCTGCAAAATGTTAAAATTTTTGTTGTTATCAGAAAATCTATTGTTTATTAAAAAAGACGTATCAGCATTCATCGAAAAAATATAATTCAAATTCGATATTTAAAAAAAAAATGCGTTAACATTTCTATCAAATTAGATGTTAATGTTTGGAATTGTTCAAAGGAGAGCTTAATACTAATTGTGTACGTGAAAATTAGCCATATTCAGAGATAATCTAATTTAGAGATAATCTAGAATTATCGACGTACCTATTGCCTGCTCTTGTCCTCACGCAAACGTTATGGTGACAGAAAATAACTGGTCGTGATAAATTGGGATTTCGTAAATGGAAAAGTTTTTCGTCGGCGCAACAAATTGATTATAGACATTTCCCGATCGAACGGCCGCTAATTACGTCGTCGCTGCGTTACGAGCACAGAAGACCGCTAATTAACCCGTTATCCTTATAACTCAACGGTTGGGTATCCTGTATACTTACGTAATTCGCGGCGGTTGGATCTATCCCGCAAGGCTTTCATTTATAAAGTTTATCAAGGCAATACGATTATACAAGGCCATTGACGTGGTTCGCTATCACGCGAATCCATTTACCTACTTTCCGACCATCAACACGCCTGCACTCTTCGACAGGACGTCGTTCGTAATGCACTAATTGGATGCCGGCCAATGGTGGGTGACCCTCCCCATTGGATTTACTACTTGCAACCGATCAATTCTAACTACAGTGATTGACAAAGCTTAGTCTCGAGCGTCTCGAGCTAATGTAACCTCGTGATCTGTATGCAAATTTTATTTGACGGTTCTCCCGGGAAAAGGAGATTTCAGGCATTCAATCACTCGAATTAGTGTTTACTTACAAATCAAAAAACTAGTGTATTCATTCGTATCTTTGAAATTTAATTCATAGTAAAGCTTCCTAAATTTTGTTTTTTAAGTTTGAGTAGTCGGCATTTTATCTTTAATCTCGAAAAAGATAGCTTGATATTTGTTGTTGCAAGTTCTCTTAAATTCAGAAAGATGTACTCATAAAAAGAATTTGTCAATCATTAGAGATATTAAATCTCAAAATTGAATAATTTTCAAAATATTTTCTTTTCTTGCGACACAAATAGAAATTTCTAATCAAGAACTTCATATTAAAGTTTTGTTTGTAAAAATTGATTAAACTATAAATTCCCATGGGGGAAAAAAACGTGAAAAATTCTGAAATACCTGTCATATTCCTATATGACATATCTCGTGGGGGACGCGTTACAAAGCATAACGAGAAGTAAAGCGTCACGTTTTCCTGTCAGCAAAAGTTCACTGTACCCTGTAACGAGGCTAAAAATATACGACGAGCAGGACGGAAAAATGAAAACGAATCAAGCATTTGTCCCTGCAAAAATTTCACAAGTCCCTATTTTTTGGCATACGTGTCTGAGGTGTGCGGAAGATGTTATTTTCGTTGGTTGAATTTCTCGCAAAAAAAAAAAAACAAACACCGCTAATTGCGAGAGGAACTAACCGTTTATATGAAAGAGTTTTACACGAGACTGCCATACAAAGGAACTAGGTTATAGATGTTTAAATATTAAATAATTAAAGTCAGAAAGCTGATTAGCGCTAAATCAAGACGCTTTTCGACAGAGAGAGAGAGAGAGAGAGAGAGAGAGAGAGAGAGAGAGAGATTCACTTATTTTCAATTTATTATTATAATTTTTAAATATTTTTTTCTTTGATTGCCATTGATCTTTCCGCCTAGAGGTAATAAAAGAGCAAAATAGATAACAAAATATCTTGCTCTCTCTCTCTTTTTCTCTCGCTTTCTCTCGTCCTGTACATAAATTAAATAATGAATCTACGGCGATGATACCGAGCTTGTGCGTGCTTAATATACACTGTAATTTTTTTTGGTCTACCACAAAGGTGCCTATCCTCGTATAAGACATGGGCGTCGCGTCGGGACGCTACGGATGTTCTAAATATGACAACGTGCCTCTTTATATTCTCTAAAAATGAACAATTTACTATTTTTGGCCTCTTTTGTATTCAGAAAATTATATTTAAAAAATTACAACAATAAAATAGCTTTCGTACATTTGTTAATCCATCGTCATCATATTTGTCGAACCTGCTATTTTTGTTACTCTTTTACAATTTGTTTCTACATATTAAAGAGAGAGGCTAAAGAATTTAGAGTCATTTATAGCATAGCGTTTTACGAAAATAAATTTGTTCTAAACTAACACAGCGTCATAAATCAAAATCTTGACGAAGATAAAAGAGAAATAAGAACAATTGTTTATTTTATTTCGCATTCTACCGGCGCCTATGACGATGATAGGTGTGCTAAAACACGCGTCGGGCCGAGCAGAGAGAAAAAGATGATCCTCTCGCAGCGAAGATTTTTTGCTTCGATCTATCGCTCGCGTTACGGCGCTTAAGCTGTCGGCGCAAGCATCGTTTTACGCGCGCATTAAAACACGGACACCTACAACAAGCCATCGTAAAACGCTGGATAAGTATTTGTCGATCCAGCGCGTGTCTAAATGTACGTATATTACAACTGCACAATTGCCGTCTTTCATAGTTAGTTATAAATAACAAATTTTCTTATCGATAAAAATAATTTAAATTGCGTGCAACGTATAAAAGTATTAAATGCGCAAATCTCATGCGTTGTTTTATTATCTTCCGCAATCTAAAGCTGTTTAATTGACGTAATTCTCGTAAATAAGAAAAATTCTAAGGAGGAAAATTTTTTAATTTTTCATCCGTAAATGACAGTCTGAATCCCATCGAGAACGTAATCACGGGATTGCGGAAATATTTATCCCACGAATCGCACGTGTTGCAAAAAAATACGCCTAATGATCTTAATTTTCTCCATGACGGCAATTCGAAACGCGTTAAACGCGAAAGTAACGATTGCATATTGCGCGTTAAATCCGAACGTTCAATCTCGCAGCTAAACTACGGAGCGACTTTACGCGCGTAATAAATGTCGCCCAGCCGAACTCTCGGTAATGAAAGCTGTGTATAGGCCATAGGGTGTTCCGGGAAGGCCATTATATGTAGATACACAATACCAGAATTGTACATTCAGCGCGCGCGCTAATCGACCGAACTCAATAACTGTTCTTGACACATGTTATACCAAAGCGCAATTATTATCCGTCATGGAACAATTTTTGTTCATTATCGCGTGAATTTTCTCAGTTTCCTAATTACCTTGTCGCTCTTAAAATAATGGAAACAATGAAACGTAAAATATTACGACATCATAAAACATCATTCATTAATATATTATTCTAACCAATATATTTCGATAAAAAAAAAACAGATTTTTATGTTATTTATAATGAATTTAATTTATAATTACTCGTTTAATTATTCTGCTAGTCTTTAATCGCTCCTCATGCTGTACATGAGAGTGTATGTGTACATGATCGATAATTTCCGCGAATAAATATATTGATATAAAACATAAAATATTAGGTCATTTAAAAAGTATCCGCGGTTTTTTCATTCAAAAATTGAACAAAAAACCGCGGATACTTTTTAAATGACCTAATACATGGGTTGGCCATATTCGACGGAAAGATGTTTTTTTTTTTCAATCATGGGAAAGAGATGTTAGATCGAGTAACGACGTTTCCCATGATTGAAAAAAAAAAATATCTTTCCGTCGAATATGGCCAACCCTGTATAAACATAAAATTTAAAATCAAACAGCAATAAACACAAGCATAAACGAGACTCACCTTCTCTCGCTTTCAGGTACACGGTGTTCGCAACGATGTTCTCCAACTCCATCAATTCCAGCTTGATCAAATTTTTGTGGCCGAATCGGGTGGGAGAAGAAGAGGCCTTATGGTCGATGGTGACGTCGGTGAGCGACGTCGGTGGAGAACGCGACGGCAGCCGTGAAGTCGATCGCTGGGAACACGTTAGATTGTTGTCGTACGGAGTTGATGGGACTTCTATCAGACAAGCTCCCATCTGCGTCCCCGCGGACACTACTGGAGTCTATAATCGGTCCCCTTTTAGAGAGGATCAAACGGAGATCCGCGTATCTTCTCGATGTACCTCAATACGGAAGCACCGTGACTTACGAATCTCAATGCTACGTCAGATGATTCTCTGTTCGATCAATCGATGGGCTGGACTTATTTGAAATCGATTCGACTCCCGGAAGAGAAGTGAGCCTCGAATGAAGACGCGTTCTTACGATCAGTAACTCCTTGAAGGAAAAACAGCACTTGCTTTTAGATTAATTTGCGCGAGTGCGAGAAGCGAGTGATTCCGAAATTGTTCTCGCTTGGAATTAGGCTAATTAGGATAAGTAATCCCGGTGCACAGAGAAATTGTTGAGCCTCGATCGAGGAAAACTAGAACGCATCGCCAAGTAAACGGTAAAGATTCCGGTTTTACTAATTGCTGGATAATTTTATCAGTCTGGGACCTCTTCTATCTTAATAGGCAAAGTCAAATAATGTGCGCATGTTACAGAAGAAGCTTTATCGCCGTTCATAGATCACTCAGTGGATCTACAGAATCTCTGAATTTGATGGAATTTGATCTCTCGACATTCAAGCTCGTCCGCATAGACCGCATAGTTCTTCGCTGTTGAGCCGCGGCGTTTAACGATCGGCTAGCAATCGTCGATCCTCACGGACATTCATCGACTCTTCCTCAATCGAACATTCCATCAATCCTTTCCTCGACAAAGACGGCGAAGGCCTTGCGAGCATCGACAAGCGTGCTCTTTCACTACGGTCATTCAGATAGAATTTCTCATCTCTATCATTAGAATTGTATTATAGCGAATAAGAAAGAACGGTCGGTCGAGGGATTACTTGACCAAAAAGTGAGAGTATAACGACGTGACCTAAACTTGCATTTAAATTCGCGTACATTAAATTCGCGTAGACATTAGGCGACAAGACTATATCAAGACGCTTTTGAAGAATACGTGTATATAAAGCGCACTGTATCGAGGCGTTAATGGACGAAGAAAGTCTCCGGAGCGTGCCTCAGCGTGACCTCGCGAAAATAACGCGCGAATCTGCTGGGATTCAATCTGCTGCGTCTCAAGAGTCAAGAGATGCGCCGCGTGGAGCGAAGTACTGCCTTTCACTCTTCTGACGCCGGCGAATTGGACGGGGCGAGGGATCAGCCGATGAAACACGTTTACGGATAGCTGATTTCCGACGAAATGAGAAGATTCGAGCGATGACGAACTATAAGTGCTGAAATCTCGGGTGCGGGCAAATTCACTCACTTCGTTCGATCTTCTTCCTCGTGACGATGATGCTCCTTCCTCTTCTTTTTCTTCTTACGATGTACACGCAGGGTGAATGACATTCGCCGAGAATGGCGGATTCCTAATGGCTCTCCTCTTCGCACATTTCATTTCTTCGCGCGTTCATCGGCGAGTTACTCGCGCGCACCGTCTCGCTCCTGTACACGCGCATCCTGAAAAACAATGGCGAATTTGACTTGTGTTTATATATTACAAAAATTTAAATTTTAGAATCTGGTGAAGTCAAGTATGGCGGAAAGGCGGATCCGAATCAAGCAAAAAACACAAACAAACTACTGTTCCATCTTCTTTTGGTATAAGAAAAACAAAGGAATAATTTGTTACGCTTAGAGCTTTATATTTATAAGAATACGTTCTGTTTTCACGCTGTCAAGCATCAATTCATCCTTGATGTCTATTAAATATTAAATAATGATACTTGTAAAGTAATGTACTGTAATAAACGTATTCTCTTAGGCCGACCACACACGTTCAAATAAATTTGTCAAGTATGGCATGCGCACGCCGCATATACAATGCAATACAAATTTATTGGAATAACTATGCAGCTTTGTCTCATACACGATATAAATTCGTATATATGCGCATTTATACTTGACATTTATACTTTACTTGAACATGTGTAGAGTCGATCTAAGAGTAACGCTATAAATTGTTTTTATCTGAGTGAATATCGACAATCCTCCTATTGGTTGCTTTCCTATTGCATTTTTCTATTGGCTATTTCAACCGCCATTTTTTATCTAATTGGTCTATCATTCAAGCGCTTAGCAACTTTTTAATATGATATGATTATTACACAAACAGCAGTCTTTTACGCTATTCTTATAAATATAGAGCTTTAGTAATACTCGTTCATGTTCATTTGTTCGTCTTTGTTAGCTTAATCTGGATTCAAAGAGAGTTTTTCTCAATTTATTGTATTATCACTTATCGACATTTCAAGCACTCAAATCAAAAGACCTTTATTTATATGATGGAAAATTAGATCCCGATAAAAGAAGTTCATTCTCGCATATAATGCGACTTATAATGTGATAAATAAAAGATGTTATTGACACAAAACTCAATAATATAGTTTTTAACTTATAATGTAAGATGCTCTGTGAGCAAATTTTACACTTTTGATACGTCATATAGTTCAAAAACTATTTATTATTGAACCTTGTGTATTAACGAATTCGGTAGGATGCATTAGTGCGTACTGGTGAATATTAAAGCCGTTGATACACTGATTTAATCTGAGTGTAAAAGTGAAATGCAAATATTTTGAATTATAAAATACATTTTTTATCTACAGCATAATAAAATGTAATGAAGATCGCGGTTTAATGCGTTTCTATATTTATAATAAACACACATTTTTTCACAAATCTGTGTATAACTTTAATATGCATCAGTGCACACTGAGTGCATTCAATTGAAATTGCTATATGACATCATTTGTTCCATGTTATATGTGAAAACTAACTCATTTCCGGGACTCAATTTTCCATATAATTAGAAAGTGAAGGTTCTACTAATTATATCATAGATTGGGTTGCATTCCAGTGAAATCCGTTTTCACGTATAATATAGCTTATAATGTGGTGAACAAAAGATGTCATCGACACAAGACTCAATAATGAGTAATTAATACATACTTTATATGTAAATACTAATTCATTTTATCAAAACCTAATTTTGATATAAATTTGACATTATATAACAAATTAATATAGTATTAATCATCCTATCATTATAATTATATCATTATTATATCATTATCTTATCATTGTTATTATTTTAAAAATAATAATTACTCTCCCTCCCCCTTCATGCGCGTACATACACAGTTTACTATCAAAATACTATTTTGCATACAATATAAAATCTTAATTTCATGATTGAAATAAAAAAGACATGATATTTATAGAAAAAATTCAAGTTAAAATATTGAATGCAAAATACGATATGTTAGCTCATTTTATATTCTACATATATCAATATATCACACTGATAATTCTCATTAGTATTTTAAAGCGAACACATCAACGGGATCATATATGAATCGTCATATTTTTGATAAATATTTTCTCAAAGTCTAAGAATCCGAACAAATTCCTTGCCACACGGATATCGTGTGTGAGCTTCTTTCATCGTCGCTGGCACACATGTGCGTACGCATGAATGGCGATGCAGCGGACAGGTGCATTAAAGAAGAGAAAGAGACGGAGAACGAGGGGAGGAGTAGAGAGATAAAGATAACGACGCAACCGAGGACGCAACTATATCGTTGACGATAACAGCCGACGGTAATTTAATAAGCGCCGCGCGGAATGTGCGTAATTTCCACGTATTCATATACGATCGAGGCTTTTAATGTGACTCGCCTGCATCACAGCGGGGATATAAATTATGAGTAACCGCGGAAACGTACGGAGATTAGAAAACCGATGGAATTAGATAGATTCTCTGCTCGATGCAAATTGTTCTCGCGCCCCTTCCAATTATCCTCTCCCGCGCAAACGGACTTTGACCGACGAGGTGCTCTTTTCTTTTAATTCTCCCAATATCGTGCCTCGTCTCGCTGAAAGTCGATTCGATTAATTCTGCGGATTGCTCGAACCTAGACAAACGTTCGAGGAATGAGAGAATTCTTCGGCGTGTCAAAATTGAGGTTTTTTAACTCTACTGAATGTAAAGAACGATCTTTTGAAGCAATATAGTGCAGTAAATTTTCTTTGACATAAGCCACAAATAATTGGAGATTATTATTCGCAATATACTGTTCGTCGTCACGTGGAACATGAGCATAGGATATATATTTGTATATGGTATGTTGCTTTAACTGTATTCCGATTTTATATTGGATGATCTTGCGATTTTATCAGTAGACGACGTTTAAAAGGACTCTTACGAAAGAGAAATTGTGAAATTATTTATAGAAAAATATTGTGGTGCAAAATGATGCATACCTGCATTGTAGATTAAAATTATTTTTAATTAAAATAAAATTTTATTTTTGAATTTATCTTGAAAAACCGCACGGATTTTTTTCCGGACAACACATTATAAATGTATTTATTCATCTTCATTTTTATTAAATACATTATTACAATACGTAATATTTTTAATTCACATTCGTATTCTTTAAAACGATATCATCACGTATATATCGTTATAAATGATATATTAAATGCGCTTGATGAGTCGCGCTTTCTTTCGACAATACATCCCGCAAGAATTTCTTCTCAAGAAAATATGATTGGGATGGAAAGAGGTTTTTGAATGGCGAAGAGTGTTAACCATTTGCGATGCACCGTCCCAGCGCGCTCTGGAATGCGACGCGGTTTTCATACCATTGTTCGAGATACGGCGATATGCGACTGTAAATTGACGACACGACGATGCGCAACGTGTCGAGCGTGTCTGGATTCCCGAGCACGCTAACAGAGTATCCTCGCTATTAATTGCGATCGCATTCCCTCTCGGAGCCATTCAATTCACTGTGCAATTTCATTTAATTGCCTTTTCAAACATAATTCCATTTCACCGCCAATATTTGCTTCTTACCGAAGAAGAGAACGCCTGGAGTGCCGTATGTATGTATTTCTCTTTTTTAAGATCCTTTCGCATAACCTTAACGATTCTATTTCTTTCTGCAAATTTGCGTTGAGAGAAAAGTGTTTGGTATTTGTGATTATAATTGCCTAGTAAAAATAATTATGATTAGAAATTCTATTTTTATAGTTATTACTGTACTGTTATTACTGTAATGCAAGCTATAATGTTAGTAATAATAATTATATTTTTACTCTGTTAGATATATCAAAGGAACAATGACAATTCAATTCCTTGAGTTAAAAGATGTAAATTAAATAACATTATTTTTAATTTCCATGTGTATGAAAATGTAAATCAGTCCATTTCTGTCAGTTTCAAAGTAAACATCGTCTATATTAACTGCACTATCCTGAATAGAAATGTATGCAGTTTTCCTAGACATCCAGTTATTGTCTAATATTACTGTATTCTCATTAATTGTGCCAATGCTGAGTAAGAAATGGGCAAGAACTTGATAGAATTTTATTCAGTGATTAAAACAGTTTTCCTGCTTCAAAAATTTGTGCAATTTACGTAGACACTGCATTGATTAGAAATTTTTGTTTCATTATTTATAATATTAAAAAAAATTCTGTTTATAGATTTTTTTTAAACAATCTTTAACTGGCAAAATTTTTCAAATTTTTAAAAAAATGTGTACAGTATCTTATATTCACAACCTTGACAATCATTTATTTTAAATGTTTGCACGATTTTTGTAATATTTTTATTTTCTAGATTAGTATTAAAATGTTGACATTTCTTATTTTCTATTTATTGAGTTTTCATTATATAGAAGTGTTTTTTTTACATTTAAAAAATTTATCACTATAATATTTTTACAATTTATTTATAATTAATTTTTTTTGAATATGTAATTAAATAATAATAAATACAATGTAAACTAAATATTACATGAAAAAAAAATTAAATAATCAATTTTATTTAAAAAAAACCTCTAAAAAAAATCCAAAAAAAAAACTCCAATAAAACTCAATAAAATCTCCATAAAATCCAGTGGATTGAGTTTTTTTTAAAAAAGCCCGAGTTTTTTCCAACTCTAACTAGATTCAGATTTTACGCAACTTTCGTATGCAGTAACTGCAAGCAAAGCGTTACATCCTGATTGGGATTCTAAGTAGTTTTCCTTTTCACTTATTAGACAGAAGTTGGTATAACTGTTTAGTAACTGCTCAAAAAATGCATGAAATTTCTCAGGGTATATTAAATGCACTTAGTAAATAATAAACTAAATTTCAGTCAAATAATGAATTAAATGTGATTCAAATTTAATACATTTTCTCGAGTTAAATTATTTAATTTCATTGTTTTAGTCAAATGATATATTGAGTAGGTAAAATAGCGACTTATAGAAATTATTACAAACAACTCAAATTGAATATAATTTGATATTATAAATTTAACAGTACAATTACTTAAAGTTAGTAATAATTATATTTATAGTTTTATCAAAGGATATATAGTTGGCATCAAAATGACTATAAATTACGATAACTATAATCATTTTTCCTTCCAGTGCATTATCGTTAGATTTACCAGCTCTTTTTCCTTAGTACGTAGCGGAATTGCGTACATTTTATCATGGCAAAGAGAGACAGAGAGGGAACCAACATAGTAATTGTGCGACGAGCCAGTTTACAACTACGATGTGCTACCGCTGAAAATCGACGCAAAACACATATACATCGATATGATAAATTAATTTGAATGCCACGATAACCGTGTATACGATAAAATGCGATTCAAGCACGATTTAATGCTTGGAAAAAAGGGATGGAAGTAAGGAGAGAAAAAAAAGAGAGAAACCACCATCCACTTCTGAAATCCTCAAAAAAGATGAAATCGAGAACGAAGCGAATCACTACGCTCGCGTGGACGATCCTCTTCGCCGATCGCCGCTCGCGATACATGCGTTGCACGATGAAATAGAAATTGCCAATAACGCCGCGATGGAACAATACGCACCACTGACGTTGATATGCATTAAAGGCGTTCGCATTGTGTCAATCAGTAATGCAGTTTATACGTGACTGACGGTATCATAGGCAGTACAACGCGATGCGTCCATCGCATATATGGTGTCCCAGATCGATTGGGTTCTCTTTTTAGGCAATCGATGAATTTTTCGGAAATCGAATTTTCATTTACGTAGATGTCGAGAAGGATTTAAGTTATAAATTATAAACGAATAAAAACGAGGAATCTCTTAAAAGCTAAATAACGTACTGAACAATTCAAGATAAACTTGATACGTTGACGTTTGATCTTTGAGGAATTGATTGAAAGTTGAAAAATTTGTAATAGTACAATGTCTCATCAAATCGAGCAGAACATTCCCTCGGAATTGTTCGCAGGCTTTCTTTCAAAAAAAGTACAGTTAATCTGGGACACCATATACATGTGTATGTGTGTGTGTGTATACGAACGATATCATGTACAGATGTACAATGTACACGTGTATGTGTGTGTATGTGTGTGAGAAAGAGGGAGAGAGACGTGAGGGTCCAAAGGGGATGGAAAAGCCAATTCCGTCGTATCAGCGCAAATGGCTATTGGCCGACAGGAAGAAACGCTGTGCGTTCTCCGCAGAAGACGATAATAATAAACATTTACGATCGGCGAAATTGAAGCGCGAGAGCTTCTTTTACAATCAGCCTTTAGCTCACGCGATATTTCAATATCCGCATCCTTTATCCATCTCGGATTATGGATCACCTTGGCTCACTTTCGTCTCAAATACTGACCGGTAACTTGCAACGCGGATGAGTTTTTTTCGGAATTTTTAGCGAGACTTTCAGCAATATAGATCGTTGGTTCAAGTTCTTCAAATTTATCTGAGAAAAACTACAATCGTACACACGTCCGGAAGAAAAAAAAGAGAAATTGTGTACGTTTTAGGTCATTGCAACGTTTTAGTCATACTTGTACACGAAAGAGTAGTCAAATTGTCGAGCTCAGTGCTTGGTTTCATTTTCATTAAAAAGAAAGAAAAGAACTTACGTGTGTTCGACTTAAATCCGCCCTTGTTTCCTCACATTTCTTTGTACATTTATTAATATAAATTTTGTAGATCGATAATTATAATTATAAAAAAAGGTATAAATTGTAAAATATTTTTGAGAGATAAAATGAAATGACATTAAGAAAGATATTAATCACAGATTTATGTGAATTGTTATAGAAGAAAGAGTGTCTGGATATAATAATGAAGCAGCCTTGAGTGCGCTACTATTACGCAGGATGCAGAGCTTGCTTTATTTTCGGCTGACAAATGCTCGACGTACAACGAGCGTTGCGAAATTAGTTTAAGCTAGATGAAAGTTGCTCCGATGCGAGTGACGACGGTCGACCGAGTAGAGCGCATTGTATTTCGCTCTCGTTATATACGAAAGGAGCATAATTAAATATGCAATCCCTTTGTTTCTTGGCACACCAAATTTAATTTACATATCTTTCTCTTAAAAATATCGCCAAAAATTAAACACAACATTTGCACAGAACGAATGATTTGTTGAAGGATCTAAGAATTTAACTAAATAAAGATCTGCAAATACTTTTGTTGGACCATCAAAATCATTATAAAAGACATTCAAAATGGTTGCTAGAATGCAACATTGCTTATCATGCTTGAACGTCCAACAATTATTTTGATAGTCCAATAGAATTATTTTCAGATCTGAATCTAGCTAAGTTTTGACTTCAACGAAACTATTCTTTCCGTGTAATATATACTAAATAAAAGAAATGTTTTGTATGATTAACCAAACTATTGATTACTACGCCGACATTAAAATTTTTACTAATAAAAATAAATTTAATGACAAAACTATTTATTTGTATGATATTCATAGATTTGTAGTTACAAATAGAATATTTCGATTATCAAAACAAAATAATTATATAAGAATAGTATATCTCTCTTTTTACAGAATGAAATGTTATTATGTTAATTATGTTTGCAGGCATTTTTTAACTTCTCTAGCTTAGCAAGGGTATATAAATTTAGATTGATTGATTACTAATCGCTCTGAAAAAATGGCTATCACATGATTGGCCATGGTGTGGCGAGAAGTGCAAAACTCTGGTTTTTAATCATCTCCGCTTTATAATTCCACGATAATAGATTATTTAGCTAAAATTACAAAAAAAAATTTATTTTATAATTGTAATTCAATTTTATGTTATTCTTTATACAAGACGCGAGTAATTAAATAAAATATATTATATAAAATTAAATAAAAAATTAATATTAAATAAAATTAAATAAAAAAAATTTACCAAATTTTGTTTTTCTAACAAAATAATATTTTACTCTGCTAGTTTAACAAAACTAACTAAGAAAAATGACCATTTGTGAGTAATTCTTTTTTTTGTTACCATTGCTATAACTTTTTTCTCAATGTAAAATTAGAAATCGAAGAAATTAAATTGTAAATTTTAAAATTGTTTTATTATTGCACTTCGTGATTAAAAATTAATATAGTAAAAGTTCCGAAAAGTTTGTCGTTTTATTCCACGCGAGTTACGTTAATGGGGATCACGTTAACAAAGATTATTTGTCAATATCAAAATACAGTATATTTAGAATGTGATAACGAATACCTTTGATATCAATATTTTACCTTCAATATTAGTCAGCAATACCTAGAAAGGAGTATCTAATTTCGTACGATATTCCACGGTTGCGTTTAATTTCGATCACGCGTCATACCATGCGGAAGTTTCAAATTCCGTGCCTCAATCTCAGATTCCGTAATTTGCAATCCGTCGACATAGACTTCATTAGAGTAGGTAGCTTCATTGACGATATATTATCGTGTTACAACACTTCTAACTGTAGATAAGATATTCAACAACTTGCGACACTCGTCGATTGTAATGAATCAAAAGAATGTTTCCTTGTCTGTGGTTCGTCTAGTGAGACGGTTTCATGATTGTGGTTCAACGGTTTGCGGTCCATGCGATACCGATGTGTACTTATGTACGTAATATCCGCACACAAGACAGACCATTGAACAGAATAACGGTAGAAAATCATGTTTTTCTCTCTTTAAAGAATAAAAGAATGTATATATAAAATCCAGCTACTTTATAGCTATTTATATTTAATAGCATTAATTAATAAAACGAAAAATCTTTACAAGAAGCGATCATGCGTATAAAATATAGATATAATTGAAGTCGTAAATATTGCAAATTATTATTATTAAATCTATTATTTTACTGTGCCTATTCAGTTTTTATTTTTATTAAAAAAAAGATTGCGGACGGAAAGAACGATTTTGTTAAAATATCTAATTGTAAGTACTCAGCTACATACAGATCTAAAAATAATTCTCTTAGGCCATCAAAATAATGCAGGATGTCTGATTGCTAAAATGTCGAATCTTTTTCCAGCATTATGCTCATTATGCTTGAACGTTTTGCATTATTTTAATGATTCAATAAAATTATTTTCAGATCTGTATTTAACTAAATATTTACATACTTCAGAGTTATCACAAATTCCTTATCGTAAAATTCCATAACTTTTCCCTGATATCCAGACAAAATTTCATTTTTCCTGCTTTCAATAATATTTTGAAATTTTTTTGTATATTCATCCTTCTGAAAACCGCCAAATATTTTGTTGACAGTGCAATTTAACATAGCAATGTAATTTGCTATTAATGTTGCTACACAGTTACATAGCTTGCATTTAATTGTTAAATTGGTAGTTCCAAAATTTCTGCGTATGATGTAAGCATATTATACTTTCTTTTAAAGCCAAGAATTTTAATTTTTCAGAAATTTTTTAATTTTGCAAAATTATCTGACTTTACCTTGATTTTCAGTTTTGTGACAATCTTATACAGGATGTTCAGCGTAACAGTCTGTACGATTTCTCAGATACTTCCAACAGTTAAGAAAAAAGTTAAAAGGTGAGTATTCATCTGTTACAACATGCGATAAGATTAAAAAAAAATTTTTTTTCATAAAAAAATCAAAGTCATTAAAAATTTTTTAAATAGTACCATATAATTTTTTTCCATAATATTATAGGAGTCTTCAAAACATTCAAATTACTACCGAAATGTCACTTTTATTGATATTTATTGATTTTATTAATACTTAATATCAAATTTATAACAACAGTACTTAGAACTTCTGACTAAAACGCAGAACGTATATACATGTACTTATTTAATAAAATATGCAATAAATAAAACATCAATAAAAGTAATATTTCAACAGTGATTTGAATTCATCTTAAAGACTCCTACAATATTATGGAAAAAAATTGTACGATGCTATTTAAAAAATTCAAGATGGCTTTGACTTCCTTATGAAAAAATCATTTTTTTTTTAAATTTTTTTATCACATGTTGTAGCCTATATAAAATAGATGAATACTCACCAATCAATCTTTTTTTTAACTGTCGGAAGTGTGAAAAATCGTGCGGATCGTTACGCTGAACATCCTGTATACTTCAACAAAATCGTTTTTTTTGTGCTCTCTAAAACTCTTAGGATGAATCTCACTTTGAAAAGCGAAATTTCTTAAAGATTAAAAATTAAGCCATTATTTTTCAATTTTCGCTCTTTGATGAGATTCCAAAAGAATTTACTTGATTCAGTAGAGAAATTTCCTACCTCGCGTTACACAAAGAGAATCAGAGTTACATCGACGAATTACATATCATCTGAGGTGGGCTCGAGAGCGAGATTTACATCATATTTATTTATCCGACGACGTATTAACGTTTATAATTACAGGAGAATAAGCACTTCGATCGACAACTACTGACCGGCCGTGCGTGTGGAACCGTGTAAGCTTTTCCGTACTACAACTCGCGGTAGCGGATAGACTTTGCGACGTAAATGAATATTGCAAGTCCTACAGATTGCATCTCTGTCAAGCTAGCAAGACCAAATGAACAGATTGATTCTGCTCGTGGCGAAAGATATTTTGCTCTTGAACCTAACAATGTATTGTGTACAATTTAGTTAGAGATTGGTTCTTGAGAAATGGATCAATATATTAACTTTTTTTTTGATAGCACAAATTAGCACAAAATCAGTACTATTCGAATCTAAGTTTATTTTTCTTTTTTTTCTTTTTTTTTCTTGTGGTCCTGCTAGCTTCATATTAAGCTGGCAGCAGCATACGTTTCTTCTAAACGGCATATGATAACAAAATTGTTTTTGTAGCACAAATTAGTACAAAATGAGCACTAAATAGTTCAAAAGGTTTTTCTCGATTCTGCTTATTTGATTTTGCTAGCTAGACAGAGGTACAGGCTGCTACCGGCATGTCGCTGGCCTTCAGATATATGCACGTATATACCTCTTCTATCCAGAAAGCACCGATGTGAACCTGGCGCCCACTTTATCAAAAATAAAAATTAATACCGTAGCGCGTTTGTAACCTAAAACAGTTTGTACCGATCATTATTTCGTTTGTACTTCAAAGAGTTCGGAAATACAGCACTTTTCAATTTTTGTGCAATCGCCATATTGGGAAATTATCCATTTGAAAAGATATTAAGACTAACGGCATTCAAAAGAGAATTGTTTGTACCCGTTTGTATCTCTTTGATTTTCGTTTGTACCTCAAAAGATCCGAAGAAACAGCGTTTTTTAATTTTTGCCGAATTTTTCCGAATCCTTTGAGAAACGAAAGTAAGAGAGGTACAAACGATTCTCTTTCAATTGGCAAATTTAAATGAAATTAAAAAATCTTAAAGTTGCGCGCTGGCCATTTTTTATTTTTCATTTTTTGTTTAACTGTTTGAGGTACAAACGAAATAATGATCGGTACAAACAGATACAAACGCGCTACGGTATTAATTTTTATTTTTGATAAAGTTGAACGCAGGGTTCACATCGGTCCAGAAAGCCTCATTCAACGACCTTGAAGTTCGCTTTCTCTCTCGATTTAACCGATTTGCACCGATCTCTCTCATCGGACAATATCCGAATTTTCGCACCAATTTTCGGATGCTACGATTTATTGCCAAGTATTCCTGCTCACCTCGCTTCTGTGTCAACAAACGTTTGTTGCATGTCATCGAATCGATGAAGAACGTCATTGCTCAGTCATGTATGTTTAACTGTGCAGCGAAATAAAAGGGTCTTGTCTAGAAGAATTTGTTCAGCTTCTGAGGATCCCACTTGTCACTGAAACTAGACATTTGTCATAATGTGATAATAATGCTTTCAGAAGTTTAAGAAAAAAAAAAGCGAAAATTTGCACAAAGTCACAGTCACGTATCTTATTTGATGCTATGTATAAGATGAAGAAAGCAAAAAAAAAAACTAAAAAAAGCTTTATCGATACGTGATCTTTTAATGCTATTTCTGCTTGCTTTTAATATTATTGGAATTTACATCTTATGTAAATTATCGTACGTCACAGATGTATCTTACGTGCGTGCGCTCGCAAACTATAAATATTTGAAAGCAATCTGAGTGCACCTAGTCGAATATCCAACTCGGCGGTTGCAAATTTGTACGTGAATTTGTGCTTAGCATACGGATAGATAAAAAGAGGTAGACGACAAATTAATCGCGCGTCTACGACTGATAATAGAGCTATCAAGCAGCGAAATATCTGACTCTGAAGGTCCAGATTCTTTCTTTGCAGAGCAAACAATCGGGCAATCGCGTCTAACGACAATGACGGTTTAATAAGCCTCCTATTTGTCCTCGTCAGCGACAAGTAGAAGACCGCGTGAGCACACTAAATCCCTTTAAACCCGAAAAGTTAAAGCTCCAAGAATAAGTGTTTATTCAAGCACGTGTTCCTGTCGCGCGATGCGAATTCTACGATCGACTGGAATCAACTTTTCCCGATCAAGAGTATCGAATAATTAACGATTGAAGAGTAATTAACCCTTCATTACTCGCGTGAAGTCTCTCGCTCTATAAATTTTAAATGTAAATATAAAAGTTATTTACACACTAACACACACATACACACGTTTAGACGTTAATATATATAACGAAAAAGATTTATTAAATTTAAATACATTTCAGTAGTATTACTTAATAAAAATGACAGTTATTAAGTCAAATTAATGGATTCTTGTAAGGAATAAATATGTTTACATTTAGTATATTTTAATAAATATTTGTTTAAATGGTAACTAAATATATTAATTTAATACAAATCATTTCACAATTAAAAAAAATTTTATATTTATCTTTAGCTAAAAGATAATATAAAATATTATCAATATTTAATTAGAAATTATCAAAGAAAAAGGTAAAAAATGATATGATATTGGAGGTGTCAGAAACAATCTATGAGTAGTTACATTAAAAAAAAAATACCTGAGTAATATTAGATCAATAATTAAGACCAAGGTCTTTCTAACGAATTAAATTTCAAGTGAAAAGATAAATGATAAAAGAACACTTTTCTATTACCTTCAAGTAAACTTCGGTTAAATTTAATTGACTAACAAATATGTTAAATATTGAAAGAATAAAAAGATTTCCCTCGATATTTTAGTTAAAGGAAACAACTTCACACAAATTGATCAAAGAAAAGTTGAGGATCAAAAGAATAATATTCTGGAATACTTTACGTATAATGTTCCACGGAAAAACGATTGAGGTGCTATAAAAACATCGACTTCAATAAGTCACTTTTGCACTTTATTATCAAATCACTGCTAATGTTCGCATGAAATTTTCAGATAATTTAGTATTATTGAACAATAGAAACTATAATAGATGGTTACTATGCGAGTTGCTATCAAGCATTAATGTAAAAGCGGACGAGATATTCGCATACTTGATAATATGTGTAATGTGTGTGATATCAAGTGCGCGTAACTTGGGGACAATTAATCCTTAGTGTACACACGATTAGATGTTCGTATCCTGGAAGTCGATTGAGTATCTTAAAATGTGGTGAAAATTACAAAAGTGAGCAAATTTACTAGAATATTTATAATTTAATTGGTCAGCACTTAGTAAATTTGCTCACTTTTGTAATTTTCATCTTATTTCAAGATGTACACAATCGATCCACTGCATACTTTTTTGCTCTTAAAAAAAAATCAGAAGCATCAAGTAATTAATTATAACATTTATATACAATTCTTTTAAAAATATACAACCTTATAAACACTTTCTAAAGAACAGCTTTGACAAAAAAATATTAAGCACCTATATTTTCTTCATTTAAATTATCTGAAATTCTGATTCTTTTATCTGAATTGTCGTCTATTAGTTACCGGCATTATAAATAAAGGATAATTTACAGCAAATGCTATAAATCATTTTTTTTAACTAAAAACCTTACATAATGATTAATAAGGTACCTAATATTGTTGATCAATATATATATTGCGTATGTAAAAATTACTTAATAATTTTCCTATGTTTGTTAAAGTGATGAAAATTAATCTGGGAATTCGAATGATCCATCGTGTGTAATAGAAATTAAGATAAAAGCCATTCATAGAGAAATGTCCGTAGGATTAACATTCTCTGGCAACTCCGAAACAAGCACCTGTCCGTGACAGCCGTGAACTTGGGAGGGGGTCGCGAGTGCGTGAATGCGTGAGTGCATGCGTGCGTGCGTGCATGCGTGTGTCGCGAGAAACGCGGGAGCGTGAGATCGAAACGTGAGCTCTCATTCTCGTCCACTGCTTGCCCCCGGCCTCTCCTTAGCCTTTCTCAAACGTCTTACCTCGACGCCGGTTCAAGATCTGTCACGCTGGCTCTCGTGAGGAACGATCGAGGTGGCACCTGGAACCACCGATTCGGAGTGAAGCGGGGCAGAGACATGATCCGGCGACCAGAATGGAGCGTGTCATCCACGCGAGAGGAGAAAGAGGCAAGGACGTCGCGGGAGGAGGAAGGGAAAGAGGGATGTCGTTACCGACAGAGTTTCGCGTCCGCGCTCCGCTCCGTAAAGAAACGACGTTTTCGTCCCATCTTTGTCTGCCGCACTTACTTCTGGTACTGGCTGGCCGCAGGCTGAAGGCGCCAATGACGATGACGGTAACACAATGATGATGACGTTAATGACGGCGACACAGCGACGGCAGTGCAGCTCCGGAAGTAGAAGCCGGCAGCGAGCTACGGCGCACGTACACGTCTCTCGGTCTCTCTCGCAGACTCGTCCGGTATAAGTCGACACTGAACACTTTAGTTTAAGCTGACAGACAACGCGCGACAAGTATCGGCGACAAGAAGAAAGCACAATGGCCGACCGCGCGGTCTCGCGGCACTCGCACTCAACTGGCAGTCGCGACCACGATCTGTCGCACGGGCCCACGAGGTGCGTTTCTTCCTCTCCCCCTGCCCTTGACAGAAAGAGATAGAATGAGAAACGTGGCTGTCTTTCTCCTTTCCTTCCTTCCGATCGAAAACGCGCGCCCCACACGACGACGCGGGCGTCGGGCGTCGTCGTGGCACGAAAGATACTGAATAAAATATATAAATGTTCAAACTTGACGAACGGTTCCGTCACCGTGTGTGTTTGATTGTGTAAAATCCCGCTCAGTTGCTGCTCTCGCGGCGTCAAGTCGCTACAAGCCGCAGCACGCGATGGACAAAAACCGACTGACTGGCGAGTGGCGTGCCGCGAGGCCGCGAGGCGTGAGACACCCGCGAGCGCGACGGGACGGATGAGAGGTTATAAGTGGTGGGGAAGCGGGAGCCGGCGCGGTGTGCTGCGACTGCTGCGACTGCTGCGTGCTGCGCTCCTTTGCGTAGCGATGCGGAGTGACGTGAGAAGGACACAGCGTGTCTACTGTCTACTCTCGCCGGGCGCGCGCGAACTCACGGGAGTGAGACGTGAAATCGAGACGGCGCGTAGCGCACGTCCTGCACTCCTGCCGCCGTTGCCGCCTGCGGATGGCCGCGATTGGGCGTGGTAGAGTCCCTAGACTCTATCGACCGCCGCCGATGCGGCCGCCATTGTTGGCCGCCGGCCGGCGCGCGAATTTCAAACGCGTGCGGAAGGGAAGATTAAAGAGATATATCGTTTATCTTGCGTCAAGTACAATTACAGTACCTCATGAAATGACAGAAGCTGATTTGTTTTTTTAATTTCTTACAGTTGTTTTTTTATGTCAAAATATGAAGAAATCTGTCATTAATTTTAGCTTAAATTGAGCTTCTTAATTACGATTTTTTTTTTTTATATAAATATCTTAGGTAATTATTTTATCCAACAAAATTATTTTCAGATCTGTATCTCGTTAAATTATTAAATATTTCAACAAAACTATTCTTTCCGTGTGATTTTATTATAGTCATTATAGTTTCTATTAATGTATATATTATAATAAATATATATATAATAAATCCGAAAATAAAAATCATTTAAAAATTATATTATTTAAAATTCATTCAAATGTAATATACATATATAATAAAATTAATAATTTCAAAGTATATTGATTATCGTTATATTTATCGGAAAAACTAAAACTGACGAGTTGTTTTAATATACATAGCAGCAAACAGATTGCAGCGATATGTAAGAAATGCGGAGTGGGAAATATTTGCGGGACAAACAGAGCACATAGAATATCCGGACAAAATTAAGATCTTTCTTAAAGTCTCTCGATGAATTTCGATGATACGAATAAACTTTTCTGGAAAATAGTCCACATATTTCGATACGCAAGCGATTACGAGTGATTCAGTATAATAAATATTGCACCAACGTCTAGACTCGTTTTTACGCTTAAGTGCTCAACAACGAATAAAAACGACATGATATATAAAAATGACATGATATATAAAAATGATATACTTCTCCTCGAAGACCCTCGACAGTCGCTGAACATTGCGTATTACATACATTTATAGTCTATGTAAACGCAAAGGGAGATTCATGGAACGAAATAAATTACTACAAGTTCCAAACTCAATCGGGTGTAACTATTTTAAAATCCAATTTCTGAACAACTCTTCAACTGACGGATTTAGTTTCAGTTAAAAATTTGCCTTCGCGCCGCTATTTGCATAGATTATTCTCGTGGCAATATAACAATTAGAATTTAGAATTTCAAACGGATATTTAAAAAATTTGAATAATTGAATATTCTTTTTTCCCTTGAATTTCTTTCTTCAATTTAAATGACTGAATACGAGGAATTTCTGTAAATTAGTTGGCTATGGTTGCAAATTTCTCGAATTGTTTTCCAAATCCATTCTTCTCTCTCTCTCTCTCTCTCTCTCTCTCTCTCTCTCTCTCTCTCTCGATCTTTATTAATTCTTAATCTCTCTTTTTTAATCGGTATATATTGTACTTTCGCCGATTGTATAACCGAACGCGAAGAAATCGCGATTATTAAATTAAGTGTACTCATCGAGCGAGCAAATCGACGATCGACAAGCCACTCAACGACGCTATGTGCTTAATCGGGTGAAATGTGCACTTGCGATCAGACAGTGAACGCCAATCGTTACATCCAGCATCTGCAACATCCCCGTGCTGCTGCGCATATACGATCGCGATTTATGATGTCCATCGTTACCGTGGGCGCGACAAAAAAGCGATCCACTTTCGCTTCTCCATATTCAAGGCTTTGTAACAATCCAATACTCGCTGTCGTTCACATACACGCGCGCACCTTCGATACAGCAGCCGAATAGGCTGCCAGTATCGATTGGACATTAACAATTCAGCAAGGGAGCGCCAATAGTAAACTTTTACTTATTCAAAGGCGTGACAAACACTTTTTCAATCGTACATCTTTGATTCGATGAACGATAAGTCGTAATTAAATTCTAGCGTTTACTAAAAAAGAAAGAAAAGAAAATTATATGCCATGTAAAATTATGATAGTATTTTAGACACACTGTGGAAAATAAAAACATAATATCATAAAGTCAATATTTGTTTTATTAAACTAGATATCTTTTATTGTCCTTTCTTTGCTCATATTTATAGTTTACACACATAACTCCAAATATTCTATACAAAAGATAAAAAACATTCGGTAAAAAAGGAATATTGTAAAATATGCAATTTTTTACCGTTATAGTTAAAAATAATAAGTGAGTATTGTTATGCAGGATTTCGAGAAGATGGCGATTGGAATGCTGCCTTGTCGTCTGTTGTTTTACTACCGATACGTCGATGATATTATCTTAGCCGCTCCTTCTGAAAGTATTTATGATATTTTGGATGTTTTCAATTCACTACATACTAGATTACAGTTCACCATGGAGATGGAAGAATAAATTATTTAGATACGATGGTAATTATCGATGAACGGAATCTCATTTTTGATATTTACCGTAAAGCAATCTTTTCCGGCAGATTTCTTAATTTCCATTCACACCACCCGCTCTGTCATAAAAGAGGTGTGATTTAGGAGTCGTGGATAAGATATTTTGTTTGTGTCATCCGAAATTCCAACAAAATAATTTGATTGACGCTATTAAGGTTTTTTTACAGAATGGATATCCATTAAGTTTTATTTTTTCGACCATTCATAATAGAATAAAATATCACATTAATAAGTTTAACAATTTAAATAAGAATAAGGATGACAGTGGGGGAAGGTTCTTTACGATTCCATATGTTAATACGATATCCGAAAGATTTATACCTGTTGTTAATATGCTTAATTGTAAATTGGCTTTTACTATTCCTAACACATTGAGAAGTTTCATAAGGAGAGGAAAGGATGATTTGGAACACGTTCAGAGTCAAAATGTGGTTTATAGAATATCCTGTGATGATTGTGATGCCAGTTATGTTGGCCAAACTAAAAGACAATTAAAGACCAGATTGCATGAACATGTTTCTGATATCAATATAAGTTCAAAATCTCCATCAGTGATTTCCAACCATCGTATGGTGGAGAATCATAACTTTAAATGGGATAAAGTAGAAATATTGGATATAGAGCCTTCATACAACAAAAGGTTGATATCAGAAATGGTTCATATTAAAAAACAGAAGCATGGGATTAATAGACAAAATGACATGGTCTTTGCCGGATTTGTATTCTGACATTATACATTCACTTTCTCCTTTCTAACATCTTCTGTCCTTTTCCTCCTATTTTTCCTTTTTCCGTTTATTGATAATGTTTTTCTGTTTGACATTTCGTTGTGTGACATCGTTTAAGTTAGATGCTCGTTACTTTTGCGAATTTGCTTTAATAACCTATTAAATTAATAAGACTATTTTACTGTACCACAAAATGGACCACATTTTACATTTTTTTCTCGTTATGTATTATGGGACTTTTAACAGATTTACTAAGGTATATCATCATATTTTTAATTTTTATATGATTAATATTAATTATTTTTGTATACGGTTACTTTTCCAGAACTTTCTTATGACTTTGTTAATTCTTGATAAAAATGACTCACAGCGTATTACACCGAAAGAGGAAAGAATTATTTGTTAATTTTAAGAAAGAGATATTGTAAGATTATGTATTAATTTTCAATTTAGAACGACATTTATATTATCGTATGATGGCATTGAAAATGACTCAATTGGAGTTGAAACGTTTGTTTCATTTTATTGTATTTTAATTGTTTTTGTATTAAGTTTTCTTAGCTGAATTATAATTTTTTATTTGCGTCATTGGCTCGTTGCCCTTCTTTTATACTACCTTTTGCTTATTACTACAGAGCCTTTTATATTACTTTTAAAAATAATAAGTATTATTATTTAGTAGATTTTTAATCTTATATTTTTCCTATCGCGCGTTAATTGCCTTTATTAAAAATCATGAATAGGAAATATAGATATAAACTTGAATGGGTCTTCCAGTTTATGACGAAAGCAATTATCTGCTTTACATGAGGGAGAGTGAAAAAAAAAAGATTCTTTTTTCTTCAGCTCAAGAAATCGTTTATGGACCAAATAATCTCTCGGGTCCCTTCATCCCTCGATGTTAGAGGCGCTTCATGACCTAAGTATGTCAAGAATTTAGCCGTAGGCCGTTTTCACTCGAGCATAGCACACGATAATTGCTTCACCACGCGTTCGTTCGCGCGATTACGTCACAGAATGAAGCGTGTTAAAAGCACGGCCCATTACATGAATTATATGAATTTTTTTTATCCCGACATCACATCGAATTAATGATTACGATGAAGTTGCAATTAATCGGAGAACGGAGGCAAAAAATTGACACATGCTTTCAATCGCACTTGAATTATTGTGTTTACAAAGAATATTTTTTTATTTATATTTTTGAGCTATAAGTAATTTAAAGTATAATATGAATGCCGATAAAACACACGTAAATTTATAAAAGATTAAATGAATAATAATCACAAAATAATTGATACGTGACACTTTCTTTGTTTGTATTTATTTAATATACAATTAATTATTGATTAATTATTGAAACATTATTCAGAATTTATACGAAATATTAAAAATTATCCACAATATACTTAGTGCCATAAAAGCGACTTAATTATTAATGAAGTAACGTATTCCTCGATTCTTTCTTGCAAGCCTTCTATTTAATATAAAACATGCAATCCCCGACGATGGTTGCGCAATGATTACGAATGATACATATTGAATGACAAGACCCGCGTCTCACCGCAGACTTTCTAAACTATTTTTTCGAACCATAGACTTTTTCTTGGTAATGGATGATGACACCCAACCTCACGTCCATCAGAGCGAAGAATCGTAAGAGAAAACACGCAAGTGCACTTATTCACTTTCTTGGGACAGGTATATTATCGGAACGACTCACTGATAATGAAAAAATATGAGATTAACGTGACGCATAGGAATGTTCTGTTTTTCATCCGTAAAATGAAACACGCAATTTGAACTCAATATTCAAAATCCTTAATAATGAAAACTAAAAGAAAAGAAATAAATAATATATTAAATTATATATTAGTAATAATATATAATTTTACAATATTTACAATAAAATAAGATTCTTTATATTAAAACAATTAACAAATTACAAATGGACCTTTAGAAATCGATGCTGTAATAATTGCACGTTAATTTCGATTGTTTTAAATCCTCTATAAATAATATATTTGTCGAACGTTTCGGCTAATTTCTAGCCTTCATCAGCGAATGTATTACATAAAATCCATAAAAATTTATAACCATTTAATAAGCTGAATGATCAACAATATTTAATCTTAAAGATAATAAATGAATATTAGAGTCGAAAAATATTTAAAAAACTTAAAAGAATTGCTATGGAGATTCACCTTAGGAGTACTTCAAATACAAATTAATCCTAACACCATAGTTCTTGTAACGCAAATTCTTTTTCTCGTGAATTAAAATTTAATGATAAAGGTTAGAAGTTAGCCGAAACGTTCGACAAATATATTATTTATAGAGGATTGGTTTATAAAACAATCGAAATTAACGCGCAATTATTACAGCACCGATTCCTAAAGGCCCATTTGTAATTTGTTAATTGATATAATTTCATTATATACGGTCCCGTGGAAAAAAATTTTTCGTATATATTTATACATAATTATATAAATAAATTGACATATTTTATATCTAATTATTAGGTGTTGGAATTAATTCGTAGCGTTTTACAAGTGATGGGAAGTACTTTCATTAATGTATTTTTTAATGCTCATGTGAAATAAATAACATTCTTTCATTAAAAAACGCTACGAATTAATTCCAACACCTAATATATATATAATATGTCCATTATATAACATTTTTTTCAAGATATTTGCGACAATTAATACGGAAATTAATAGTTTATTGGATTTTGCAATATTTTTTACATTAGATAACATTGAAGAAGGTTATTGTCAGATCCATCTTTTTGTATATTTATTTTCTATCTATTAGACTTTAATGCTGTCCAACGTGGGGCGATGATAAATTGTGGTATATGAAATATTCTATCTTGAAAAGCCGTCGCGATATAGATACACATATATATATATATATATATATATATATATATATATATAGACGTATCGGTTTTCGAGTACCATAACGAGGTCAAACTTGATCTGCGATATTTCGTAAAGATTATCAGAGAAAGCGCTCGAATAGTTAAAGTTTATTATTTTATTTATCTTATTTTTTCTGTCATCAGATCTTAAAGGTATGATATTCTCTCGGATATTCTTTCTATAAAGAGGGCTAAGTAATGAAAATCAAAATTGCTTTCTAAGCGTTGTTAATGTAATTTATTATTGGGGTCACAATATGACCTCATCATGATTGCCTAAACTTAACCGTAATAATTGAGGGTTAAACTAATTGATTTTCATCTACGTGCACGACGAAACAATATGCCGCGCGTTTCCGCAACGTTACGAGACCCGAAGCGTTATAAACAGTTGATTCGAATCGCGCGGATGTCAGTATTAATCATCACAGTGGATCACATAGTTTCATTCGTAAAATCAAGAAGATTTATCGATACCAATCGATCAATCGGGTGTAAATTTTTCGGAAATAAAACACAGCTTCAGCATGCGAACAAACGCAGAATGAACGAAAAATTCTAGACACAATAAGCATGTAATTTTGATCCTTTCTTTTAAAATAAGATTTGATTCATAATTTTACAATAATGTTCGAATTTAGATCGTTTCTTCAAATTCGACTTAAGTTGCACACAAAGATATTTTCAATAATTACATTTTTCTTTTTATATACACATTGTTATTATTATTTAATTTTAAATCCTATTATTAAATTAAAATTATTTTTTTATTACTCATATAAAAACCTACACATATATGTATTCTCTTCGAAATTGTATTTTACGTATTCATCGTCATGCATTTTATAATCTAAACTAAAAGTAAAGCTGCATTATAAATTTTGGAACACATATCCTGCAAAATAAGAATGACGAAAGAAGTTGCAAAACAAGAACCGTAAATCAAGAGAAGAAACATCCCTTCCTCTTAAAGTCTTTCGTCAGGGACGAGTCATGGCTATTCTAATCGCGTCGACATGTGACTTAAACGGGTCATCAGGGCTAACGAATCATTCAGGAAGAGATCGGCGATGCGGGAAAAGAAACAATTCGCCATCTGGACCGCCGATGATCTTATAAGCCGGCGTCACATATTACAAGTGTGCGTTATGAAACAAGAAGCGAACGCATTGCGTTATATTGCGTGATCAGTAGTCCGTGGAATCGTGCGCACACGATTTCAGTACAACGTAAATTTTTTTCTGTCCTTCTTCGTAACGAAAGAACAACAACCCGAGGAAAGTGTGATTAAATCGTGAGTGCTCATCGAAATTCTAATTATTTTAAAATATCGCATGCAATATCGGACGATGGATCACATGCAACGTTGAATATAAGTCGTGCAAATCGTGATTAGACTCTGGCAATTGATAAAGCTTTTGTTTAGTTGAACGTTAAAATTTTCAAAACACACAAGAAAAATGAGACTGCAACTGCGACGAGCGGGAATCGCGTTTAGCTTGATAATGCTGTTAGTTATATTTGAATTTTGCACAAGTAACAACGCTACCTGGGCCAGCAACCGTGACAAGAAGATGCGTATAGTTAGGAAGTTAAGAAAGGACTTCCGAAAGTTAAAGAAGCAGGAGGGAGCATTAAAGCTGACAGGAGGTGAAAACGGCGAACATGAAGGTGCAATAAAAACTTATTTTATGCTAGATTTAATCTTTAAAATATTTAACCTTTGGAGGAAACCCCTTTAGAGACTCGACAATGGCGTTACCTTTTTCGTCACTCAATCCTATGACATTGACAAAAAAAGTTCTAGCCCTTAAAATAAAGAAATCGATCAAAAACATGCCGATCCTCAGAAGGTTAATATCGAGCAACGATAGTCTTCGTTGAGAAAAGGATTACTTTAAAATCACCGGGACTCAACTTAGCGTAAATAACAAATGATAAATGCAATGATAACAGTAATAATAACGCGAATTCTCTCGTTTACGATTTATTTCATTTTATCTTAAGACGATGCATCCCGCATAAAATTCACGCGATTCAAGGAAGCATATGAAACGCATTGTGACGTACGCGGAACAAAAGAAGAACTTCGTCGTTTAGTCGGATCAATTGGTGCACTAAAATCAATTACGCATCTTCTCGGTCTTCTTATTATACTACACAGACCGAGTACGGCGATTGTATCGATTGTACACCAACGAGACGTGCCGTAAACTGGATGCATCCCGAATCGTAAATCCGATCAAGATGAAAGCACGACGCACAACTCGTTGAGGGTTGATATTTTCCCCGCGATAAAGCGCGCGGCTACAATATAAACGGATTATAAATCTCTCTCTTTTCCTCTGTTTTCCCGCTCCGTTTCGCGGGGACAAAAAGCGAGGCTCGCGCGCGAGTTTTATCGCGCGGCCATTCAAATCGCTCTCGCGCGATGACGATTAAAAAGAGGTCAACTCGAGGAAGATTTATGCCAACAACCATGTGTCATATGTCACATATGTACACGCAATACCAGAAATCGCAGCATAGCATGGTCATCATAAAATCAGATCGTAAAATAGGATCGCGATCTCCACAACTCCGACCGACTTTGCAGGACGCTTTTCTACATATGTTGTTAAAACAGAAAGTCGCAGTCGCCGCGTTTTATTGAACCAAATGCAAGTGATGTTCAAAGTTGTAATAAAAAATTGTAATTAAAGTTTAATACATACTTAATGCTTTTATTTATATAAAACAATCAAATAAATTAATACAATTAGGACAGTACTGATTTTTAAAACCGTTAATAAAAGACATGACAGAAAATTAAGCGTCTTTCTCTATAATTACTGTTGTTTAATTACTGTTCGTAATAATTAAAATCGACTATTCATAGAAAGAATTAATTTTGCTTTGTTGGATCATCAAAATAATTACAGTGAGTGTAAAAAGTATTTGTAGAAAGAAAATATTTTTTAAAAAAACTTTATTTTTAAAAAGTAAATATTATCCAGCGAGAAATGAATCATCGAATTGATGTCAATATAAATACAATGATTTCAATATCAATTTATCGTCGATTCGACGTTTAATAGACAATCATTTCTTGTTGGATAATTAACAATTTATTCATAAAGAATAAAATAGACTGTATGTTTCTTAAAATTATATATACCAAAAAGATGTGTATTAATTATATAAAATATGTCATTTGAAAAATAAGCGAAAATTAAAAACTGTATTGTTTGAATGCAAAAAGTTTCAAATTCATACAGACGAGAAATTTAGCTTCTAAAATTAGGAATACATGCAAAGCTCGTTTGTTTATGTTAGAACAGAATGTATTTATTGTATAAAATTGCTAATTAATGTTTATTTTAAAAATAAGGCTTTTTTTATAACAAATTTCCTTGTACGAATACTTTTTGCTCTCACTGTATATAAAAATTTCATGATGAGCAATGCTGCAAAAAGTTTTGATATTCCAGCAACAAGTTTGAGTACATTCTTACATAATTATTTGAATAGTCCCACATAATTATTTTTATGATTCAATAAAATTACTTTCACATCTGTATGTAACTAAATTTTTAGAAACTTCAGCAAAATCTTTCTACGAAGCAATAGAGCATTTGAAACCAAAGCAAAAATTTTAGAAGATTGTACAATGATCGTTATTATCAGGTTGTAAATTACAAGTGAAAAGACTTTAAACCTCCTTGTATTGCCATAAGGCAGAGGTTCTTGCATTCTGCGGTACAGAATCTGTATTTCAAACAGGACACTTGAGACACAAAACTTAGATGTACTTTTATAACTGTAGTTGAAAATTAAGTATTACATTTATGATTTATGTTATCGTATGTTTATAATATTAATAATAATGCAAATTTTCTTTTAATTATTTAATAATACTATTTTAATATTTTACTAAATTTTAATAAACTTTGTCTTTAAGTTAAATGACTTTCATTACTGTTGTTGAAATGTTATTGTGACAATGCTTTCCATGAATTGAAAGTTTGCACATCGACTACTTCCTTTTTATTGTGTCAAGTTGCTGCAATAGGAAAAACGTAAGCAAGAGATTTTATTGCTATATGCACAGGAAACGTGGAAATACTTCACGACGGGAAGTGGGGCAGTATATGCGACGACGAATGGGACGACTTCGAGGCCAATGTGGTTTGCAAGCAATTAGGCTATAACGGTGCAATTAAAGCAACGACATACGGCTACTTTGGTCAGGCTAGAAGTGAGATGAGATATTTAGTATTTTTTCATTTTAAACCACTGTCTTTCACGGTCGAGCGCAACAGTTGCTTGTATGACCGAGACAAGCAAGATCATCTATAATAAGTCGTTCGTTTATTTCAATTTATCGGCAGACACGCGTCATATTTTTAGTGTATGGCGTTAAGTTATCTCTGAAAAACTATAGTAATAATATCATATAGATATTATATTTCCAATTTTATTTTACAATTTATTTTATTTCACTCTGTTATTTGTTCAAGCATGTGCAATGTTATTTTTTATTTATCGGTCAACGCGTTTAATTAAAATATGAGACACAAGCGTGCAATTTTTTTATATAAAAAATATTTCGAAGGAAGATATTGGATGGATAACGTTTATTGCGACGGATCCGAGATCGAACTTGCGAAATGCCGTTTCGACGGATGGGGCATTTCCGACTGCGGTAGTAACGAAGCTGCCGGCGTCATTTGCTCGCGCGATGAGGAAACGAGATCATCGCCACCAATTTCGCAAGAAAAGCCAGTAAAGACCAGACTAAAGGATACATATCAGCAAGGCACGGCTCTACGATTATCCGGAGGACGCGTACATTCCGAGGGTCGAGTGGAAATTAAATTGGGCAGTACAGGTAACAAAACAATTTACTTTGAGGATTATAATTAATCATATGTATATTAATTATATATGTGTAGAACTATACAAAATTAAACTAATTTTAATTATAATTTAAAGCAGGAACTTTAACTTTGTCTAAAGAATCACTAAAAACGTGAGTTATGATAAATATTGAAAACCAAAATAGTTAATATGAATATTTGTTAGATAGACGTGTTTTCTTTGTAAATAACAATATTTTAATCCCTCTATTAAATCGTTAAAATAAAATAAAAAGGTAAAAATATATTCGAATTTAAATCCCGGTTATATATGTATTTAAATTTTAAATATATATATCAGCGAGAAAACTGTAATAATGTTTGAATTCACCAGACACACACCAAATTCGTGTGACCACTTAATTTCAGATTGGGGTGTCATCTGCGGCGACAGTTGGTCCATTCTCGAAGCCGCCGTGGTTTGCCGTCAATTGGGCCTTGGTTACGCCTCTGACGCAGTACAGACTAATTTCTTCGGCAATGGGGAAATCATCCCAATATCAATTAGCGGGGTACAGTGCAATGGGAACGAGGGAAATCTGGCAGAGTGTCTACATGACAAGGTTGCAGATTGTCCAGGTACTTCTGACCTGATCCTCGATGAGATATGATTTATAAAATATTATCAGAGTAATATTTATGTAACAAATAATGCGGTATTATCACATGATTTTAATTATCTTATTTATGAAGTAATCTTTGCAAAAATTGATATAGAGAAAGATTTTTCCTCTATCGGTAATTAAATTTTTACTCTCTCTCTCTCTCTCTCTCTCTCTCTTTCTGTCCAGTCCAAGTTTTTTACTTTTCTAAGCCTTCTACAAAATGTGGAAAAATTCAGAGTTATTTTTCGACATCTCTATTATATTACTAAATAGTTTTTTTTTTTAACAAAATATGTTAGAAGAAGAAATCAGATTCCGCCTTCTTTTGTTTCAGAAAAATTTCAAAGTGAAAGAACTATGCCTAGTTTGGGCCCCGGTTGAACAGCATTGAGGTCTAGTTAGGATTATAGAGGATAAAAAAAGGATTAAAAACTTCCATATGCACAACTTTGTAAAATGAGTCCCTTGAGTGCTACAGCTGTTCAAAGTTCGCTATTGTGACCATGTATTGTGTACCATGTAGAACTGGTTTTATTCGATTTCTCGAATTATCTAGCATCTGGAATATGTTCAGTCTTGACAAAGACAACTAAAATCTTTTTTGAATCCCAAATGAATAGTTATAAGTGATATATATTAATCGATGAAGAGAGAGGGGAAAGAGACACTCAAAGTATGAAACAAAAGGTTTTAATTGATTTGACAAAGAAACTGCGGTTCAGTATTTTTAACTGTAACGTTTCCATCTCTCGTTTCAATACGTTTTCTTTTATAATGGTACCAACAATGACATATTTATTTAAATGTGCTGAGTGAGGCTGTTGTGAAACTACTAGACTCTTGTTCCAAGAAATCTAGCACTTCCTCAGCCAACAAATGTTTACGCGACTAGTTTTTTTAAATATTTTCCACATTGCCCACAATGAATCTCATCACGACCAATAGTTGCTTCGGGGTGACCCCGTACCAAAGGTTGGTTTACCCTGATTGGTACATTCACTGCTTGTCCATTCCCCTCCCCCCTCCCCTCCCTCAGGACGAACTCAAGAGCATCGCCGTCATTACGAGCAAATTCGAATTTTTGTGACATGACGACATGAATCGCGACCAAGGACTTTGCCGGATTAATGAACTGTAGCAAATACATTTTAGATATTACTTTAATGTCTTTGATACAATCCGTTACTACCGTCACCGCGGGGAGATGCCCTGGACGCAGAGAATTGGATAAGACTAGTGGTCATAATAGCGAACTTTAGATAGTTCTGGCACTCAAAGTTGAGTTTATGAAATTTTTGATTCTCTTTTGATACCTTAAAATTTTAGACATGTCTCAAAGTTGTTCATCCAGAGCCCAAATTCTCCTATAAAACTAGGCAGTCCTTTTGCTTATGCTAAAAATGATCCAAATTACAGACGAAAAGTTAAATACCAATTATTCCTTAATCGTTCAAGTATTTAATTGTGTATTCTAAAGATTAACTAAAATATTTCGCGAAGGAGAAATATTCCATAAATATAAAAAAAATGAGAAAAGTTTGCGGAGGTTATTTTCTTTATCAGACTTGCATAAAAAAGCAGTTATGTCTAGAAGTTTGAAAAAATGTAAGTTTGTGAACAAAAAATTTTTTTTCACAAACTCCTTATTTCCGATTTATGCCACAGCTGATTTTCTATGTAAATCTGATAGTAAAAATATTATCTTTCTATTTTCTCTCATCTCCCATGCAGTATTTGTCAAATATATCGGGTGCTCATAGTAAATGTTAATATACACATCTGAAATAAAAAATATTATAAGGAGATACGTGTTTATTTCAAAAAGTGAGCGTGAAATTTTAGTATTCATCGTACATTCGGTATCGCGTAAAAATTATTATTCTACAATTGAATAAGTGTATAGTTGTAAGTGGCTGTAGTTGTAAGAATTCAATCACAATCGAATTTGAGGAGAATATTCGACTGATTGATCAATTCTTATAACTACTTATGCAATTGTAGAATGGATCGACATGAAATAATCTCATCGTAATTTTAGGGTCAACGGAGAACATGGCAGGGGTGGTGTGTCATCGGGAGATGGCTGATCTCGTGTTCGATCACATCGAATTGATGCGCACGGCGCATTTGGAAGACCGTCAACTGTACTGGTTGCAATGCGCAATGGAGGAAAATTGCGTGGCCTCGCAAGCCTACAAGATGCAAAGCGAGTCTGAAAATTGGCACCTGGAGACAAGACGACTGTTACGCTTCACCGCGAGAATCTTAAATGCGGGTACCGCGGATTTCCGTCCGTCTGTGCCTAAACATCTATGGGAATGGCACATGTGTCATATGTGAGTCAATAATAATCAATAATAATGGCGCTGAATGAGCACTGATAACAAATCTTTTTCCGCTTTAATTTTTGTTAACTGGTCCAATATATAAGATCCCATAGCTTTGTCAATCAAAGGCCTATTTATAGTCGGTTCTTATTTTAACATTGTCTTAAGTAATGCCTTAAGATGTTAATACAGACTGATTGACCTCTGACTGATTCATATCATCTTAAGACTTAAAACGGGCCTATATAAATATAAAATTTGAAATATATGAATACCAAAGTATTTTTTATTTTACTGCAATTATTTAAAGTTAGTTAATAAACTTTATTATATTTTTTACTTAAATTTTGTTGCTTGAACTGAAAATGGTAAGGTCCACTAAAAAATATTACATATTAATCTCAATATTTACTTTAATCAAATGTGGCCCTTTGTGTGTATCTATATATTTTTTCTGTAAGTAAACAGAGGAAGAAGTTTCATATTATTATTTATTTTTTTATTCATTTTTTACATTGACTACATGAAAAGTAAACAAAGTAAACAAAGCATTAAATTGGATCTAACTCTACCTTATCAAATACGTTTTGAAAAAACTTTACCGTTAGAGAGTTAATATATAGATATAAACAGGATATTTTCAGCATTCTTAGTACGAGTACTTATCTATTAATGAATAATAACCGCAGTATATCTGAAATCAATGAGTTATATAAAGAAAATTATTCGGAGTATGATAATTGATTATTAACATCTCCAATAAAAAGTAAAAAGCAAAATTAAATAGAAAAATAAATACAGTCCTAATAAAAATTATTAATAGAAAAAATGATCATTAGTCAGTTCTCGGAGCGCAAAATTAAATTTAATATAAATAGTATTCAGTGATGCATCCTGTATTATAACGTTTCAATTTTTTTTTGAGTTATTATCAGATAAAAATAGTCCAATATAAATAATATTTAACCATTTTGTGACCAGGCCATAAGAAATAAAAATTAAATTTTTTTGGAAAATTTTGTTAAGAAAATAAAACATTTTAATTAGTCTAAAACATTAAGCGAAGAATCTCGGACGTTTCGCAATAAATGATTTTAATTAAATTTATCGATTTATTTAAAACACTGAGGTTAAATTTGGGAATTATTTTTGCAATGATAAAAATAAATTTTGACGCAGGAAAGAAACATTAATTCTGACCATTTCCGTTTTTGCAGGCATTATCATTCGATGGAAGTATTCGCCACTTTCGACGTAATCGATTCGAGCGGCAATAAAGTTGCCGAAGGTCATAAAGCGTCCTTTTGCCTCGAAGACAATCAATGTATACCCGATGTTCAACCCAGGTAAAAATTCTAATAACACATGATAACAATAGTAAGCCCCTCTTTTCATATTTGACACGCACGTGTAATTTTATCGTTATTCCTTCTTGTTCTTTTTGCGCTTATGATCGCGATTAAATCAGTCTATTAGTTGAAGTTTACAATTTGAAATATCGTTACCGTTTTAGATACAAATGCGCCAATTACGGAGACCAAGGTATTTCCGTTAATTGCAGTGACATTTACAAGCACAATATCGACTGCCAGTGGGTGGATATTTCCGAGCTCGAGCCAGGACATTATACGCTCAAGGTACGGTCGTAATAAAGTCATTTTCATAAATATCAAATACGAGATCTCTTTAGGCGAGTTTGCGAGTATCGCGGACTCCGAGTCCATCACTCTCCAGAGGATTTCGAGATGAGTAGCTTTTTCTTTTCCAGGTCGCGGTAAATCCCGAATTTAAAGTTGGTGAGATGTCGTTCGATAACAACGCGGCGATCTGCCGCCTCCTTTATACAGAAACTTTTGCAACTGTCCATAGTTGCGTAATGGGACGTCCTTGACATGCAATGTGTACACGATTGCAGAGATTTTTTTAGCTAGATAGACAATCTACAGGGTGAGAGATTCATGTCAAGCGCGTTGGCGTTAACTGGACATGACGAACAAGAAACGATACATTGCGACCTTGCGATAGATTCGTGAATAAATTTCACAGTTCAAAAGTAGAATTTCAATTGGAAGTAAAGTACATCATGAAATTTAAAAAATGACAATTTTTTTCTCCTGCGTTAAAATGAATGGAAACAGAATTGCTGTTTTAAAATTATTACACTAGTTGAGAGATTCATTTTTAGATATCTTTAGCGTATTATTATAATCTTATAAGTATTTCTAATAAAATTATAAATTGAAAGAAAAGCTAATATGAAAAATAAAAGCAATTTTGAAATACAGTGGTTCAATTTTAACCTCCGTTCCTAAATTACTATGATTCTATTTATTTATAATGTAAATTCAAATCTAAAAACGTATTTTATTTTATTATATTAGTTAAGTATATATTTTACATTCTGTAATGGATTAAATTATCTTACTTTGGAGATGAAAAACATTAAAAAATATATTTAAAATTACATAGGATAAGAAGAAATTCAATCCTTTTTGCTTTATACAATATTTTGTATCTTTCATTTTACATATTTATTATACTGTATATGATTCTTTTAAAATTACTATTTCCATTAAATTTACAAATACAACACAATTAGAACAATAGGCAGTCTTAAAAAAAGCATCTTTTATGTTCACTGAATAACCGGTCTCCGCTGTCGGCTTTCTAAACCCTATCGTTTCCATTCACGCAACTTTTCGGATAATTACAGAGCACTATGGTGCGACCTTAGCCAGGTAATTACTAACGTAGCTCGATTATATAGATGTCTAGACCTGTGTGCGCCTAGCGAGAAGCAACCGAGTGTACAGATCGAAGCAGCTCGCTAGCTGGCCACTTCCTCGACTGGCATGCTGGCCGTGTACGGAATCACAAGTTTCGGAGTCTAGGACCGAATTTATAGACGTTTCTCGTACGTGTGGAACCGCTCTAGATATGTTCGTGGCTACGCGATTCTCTTATAGGAAAAAGAACAACTCTCAGAATAATAGACAAAACGTCTTTGTGCTCGATAAAAGTTCAAAACGGGCGTTTACGTTATTTTGGGGATCCCGAGAGATTGTCTAATTTCACGTGCACGGCAACGTACGTTAATTATGATTCCGGGGAAAGTGATTATCGCAGTCATATCAGAGATACAAGTTTGCCCTAGACTGGGTCTAGGATAGCAGCGTGCTGCGTCACGCTCGAATGCTATGTTGGACATTAACCATCGGCTACCTGCCACCTGTTAGCAGGTGATCCCACACAGATATATCTATAGCTAGAATGATATATTTTCGTTCCTATAGAGTAGGCTTGTCCAATTTTAATTTCGGAACCAAAACACAAAACCATTGGGATCGACGCAAAAAAATTCAATGTGAATAACATTTCAAGGATTGTAAGTGTTGATAAGCGTCACTCAGATGCGTATCAACACTTTACAGTCCTTGAAATGTTACTCACATTGAATTTTTTTGCGTTGCTGGCTTTGCGTTTTGATTCCGGAGTTTATATTGGACTCCATCTGGCAGAGACTTGTAGAGTGTCTCGAATATATTAGAAAGCTTTAGAAGATAAACGCTAATTGAAAAACTAGCAAATAAATGCGCTCTACGATAATCTTATCTTAATTATCATAGATGAACTATGATAATTCCATTAGTAATATTGACAATCTAGTTATAAAGCGATTTATAAGCACTCGTAATAAAAAAATCGTAGCGATTTTTCAGTTGTCGACTTTCCAAACTCCCATGAGTAAAAGTTTCTTGTGTAACTTTGACATTTTCTAATGTGTTTTAAATAACATATAAAGGTATGATATTATAAGATCATCAAAACATGAATATTTTAAGAGATATTTCATATGTTATTATATCAAAATATATCAACATAAAATATATAATTTTTCACGAAATATCAGCTTATCTTATTTATAATAAAAAGTTACAATTTTCAAACTTTTTCCACGACTATCTATAAAATATCCAACATTTATGTGAAAAAAAGAGGAAAGAGCACAAAATATATATTTAGTATTTCAAAATCATAGAAAGGTTCAAATGAGAAAATTTCCATGAAGATGTTTCTGCTAATCTTTCTGGCAGAAAGCAAAATATCACGAAGGATATAAAATCATTATATAACAGTCGTCGTAACATTCGCCCTATGTTTTAGACAAATTAAATTCGTAATCACACGAATATGCAGTGTCGTAAAACGAACTTATGAAAATTAAGTTAGCCACGTCTTTATACTGATTCTCAGCCTTCTTCTCAACGAAGAAACAGCTTAACAGGTCGGAGGGTGATTAAACTATCGTTCTGACTCCAATAAAATTAACATCAAATGCCATTTTTTTAAATATTTACAAAGTAGAACAAGACGACGTTTTATAGCATGTATTTCTTGTATAATAATGATTGTAATACATAAAGAAAATATCGAAGGTAATTGTATTTTTAATTTTGGAGTGTAATAAAGTTGAATGAGATAAAGCTTAATGTACATTGATCACATCAATGAAAAAAGGAAAAAAACAATTTTGTTCAATTATCTAAAAATTTGACTAAATGTAGATCTGAAAATAATTTTGTTGGATTATAAAAATAATTACGTAGGAATCTCAAGCATTAAGCTGCGAAAAATGTATAATCATTCTAGCAATCAGCGTTCTATATAATTAGTCCAACAAAATTATATTCAAATCTGTATCTAGCTAAATTCTTGAGCAAAACTGTCCTTTCCATTCTATTCAAATTCTATTCAAATTCTACTTAAATCTTTTTACTCAACATTTTACAGCTCACCTTTTTACAGCATTCAAAAAGAAAAAGTCAACTGTCATTTTACGTATCACGCCTAGCAGCAACGTGACTAATCATATAATCCATTTAAAAAAACATAGAACTAGCCTGACAAGAGTACGGCTTCCAGAGATAGCATCGAATGTCGTGTAGTGTCATGGCGACTTTTACTCCACATGGAATGAGAAAGCACGTAGCGATTCTCGCGACGACCATTACGCCTGAGGAATCTGGGATCACTATTATTCGGGGGGAGAATTTTTCAAAGTGACAAAACCACTCAGATTAATTTATCAAGCGCTTGGGGACGAATACGTTCAAAGTGGCGAAACGAGGGGTGAAAATTCGTCAACGACGTCATTCAAAGGGCAGTCATGTGCATCTCGACGGAAATTATATTCGGAGAGTAGAATTTTTCCGAGTAACAAGATTATTCAAGAGGGAAGATCAATATCAAAGTTAAGGTTCTGAAGCTTTAGGTCCATCAGCCAAGCGTAAAATAGACTCTGACGTCCGCCGGTAATCACAAAAATTGGAACAGCGAAGGTAAAGCGGGATGTGCGTGTTTCATACTGATTGTTAAACGCCGAAGTAATGCTTGTCACGCGACTTAATAAATGCGACTTAATAAATCGAAATTAACGCTCAAGAAAACGAAAAATATCTTTCGTGCTAAATGTTTCTTTGCAAAACTACATAGTGTCACTTAAAATCACAACTGCTAAATGTTGATTTTTATGGCTAATCGAAGTAATAGAAACCTATAATAATAATACAAATATAAAAATAACACAAAATAACAGTATAATATAATATAAAATAAATATAAAATAGCAGCAAAGACTTATGTAATCATTAATTATCTTCTTTATCTTTCTTTTTTTATTTTAATGTTATTTCATTGTAAAATAAATAATAAACTATGGAAAATATGACTTCTAGGAAAATCTTACAAAATTAATTTAAAGCTATTAGTGATCAGAATACAGATTTTATTTGCCGAAGTTCGCATGCGCGTAATTTATGCCTTGATGACAAATTAAACGATGGCGAATGATATGCTCATTAAGGCTTCGTTCTTGCTAAGTATTCTATTAACTTTGAGCACGAGCGAACAAATACTGTGCTGTGAAAATAATGCATTATTGGAGACCACAGGTGACGCTATTTTAACTGGTAAGCCGTTAATTTAATAATCAGATACTTTAATCAATTAGATTTGAATCTGAAAATTTCTTTACGTATAATTTATATTTATGAGGAAATTAGTTAGCACTGTATTTAATTTAAAGCAGTAAAAAGTTATAAATATAACTATATTAAATGTAATACATTATCTCTTAACAAATATATAACTTAACCATCCACCACCACTACTTTTTTTATAAATTTATAAATTTTATTTTATCTAGAGTATAATAAAAAAACATGTAAGTAGGAGAGACCGGGGCAAGTTGTTACAATTTTTGATTAGCAATTTTTTCCGTAATATATACATTTAAATTAATAAATACCTACGCATTGCTTCAAATACATTTTTAACTAGATAGTCATTTTTTGTATCTATGTCTTTAAATACTGAAAATTAAAATTTTCTATCAGTAGGTAAATTGTCACAATTAAACAATTTACCCAACTGTAGGGCAAGTTGTTACTGAGCTAGGGCAAAATGTTACATTTACAGTATTATTTGAAATGTATATGTATATGTAAGCAAATTCAAGATTACAATTAAATCAAACACAAAGTACTTCACAAGAAATATTTATGATATAAAATTAATTTATGATATAAAATTACAAAAATATATTATTATATTACAAAAATTTTTTTTTAATTAGTTATTAAAGTTAACGTTGGGAAGTCATAAAATTAATATTACATGCATTTGCTGCTTTTCTCACAGAAAGGTAGCCATCTTTAACTTCCTTTAACTTTCACATATGTTTTTACATTTACAGATCCTCTGTTTGTTTTTTTTTTTGTTGTAAGATCGCATCATTCCACAGACTTTTATAAGTCTAGACTGCTGATTCAATAGACTGCTGATAGAAAGAGATGAACCAGATTCCAAGCTGTCTTTGTTTCAGTTCACGTATGCGTCTGTGAATATCGCATAAATTTATATAAAAACACTAACGTTATTATCCGTGTGATTTATACATTTGAGAGTGAGTGAACACAAATATGGTGCTGCCCAGCGCTGTCTTCAAACATGGAGACAAAGTCGGCAGTCTACTTATAGAAGTCTGTACATCATCCCGTAGAAAAAAAAATAGTTTTTAGGGATAAGTTGTTATGCTGTAACAACCTGCGTCGATCAAAGTGTAACAACCTTCCATTTTTAATTCGAAAACCAGTACATATATCGATTCAAACAAAATATATTATTATAATCAAATGTATATAAAAGAAATGTACAAAAGGATAATCACCTCTAATTTATATATAAAATAACACAAGCGATTTGTACAATAATATATATATAATATATATAATATTATTTTTGATAGCGAAAATCAAGAAAACATACGTAGCCTCTTTTAAAGTTCAAATATGGCGATTAAACAAAGTAAAGTTGTAGAGTATCATAAAAAATCATATATAAAAATTCATAAAAATGTACTGCCATCTGTGATAACTAAAAAACTAACTGTAACTTACTCCGTGTGATAACTTGCCTCGGTCTCCTCTACAAGAATTTTTTCTCTATCTCTCAAATACTTTTTTATTTCAATAAGAAAATAATTATACCGAATAAGTATAAGGATCCTCCCTCCCATGACCTTTACTTTGATATATCATGTGTTTTGATATCATTTGATATATCATAAGATCATGACTCTGAGTAATAAGTTTTATTACTCCGTCGCTCGTTATTCGTTAAAAAATTATTAACAGTTAAAGTTAGCAATTATTTCATGAAAAGTCAGATATCTTAAATTTAAACAGAGAGAGAGAGAGAGAGAAAGAGAGAGAGAGAGAGAGAGAGAGAGAGAGAGAGAGAGAGAGAGAGAGAGAGAGACGTGTGAGGTAGACGAATTCAAGAAATATTATCTATAAAAGAACGTTTCAACTTTCCGCGCAAAACGATTTTCACCCCTCCTGCTAAGCGGCGAATGATTTCCACGCGAAACGATTTTCGAAATCGTGACCCTGAGTGACCCTAAGTCTCCAACAGGACTTCGAAAGTCTTGTTCGAACTTCGTGTAAAAAGTTGTAAAATATATTTCAAAACAGAAAATTTCTATTTTATATAGTAGAAAAGAGACATATTATTTTCTATAAACTTCTTTTATTAATAACTTTTTAGTGAAAGACGGGCGATGACTAAAACCTGTTGAAGGTTACTCAAGGTCATGACTTTGACAATATATGTCAAGGTCAAGATTATGAGAGCGAATCCCCTTTTCGATATAATTAATAATAAGAGAAATTGAGAAGAACTTTTACGTTTACTTTTGTTGACTTTTGACATTTGACAGTCTTCGTGGACGCGAATTACGGACAGCATTGCAATGTATCGTCAAACAAGGGTCTTCAACAAATTTTAACGATATTGCATGTCGTGCGGACTTTAAACAAATATAACCATATACCGAATGTGAAATTAGGTAAGTGAAATAGACCACTTTTGTGTGTGTCTGTACTGCATAACGGTAAAAAAATTAATTTGTAAAATAGAAATATCATAAAAATTTATATAATTTATAGTTAGTCAATTTATAATTAATAATTTACAATTAGTCAAATATTATTTTATTTTCGTGAAAACTCATTAATTTGAGAATATAAATTTCTTAAAGAAATAAACAAACTTTTTCAACGTGCACTTGTGCGATTAATCCTGTAAATTGCTATTTTTTATTACGTATGAATTGTGAGTTAAATCAGTTGTAAAAAATTGGAAAAAAATTTTTTGTTTTACATCTTTCTGTATTCTAAATGTTTTTTTAAACTCAGATATCATATTGTTCTTTTTTTTATGTAACAAAAATACAGAGGAAAACATAAAAAATTTTTTGTGTTAAAAAAATCATGCGTTGTATTTGCAAGGCGTTGAAAGAAAAAAAATCTGCCTAGAAAAAATTTCGTACTCTTGAGAAATGACTTTTCAAAAAAATAATTTAGAGATGCTCGCTGAAACAACTCTAATTATTTATTTTGAAAAATTATTATTTTCTTTGGAATACTGTAACAAAGCGATTTTTGGAAAAAAACAAATAAATTTAATTCTTAGTCGGAAAATTATTTATTTCACATTACAAAAATGTGAAATTATACATGTGTCAAGAATCCGAATACAAAGTGTCAAGTAATCGATATATTTCTCTGATTGACTTTAATCGTATAGCAAAGGAATATTTCTTTGAATTGAAGAAATCTTTCTCTGAGTATATTGTTAAGCAGAGAGTAAATTAAATTAATCACATATTAAATGTTAATGATAGTTAATCAATTAAATCAAATAATATCATTGCAAATATAAAATTTTCTTCTAAAAAATTGTCTAAAATTAAAAAAATAAATGTATATGCTAGCAAATACATCAAATGTACATATGTTTTTAGAAATGTATCCGTATGTTTGTAAACATATTTCAAAAATTATAAGCTTTAAAGTATAATACTTGAAATATAAGTACTCTCATGAATAATTATTATGTATGTTACACAGGACTGAGAATCTTCGACACGTGTCATGATAGGATTACAGTGTTTAGACAAGTTTTGCGAATGGCGGTTGAACAAAGTTGCGCACCAGATTATGAGATGGGTATATTGATGCCATCCCAGTATGGAGCCATAATGGAGTATCTTCACAGTTACAACGCTTTGCGAATCGGCATCTACAAGGAACGAGATTTCACAGTGCCCATGATTGATATCCTGGCGCATTATCTGAGCACCAAGTACAAGATCGTCGATCTGGTGCACGCCAACACGGAATCTGTTCTCGATCATTTCCTAGAAGTTACCAAGGACGCTGGTGTGTGCGTGAAACGAAGTGACAGGCATGTCAACGGTGACAGGTACGTGAACGTCACGGAAACGGTGATAGTCGCAATCGGTAAGAGAAATGATGTGCAACGATGGCTGGAAGAGAATGAGAAATTGAGAAATTTCGGAGAAACATGGATCCTGCTGCCTCTTGATAATACAGATATTAACGGCAAGTAAATTTAAGTATCCATGGATAATGGAGAAATTGTTAAGGGATAATAGTTTGATTTCTGCGCGATGATATATTTTATAAAGCAAAACGTCTATATTTTATATTATAATAAAAGAAAGATCATTTATCTAATCAAATATAAAAGTGAAAAGGACTGAAGGGAATCGGGCTAGTGGGAGTATTTATCTGTCTTCATAATTTTAATGCAACAATTATCTGTTGTGTGAACATAGAAACAATAATCTAAATTAATACTACATTACATTAAATATTACATTACATTAAATATTGACGTCAAGTTGTGTTCGTAATAGCAGCTACATTACGCAAGTGTAGCTGTGGTAATTGAAAGTTAAGAGACAGTTTCGTGCCAACATCGTTTAACTTTAACCTTAGTTTGAGCGGCCTTTTGTTTCTGTCCAGAATTAAAGTTAAAACGAAACGAGGAGGTAGTTAAACTACGATTACATAGTTAATCGATGTTGTTACAACGATTAGATAAATTAATTCACGTGAATTTAATATAACAAGAAATTCTCACAATGTGCAAAATTAAAATGAAATCTGTTCACATTTTATATACGCATTTTATATACTCGGAATGCAAGAGATCCGAGTTCGATTCCCGGTAATATTTTTCGCAATAAGAATTAATTATTTACTAATATGTCATATTTTAATATGTCAGCATTATTAAGATTATTCTAAGATACGAAAGAAGCATCAAAATTGTTAGTTAATTTAACTCGTGATATTTATATTACTAATTAATTTAACTCTTGATATTACTGAGATAGTTTAATAGAATAAGGTCCAGTTGCACCAATGTTGTTTTGACTTTAAGCAATGCTTGAAACTCTCTCTCTGTCTTTGTCTCTCTTTCGCTTTAAAAAACGAGACAGAGAGAGTTTTAAGCCTCGCTTAAAGTTAAAGTAACGTTGATGCAATCGGGCCTAAGCGTTTCAAGACCGAAACATCATTTTGATGCACATATCAAAGGACTACATATACGTAGTATATAAATTATATACGTAGTACAAGTATATAAATTCACAGACAAGCATTTAAGATCCAGCTAGACTGTTTAAGGCATTCATTTCTACAATTTGTGTTTTGCATATATGATCTTATAGAATATTATATTATTTTATATAAACGTTTTTATTAAGTTTCTATAAAAAGAAGATTCATATAATCTCTTTTTCTGGAAATTTAGTTTCGATAACTTATTATATTACCAATGATATTTAACAGTAAGCTGAAGTTTAAATGAGAGAGATATTAATCTAAATTTAGCATACCAACAATATCTTCAATTTTCCAGACCTCATACCATCAGAATCGTATGTCATTAAACCGGAAATTCCTCGTTTCGATCTTGGCGAGTTCTCAAGCGCGGGTGAATTCCTGGAGAACTTCAACAACTCAGCGAACCACTCTCCGTATCTTCTCGACATTGGGAAGGCCGTCATCAAGTTGGCGGAAGTCTTCCAGGATTTCCGCAAGAGAAACTGCTCTATCGACGAGGAGAGTAGCATCATGACGCAATCCTCAGAATCGCAGACATTAGAATCGCAACGGGAAATTCGCGATTTTGATGTCTACGAGTATCTCCACATGCAACCGGAATCACACTTGTTGAGATACGTGGTTACCACGAAAATGCAGCACGAGTTCATCGACGTCGCTTTTTACGAGATCGAAATGCCCAAGTTACGCGTTCTTCCGAAGAGGACGATATTCGAAATGCCAGGGCTCTGTCTGGAGCATCTCATTAAGAATTGCGAAAACTGCACGAATTTTCAGAGTCGCGGTAACAAAGGTAAAAATGATATAAATGTAATTACTATGAGTACATAAATTACACGAATCATTCACACCGAATTGCTATCAAATAATCTCTCTGATACAGATATGAAAATAATGTTATTGGACTATCAAAATAATTATACAGGTCATCCAAACTGATTGCTAAAATGTCAAAACTTTTTACAGCATTGTTTGTCATACTTGAGATTAGATCCTAGTTATTTTGATCGAAATAAAATTATTTTCAGATCTGTATTTATTTGTTTATTTATTTTTAAATACTTCATCTATATGTATTTATTTATTTATTTTTAAATTGCTCAGCGCAAAATCGTTCTTTCCGTGTATAAATATTAAATTCTAGTTTTCTTTTATTATAATTTTTATCTAAAAATTTATATACCTAAAATATTATGTCTACAAATCTCTATCGGAATTACGATTATCACAAATTCTTAAACTACACACGCCTTATTTTTTGAGAAATTAATATCACTTGTCTATAACGTATCGATTATTTTTGACATTTCAGTAGATGTCGTTGGCAAAAATGTTCTAAAAAACAGCTTCTATGTTCCTGTTTTCTTGATTGTCATCATATGTGGTATTCTTGTGTGCTGCGGCATGATAATTTTTATTATCTATTATACCACGGCCAAGGAAATTCTTCACGGCAATTTAGTCTTCACAATCGTCCTCGTCCTGGCCAACCTATTTATCCTATTAACGGCACTGTCCTTCTACATGACGGACGATTATTTCGGCGCGGAGAACCTGAACGCTTGGAAGATCCTTCTCACCACTCTCGCATTCGGCCTCACATTCTCAATCATGCTCTCGAGAGCACTCTTTTTAGCCTTGTCTACAGGCGGTGTTTTCATCATTCACATTAATGGATATTTACAGAGTCTTATGGCGCTCTTCGCATGCGGCGTGCAAATCGCCATGTCGATCATGTATTTCGTTCTGAGCACAATGAACTCAGCTGTCGTCATCAGGAGTCTCATTTTTCTTGCGTTACTAGGTATATTGACTGGATTGTTTATTAATTTTTCATTAATATCTGAATCTTATAAGTGCATTATTTTTCTCTTAGAAATCTTAATTTGTGTAGTTTGCCTTATTTTGATTTCTATCTCTCTAGAAGGTTTGTTAATATTTTATTATATTAATATTAAAATTATTTATGCGTTTTCTTACTTTTCGATATATATCAAATTTTATATTTTAATGATTTTTTTTGAAATTATTCAAAAGCAACCTTTGTAGAAAAGTACTACTGAGCACTAGAAGTATTTTGAGGCACTACTGTACTCGTTTCTTGCATTTTGTATCTTGCCGAAACGCGGATATATAGAAAATCTTAGCACTATTCAGCCCATTCTACAATGGTAGTAAGCAGTAGTAAGTAAGAAGTTCTTGCGCGCTTTTTTCGCGCCTTATCTCATAATAAGCTTGGCTGGCAGTAAAGTAATAAGACGTACGAAATGGGAATAACTCATTTCGCTTACTCGCTTACGGTTTTAATGCTTTACGTCATATTTTACTCCCTCTTACGATAGTCTTACTACTGCATTGTAGAATGGGCTTTACTGAACACTTCTACACTACTACAGTAGTGTAGTACAGTAGTGCCTCAAAATACTCCTAATGCTTAGTAGTACTTTTCTATAAGGTTGTGTTATAGTATTGCTTTTCTTGTTAAAATTATAATTACAATATTGTATGTTTCCAGGATACGATATATTTTTATTAATTGCATTGTTCGTCACTTGCTACTTCATTATCCGAATACAACATAATTACCACGAAGAAAAATACTTCTTCGGCGCTTCTATTGGTCTTCTAGTAATATGGGTAATATGGTTGACTTGCTTCATATTGATGCAACCGGAAAATCGTGACGCAGTCATTTTCTTTGGTACAGTTGCCACGGCTTATTTAATTATTTTCGGTGTCTTAGTACCAAGGATATATTATATCACGCACATACCCAAAAGGAAAGATTCGACAGGACAAAGATTCGATCCTGTCAATCTACTAACCGATTCGACTGTTAATACAATTATCAGGCAGGTTAGAATGCTACGTATTTTTTACACATTTTCAATGCGCTATATTTTCTCTTGATTAAGGCTCGCGAATAGTCATCACAGTCATATTGAATCGTGACGTCAGAAGTGAGACGTTAATTTTTGTTATGTGCCATTTGTAAACAAAGATAATTTGGATAAAACAAAATGATGAGATCATTTCAAAATATTTGTAAAAATGACAAAAACTATGCTTATCCCTCTGACAATCAGTAAATAATCGTAAAAAAGTGATAAAAGGTATATGAAAATAGATTACGCATTGAATAAAAGCACTCCAAGTATCTTTTATCGATTATTTATTGATTTTTAAATATCGATTATTTATTGACTCAAGGGGGTAAGGATAGTTTTCGTTCATTTTTGTAATTGTTTTAAAGCGATGTTAACATTTCGTTTTATCCAAATTATCTTTATTTACAAATTGCACGCAATAAAAATTAATGTGTTTCTCGCTTCTGACGTCACGATTTAATATCGTTGTGGTGGCTACTCAAGAGTTTTAATTATTAAAGTAATAACGAATTTTGGATATTAATATTGTTTTCAAAAACGTTAAAGTGTGTTATCAATTATTATAATTTTAATTATAAATATAATTAATTAATTCTCTTAATTGATATTTTTATCATATTATGTAAACTAATTTAATTTATTTTCAAAAAATTTAATTTTTTTTACATTAAAGGAACTGCGTTTGCAGTCATGTTCTTCTCACGATTATGTTTATCCTGCTCGAGAAAGTCAGATTTTGCGAATGCCATCAGCATGTCCAAATTACTATGGTAATTTAAGTTCGAACTCAAAATACTTCGAGAGATGCAGAAGTCCGAATCACTACGAAATGCCTACATACAATAATTACGAATGTTACGCGGAAATGAAGGAAATCGATGCTACTTACATTACCCCGCGAATGTACGTCGAGAACACGGAGGTGAATATTCATTAAGCCATAAAGAATTAATCAGACATATATTTTTTACAAATAATAAATAAAAAAACACTCTTTTCTTAATATGCTCAATATAAATGCAATTACGTATATTAAAAGATAATAATTAGAATGTAATAATGTTAACGATTGAATTGTATAAAAATCATTTTACAAAAATCCGTCGTACATCTTTAATTTGGAAAATCTTTTAAATTTTCAGTTTTTAGCGACAAATAATGTCATTTACGCGCAGCCAAAAATTTATAAATCTCAGAGAATAAGTTTGGAAGAGAGAAGCAATACAGAAACCACTTGTAATAGAGATAATTCTTCACCTATCTCTAAGCAACATATCGAAATGTATTCTATACGATACACTAGTCCAACGAATATGGTAAGGGAACGAAGAATCGATGAAGAAGAGATTGAAGAAGAAGAAGAAAAAGAAGAAGACGAAAATGATGAGGAGGACGAAGGTGCTAGCAGAATTACCCGCTTATGACTACTTTAAAATCTAGTATTTAATTTTTAATGCTTTCATCTTTATAAATTTTTCATAAAATATAAATAAAGAACCCCGCACAAATCTTACGAGAAATGGATTTTGATCAAATTGTTTCAAATTTTAATATTTTGTAGTTCATGTCAAACTGATTAAAAGTCCTTATGAGCAAAAACCTCCAAATGCCTTTTTACTCCAGGATCTTTGAAAGATCATCATATATTGTATGGAAAAATAATTCGAACAAATTTTTTTATTAACATTAATTATAAATACTGTCTAATACATCATGAATATATATTGTATACATATGTTATGGAAAAAATCATCGGACATAATGTCACAAAAAAAATATCATTTTTTAATATTTTGAAAAATATTGTTACGATATAAAACAACCTGAAAAAGCTCTATTTTATTTTTTATTAGGTGTTGAAATTAATTCGTAGCGTTTTACAAGTGATGGGAAGTACTTTCATTAATGTATTTTTTAATGCTCATGTGAAATAAATAACATTCTTTCATTAAAAAACGCTACGAATTAATTCCAACACCTAATAATTCCAAAAAAGCAAGGAGATTCAGGAAAATCAAGCACTCTGTTTGTGAGAAGCAAGGAAACTCATGTAGATTAAGCATCTCAAAAAAATGAGATGCCCCTGTCACGTACATGTCATTCGTTCCGGATAATTTTGAGAAAAGCTAAAATCATAGACATTGATACATATGCAAGTGTAGTAAAAAAGATTTATTTCGATTTTTTGTACTTTTTCATATAAAATATAAAGACTTTCCGAAGGACCTAAAGCAAAAACTAAGACATTCGGAAATTTGTGCCCGGGAAGAATTTTAATCAGCTTGACATAAGCTATAAAATATTAAAATTTAAAGCAATTTGATCAAAATCCATTTTCCATAAGATCTGTGCGGGGTTATTTATCATAAAATATAATTAATAGATTAAAATCACAGAAAACAGCACTGATGATTAAATAAAATTTATAATTTGCAAGATTTCTTTTCTTCATTACATCTTATTGCTCTAATTCATCTAAACTATAATTCATATTTACGATTATTGTGTAATGTATTAAAAAGTGTATCAAGTAAGATATGTATAAGAGTATAATTTTATATTTTAAGACACAAACGTTACAATGACATTCATTAAAAAAGTGGAACGATGGGGAAGGGAGGGGGGAGGGGAAGGCAGTTGCCCGAAACGCCAGCGCATGAAGGCACCGTTCGGTGGTGCAAAAAAAAATTATAACTGTTCAAAAATTCCTGTAGATCGCAATTTTTGAACAATAATTTTTATTTCCCTACTGTGCATTGGTATTTGAGAATGAATTGTAAGCGAAGTGGATATTAGTGAAATAATAAAGCAACTTTCTAAGATTTTATAATTAATATTTATCTGGTTATCCCCCATTTTTATCCCTCTGATTTAGGAAATTTATATTATATCTATAGTTCTTTTTAAATTTTCGAATTTCTAAATACCATTTTTGCGCTATAATTAAAAATGTACTGTTGCTCCTTATCTGGCACATATTAAAAGTACTAACTTCAAAGACCCGTAATATTGCGGAGTGTTTCACGAAATTTGAACAAAAGGTGGTTTATATTGCAAAATAACTTTTTTTTCTTAAGATTTGTTCGAAACTTTTACTATTTGAAGATAATGATATTCTCTATACATAACGTGTCATTTCGAAGAGGGGGGAGGGAAGATAATCAAGCATATTCATATAGAGAAGATAATTGAAAATTATATAATTAAAATACTGATATTTTTTGCATGTTCATTTTAATATCATATTCTTTCAATATCATATTCAATGAATTTGCATTAATAAGGTTAGATCATTAGATCACATAATAAATTTTAGCTACGTTAGGGATTTCACCTTTCATTCACTGATTATCAGTGGCATACTTGACGAGATTATCCATTAATTCAGATTTATAGAGTAGTAATATTCGGTCACTCACACACACACACACACACACACACACACACACACACACACACACACACACACACACACATACACATATCGATACGATGCACTGAACAGGGTTGTGATAGAAATTGCATTGATCTGCAAAATAAAAATATACGTATCTAATTATAGCAACGATTAAAATAATTTATAAATATCTAGAAAAATCATTATTATCTGTGCGTACAATGATTACTTCCGTAACAAGTAACAATGAATGAAAAGATAATTATTTACTCATTCCATTGTTATTATAGCGCCGTCACTCGATTCCACTTATAGACTTCGAGGCTCTTCTCATTGTTAGATTCCTTCATTGCTTATTCGTACACGACACAACATAACTCTCGCAAAAACACGGTCGCGCATGTTAATCATTGCAATAAAATAATCGCTCGTACTTTGCACGGCACTTTCGATCATTACATGACGCGCTACCTGCTGACTCAAGTATCGCCACATGAATGACATCTCGACTTGTAATAATCTTGCGTACCCAAACAAACGTTACAAGGTCGTACACAATTTAGTCCCGCCGACATGCGTTTAACGTATCCTGGAAAATAATTGTACGTTAAACATTCCGTTTTTTTTTTAAATTATATTAAATTTTTAATAGAGATTCAAACGAAAACTAATAAGTGTTAATAACTGGATAGTGAGAGCGCATTACTATAATATATTGTTGACAATATTTCATATTCGATTAAATACAAACTGATTGATGTGTGAACATTTCAGTTTCTTTCAAGCCATCTTCAGCAATGTTGAGTATAATTAATTTTCTTTCAATGTCTATACATAAAATTGAATCCGCAATTCTTAATCCGCAATTGTTGAAATTTAATTTCTAAAACCGACAGAGGATAAACTTTTTCTTACTTTACAGTTGAGAATTTTGTCTCTCCGCTGCTTAATCAAGTGATTATGAACGAGTACAATAATGATACTCGTAAATTTATTTGAATTTATTTATGATGAAATGATATAAGTTTATATTGTTCAACTCATCCTCTATCCTCCTTAATAGATCATAACCAGTAATTCCATATTCAACATGTCATATGAAATTATTGGAAAAATTTTATGTATCGACGTTGAAAGAAAATTAATTATATCAACATTACTGACAATGATTTAAAAGAAATCGAAACGTTCAGACATCAATCACACATCAATTAGTTGTATTTAACCAAATGTGAAATTGTCAACAATATATTACATTAATTGCGCTCCAACTATCGCGATGTAATAATACTCTCACTGCCCGATTATTAACATTTATTAATTTTTGTTCCGTTTTTTCTATTTCAAATTAATTATTAATATATAATCGATATAACGCAGTTTCTCGTTACTAGAATAACTTGATCAGGTGATTTGTATATTATTCCGCTCTATTAATCACTAAATAATAGGCAAATTATATTTAAATCATAAATTCAAAATACGATACGAGCTTTATCATATTCAAAAGGTATCGCTAAATACATTGCGATGTGTACATAATTAATTACCCCATTATCACGAAACAATAGTTTATTATTCCCGTTCTCTATTCCGTTCCATACAATTCCTATTCCGAATAAAATAAATTACACAAAATATTTTTGCGATAAGCAATAGTCATCTCGATACATTTACAAATCCTTAATTATGTGGTCTAATAATCATTTTATTCTAATTCTTTGTTGGCAATGTATAATAAAATTTTCATCTTTCGTAACCTGAATCTTCGAACTTCAAATTCTTATTATTTCAGTGTATAAAAATCTGAAAAAATTCTTACATACTTGTAAAAGCTTTGACAATGAGATTTCACTACTATAGAAGTTGGATTGTATTTTAGTTATTTTTTATAGATTTAAATTTATCAACCAGAATTCAATCCAAAAATCGACTGTATTTTTAAAGTCCAATATTGCCGGCGGAGGGCTTAGTAATCATGTAATATGACGGTGTTTAATATTTTCTAATATTTACTTGTCGCGATCACATTTCGAAGAGTAATAACGCGATGACACACGGAACGATTCTCGCAACAACCTGCCGGTTCGAGTTTCAATGTGCAAATGGTGACGACCTTGCGTAAACACAACGCGCTGTATACACAGTATACAGAGCAATAACGAATACCAAGGCCGCATTGTTATTGCCATCAGCAGGTTGCTATTGCTTCGAAAAATGTAAAACTTTATAAAATAAAATCATGCAATATTTCATTTATTATATTTCAAAGATAGGCCGTTATCGCATATTTTGCGTCTTGTTTTATGAATTAGTGTTGCCTAAGGTATAATTCCATTCGATCAAAAGTAATATTTTGAAATAAAAATATTATTTAAATTTTAATTAATAAGACAATTTCAATTTGATTGTTATGTATGTAAATATTAAGGACACAGCGGATTTGTCGAATAACCGGATATCATCCGGCAAAATCGGATAATCAGATTTTTATTCAGAAATTTCACAACAACAATGAAAAATTGAAAATTGTTTATTAAAATAAAAAGAGAATCTTTTTGTGTAAACTATTATAAATATGCTGTACAAATTTAATATTTATACAGAAGATGGAAATAGATTATTGTCTGATAACACAGAAATGTTCATATTTCTTATGGAAAATGTAAAATATTTAAAAAATAATATGTAGCAAAAATATAATATGCAAAGAATAAAAAGATAAAAATTATTTTAATTTAATTTTTTAATTATGTTACATTACATTACATAACACAATACATTAATTAATACTTAAACATTAATAAAAGAATATGTAATTTATAGATTGGCCAGATATACATATGTATAATATAATATTTTGAGAATTTATATTTTAAGTATGCATAATTATTTCTATTCAAATTGTAGAAAACGACTTTTTCACAAGGGCCAGATGATCGAATTATAAAAAAATCAGCCAAATTGGTTCGATAATTGCTGGATATTCGTTGTATTCCTAATATACATATATATTACTTATATAATAAAAAATAATTAATTGTTACACGCGAGTTATTCAATTTTTATTTTTAATGATAATTCAATCAATTGCTCTATTTCAACAGATTATTAAACCTGTAATTATTTACAGATTAAAGTTTATTTTCGTGTTGCTCGGTAAACAATTAGAATGTTTTACAAATTTGATAGATGTATCCCAGACTTTTTATGAAAATATAATATTTAGTGGGCCTGTGCGCGCACAGGTTCACAAAAAAAAGTAGGGGTGGAGACCCAGCTATTCTTATATATATATTTTGAGTGAATACTTTTCGCTGAATACGAATCTCTGACATAAAAATAGGATCATCCAGGAAAAATTTTCAATCTAGAGCGAAAAAATGACCCATTTTTTCTCATTTTTTTACTCATTTTTTTGCTCTAGATTGAAAATTTGCTCTGGATGGTCCTATTTTTATGTCAGATTCGTATTCAGCGACTCAAAATACATAAGAATAGCTGGGTCTGCACCCCAGGGTACTTTTTTTTGTGAGTCTGTATTATTGAAGTTATAAAATAAAACTCAGATTGTCTTTTCTTCATCTCATGTAATTCCCATTAAATCGCAGTTATAAATATGATATTAAATTGATTCTCAAGATCTATTTAATAAATCGTATCTCAAGATTCTAGTTAACTTCTTTAACGGAAACGCAATTATAAATATAAGTATAAATCTTGCTAAACATTGAACTTCTCCGTAATTATTTACAAGCTCGTTGATCAATTCGACGACAGAAGTTCGTCGCTACATGCGAGGAGGACACGAATGGAAAGCTGTGCCGTACACGGCGCAGAATCAATTTGGCATGTACCTCAACGTCAAAATTGCATTATGGTCGATCGTAATTTCGCAAGCAGGACACAGGTGTGTGCTCTGCGGGAATATCGATGACGAGATAGCGAAATAGCGAGTATACAACAAAGGGACTCGCGAAAATGAAATTTGCGTTCACCGCAGTGCGACGTATGAGAGAACAATTCGTCATTTGCCCATTTCATCCCTTTTAATTATTTTTCTGGTGATGCTAAATGCAAAGCTACCTTCATTAAAATTCAGCGATATATAAAATTATTCCATTATTGAAAATCTCTCTCAAAACTTCAACAGCAGTTACTGACGGTTTTAGAGCTAATTTTTTTTTTTTTTTTTTTAAGAAATGTATGAAATATCAATAATGTTGAAGCTATAATAAACATCATAAATAAAGCTTCTACAATTAAATAATAGTACTTACAAATTTACATTGAATTTTCGAGTTTTATTTTTTGAAATAATGAAGACAAATAAGATATTATAATAAATACTTGATAATACATCGACTGTGACTGTCTACGCTTTGAAAATTATTTAATCATGATAGCTGCTTAATAACTCAAGTTTGACATCGATCGAAAACGCAATAGTAATAAAATTTTCAGTTTGTCAAATCTTTAATTTTAACCAATCGCATACGTAGCTCATATCTAAAAAAAAAAAAAACATACACGTACGCAACCCTCCGAAAATTCTATCAAACGCGCGCAGCTCCTTCGTCAGCCTCGTCGCCGGCGTTTTCCTATACCACATGCTAAGGTTTATTTCCACATCATAAGACCATCATGAAAACCGCGAAAATCAGAGCGGCTGGCGACGGCCGATAAGTCGCTATAATGGAGATAAATCGAAAAGTGCATCGGCTCGTGAAACAGCGCGCTATCCAGACCAACCTTCATGTTGCCCCCCATGAAAAAGCTTCTGCGCAAGGACGAGCTCCAGCGGCTATAAAAGCCCGCACGAAACTCATTCGCTTTCCAGTCACGTTTAGAACGGCCTTTCAAGTGACAAAAAAAAAAGAAAAATTAAGAAAAAATTCTCGAACTATTTGAATTACGTGCTTATCAAGTCGACGGAAAGAGAGAGAGAGGGGGAAGGAGGAGAGAGAGAGAGAGAGAGAGAGAGAGAGAGAGCGAAAAAAGAGAAACGTGCAATTTTTGGAATTCAAAAGAGATTCGTTTTGAGTAAATAGATCGAGAAATGTAGATCGTCCAAAATAGTATACTTCTAAATAAAAGAACCTATCTATACTTCACATTTCATGTTTACTTTTTTTCTTAAAATTTATTTTGAAGATTCAAATGCTGAATATTAAATTTTATTTTATATTTTACTTTTATACTTGAATAATATTATCTATTTAAAAATCATTAATTATCAATATATTAATTATCTAGAATTAAAAAAATTGTTTTCGAACTTTTATTAAAGCTAAATCCCTAAAGTTTTTACTAAATTCTTTGTGGATATAGTGACTCGTATCAGTGTATTCAATTTTATTTTACTTTAAACCGAGATCAATGAGCAAGGATGAGATTAAGCGATCTGAAAAACAGTCGCATGATCACCATCGTAGTGGTCTATCTCAGCCTCTTCCTGGATAATGTCCTGTTGACGGTAGTCGGTAATTACAACTAACCCGAGAGAAAGACGAAGAGGACAAATCACGGACTAAACAATTCGCTGATTCGGACATGTTTCAGTGCCGATTATCCCCGATTACCTGTGCACGCTCGACGCGAATACGACCTCGAACATCGAAGAGGACGAAAACGGTCGAGTGGGATTATTGCTAAGCTCAAAGGCTCTGGTCCAATTAATTTTGAATCCGGCCGTGGGCATTCTCACCGGTACTCTAGGCTATGCCAGACCTCTGTTCCTGGGAAATCTCAGCCTCTTGCTGGCTGCTCTACGTAAGTTACAGACGAGCTTTCATCCGTATCTGTGCTTTTTCAACGAATGGAATTCCGTGTTCATCCCTGATTCTCATTTCATGATTTCAGGCAAAAACGTTGTTTTATTATAAATAAAATGAAGTAAAAAATGAAATATCAGTTAAATATTGTTACAAGTTGAATTTAAATTAAAAAATTTTTCGATTATTTTGTGAAATTTAAATTTGTTTTTACAAAATTACCGTTTGCTTTCACGAAACTACCATTAATTTAGTGCCTGAAGTTAAAGACTTGAAATAAAGTTCAAAGGAACTTCTATAAACTCGAATTTTCATTGTGTCGTAGTATTCGCTTTTGGACAAACATACGAAATATTATTCTTGGCCCGGAGCATTCAAGGTATAGCTTCAGCGTGTATAGCAGTTTCCGGCATGTCATTGGTCGCCTCTCAATACTCGGAGGAAGATGAAAGATCTAAAATCATGGGTTTCGTTCTTGGTAGCATCGCCTTAGGCGTTCTTTTAGGCTATCCGATCGGTTCCGTGCTCTACGATCTCGAAGGAAAAATGGCACCATTTCTATTGGTATCCAGTCTCATTATTATACTAATTTGTAAGTAAATCTTTTTTTATAATTGTAATTGTCGAAAGCGCATATTTTGCACAAAAATACATTATTTTCTCAGGTCTGCAAATTTTAACATTAGATGTTCAAACAAACATCGAGGTATATGTGACATTCATTATTTTAAAATATGTATTTTACGTACGTTTTTTAAGATAATAAAAAAAATTATATTATATTTACAAATAAAATTATATTTACAAATAAATGCGTAGAGCAAAGTTTATTATTCGAAATATATATATATATATTAGATATAGATATTCTTTTTCAAAGAATCATTTTTTAAAAAGTTTAGAGTCTGCTACACAATTCTATCGTTTTTTAAATAAATTGTAACTGTTAATAGTATTGCAAAAATTATATTAGAGTTATATTTCTAAAGACTTAAAATAATAATAAATTTTTCGTGGCGACTCACCATCAGAGGTCCAACTCGCTCGGATGCGAGCGTCGCTGGACCTCTAGTGGTGAGTCGCCACACCCGTATTTTATGTTAAAGTCTGCGTGTTTATATGTATTAAAGAAAAAATTGTTAATTAAATTTTATTTTTTTATATATATCAGACAAGCAAGCAGCAACCTACTTGGTTACATTTATTATCTAATCCACACATCCTCATTATCTCCGGTGCAATTTGGTGCTCAACTTCGCCGATGGCGATACTAGAGCCTTGCTTGCCAATTTGGCTTCGGACTCACATAAAACCTAAGGTTTGTGACAAAGAGATCTTATTTCAAGAAACATATCAATGGCAAGTTTTGGATACAATTTCATAAATTCAATATTTAATTACTACTCGTATAATCATTATCACAATTAATCAGACAATATACATATAACAATCAAAATTCCATTAAATTACAGTTAACATTGATCAATGTTGATGAACTAAGCATAAAAAGTTAGAAACCTAATTTAATTATTTAAGTAATTATTTAAGACGCTCGACGTCTGCAAATAATTCTGCAAATTCTAATTTTGTTAAAATACAGAAAAGGACTGTTTTGATTAACTATTTAACTTTTGCAGAAATGGCAACTAGGTACAGTATTTATACCAGACAGCGTGGGTTATTTAATCGGGACCAACTTCTTCGGCGTAATAGCGTATCGTTACGGGCGCAGCAAAGTGGCGATCCTGGCTATGTTCGTGGTTGGCGTTAGCGCCATTCTAATCCCGTTGGCGAACACAATGTCGCAGTTGATATTCCCTCATCTGGGAATGGGTCTGGGCATCGGCGTCGCGGATGCAGCTCTAGTACCATTACTAGCCAGCTTAGTAGATCGAAATGGCAATTATGGACCCGTTTATTCGATCCAACAAGTGGCTGTCAGTTTGGCTTACTCCTTAGGTAAGATACTCCAATCGAAAAATTTTGCCTGATTGTATATATAGAACAAAAGAAAATAATTTTAGAGAGTAGAAATATAAAGTGAAAGTCAAATCCGCCCTTGGCAGACGCCAATTCCTATTGAGACAATTTATGGTTAAAAAGAACTCGAATATATTATAGAAAATATATACTGCGTAAACCGCTTTTTTTAAGGACCCATCACAGGCGGCGAAATGGTTAAAGCCATTGGATTCCCATGGGTTATGCGAATCGTGGGCATCGTGAACGTGGCGTATTGTCCGTTGTTAATATATCTCACGTTGGAACGGAGAAAGTTGTTGGCGAAGAAAGAGGAAAAGAAGGATTACGAAACGTTTCAACAATCCATCACACCCTACGAAAGATTTCATGATTCCGACGAAGATCTTTGACAATAAATAATTCACTTTAGCAACAATCACAAACTGAATATCATATTAATTAACTCGGAAAATTTTGTAAATTGTTATGTACGTTAACATTTTTTTCTTTCCATTTCAAGAGATACATTGTGTCGGTTACTCGCTATGTTTTTTGAGACAATATATCTTCTAATTATTATATAATTTTCGCGAGCTATTGTCTTCATTTTAGTAGACAATCGCACATCAAATATCATTAAATCTGTTTTTGGACACCTCAAAATAGTGTCTAGTAATGTTATTGTGTCTCCAATTAAGTGCGCTATACAGAACTATATCTTCATCGTAATTGATAACCCAAGTGAATTATTGGCCGAACAACATCCCCGAGGCTGTCATCCATGGCACGACGATGTTTCTCGGATCGAAGAGCAGGAATTCGCTGAATTCGCAAGAGCGGTACAGGACAAGAAATGCGCGCTTCTGCTAGTGGGAATTGACGACGATCGATTGATCGCTGTAGTCGATAGCTCTGAAAGCTTATTAATGCACTCAATCTACAGCGAAATTCGTTTACGTTGCATTAACAATTCTACACAATGCCGCAAGCATTGACTTGTCATTAGCTCACGTAGATCACCGTACAGTATACAATGTATTCGATCGATCGTGCGTACAAAATCGGAGGATATTACGAGGAATTTGTGCGCGGGATTTAGAAACGCGGGGAAAAATTAAAAATCAATAATATTTTTCCAAATATAAGTGGAAGTATACTTAATTTAGATATTTAATTTCGCGAAATTTTTATATTTTGGTTACATTTGAATCTTTTATTTAAGTTATAGTATTGTAATAATACAAAATAAAAGGATCATTCGTACTTTTAATTATGTATTAGCGTTTTTTAGCTGTACGATTTTTCGCACGCGAACAGTCTAATAATTTCGGTTGTCCGATTGACGTAAATATCGATCGTAGGAAGAGCATAGATAAATCTTGACTATTTTTCTTCGAAGAAATCGGAGGAGAAACGTAAACAGGACGGTGATGTCGTTGGTGGTCGAAGGATTTGTAAACGAGGAACGATAGGGCGAGAGGGAAAGAGACAGAAAGAGAGGAGGCGAAATGGGGCGTAACTTCGCACCCCGGGGGTTTACTCGGTGAACAACGCCGATCATCATTAGCAAGGGTGTTAAACTAATCGCGCCACCGCCATCGTCGCCACGAAAGAAGCTAACATCAACCCCGTGGGCGTATGGGACATATGTGGACAGTATTCTAAAAATGAAGTATCCCTTCGAAAAACTTTGTATATTAATTTAACAGCAGGGCTGGAATTATTAATAGTGCAGAACTAACGTCATTAATTAATCGATGAGTTTGTTACGAAATTATATATCGCTATAATTAACATTGCCTTTCGAATCATGTATGTATATCTTTTTCATAATACCCCAATGTATATTCCGCAAGAGTATACTAATTTCAATTGTAAAATCGATAATAAAACATATTTTCTTTCTTTTCTATGATAGTAAATGACTTTATATATGAATTATAGAAATAATAGCATTAAACAAAGATTGAAAGAATAATTATTTTATTGCATTATGATTTTTTATATAAATTGTGTAACTTTTGTTCACTCTTATTTTATTTCCTTGCAGTTTATTTCCTCAGAGACAATATAATCATTCTTTTTATCATTTCGTATGTATCTGTAATTAGCCGAAGAGATCAATTCTGTTTGATATTCCATAACGAGCAAATAATTATATATAAAGCTAGTTAAATTATCCTATAAATAGAAAATCGATATACGTGGGGTCCATATTGCGACTTCAATTCTATACGAAATAAAGCGCGTCGTGCACAAAAGCTGTCGACCACATCATTAGAAATGAGGTAGGTAAAGAGAACCGTAATAAAACGCAAATGACGACGATGAAGAGAAGAAGGAACGACTGAACGACTAAACGACTGAATGGACGAAAGAACGTCGTACACATATTTAATGGAAGAGCTTGATGATGGTCCAATGGTTTTTTCGACTGCCCCTGTATAACGAAACGTTGATGACCTCCTTTAGTGATGCAAAGCTTCGGAATAATGACAAAATAACATGGTAAAGTAAATAAATGAGATATAGCAATAATGATTGTAGCATACAGAGACGGAAGATGAAGATGACGAGAAGATGAGATCATTTTCTGTAATCTTCCTAATCAAGCATTTTCACTAGATGATTATAAAATAACCTATCCTTCACAAGAAATTTTCTGTTCGTTATATATCGTGTGTTTACATAGTCTTTTTCACAAATACAAAATTCGTATTTATCTACAATACATTTCATGCATGGTTTTTCTGAAGTATCTAAAAATTTAGCTACACTATAAAAATGTATGTGTGTACTAAAGTTTAATAAATATTGATTTGAATAGTGCCAACTAAACTTACTTTACTTACAATCATTTCTTTATTGAGTGAATAAATACATATTTACTCAATAAAAAAAATGATTATTAAATCAAATTAATAGTTTTTGTATTAAATAAATATATCTTTATATTTTATATATATATATATATATATATATCTTATATTTGATATAAATATTTAATGGGTACTATTCAAACAAATAATTTATTAAAATTAAAAATTTTTTTCAGTGTAGATAAATTTGAAAATAATTATGCCATAAAAATAATTACGTAAAACTGTAAGGGCTTTACTATTCTAACTAGTTGTTTGAGTGTCTTATATCATTATTTTTATGATCCAAATAAAAATATTTTTAGATCTATATCTAACTAAATTTATAGAAATTTCAGCAAAATCGTTCTTTCAATGTGAATTTGTAAGCTATATGCGTAATATTAAGATATATATATATATATATATACAGCATGTTTTTGCCAATCGCTTTTGTGTAGATAAAACAGATTAAACTGAATCGAAAAGTCCTCTACCGATTTTCACAATAGTTAACAAGATATTAATTACTAAAAATTGCCAAATATTGGTCTTGAATAATTTTTTATTCAAATACCATCAACTTTACAAAAAAATTTATTTTCATTTATTTTCTTCTCATAGAACTCTAAAAATTTTTTCAAAATTTTTTATCAATTTTTTAGTATTGCATTTTCTCATTTTTACTAACATGAGAAAATACAGTATTAAAAAATTCTGAAAAAATTTTGAAAAAATTCTCAGAATTCTATGAAAAGAAAATAAATGATTTTTGTCTGTTGCAGTTTTTCTATAAAGTTAATAGTATTTGAGTAAAAAATTATTTAAGATCAATATTTGGCAATTTTTAGTAATTAATATTTTGTTAACTATTACGAAAATTGCAAAATAGTAAAAAAACTTTTCGACTCAGTTTAGTCCGCTCTATCTACACAAAAGCGATTGGCAAAAACGGAACACACACACACACACACACACACACACACACACACACACACACATATGTTCATATCTAATGAGTTTCACGAGTTTCTCTCGAAATGTTCATTCTTAGCACTTGACCTATACGAATAACATCTTTATTTATTCTTTTTTTCAATGAAGGCTTTTCAGTTTTAAACATTCACACCTCTTTTGCGCGTTATCCCAATTCCAACCGCCATCTCCGTATTCCGTGATGCGGCAGAGATTAGTAACGCGGCGTTGCATGCAAGATCGTAAAGTAAACGCGATAAAACGTTAGCCTTCGTCGTCGACCCTGAGTGAAATTTAATGCCTTCATTCAATCCCTGACCCGTTTTCCTCTTCGTCATCGCTAAAAAGTCATTTAGCAACTATCAAATCTCGATGATCCTCTTCGCGATTTTTATTTTCCCCACAATCTTCTTTTTTCTCATCCTTTAAACCGTTATCCCATTTTCGAAACCATAACCCTGGCCAGAATCCAACAGGACGAAATCCTGTCCTAGGCGATATCGATGTTCCTGGCAATTTGTCCACCTATATCGGCTGTGTCACACATATTTTATCGTGTGCGGCTCCGCAAAACTTAATTCGCCGATACGCGAAAATCGAAGCAGACCTTGAGATCCCAAATCCTTTGAATCTTCCTCCATACTTTAATATCATTGCAGAAAAAAATCAAGAAAAAGTTGAGAATAATATCCATGTAGTTTGATCAAAATGAATTATTTCCATAAAAATGTTATAATTTAAAAAACATAATTTTGCGAGAAAATATTGAAGATTCTATCACAGCTTCATATTTCTGTGAAAATCCTATATGCGCTCTTTTATTTAACCTTTCATGATACTTAGAAACTTCCACCAATATTAACACCTCGACTTTCATATCACAAAACATTGCATAAGTAAGTTAATCGCAAGAGTATAAATAATTCCTTTTGGTGATTGTAATTATGCAAAATACTTGGATACAACTTTGTAAGTAACGGCAAGACCTCGCAGATTGTCGTAAAAAAACGCTTTACTAAACGCGTGACTTATTTTTGTAACGTAGCAGAAAATACAATTCAATCTTGCTGCATTAATCTCGCGATAGAATTAGAATCGTAGTTAAAATCAAATTGCAAAGTAGATAATGAAAAGAGAAAAAGAAAAATACAAAAAAAGAAGATAAAGCTGTGACAGTTTGACTAAATGACCTCGACGTTATATCTGTTATTCGTGAGGACATCCATTTTAAATCGGAACAACTAATTGTCGACTGGCTGTCCTAAAAAGAATCTTGAGAAATGGGAATTCAGAAATGCGTTTGATTTCTCGTCCATAACAGACATCAATGTAAACACATTGATTTCGGTGGCAAGATTGGACGTCATAGATAGAAGCTCGTAAAATAGATAGTGATCCTTATTCAATTAATCTATTTTAAAAAATAAACAAATAAATAATATCTTTGTCAAAGATAAAAGGATAAAAATGTTAACTAATTAAATAGATAAAAATCATATTAGCATAAATAATAGCAAGAGACCAGACGTGCATCAGTTCGTTTGCGTAATTTTAACATAATCAAGATAACTTCAAGAAAGAATACATATTTCCGACTCACGTATTAATATTATGCAAAGAAGAATCTAAAGAAGACACTATACACTATCTGAATATACAAAATATTCAGAAAACGTGTTCTGTTTTCTCGTACTTGGCAATTTTCTGAGTGAATGCATAATCGATAATGTCTTAGTTAAAGTTTGATAAAAGACTTAAATGCAGAATTAACTACATGTTACATTCAAATTGTATTAATATTTAAGGTTAAAACTTTATTGATTTTGGCAAATTAGGCGTCTCATTTAAATTCGGCCTTGACGGAAAATTAATTGGAAGTCCGATTATCCAAGTATATTATTCTGGAAATTAAAATACTGTGCTAATCTCAGTCAAAAGTGAAAGGAGAAAAACAGCGAAAATAAAAAATTTAAAGGAAAATGTGCGGCACACTGTATATATATATAGATGTAAACGTCCGATTTTCTCGTGATGGACGTACGTCAAAGTTACGTATGTACGCATGTGCGTATGTTGCGTAACAAACCACGCAGTGTTAACACGAAACGCTTGCCAATTAGCATTGATAAGGGTTTACATATAATACCAAATGATTATATGGCATTAAGAGCGAGAAGGATGCGATGATTGTTAGCCGATCTAAATCTTGTTTACTAGAGAACATACCGATGCTGTTTATTCCGTTGACAACACTTAAAATTAATCGAAACTCAGAAGCACAAGAAAATCATAATTTGCGAGACTACTTTTAAATGTCAAGCCATGTTTAAGTAGAGCTTAAAAGTTGTAGATACTCCAGTTCCTCGCTCCAATATTTTCTATGAGGCTAAAAACTAATATCTATCGTAAGTGCGATCATACAAAAAGTCATAAAAACTAATAGGATTATTTCTCATTACGTTGGAAGAAGGATTAAATTCTTAAGTACTATACTGCAGAATCTCTGTCTCTTTCCCTTTTTCTCTGTTTCTCCCTCTCTTTCTCTCTACGCATCTCAATTATTATATCGAATATCAAAGGCCACGCACGTGGAAAAAAGTAATCTCATTTATTTTAACAGCCCGACTATTAATGATAGATACATCGTGTGGTAACTTTTGGTATAATACTGCCTAAATTTCATGAAAATTTCATGAGTGGAATACCAGTGCTCTTAAGGGCGAAAATGAAATTCAACCGCGTGACGCCGTACACCCGTACAAATACCCGTATTAATAACGATGCACACGTCGATAGTTAAATTTCCCGAAACGCATTAGGAACAGGTGTTCGATTAATGGTTCCGCGCTCGTTAGCTTCCGCAAAACACGCGCGGGAGAGCGAAGCGTGGCGCGGCGCGGCTAAGAGCGAAGCGGGTCGATCGATCGAGCCGCGGCATCATCGAATATCGACGCACATCGGCGGGTGCTTGCGAAATTTCAAGCCAAAAATCTCGCGAGCGGTAGGGAATTGCTGCCTGCCTGCTTGCCTATCTGCTTGCCTGCCTGCCTGCCTGCCTGCCTGCCTGCCTGCCTGCCTGCCTGCCTGCTCGTCTACCCGTCTGGCCTGCCTGCCTGCCTGCCTGCCTGCCTGCGTCCGGGATACTCTCTCTCCACCGGCTACTATCGATCTTTCCCGGAGCACGGCGAGAGAGCGCGCGAGAGAGAAGACGTCTCCTCTCGGTATCCCTGCCGCACGTGCGCACACACGTATACATATATATATATATATAAAGATGTATAGACATGTACACAGACTCACACATGCAACTTTGTCCACATCAGTTGGAAGATAAGTATCCGTGAGCTCTGTGCACACGCGCATATCGCGGCTACCTTACTCACGAAGATGAGATAAACGTCTGTGAGCTTCGCTGCGTATATAGATGTACTGATACCTATTTGAGTAGTATTCATGATCGTAAGGATAAGAATTAGTTGGACTCACGTGTATTAAGAAGAGATATTCAAGTATACAGACGTATACAGACGTATACATACTCGGACCACGTCCGAAGCGGAGATAGTAATACCCCAAGACGGTCGCGGACGGTAGCGCGCGTACGAGACACGCGCGGAGCGGAGCGGAGCGGAACGGAGCGGAGAAGCCGTGGGAGGCTCGGACGCGTAACCAGCCGAGCTCTACTACTCCGCGCCACTCTCCTCGAACACCCGCGTCCGCCTGACCCAAGGGGGAGACTTCAGTAAGCTCGGAGCTTTCAACCGGTCCGTAGCTGTCTGCTATCGACGTCGTTGTCGACCGTCGCGTCGCGACGTGTCCCGGTGCGAGACGTATTTGCGATACACGATAGCGCTGCTGGTGATCGTAGTGCAACGATCATTCCGGACCTGGGACGATCCTCCATTCGGACTATCATTAGGGAAATCCTTCGAAATACGAATCTCCGAAACTGTAAAAACGGAAACAAGAGGTGTCCCGAGCAAGTGGAAGCTGCGAAGCGAGTGCCAGCGAGCTGATCTGAAATGATTATGATATCGAGAGAACAAAGTGATGCACCTTCGAGAAATGGTGCTTTGAAAACGAATAATAATCTATCCGATGATTTGAAGATTTTTCAAAGACTAGTTTATTACTAAACGGTTGCTGGTCTCAACATCTCGCGACGGCATTGACTCTATTACGAGACGATTCTGTCGGCAAAGAAAGGATGAGGATGAGAAAGAGGAGCTCGCGAGGACGCACCGGTCGATGCGGTTTTGAGGGTTTTGAGGGTTTCGAGTTCGCGGTCGCGTGTCAACGGGCTGCGCGTTGATCCTGCCCCGCGCGAGATCAGAGCGAACCTCGGTAAATAACTTGCGGGGAAGGTGTGAGGAGGAAGGGAACAACTTTTCTATTTGAGGCCGACGACGCGACGTGGAGACGGCGATCGAAGCCGCGTGCGGAGGAGGTGATGATCTCGCTTCCGGAAGCGGCTCAAGATCCTCCCATTTAGAGCTCATGTCGATCGCGCGTGATCCTGTCGCTAAATTGTTCCTCCTAAATTGATGTGAGAAAGAAATGAAAGATCAATTAGTACAGGAAATAACGCGATAAAGATGTGTGATTAAAAAAAAAAACCAAGGTTGAGTTCAACTTTGGGAGAGGCGAAGCTTTCCGTGCTTGATCCGTCTTGCAACGGATAAGACACGCTACAAGTGATGCAGTCTCGTAGATGATACAGAGACTGGGAAACACGCTGTGACGGATATATCGAACGGCGACGAACTTGAACGTGAAAAAAAAAAAAAGTTATGCGAGTTACATCGAGATGCGTCTGCGTGATCGCGCGACAATGGTCGGCGCTTTTTGAGCAATCGGTTCCGTCCAGTCGATCGCAATTGAACATTTTCGGAAGTACATCGTGTACGACATATGCCGGGACGAGAACGAAACGCAGTAGATCGAATGTATCCTTGACATGCTTGAATTAAAGAAAGGATATTGACGCGACGAAATGAAGGAGGGCATGTTTACTGAGAGGGAATCGCGGGTGGAATAAAAATAAAAATGCAACTTTTGTATATACTTATTCGTACGTTTCCATAACGCCCACGTTCAAGAAAAAATGATGACAAAACGTCGAGGAACGTTGTGATTTGTTTGAAATGATGTGTGTTCGACGTGGTGACTGTCGACGAAGGACTCGATTGTACGTAAAGGCGAGCGTTCACGTGCGGAAAGAAATCGCGAATGACATTTTGCAGGAGTGATGGCTATTTCGGGCCGGACACGCGGGTGTGCTGCATTTATAAGACATTCCTCGCGAATGGTTTACTGCAGGTGAGCAATGCAGATGGCTATGTTTATGCTGGCATATCTATTCAGGTTTTGTAAGCAAATAAATGACCAAACTTAAGGAAAACTTCTTTAATCGCGAATTCCTAAACGTGTAAATTCCTTGAGCAAGTAATTAAGACGTTCCTTTCTAATTAGACAATCAATACGCAAATTCTATGACTATTTAATATAAATACGAATACATTTACACTTTTTCAAAAATTAAATTAAATCTCTAAAAATTAAAAATTGATGTTAAATCGATAACTCTTTTAAAGACTTGTGCTTTAGATTCGAGTAATTAAAATAAATATAAAAATTAAAAATAAACATGAAAAAGAATTTAAAAAATGGACTTGTAGTCTTGTCTTGACAGTAAATATTTTTATTATTATTTTTTATTATTATTATATTTTTATTATTATTTGCGAGAACATCATTATACTCCAATAATTTTCAAGATATTAGTTATTAGTTATTAAAGTTATTAAATTATCTTGAATTAAACTTTGGTAACGCAAATAAACGATATATATATAAAATGCAACATATTTTATATTAAATTTTATTTAATTTTATAAATATAATTTTATAACCGTACAGATAAAGAAAACATATTCTTATTTTTCAAATTAAAAATAAAAATATAATAAGCTTATAGAATGTGTTCAAGTACTTTAAACATAATGATTTATTTACCAAAAGATGTAATATAATGCGATGGTATCTCGTAATAAAAATAATTGCGATGCTATATTCAGAATAGAAAATTCACAAAAATACTCATTGAATTCGCATCTACTCGTACCGTCGTGATATTCTAATTATCCGTAGTCTCGATTCCAATTTAACGGATAAAATGTCAGAGTTGTATGAGCTAGAGACGCGGCGCGGGGAGGATAATCATCGACAGGAAACATATTAACAAGGGACTTAATACGAAGCGGTTATTCTCATTGAGAATTGTAGACGACGGCGGCTGGACGGTTTTCTTCATGAATATTGAATTGCGTAATTTCATAATTCAGTGATTAGACATGAATTTCCCCAGTGGGTCGTTGCCTTCGATCCTTCGTAGGGGACGAAGGAGAACAAAAGAGGACGAAAACGCGCAAGAGAAACGACTAACTGAAAAGAAAAGAAAGACCTTGCCATATAACAGTTACACAACCCATAAAATATAAAATTCATTCGTCTTCGATCCTTAACATTCATAGATAACATTTCATACATTTAAATAAGATTGTAAAATGTTAAAGTATATTTAAGTCACGAGATCTTGACAGATTATTCCAAAAGTAATAACTTCATGAATTACGTCATGAATTATATTATTAATTGAAGCGATTAAAATAGAAAATTGAATATTTTACATATTGCCATACACATACATATTTAAAAATCAGTTCAAATTATCAAAGGTATTCGTCTAAATAAAGTAATTTCATTGCTACAACAATAATAATTTCATATCTTTATTGACACATTCAGTGTAATGAGAATTGTTTGTTTAATTTATTTAAATTAATTTAACTAATGTTCCTTTAATAAATTGTGTTTGTAAACTAACAAATTATAAAAAGAAAGCAAAAACGATATTTCAATATTATCAATAGTAATATAGAATAGAGCATAAGAACAATGTAAAAAAAAAATTATTAGAGCAGAGTATTATGAAGAAACTTCAAATCTTTTCAGATTCATATTTCTGAGACTCGCGAAGATGTACGGGAAACGAAGGAGCGACGAGATGTGAAGCTTCCTCTTATTCGCATGATTTTCGTCGCATAAGTGAACGTTCCTATTGCGCTCGATGCACGTTACATTAAGCTCAAGGTGATATGGAAGCAGAAGACGAAGTGGATGATGAGTTGTCGGAGGCCGTCGACACGGAAGTAATTAAACAATTTGCATTAATGCTTTTGTCGTTATAACAGAATGGCTGCAATTTAAACAAATTAAAGACACTTTGTGACTAGAGAACCTGGATATTAACGACTTAAAAATTGTCGAAAAGTTACATATAACAAAAATATAAGACTATACGAATTCTTGAATATCGGTTTTAATACTTTAGAACAAAATAATTATCTAAAACTTTTATCTAATGTTGTTACTTATTCATAATTCTCTTTTATAAAAAATAAAAATTAAAAAGTAAAAAATTATGTTCTATTATATAAATTTTTACTGTAAAGATTCATACATACTTTTCAAAAATACAAAATGTTTTGTAAAAGTTTAGCACGTAAAAATATTGTAGTAATAACACATCCAAATAAAAAAAAATAATGTTTACCAATTGACAAAACGTATGTATTTTAAAAACTGTTCTTTCATAAAAACGTATTATTAAAATCCAGGTCTCCCAGTCAATTAAAAGTCAATCATTATTCAGTTTAGTTTATTTAGTTTAGAATTTTCAATTTACTAGAGTTTCAGTTTACTATACTTCTCTTTTCAATTTCACAAAATAACATCATAGAATCAGAATAGCGAGATAAAAAATAAATTGTGGCAAATAAACAGATAGCTTCGATTTCCGATACCTTTGGTAGGCGAATCATAACAACAACCTCGAAAACTTCGAGACGATGAAGATCTCTACAAAACCGGTGTCCGAGAGGACACCGGAGAAGGATGACTGTCCTTTAGTGCGCTCATCCAATCTCGAGCAATCGGACATTGTCGGCTCCACTAACGACAGTCCCAAAAAGTTGAAAACGTCCGTGCGATCAGAATCAAAAGTACCCCTAAGTACAAGCACAAAGACTGATGTAAAGGAGATTGAGATCGCCAGACTGTATAGAAGCAAGAGAATCAGCTGCCAAGACACTATACACGAGTACGATGAGGACGACAACCTCACTATGGACAGAGTTGGAAGGTAATTGACTCATATCAATTTCGTGTTACTCAATGACAGCATAATGTCGAACTAATTATTTTTAAATTTTTTTGAAGAATTTTAACGAAATGTTAGCGATGTCATACAACAACATATTACATTTTACACAAATTATTTTTATTTTATTTTTTCATAACGTTTAGATATTATTATTATTATTGTTAACCATTATAGAAAATAATAAATCAAAATTTATAAAAACTGTGAAAAATTTGTGTGTGCACAATTGTTAAATTTTTATGACAAAGATATCTGGAGACGCATCCTGCTATGGTCGAAACGTGGCTGCGGGAAAAAGCGAGTCTCCAGCTTCGACAGAGATTGCAGAACACGTGTATGCTGCAAACGATAACACCGAACGTATCGAGCGCGCCCAGTGTGCAGCAGCAGGAAGAGAACCTTCTCAATCGGAACAAACGTAACAGCGTCACATCCGATCTCTTTCAGACTTGGCTGGCCTCGAGTTCACCCGCAAAGCGCAGCAGGAGTCCCAACAGGTAAAAAAAAAAACAATAGATTAACAACAAAATAACTTTATCTCATATCTTTGTTTTATATAATCAAATCGCTCCAAGTCACATTAAATAACACATGACAAATAAAACATGATAAACTAAATAATATATAAATATCATATATAACTCATTTTATATTTTGATAAAATAATAAATATTTAAAAAATCTTTTTGAATTTAACTGAAACTCGCTTAGGTAGCGCAAGTATTAAATCTTCCAGGCCTTACAGCACGCTAATGCTGGATCGCCGCGAGGAGCTCGGTAGACTGGACGAGAGCGATCTGTTTATGGAGCTGATAAGGGACGTGGCAAACGAATTGGACATTAATGTCCTCTGCCACAAGATCCTGGTAAACGTCGGCCTACTCACTTATGCCGATCGTGGCAGCCTGTTCCTGGCAAAAGGACCTTTGGAGGATCGGTACCTGGTAGCGAAACTATTTGACGTCACTCAGGAAACCGAGCTCGAGGAAGCCATCCAACGGGCTAAGAATGAGGAACTCAAAATACCGTTCGGAGTCGGCATCGCCGGTTACGTAGCGCAAACCAAGGAGATTATCAACATCAAAGACGCTTACAAGGTTTCAGTTCACGTTTTTTTTTTCTTAGAATGTTTCGATACATTTCTTTGAATTTTCTGTTTAACCTCATGGCGTTGTAATTATTACGACGCCGTATGCTCGATAAAGAAAAAAATGTGTAATTAACCTTCTGAGTAATTGTATAAGAGCTAATTATAATCGATGACCAGTTTTGTATCTTTGTCGACAAGATTAAAATAGATATTTCACGCTCATCAGGATCCGAGATTCAACAGCGCCATTGATATGCGAACCGGATACAAAACGACGTTGATTCTGTCGATGCCAATTTGCAATTACGAGGGCGATGTCATCGGGGTTGCTCAGATCATCAATAAGACGAACGGCAGCAACGAATTTACAGACAGAGACGTCGAAGTGTTTCAAAGGTGGGAAAATTGTAAAACATATGTTCCAAAAATTGATAGCTTCGCATAACTGTGTATAATAATCAGGTACTGGACGCTTAGATAAACGTTGGAACATAGTTACATTAACTGATTACATAATGGCGCAAGGCCAGTTACAAGACTATGTAATTGCCATGTATGCGCAATTATAATCGGCACCGCGGGCGATCGATACGTTTATTAATACGATCGCACGTCTAATTTTACGACGGCATCGATTATCGCAGATACCTCACATTCTGTGGCATCGGCATACAGAACGCGCAATTGTTCGAGTTGTCCGTGCAGGAATACCGGCGCAATCAGATACTCCTCAATCTGGCGCGGAACATATTCGAGGAACAGAACAATCTCGAGTGTCTCGTCACAAAGATCATGACCGAGGCGAAGGAGTTGCTCAAGTGCGAGAGATGCGCCGTTTACCTGCTGGATTTGGACTGCGGCGAGGCAGTAAGTACTTTCTCTCCACGAACTCAATTTTTCATATACGATATATTACCTACAATAATATTGTATCGGATTGTATAATAAAGTCGCAGAAAATGTAGAGCAATTTTTTTAAACTCTAAAAGTCACAAAACAAATTAGTGTTTTAATTTTAAATATCCCAGTGTTTAATTTTAAATGCTCTACATGGCAATTAAAAACACAATAAAAAATGCAAAGATCTATTTTAGGGACATCTCGAGAAAATCGTCGAGCGGCCCGGGAAGTCGGTGCAAGAAAGCAGAAAGCCGTTGTCGAGAAGAGAGGTGAGTGGCACCGCCACGTGTTACTCGAATTTGTAAGTCTGATGATCTTTTTCTCTTTCCTGGCGGCTCAGAGCAATAACATCGACATGGAGGACATTATTCAACAGCATGTGAGTAATTTCGACTTTATAAATCAAATATATATCTACGTAAATAAACAAGAAGACGAAATTTTTCAGCCCTTCCGACGAAGCAAACGTATATTCCTTCGTCGCTTAACTTCTGTGACGTTAATCAACACCTTTAAATCCTTTTAATAGTTTAAGATTTTATTTGCTTAGGCTCCATCCAAACTATCGAGCCGCGAGCCTGCGTCTACATTCAAAGATCCTATAGATGCTTTAAATTCATCATATTGTCCTTGTTTAACATTAATGTTAAACAAGATGATGAATCCAAAACATCGAAGGCATCCAAGCGACGTTTCCGAACGCAGCCATTATCGAAATGAATGTAGATTCACATCATGTGAATGCACAGGCTCGATGTTCGGTTATACTCTGGATGCATCTAAGGGAGATATCACAGATCTTTTTTATTCTTCAAAGTTTTCATAATCTATTGTTTTCAGGCATCGGCCGAAGGTAGTAAATTTACCATGGTATTCGAGATGGAGAATGAAACACAAGAAGCTCGGGTGTATCGACCAAGTAACAACAATCTATCGAGTTCCCTGGGACAGATAGCAAGATACGTTGCCGTGACGGGTCAAATTCTCAACATTGGCGACGTCGCCACGTGGTTGAAGAAAGACGTAATGGAGAGTGGAAAGGAACCTATCAGAAGTATTCTGTGTATGCCGATCGTCAACGGACAAAGAATTGTCATCGGAGTTGCTCAATTGATCAACAAGGTTTGAATTGATAAAATTTCATTTTTAATTTTTAAGTACAATAATAATCCGTAATAATCCACAATAATCTTGAATAATCTATTAATCTGTTATTGATAGTTTGTATTTGCATTTAGATATATGTATTTTGCATTTAATCCTTAATAATCCGTTAATGATAATCTGCATGTGCTGCATTAAATATCACACAATTTTTATGTTATTGACTTTTTAAACTGTACGTTGCTTGAGAACAGATCGCTGGGTGTCAAGCAATGATATTGTATCATGATAAAATTCATCGATAAAAAAATAGATGTTATTTCTGATATTATACAATAATAAGAGACGTTCCCTTGTTAACAACCACTAGATAAAATTATTAATAGCGACTATTTATTAATTCTTCATTATTCGTGTGAGGAGATATACCTATACTTTAGCCTTAATAAATTCGCTAAATAAATTCGCTAAATGTATGAATGCTATTTAGACTAACAATTTGTTAAACATATTATTTAACAAATTGTTTAAAAAAATTTTGCATTTATCTAAAGGATGTAGAATATTTTATATTTTATTTAATTATAAATCATCAAAGAGAACAATGAAAAGTGAAGTATGATATTGGAATATCAGAATCACCCCACGCGAATAATTACGTTAAAAAAAATTATGCGAGTAATGTAGGATTAGTAATGAACAAAATTCTTTGCAGGACAACGGCACATCTTTTACCGACTCGGACGTGTCAATATTCGAGGCATTTGCTATTTTCTGCGGTCTCGGTATTCATAATACGCAGATGTACGAATCCGCGTGCAAGCTAATGGCGAAGCAGAAGGTGGCTCTCGAGTGTCTGAGTTATCATGCGACCGCCAACAACGAAGACGCTCTACGCCTCGTCTCTGATCCTATACCGTCCGCGGAAACGTACAACCTCTACAGTTTTACATTCATCGACTTTGATCTCACCGACGAAGACACGTGCCGTGCTACCATCAGAATGTTCAAGCAATGTGATCTTATACAGAAATTCCACATACCGTACGACATTCTGTGTAGGTGGATCCTGAGTGTGAAGAAGAATTATAGGTGGATATCCTTTCATTATTTATTTTGTTCCATGCTATTTCTTCACGAAACTTCTAAACACGCAATCTTAACAAATTAAACAAAATTACAATTGGGAATTATTCTTGACAGGCCAGTAAAGTATCATAATTGGCGGCACGCGTTGAATGTCGCGCAAACGATGTTTGCGATGTTGAAGACCGGCAAAATGGAGCAATTTATGACCGATCTGGAAATTCTTGGACTCCTAGTGGCTTGTCTCTGTCACGATCTGGATCATCGTGGCACCAACAATGCGTTTCAGATGAAAACTGAATCTCCACTGGCAATCCTCTACTCAACCAGCACAATGGAACATCATCACTTCGATCAGTGCGTCATGATCCTGAATTCTGATAGCAACAACATCTTCCAGAGTTTATCGATGGAGGACTACAGACGCGTGATGAAGGTCGTGGAGAGTGCTATTCTGTCAACCGACCTAGCGATGTATTTTAAAAAGAGGAATCGTTTCATGGAAGTGATCGACGAGGGCGAGTTTGATTGGCAGAGCGAGGAGAAGAAAGAATGTAATTGCTTGATAATAATCTTTATTCAACAGTCAAATGTTACAAATAATTAATTAATTTTGTCTGTTTTTTTTTGCAGTGCTATGTGGCATGATGATGACAGCATGTGACGTGAGCGCGATAGCAAAGCCTTGGGATGTGCAGCATCGCGTAGCAAAGCTGGTAGCTGATGAATTCTTCGACCAAGGCGATCTAGAGCGCCTTCAGCTTAATCAGCAGCCGGTGGCGATGATGGATCGCGAGAGGAGGGATGAATTACCACAAATGCAGGTCGGCTTCATTGATGTGATCTGCCTGCCACTCTACAAAGTCTTATCGGAAACGTTTCCATGGATACTGCCGCTCTACGAAGGCACCACGGAGAATCGAAAGCACTGGCAGGATTTGGCAGAAAAAGTCGAGATGGGACTGACATGGATCGATCGCGACACGATCGAGGAACCAGTGGAAGAATTTATTTCTTACGAGCCTAAGGACATTGAGTTCACGGTCACGACTTTAAACTGCGCTCATGCTGACAAGAAGGAACAAATGCCGGACAGATCGTCGCTCGGCAGGTTCGCCTCATTGAGAAAGGGTGGACGTACGTTGAGCAAAGGCGTCCGACATCGCATCAGCAGATCTCTTTACGCGAGAAGCAGCTCGGAGGATGCCGGTAAGTCGAAGGCGTTACTCCCGGAAAGAAAAAATCGGAACAAACTGTGCCTGCTCATTTGACGGCTAACTTCAACGACGCTCGAAAGCATCCCTGAATGATGGGTCAACAGATAACGATACTTGGAAATAAATATTTAAATACACATCGCAATTTCCAGAGAGGTCGCGAAAGATAAAACCTTTAATGTTGATACTGCCTGGAAGCTGAAGTTTGACAGATGTGTAGACGCGAGCTATCATTGAAAGAGAGCTTTAGGCCCAATGAACCAAGAAATCGCTCTTAGAGGAACAATATTGTCTGCTTCCATAACTAAGTCAGACTATTCTCGAAGAGTAGAATGATGTCGAATAAATTTGAAGCTCTTTTGAGGCTGTTTTTAGTTGCAGCGAAATACATACAGGAAATGAATCCTTTGAGAGAACTCTTAAAAGAAAAAATATTGATATTTGTAGAAATAATCACTTCTCCTTCTTTCTCTTATGTTAGGCCTCTGGCCTGTGTTACACCTCTCATATGCTTGTATGCGTACGCTGATTATTCAATTGCTACAAGCATATGGGACCTACAGTTTTAATGCCAGTTCCGAATGGCGGGTTTTTCGAGAGGTTTCTGTGGGCAAGATACTGTCAGGAGTTGCCGGCCTTTTCCGAGACGAGACACGAGTAAATTATTTTGGTTCCAGGATCGAACTCGGGACCTTTGGCATGATAGACCAGTGCGCTGTCTATCATGTTACGCTCGCGCTAATTAAATCTCTATATATGATCATTTAATTAAGAATATTTGATCAGATATAAGATCGATCAAAAGAAATAAAAGATAAGAAGACAGAAAAAAATTTGCAATGAGAAGAAATAACAATAAATTTAGTAATTTGTAAAAAGTAAATATTCTTCTGAAAAAAAAACAAGTTTAATTAGATCTGAAAAAACTGACAATATAGACAAAAAAATTATATTCAAGTCAAAGAATAACTTTCAACAAAAAGTAAAATAGATCGAAATGTGATAATTGATCATGTTTCAACAAAAAACTGATTTAATTTTTTTAATCGAAAAATTATGACAGAGATAGAGTATCATGTTCATTATGATATTCTATCATTGTTTATTTTACAATTTAAATAAAATAAAGAGAAATAAAAATCTCAATATTATTTATAACCGAATTAGGCACAAATTCGAATTAATGTATTCAAAGTTTCGACGTCAGACGTGTAAAACTTAGTATGAAAATTATAGAACCAAATAAATGCATATTTACATAACTTCCAGAAAACATTCTTGTAAAGGAAAATACGCTCAAAAAGAATACTCTATTAATTTCGAGTTTTTTCCACTATCTCAATTGCCAGAGTAGAAAACGATGAATCAAAATATCGAAATAATTAACGAAATGGCGAATCTTCATAGGGCAAAGATTACATAGCCCAAGAAAAGAAAGAGGAAAAGTATCAAAGGGAAGTGATCTCGTATACATCACACGTCAGATTCCGAGAAGACTGTTGCCCGTAGATTTTAAGGCGATAATACGTAGACAACGGTATTACGTAAAACACGTATGCTTAGTCGATGGCTAGGTAGCTAGTGAACTTGACGGTCGGTCGTTGCACCTCACAACGACATTGCTCATAATCGTAATCCCGTAGAACACGAGGAAGCGTATGTGTGAATGTGTCGGCGTCGTCGGATGATGATGATAATGATGATGTGGATGATAATTATAATGATGATGATGATGATGATGATGATAATGATGATGATGATGATGATGATGATGATGATGATAATGATGATGATGATGATGATGATGATGATGATGATGATGATGATGACGATGATGATGATGATGACGATGATGATGATGATGATGATGATGAGGATGAGGATGGTGATGATGATGATGAATTCAATTTTGACAATCTTTTTGTATCACATCTTGACATTCTAGGCTATACAGTTCGGCGTACGAAGGAATCGGTGATGATGACGCTTATGAATTGAAAATGTGCGAATCGAACTCACGGACACGCTGCTCCACGATATGGCAGTTTAAGTTAAAAACAAGCGCAGTTTAAATAATTGTTTTATCATCTTAAATCTTTCTTCAGAGCGATCTCCGCGATAACAGAGAGAGAGAGAGAGAGAGAGAGAGAGAGAGAGAGAGAGAGAGAGAGAGAGAGTGAGTGAGTGAGTGAGTGAGTGAGTGAGTGAGTGAGTGAGTGAGAGAGAGAGAGAGAGAGAGATGCGCAACAGACATGATTAAAAAGAAATTATTTTACTTTAAAAAAAATCGAATTATTAATTTTAATTAAATCCTTAAAGTTTTTAGTCAAATAAATAAGTTTAAAATGTTTCATAAATTTTATGGATAAAAAAGATATTTAAGCAGATATATTTGAAAAATATTTTTAATCGTGTAAGAAATTAATTTGTATAAAATTTTGAATTTCATGAGAATCATGAGATAAAAGAATCTCATAAGCAAGTAAATTTAATGAGTTTCAAATTGTGTACATAAAGAACTTCAACAAGTTTAAATTTTATAAGTGAAAAATTTTTAAACAGAGCGCATTTCCAATTTCATACGTGAATAAATAAAAATTATGTATTTCCTACAAGATTTTTCTTTTAATTTGAGACTGACTTGAGGAGTCGCGTAAGTCCGGAAGTATTTATCCTTCAATCTCATTACGTATGTATGTAAGATCTTTACGTATATGTAAAGATCGTAGGCACATAGCGAGCGGTGATACATTTATGTTAAATCAATGTCTCACAAACGGAGGCAATGATAGGATTAAATCGTGCATGCAACATACGTAATCTGTGACGCATGATCGTGAGTCCACCAATTATTTCCGCAGTTCGAGTTTTGTCAAACTATTGACTCTTCGGCAAGTACATAAATTAGTTATAAAAATACATAAATTAGTACATAAATTATGTTACTCGCAAAATTCATTTATATTTCCGTATAAATTCCATCATTATCCGTATGTATTCAGATCAAATGATTTCAAACTGTGAGCAATCAAAGTAATTTAACACTTCTCTTTTTTTTTAATTTTAATTGACGTCAGTCGAATTGCGGTCAGATATTGTGGAACTCAGTTAAATCAGAGTGCCCTCATTAGTTTTCATAAAATTCCCCAAGCGTGTTATGTTTTCCGAGTATGAGTCTGAGAGTTGAACACGCGAGTGAGACTGGTTTCTAGTCTTTTGATATAGCTGCGAATCAATATGCCTATCAGAAATTGTTGCACATGGTTAAATAAAATCTGGATGTGCTCAAACAGTTGCGCAGACGTGTCGAATTATTTGAAATACCCTAAAAATGTGACCGATTGTTTTATTTAGATGTCATCTTAGAATTATTCGAAGTATAAAAAAATCATTACATAATCCTATCTAATCCTCTCCTTTTGGCGGTTCAAATTGTTCTCATAAATAAACAAAAATAAACCGTTTTAATTTAATCTAATTAATATAAATCAGAAAACATATAAATAATAAAAATATATTAAATATATTAAATATGTTAAATATATATTTTAATAATAACATAAATATATTTATATTCTAATATAAATCAGAAAATTTTTACTTACAACAATTCCTGAACATTTCAAAAATATTTGTCAATTATGATCATGAATCATGATTCAAATGCTTAAGTGTAAATAATTTTTATAGTTAATAAAAAAAAAATTTTATAAACACAATTCGAAGAAACTAAAAAAAAATTTAAACACATTAAAAAATATATTAATTCCTTTTAATGCTTTTTTGTAAATTAAGCTTTTTAAAAGCTTCGACCTTTGTTTTATTACATATCAAAATAACTTAAAAATCATAAAGTTGGAACTTTTTCAAGTTTGAATAGAAATCGAATATCAATAAAATTGATAACATTGCAAGAATGTCAGATCTGTCATTTGAGATACAGTAATGATTCATATAAGTTGAGATATTTGATTTAAATTTTAAATATATATTATATTTTTTAATACGTAAAGATTTTTTTGTTTAGTTTTAAAATCATGACAATGCATGCACATACCTAATGACGATCGCACTGCATCTTCGCCGCAATTACATCCTTGGTGAGAAAGTAAGTTGAAGTTGAAACTCTTGAAGTTGAAACTCTGAACCCTCTAATTCTTCAGGCGTATGGAAACAGGTCTCGATGCTGAAATTACAATACTGATAATGAGAAATAGCGATTATGTGCGACCCTCTGACGCGTCATGAAAAATATTTGAGTCGGATTTTTCGCGCGCGAGATCAATCTTTAAACTAATATATAACAGCCACTGAATTATGATGTTATGTGATACTATATATCATTGCTTGCATAATGAATTATTGCGACAATAATCAACTAATTATAGAATCAATAACTAATTGTAGAATATGCATCTGTACTTCCTCAAGTAGAACATAAGTCATCATATAGGTAGAGGAAAGATACTGACATGGGTTTCCTAAAGTGACACCCCCTTATTTCTCAGAATCTATTGCACTTTATTAATACTAATAAAATCATAAATTTTTTTAAATTAATTAAAGAAGTACAAACGTATAATTCGTATATTTGTGGCTTGTTTCTATACGAAATCAGCTAAAAATGAATTCTATGAATGCAAAAATAAAATTCTTACGATTTTGTTTTGCAAATTGCGTAATGTAAGTAGTAATGACTATATTGTTAATAATATTATGTCGTTTTTAATGCTTGTAGTTTCCTAAATTAGTTTTATTTATATTATTTTCTTTCATAAAGAAGTTTTTTAATACGGTTTTAAATATAAAATCAGGGTGCAGTATAAACCGGCACACTCGGCTGTAAAGCATGAGCAAGCTTAACGTTGCTTTATATTGTCAAATAACATCAAATAACTCGGAGCAAAAGGCAATGATATATATATATATATATATATATATATATATATATATATATATATAGTTCTCATGTTGATAAATATAGCTATCAATAAAAAATATAGTATTAAAAAGTACATAAAAAATTCTGAAAAAGTTAGAGCCTTATAAGAAGAAAATAAATAATTTTTGTCTCTTGCTGTTTTTCTGCAAAGTTGATAATACTTGAGTAAAAAATTATTGAAAATCAATATTTGATGATTTTTAATAATTGATATCTTGTCAATTATTGCGAAAATTACAAAATGGTAGAGAATTTTCCGACTCAGTTTAGTCCGTTCTTCCCAAGCGAGAGTTTTATCATTATTTATCAAATACCCTATATATATATATGCATACAAAGTTTGCAATTAAGTACAAAATATAACAATTATGTAAAATTATATATATAAAATTGCATATAAAATTATATATAATATAAAATATATATTGATTAGTTCTTTTTCTGTATTTTTTTATTTATATCATAAATTGTATTTCAAATTACATTCAGTAATAATAAAAGAACTATTTTTAATAATAGTTGCAAATATATTGTGCTGCAACATTTCTACAACATTACAGCGCAATTTTGCTGAAGGCAGACATTTTTATGATGCTATGACATTGCAACAACATTGCAAATACATTGCGCAATCTATTTACAATATTACAATATTGCAATAAGATATATTGTATCTGCAATTATTTTGCAATCTTTCTGTACTGTATGGGAAGTGCTATGTCGGTATTGAGTGACTTTTCTCTAATATCAAAATAACTCCAAAATAATTATTAAAAATTATTTTAATGTTAAATAGAAGCGTAAATGATTAAAAAACGTAACTTGATGTTCTGTTGAGTGATGATTGCGCATTAAGCGGATTCTCGCTCGTAAAGTAAATTGAAAAATCGATCGGCTGAATGATTCAAATGCGACTTTATGACTTCAACATGGCGTATTTCATGATTCGGAACTTATCGATGCGACGTTATGATTCTCGAAGTAACACATCAAAGTGACCACAATAATCAGATCTGATCTTTATATTCTATAAGATGCTTTCAGATTCGTTCTCTACATTTTCTATGTATTTATAACGTACACAACTAAAACGAACTTATACATTCAATGCAGAAATAAAATTCGATGTAACTAATTCGAATTCTATCGAAATATGATATTGCGAGTTTTTTTCTGGTTTTTTCTCGATATGACTTACTGTTTCTCGCCCCAGCCGTCTATCGCTGAGAGGGCGCTAGTACCGTGCCAATACACGATGCCAGTTTCTGCGTTAAATTTCCATATAAACCATCTTGTTTCGATTAAATGCTTCCTTATTTATATGACATTCAGATGGGTATCTGGATTTAGCACAAAGTGAATATTAATAATTGAACCAGCTTTTTATCGATAATGGATAAATTAATGGATAAATTATAGACACTAATTTACAATAAAAAATTGCTTTCAACTTCAAACTAGATTGGATGTTTCTTATAGATTTTTGAATGCTGAAAACGATAGCAACCACGATAGAAATCACAAGTTAAAACATTTTAGTATGTCAGGTTTTTAAGATAATTGAGATTTAATGTAAAAAAAATAGCTTTTTTGAAACAATATTTGACTTTTTTTTTAAAGAATATTAATATTACCTTGAAATTTTGATTAAAAGTCATGGAAGTATTGTTCATCTCCTGTAAAATGTATTTTTTTTTTCAATTTTGATATCTCTTATTTTTAAGTTGTAAAGAATTCAAATACAGGATTTTTCTAAGATAACAAATTTTCCACTTATTATGTTACAAAAAAATGTAATTAAATAACATAAAAAATTCATTTTTTGTATATTAAACTTCAATAATTCATTAATAATGTAAAATAATCCATTCTTTGTACATTAAACTTCAATAATTCAGGAACAATGCGCCAGTAAAATTTAATTTGCAGCATCATTTTCAGTATCCAAAAATCAATAAAAAAAACATCTTATCTAGTTCGAAATAATTTTAAACAAATTTTTTGTAAATTAAAATTATCAACTGCAATTGAAAAGAGCATAAAAACCCAAACAACACAAAGTCCAAGATTGGGACATAAGATCTATAAGAACTAGATCAATTACACAATTAATTATTTTCCTCGCATTCGGCTATAATTGATCAATTTTTTACGGTTTGAGGCTTAAGGCTTTATCTATTGTAGATCCAGATTTAAAAACGTGTGTCTCATGTGTGTCTCGATTTTGGAGATTTTTTTCAATTGCAATCGACAATTTATCTCTCATGATAAAAAATTGATTTCACCTTTAATATTCATCTTGTATATTATTATATTATATATTATATAATATATATTACATAAACTTATAAAAAATTAAATATTATTATTATCGACATTTTGTCCTTCCACTGTATTAAAAAAAAATCAGAATATCTTAAATGAAACGAGGAAGACAGAAGTCGGAAATGTTATCCTGACGGGAATCAAGGGCGGATTATCTAACAGAGGCTATATTTACCCCATTTTTATTAATAAAACATTTAGAAATTACACTCGTACGATGGTGTCCTTTACAGTTACGGATCATCAATCCAATATTGGTCCTACTAAATTAAATTAAGTTAACAAACGGTTCCTCCTTTTTCTTTTTGCTTCCTTCCATCTCCTTATATTTCGTGTCGACAATTATAATCCGCTATATATACATTATATGCAAACATGCGCATACACGAGCACGTACATGCAGTCAGAGTCCTATGCACGTGATATTGCGACGTTCCAAAGAATTAATTGGCGGGAAACTTCCCGAGAGACTTCCTTTCGCAACTTCTCGTTTGTTTTCTCCCTTCCTTTCTTTCGATCTCATCTTTCTTTCGCTCGATCTCGGAGATCTTTCTCCGTACATCTTCTTCAAGCACTCATATGCGCTAGGAAATCATATGCCGAGGCAGTGACACGCTTATTTGGCAAGATCCTTTCAGCAAACATCGCATTACAACGTCGAACAGGCTCCGTGGGCATTGTGATCAAGAACAAGAGATCGTTCGCCGTTGTGTCTGCAGCAAATGCGCGTAAATCGAGGATTTTAGTCGATGAAGAACTTCGACCCAAATTCTCGATACTATGGACAGTGAGATTTTTACGCGTATTTATTCATACAGCAAAGATCTCCGAAGGATATCTTAAAAATGTTTAGATGTTCCTTTTACAAAAATCTCTCCAATTTATTACTAAAAGAGAGTAATTAATTATTTATTTTGAGTACTAAAAGTAACGAGCAATAATGCTTTTAATACTTAAAATAATTAATTATTATCTTTCAGTATTGGCCAATATGTACTTTATAGATTTCTATAAAATACAGTTTAAGGATCCTCCCAAAATATCCATCGTATAAAATGTGCTGTATGAATGTGTACATCGTACCGTTCTCTACGTGAAACGTCATGTTATGTTGGAATCGAAGTTATCGTCGTGCCAAAAAAAGACTTCGTGGCGTTGCGTCTTGCGTGCTACTTTAGGCTCCCAAAACGCGTAAGAAAAAGTAAAAATAAATGTGGTGTTGTATCGTTGTATCGTTTGAGATTATTAGTATTTACAACTAATTAGTGGGAATATGAAAAGCGTCGCATTGGGTGACCAGTTCGACTAAGAGAACGGACTAAAATGTACAAAATTTTTTCGCATTACATCTCGAACGATTTTTGTCTTGATCACAATGCTAATCAATTTGTAATTTATTTTTTTATAGATTACCGCTTTTTACACAATTTCTTTCTTTTTTTTTTAGCCAATCCTCGGGTTTCTTTGTCTCGGCGCGACAAATGTTTGTGCTAGTAATTCCAATCAAATCTATCATCTTTGCTGTCGAGAGATACGCACGACGAACTAACATCCCATTCAATGTACATACGTATATGAGAAAGCTTTATGCTTTATACGCGCGGATACATAAACGCAATGGAAGATACATTGCGGAAGATGAGAAGAACTCGGAGATTCGTTCGTCAGCACTTCGTAGAGAACAAGACTCGCCCGTAATCGAGGTTCTCAGTTCGGCGGAATTTGAACGAAATACGTGCTATAAACGCTAACATCGAATGCCATCTTGCTAAGTAATTCACGCTGACACGCATCTCATTCACGTCTCATTAATTAAATGCAGGTGATACGATAAAGTCATAAATGAACAGTAAAAAAATATGTAGACCCCGTTGTATATATATATATGACAAATCAAAGTAGCGGTTCATGGCGTCGTTCAATAACATTTACAAAGACGAAATTCCACTTTCCTACCGTACCCTAATTCGCCACATATACTTCATATACTTTCGTATGTTATATGTTCTGTGTACGCACATAGAAAATTGAACCTATAGAAGTGCCACGGCTTTGTTACCCATCCACACGCTTGGATACACGCTCTCCCTCGAGAACACAGCAGCTGCCATTTAGGATTGAGACATCACGAATGCGAATGAACACGAGACTCTCTTGCCACAATTAGACCGACCTTGTATAATCTTGCTTTGTTAATTACATTGATAAATCTGACAGTGCGAAATTTCTACAAATCACACACATTTCCGCATCCCTATTTCTCTAGGTTTTTACACATGTATTACAGATCTGATTACCAAATCAATCTTTGTTTTTCAGAACCAAGTACGAGGCACAGCCCGACGACAAGAGAGCTTTGACTCATTACACGCGTGTTCGGCAAGATTAATCGTGCAAGGTGCACCTGAGCAATTTGCGGCCTACAAGATATCGTTGACGGAAAATTTCTTCTTTCAAGCCTTGCAGAATTTCGGCACCTTGTGAAAAGGATTCAAACTAACCGGTATGCCCCATAATTGTGTCGACAGGCATTCACGAGCGCGTGCATGTCTGTGATTCTGGCAACATAATGTCCAGAGTATTGCACGGGGGGTCACATGAAGAACTCCCTGGATCGGCTAATATGCAGTCACGACGCAGGTCTATCCAATACCGAGATCTCTATTAGCCTGAGCCCGCGTGTTGTTGGATCTGTTAGCAGGAGGCCACGTGGCTTGTACACTCGATCGTTTTGCTCGCTGACAAACTTGGCGACCTTGCGCAGACACTTTTCATAGTGTGTTTCGGTACATATGCTTATCAGATAACCTGTGAGACAATATAGGCAGCTCTCGCAGTATGTAGAACAACTGGCACGTTCTGCCTCAGCGAAGTAGTTGTTCAACTGATTGATCGTATACTCGAACAATTGTCTGTCTAACTAAAGAAGAGATATTTTCTAATAAATATTTTTCGATCTTTTTTTTATTTTCAGAAAATATATTAGCTTTGCGATATATATGTGTGTATATATATATATATATATATATATATATTAAAAATGATTAACTGCAATACTTACTCTACTTTCCAATTCTGTAGGAAACCGTGTTTGGAACTTGACCATAGTACCTTCACTGTAATCGCGCTGTATAAAAACTTTCTCACAGTTCTGAGGAGGCCCTCCACCTGCCTGCCCTCGTCCCGCGGACATGTCTTCCAGCGGTGTGAGGGCAGCATGATTACCCTAAAAAAAATACAACATTGCCACATTTATTACAAATTATTAAGTCTATTTTTTGTAATACCAATGTACAGACTATAACCTTATCTTTCAAATATAATAATATAATAAATTTTCATATATGTTAATAAAGAGCAAATATTTATTATGGATATTAATATCAGATTCTTGTACAATAACGTACTTTTCTCTCGTAAATAATCTCTTCAGGCAGTACACATAATGTTTTCTTCGAGCTCTGGCTCTATAAAATAAAATGTAACGTCGCATAACTATCTTTGAATTTCTTGGAAAGACTGCTATTTTCATCTGCTTCTTTTTACAAATATTAGAACATATACTTAATACATTCTCACACTCTCAACATCAATAAGCATTGCATATCATCCTAATATTGGAAACATTTGGTTGACATTAGCGTTAACTTGTAATATATAGACATACATTTCTGTCATTACTAATCCTCTTAGATTACATTCCGGACAAATTCTCTAAACTCTGCTACGCATAAAATGAAGCTTAACGCTGATGTTTCAACTCTTTGTCTCTCGAAAACTCCCTTTCATCCTCGCATCACTCTTTGAACTTGGAGTTAACCACAAAAACCGCACCCAGCTCCTACCTCGGAAATCGTAAGGACGGGCAGTCGCATCCTCGCTCCGTTTTGTAGCTACAATCGTTCCTCGATCAAGAATCGTGACGCAGGAAATTGATTTTCGAGGAACAGATCGCAAGAGGGACAGCCAAGCGAAACACTTTTCACGAATGAGGGAATGACAGCCAGATGAGCCAGAAAGAGGCGCTTGTGAGTGAGAAAGATGCAAAGAGAAAAAGAGAGAAAGAACGCATGGAGGATGGACTCACCAGTGGCATTTTGAGCTTCGTCTTGCCGGTTGGTTGCCGTACGTTCCCGACGAAAGCCGAGCTCGACCGTTGCTGTCGTGCTCGCGATTGCCGTGATTTCTTCGATGCGAATCGACGCGACGAGGACTCAGGCTCGAAAAATCGGCCAAGGGATCGCTGTCGTCTGCACGCACACGAACAGACTCCACGACTCCGCAACTCGCGGCCGCCATGAACGGTGCGCGCGCATGCGAAATGCGATATTCTCTCTTTTCCCGCCCCGCTCTTCATCGCACATTTCATTCCGTTTCCATTTCTTTTCACGGATCATTTTCACGTGAGATGTTTACAGTGTTTATATGTGTAGATTTCGAGTTGTGAGAGAGGAAGATTAGAAAACGTTGAAGGTACGGAATTAAATTAACCACGGAATAACTTTTGTCCCGAAATTCATTTTTTTGCATTGTGATTTTTTGCGCGTTTTCTAATTTTGAAACACCGAAAATTAAATGTTTTACTTTCGGCATGGGTGACCAGGGTATCAATCATGAAACTTTTTTCCTAGGATGAAAAATGAAAAGTGAAAAATTTTTCCATTAATTTCAATGATTAAAATTTTCACTTTTTACTTTCCGTCCTAGGGATAAAGTTTCATGATTGATACCCAGCAGCGGGATTCTCTAAACGTCTTATCGATAATGCCAGAACAATGGAAGAAAGCGCGGTTCTCATTGGCTGTCGCTAGTTAACGATAGCAACAATTATCGGTAAAACATTTAGGGTTAGTTTTACCAACGCCAATTACTTTATCCGCCGATTAACTTTGAGCATTGCCAACTGCTAAACTGAAAACTCATCTTTAATCTAATTTCGAAAGTATGTATTTGTAAAAAATAGCCAAATATATTTATATTTCAATGTTTAGTATCTTCACAACACTTTTTCTTTACTATTACCAGAGAGAAACCTGAGAGAGGATATGACAGCCCAAAACCTGTAACCGCAAAATGTTGCCGCGCACTACTGCCCTCTGAAATGGATGTGAACTACAATACATAGCAACGTCCACTTTTTTTAGGGTACATCGTCCATTTTTCGATTGATATTTGATTCGTATAATCGTGCTATATGTAGCGATAAATCATCACTTTAATCATCTTTAAAAGTTTTTTCTGTTGAACATTTAATATTTAGTAATAAATTATATAGTAACAGTATAGTAACGGTATAGTAACAGTATAGTATATAGTAATAGTATAGTAACAAATATAGTATTGGTAAATTATAGCAACATATTGTGTAGCACATATTAACGAGATGATTGAGGGTAACAATAATAGCGAAATAAACGCAAAGTTTTTCAGCTTTATTGAAAATTCTTCTAGAATATTTCTCAGTCAATTTTAAATACTTTACTCATTCGAATACAATCGAGTTATTTTGAAAATAGAAAATAGAAATAAAGCAATAGTGAGTGAATTCGAAATTATATGTAATCATCCAAAGAAATAGCTGAAAAAATTATAAAAATATAAAAAGAGGAGGTGAGATTAAAATAAAAAAATTTTTTTAATTAAATGTATTATTGAAATACAATTTATTGACATTAATATTAGAGCATAACAAAACATACAGAAATGGTGAATAGTTAATTGAAAAAATTGAGTAACATTATTCACTGAATGACTTAAACGCAGCAAAGTAAGACATGGCAATTCGTACTACCTTAAATCGAATACAAAATGGACATAAATATATATATATATATATATATATATATATATATATATATATGTTATAAAAAGGCAGTTTCATATACTTTGCGCATTTTACTTACCGCAGCATAGGTCGCGATGGATAACGGAATCATATTACCTGCCTTCAATCCACATGGAATATTACTTCTGTAAAGGGTCATCATCAGCAAAGATTTTAATCGAGGCGAAAATTTGTACCATTCTGCAGCATATCTGTAAGCATAATCATCTTTAACTAAATTTTTGAAAAAAAAAATTTTTTTTAATATATTTAACAAAAGTTAAAATAATTAACTTATGTAATACTTTATATTTCTGTTATATTTTTACATTGTTAAGCGAAAATTAACGAAGAAATTGTTCCAGGTTCAGTTTCTAATGTGGAGTCTGCAATAGAAGTCGTAGTGGTCGGAGAATTTTAAGTCGTAGAAGATGATCAATTATAATCGATTCTTCTTATATTTGATTGTAATTGGTTAATTTTCTTTAAGATTCTATGACTACTTCTATTGTAGACCCGCGTTTTAAAATCAAATCGACACAGTTTGCTTGAATTGAAATGATAAAAATTCACACAAAAAATTATTAATCCTCAAATTCCACACTTCGCATCCATAACTTCCACATTAGTGCGAATTTGACTATTGTGTCCTTTAACATTAATTTTGTTATGAAAATGTATATAATTTACTTTATTTTACTTTATATTTACTTTATTATTACATTCTCTCCTCCCCCTCTCTCTCTCTCTCTCTCTCTCGTTCCCTCCCTCCCACCCCCCTCTCAAACAAATTTGTCATAGTGGAGAAAGATCGACGTACATTAACTCGCCAAGAGATAACACTAGTTTGAAATTTTTGCTGGTGCTAATTCGCTTCGGTGTGGAATTTGAGACTTAAACCAAGATCGGCCTTCACTAAATATCATTTGTTTTTACTTATTTATATATTTTTTAAATTATGTTTTATGTAAAGTATTTTAAATTAAAATTGAATAAATTTACATTTAATAGATCTTTCGAATGTGTTTGGAGCACTATATTATTATTTTCGTTCGAAATTTATTCTTACAATTATTAAAGTATATATTAAAGTATAAAATAAATATTACGCTCGATAAAATATGTCCTGACTTTCATCCATTAATCTTTGACCAGAATAACATATAATCATCAAGTCAATTAACATTGCGGTAAACATAAATGTGAATTTTATCAGTTGTTGCATTTGATTTAATACATAAAGAATCTGTAACAAATTAGAATTATTACATAATTATCTGAATAATAATTATATTTCTATTTAGAAAAACTTTTTTAATTTTGTGATATGTATCAGTAAGATTTAATATTGATGTAAATTATAATTGTTCGTCCTTAATCAATATTGCAGAATTTTTATATTTTTTAAATTTAAAATTATATATTTCTTTTATATAAACTCGATTTTATGTTTTTATATATTATGAAGTTCATAATAGATGATCAGTTTCATCATAAATATTAGAATGTGAACAAGAAGTTATATGCAGGAATAGTAAATATTAACTCGGTCTCAATAAATAAAGAAGAAAAAGTCCGACTATATTAAGTTCCTTCAATGAGTTTTTGAGTAGCGTGAAGGTTTGAGAAATTCGCGCGACTCAATATTGAAACGAAAGTTTATTTGGTTTAAAATAATACGAGAAAATTCCATAGATTTGGAACAATTCAGCTCCTCAAACAAAATACATTCGCCCAAAGAGCAACACGCTTAATCAAGATGCGAGATGCGATTAAGCGCGTATCGCTACATTCCTCTCCTAAGATGGAACTTTTTGAGATGGTAAAGACACTTTTTAATTCAGACGAGGTTGCTTTAAGAGATATTCGGAGCATCGGACAGTTTGGAATTAGTCAAGTCACTAATCACAATTGTAATTTCACTCGAAGTAGGAGATAAATCTGCAGTCTCGCCTGAAGAAGAGAACACACTGGCAGCAAGAACATATGCGCTAGCAAAATTCTTGGAATTCTCGAGCAGTTTTGAGGAAGGATAGTCCAACATAAAAAAATAGTCTTCGACGTTAAACCTATAACCAGTGGTTATCTAGTGAAGAAAGCGTTCGATTTCAAATTTGATTATGTCGGATGAAGACTTCTTCAAAGCTGACTTGAACCATGGTGAAGTCAATGAACTTGTCAATTGTTTCTGGAATAGGTTTTTCATTAAACAACTTAATAATAACCGGTTGCTGTGCAACAAAAATGTGACCTAACGCCATGTTGAAAATCAAATTACTGCTTCATTTCCTCTGTCGTCAAGAGGAATTACTAAGAAAAAAATCACGGAAGTAAAAGGTTCGAACGGAATTCTGAACTTGCGTTCGAAAAAAATTTCCGCAGGAGATTTCTGTTCTGGAGCTGCATCACAAGATGTGTAATTATACGAATAAAGGAAACGATTCATTTCGTCTTCCAAAAATGGAAAATTCAGATCAATTGAATGCTTAATGATGCCAATCATACTTTCCGCTTGATTATTGATGCTCGGGTGGGCTCCTCAGATGTAAAATATTGAAATGGGAGCACAATTGCGCAAAATCTTTCGAAATAAATTGAATTTCATTATTCCGAAACAAATCAATTATTCAAAACTTTTGGTAACTCATAAAAAAATCTTTTAAAATAACTGCAGATTGCAGATGTGAAAAATTACATCAACAAACTTCGACAAACTGTCAACTATTATTAAAATCCATTGTTTTTGGTTCAGCAAAGTCAATGAATTCGCGCTGAGGATTTGTTAGAGATTAATTAAGGATGAAGAGATTCTTCATGAGGAGCTGCCGCAGACTGAATACAATGATTGCAGTTCTTGATAAGTCTTTCAATATCATTGTGCAGGTCAATAGAAATAACGACGAGCAAATTGTATTATACATCGTATACCAAAATGAGCTAAATGCAAAGTTTCCAAAACGACTGGATATATTGCTCGAGATAGAACGATTCTGTTATCTGAAACCATCACTCCATTTAAAACTGTTAAAAGTTCTCGACGGCGATAGAAAGACAGCAATTTCTCCTCTAAATCTGAAAACTTCAATCAGTTTGTAAATGGTCCACAACTTGTGCAAAACCATCTTTAAGGAAGTTTGACTAGTTATTTTTTTAGTAAAAAATGAAATATTGCATACACACACACACACTAATAATTTGCTAAATATATAGTACATAAATAATATCCATAATTCATTACATTAAAATTGTATACGATACGGAATCGCTGTAATGACAATTTATTTCAGTTGTATTGTTTATTCCAAAGCAAAGTCTTTAATCGATCAATTCGGAATGCACATCAATTATGAGTTTAATTGTTTTGTATGATTGCGTATTTATAATCCATTATTAGTAAATCCCTATTTGCAATTCTGCAATTCCTCTAAAATATTTCTTCGGGATATTTTATAGAAATAATTTCTATAATACTTACTCGGACTCCGATTAGACTTATATTTCCAAGAATTAATAGTAATAAAAGCAATGAAAGTCCTTGAAATGATGATTCCAATATATTAACAAATCTAGATTAAAAATTTATAAGTTACGTTAATCCATCGAGGCTCAGCGGAAAAAGAAAGAAGGAGATATTTTATTTATATAAAAACAACTAAGATGTAGTATAAAACTTGCTTACTCTAAAGCAAGCTGATGTTTCTTTAAACATGTTATATATTCCCGGTATATTATTCTCTCATTAAATGGATTAAGTTCCATATTTACATGATATCCACATTTGCTGACTTTATTGTTATTATAAGCTTTGGAAATTATATTTTCAATTTGTTTACTGTAAAAATGATGTCTCACAAAAAGTTAAATAAAATATATGTATAATATGTGTAAAATGAAACATATACGTCATAAAATATATGAACGGAGTATACAAAACTAACGGAATATACAAAACTTCTACAATACTTATAACAATATTATTTACCATATTTAATTGATCTACCTGACAGCGGCAAATAAACTGCATGCATGAGCGGTGCAGGCAAAGTGCATTGTATCAACACCAATTGAAATGTTTAAACCTATTATAACTACAATGGTAGTGTAACAAAACATTATTAAAAAGTAATCATTTTTATTCACTCTGAATTCGACTTCGATCGCAAAAACTCGCGGACGTGATTCATTAAGAGGTAGCATTGTGTCTAACAATACTGGTATTAATGGTATTGACACAAATATTAACACTGTGAAAAACAATAGCACTGCAACATTTCGAAAGAATTACAATAATATTAATTTTGTTTTTTTTTACAATAATATTAATCAGAAGTATTTCAGAGCAACATCATTATTCTTTTTAAAAAATTTGTTATTATGCAACAAAAATGTTATTTAACGCTATTTTTTTATAATTCAACTTTATAACGTAGCAATCATATCATTATACTTGTCATACTCATCATACATGTCATATCATTATATTTATAATCTCGATTGTTTTAGATTATAAAAATTTCAGTTTATTTTGTTTATACGACATAATTACTCTACATAACGTACTTACTCGAGAAAACTATTGTGAACCTTCGTGATAGCATAACGTAATCTTTCATGATTCGAACTTCCACATCATTTGTAAATATGTCCCAGTGTTTATCAATGGCTATACACAACTGTTGCAACTGTTTATAATAAATAGGCACGATTTTTACACTCATATTGTATGTAAAATAATTTTTTAACAAGAGACTAACGAAAAGAAATAATGACAATATAAATGAAATAAAAAAGATCTGTGAATTTACTTTGTCATGATTCCAAATATTATGCAATGCCCTTCCAATAAAAGCAGTCGAGAAAATAAATTGATAGCAGGCATCTACAATCATTTGTGGATCACCCCAATGATCATACAGCAGTAGTATCTGCATATGTTTAATTATGATTCGTAAATACATTTCAAGTGTATAGTTATAAAATCAATTGTATAAAATCGTTTTATTTATTTAATTAATCGTTAATTGTTAATCATGTACATTATATTACTATATTATAAATTATATCTTGTGATAATAAGTGTGTGCACAGCAATATTACTATAAATCTGTTTTATAATAATAATAATATTTTGATAGACGGATTGTTATAAATATTAATAGAATTTATTTTTATCAAATCGATTATATATCGACCGATACGCATTACCTCAAACGGATAGTAACTTATTTCCATTAGCAAGCAGACAGTCCGTAATGAATTTCTTACATTTTTACTTTGAAATAGCCAGAGACCTGAGATCGATAAAAATACTCGGTTTACGTTGTACTCTCTCAGAAAATTCGCTAGCATGACTAATACTCGCTCTCCGGTGTACTAAAACGTAATGATATAAAACGTACGCTATCAACTGACTGGTGAACAATACAAGTTGCAGGACAAGAATATAATATCGTGCGATGTCAGTAATTGTTACTGTAGCTTGTTTCTTCGATGAAATTCGATTGAAACATATCTATTTGCCTAAACTATCACTTCCGTTATCTTCAAAAGTATTCTGTTAAACAGTCTATCAAGTTTTACATGTTATAATAACATAAGTATAGTAAAGAAATATTATAGCATAACTCAGAATGACAGGATGATTGAGGGTAACAATAATAGCAATGTAGGCATATGTAGGTATATGTTGCTTTCTTATACTAAGAACTACTAGAATGTTATTCAATCGATTTAATTGACTGTGAGTAGAGCCAAGTATATATATATATTTGAAAATATAAATTAATAAAATATAACAAAATCGAGTAAATTCTCAATTTGAACACAATTTAAAGTAATATATAAAATTATAAGAAAATATGAAAAAGTAAGAATTAAATAATAAAAAGTAAATTCAAGAATTATTAAAGCTAAATGTATCATCGAAATACAATTTATTGACATTTTATACATAATCACAGTTTATCAAACATTTAAAATGTATCGATAAAGAAGTAATTAAAACTTTAATAATCACTTTTTGAATGATATAACGTAGTAAAATAAGTGTTACGTCCAAACTTCGAACGTATAAGTGGATCGATGTAAAGAAAAAAGGAATAAAAGGATGAAATATGGAAGAAGGTTAGAGCAGACGTTTTGTCTTTCGCAAGCATTCGCGTGGAAGGGAATGGAGTAATATGTGTATATGTGCAAACAGAGAGGCGATAAGAAAATTAATTCAGTTCATGCATTATAACAGGGGAAGGGGGGGAAGAGGTCATGAAAAAAAATCGACCGGGACTAAATGGGAAGGAGAAGAGAGGGAGATGTTTTTTCTGTCGATACCGTTGATTTTGAAAACATTATTTGAATATTTAATAAGAAATTGTTTGAATTATTTGCTCTCTTTAATGAGTTATTTTAATTTCGGAGAAAAATAAAATAATAATAATAATAAAAGATTTATAATTTTGTGCTTGGAATGTTTATATCAGGTGTCGGGAACAAAAAAGATAGTGATGTTTATCCGACTGCAAATATTGCGCACAGACTAACAATGTAAATGCGAATTTGAAATTTTATCGTTCTTGATCTTGTTCTTCATTCTTTGCTCTCTTGTTTTCTCCGCTCTCTCGTTCTCCGCTTGTGTCTCGCGATGTCGCGGTTTATATAGGCAATTTTTTTGGAGATGGTTTTTTGATAGGATGTGTCTAGTTGGGAAATCGAGGAATCAGATTGGTGAGATTTTCTTCCCAGTCTTTGAAAAGTTAAGTTGGCTCCGCCCGCGGTATAAATTTAATTCGCTTTTATTCTTACTGGTGAAAATATATCCTTCCTAGAAGATTTCAAGTTCACAGTCGCCCATTGGTGAGTTTTGTTACAAGGGGAGAACGGGTTCTGAATTGCCGATTTTTCTTATCAGCGTTTGCTTAAGTCTTAGTTACAAGTGAGAAAGAATCGTCTGTGTGTAATGTTTTATATCAAACTGCTCTCGCATTGATTGCTGAGCAAATATTCTGGGATTTAGTTAATCGTGCTCCTTGGGAAGTAAGAAGCGTGAGTCACAATTTTATTGATTTTCCCAATATTGAAAGATGAGCATGAAACAAAACCTTCCTTTTGGGATAATAGAAGTTCAATTTGTTTCTGTGATTCGGATAGCTGACGAAGAATAAGCTGTTATTCCTGAGCCAACTGTTGTTTGAGCCAAAGAGGTTTAAAATTGCTCCATCAATATCTCAAAACGCTACTGAAGTAGGTTCGAATTTGCCACAGCGTCAATTTGTAGTTTCATTAAATTCTTGAGTAGCGCGAAGATTTGAAAAACTCGCTCGACTCAATATTGGATGAAATGAAATTTTATTTGATTTACAGAGTAATACAAGAAAGATTCATAAAGATTCGAAATCTTCGATCCAATTCTTCAAATAAAATACACTCGCCCAACGAACAATAGATGAACGCGTTTAATCGACCAATGCGATTAAGCTCGTATCACAACAATTATGAATTTGATTGTTTTAAATGATTGCGTATTTATAATCCGTAAATATTTGTAAACTGTATTAGTAAATCTATTTGTAATTCCGCAACTTCTTTAAAATATCTCTTCAAGAAATATCTTTTCGAGATATTTTATAGAAATAATATCTATAATACTTACTCGGAGTCCGATTAGACTTATATTTCCAATCATTAATAGTAATAAAAGTAATGAAAGTCCTTGAAATGATGATTCCAATATATTAACAAATCTAGATTAAAATTTATAAGTCACATTAATAATCTATTGAGGTTTAGGGGAGGAAAAAAGAAGAAGACATTTTATTTAGAGAAAAACAATTACGAGTAACGAGTTGTAGTAATAAAACGTGCTTACTCTAAAGCAAGCTGATATTTCTTTAAACATATTATATATTCTCGATATATTATTTCCTCATTAAATGGATTAAGTTCCATATTCACACGATATCCACATTTGCTGACTTTATTATTATTATAGGCTTTGGAAATTATATTCTCAATTTGTTTACTGTAAAAATTATGTCTCGCAAAAGTTAAATAAAATATATGTATAATGTGTGTATGAAAAATGAAACATATACGTCATAAAATGTATGAACGGAATATGTATACAAATCTAAGGTTATACAATAATTATAATAATATTATTTACCATATTTAATTAATCTACCTGACAGCGGCAAATAAACTGCATGCATGAGCGGTGCAGGCTATGTGCATTGTATCAACACCAATTGAAATGTTTAAACCTATTATAACTACAACGGTAGTGTAACAAAACATTATTAAAAAGTAATCATCTTTATTCACTCTGAATTCGACTTCAATTGCAAAGACTCGCGGACGTGATTCATTAAGAGGTAGTACTGTGTCTAACAATACTGGTATTAATGGTATTGTCACGAATATTAACACTATCAAAAATAATAGCGCTGCAACATTTCGAAAGAATATATCTTTGTTCACAATAATATCTGAAGTATTGTATAACATCATTATTCTTTTTTTAAAATCTATTATTATATAAGTTTTATAAAGATCTATTATTATATAAATATATTTTTTAATAATCTGTTATATAAAATCTATTATTACATAACAAAAATATTATTTAATGCCATTTGTTCATAATTTAATTTCATAAGGTAGCAAGTGTCATATCACTATATTTATAGTCTTGATACATTTTAGACCATAAAAAATAAACCATAAAAAATTTTAGTTTATTTTATTTATACGACATAATTACATAACATCCTTACTCGAGAAAACTATTGTAAACCTTCGTGACAGCATAGCGTAATGTTTCATGGTTTGAACTTCCACATCACTTGTAAATATGCTCCAATGTTTATCAATGGCTATACACAACTGTTGCAACTGTTTATATAATAAATGGACACGATTTTTACAAACATATTGTATGTAAAATAATTTTCTGACAAAAGATTAACGAAACGAAATAAAGATAATATAATTAAAATAAAAATAGGTAATGAAAGATCTATGAATTTACTCTGTCCTGATTCCAAATATTATGCAATACCCTTGCGGTAAAAGCAGTCGTGAAAATAAATTGATAACAGGCATCTACAACCATTTGTGGATCACCCCAATGATCATACAGTAGTAGTATCTGCATATGTTTGATTATGATTCATAAATGCATTACAAGTATATAGTTATAAGATCAATTGTATAAAATCATTTTATTTATTTAATTAATCGTTAATTGTTAATCATGTACATTATACTACTATATTATAAATTACATCTTGTGATAATAAGTTTGTGCACAGCAATATTACTATAAATCTGTTTTACAATAATAATAATATTTTGATAGACGAATTGTTATAAATATTAATAGGATTTATTTTTATCAAAATATATTTATTATATATTTATTCAAATCGATTATATATCGACCGATACACATTACCTCAAATGGATAGTAACTTATTTCCATTAGCAAGCAGACAGTCCGTAACGAATTTCTTATATTTTTATTTTGAAACAGCCAGAGACCTGAGATTGATAAAAATAGTCGGTTTACGTTGTACTCTCGTAGAAAGTTCGCTAGCATGACTAATACTTGTAATGTTCTGATGTACTAAAACGTAATGATATAAAACGTAACGCTATCGTATTGACTGTTGAACAATACAAGTTATAGGATAAGAATATAATATTCTGCGATGTCAGAAATTGTTATCTCGTTTTTCTGATGATTGAAATACATCTACTTGTCGATACTAAACTATCACTTCTGTCATTTTCCAAAGTAGTCTGTTAAATATCTTTTTAGTTTTACATGCCATAGTTACATAAGTATAGTAAAGAGATATTATAGCATATCATACTCGGAATGACAGGATGATTGAGGGTAACAGTAATTTCAATGTATACGTGTGCTACTTTTTTATACTGAGAACTATTTCTTTGCTAAAATATTATTTAACAATCGATTTAACTGATTGTGAGTAGAGCCAAGTACGTATATTTAAGAAGAGAAAATAATGAAGTACAATAAAATCGAATCAATTCGCAATTTGAATATAATTTAATGTAATATGAAAAATTATAATTAAATAAAAAGGTAAAATTCCCTGATAGAAAAATTTCGCTAAAATTATTTCACGTTTTGGAACACTTTTCAGCAAAATTTCAGTTTAATTTCCTCAATTTTAGCTTTAAAATTCATGTTTACCAAAATTTCAGCAAGATTTTAAAGAAATTTCAGTAATTTTTCAATATATTAGCTAAAAAATTCACTTTCAGTAAAATTTCAGCAAATTTTCAATAATTTCGCTTTACGCTCGGAATGTTTCAAAACGTAGAATATAATTTTAACGAAATTTTTTTATCAAAGTTAAATTCAAGAATTATTAAAGTTAAATGTATCATTGAAATATACAGTTTATTGACATTGTATATATAATCACAGTTTATTAAACATTTAGAATGTATCGGTGAAGAAGTAATTGAAACTTCAGTAATCACTCTTTGAATGATGTAAACGCAGTAAAGTAAGACATGGCGATTCGCATTACCTTAAATGGAATACGAAAGAGACATATTTTATTATATACATATACATATTTATATATATATATATATATATATATATATATATATATATTGTGTGTAATGAGTTTTATTTTTGGCAACATGTGACAGCAATAACATGGGACTATCCAATGTTAATTTTGTATTAACATTGGATTAATAAATATATTTGATCTCATTTCCTTATCAACATTCCGTGAAACATTAATTTTATTCATTAATTTCCTATGATTATATCATTGTTTTGGACAATTAACCAACCTATGCGTACAATTACTCGACACAAGGGAAATTTTATCATATTTGCTTTTTTACTTTTTATGAAATATTATAATACTAAATGAAAAATTGTTCAATATGAGATAGACGAATACATATTTATGATTTGGAATCTCTTATATCGATTTTAATTTCAAAAACTATCTCACATAATAATTTCCTTTAGATGCATGCAATTCCTCCACTTTCCCCTACACACATGCATACGCACACGCACACACACACACACACACACACACACACACGCACACACGCGCGCGCGCGCGCACACACACACACACACACACACACACACACAGAGAGAGAGCATTGTTAAAAATAGATTTATATTTTTACACATTTTACTTACTGCTGCGAATGTTGCAATAGATAATGGAACCATATTACCTGCCTTCAATCCACATGGTACATTACTTCTGTAAAGAGTTATTATTAATAAAGATTTTAGTCTAGGCGAAAACTTGTACCATTCTGCAGCATATCTGTAAGCATAAGTTATAAATAATAACTGATTTTATCGAATTTTCTAAAGAAAATTATTAAATATTTGTAAAAATTACATTAATTAAATTACTAATGTTTCGTGTGTTAATTATTTATTTTAATTGTATTATATTTATCTTAAGTGAAAGAATGATGTTGAATGAGTGAAAGATGAGTGTTGAATTAAAACTTTTAAATCTTTCGAATATGGTTATAATTAAATTATTATTAATTTTGTTTAAAGAATGCTTTATAATCGTTAGTATATATTAAGATAAAAAATAATTATTACGCTCGATGGAATATACTTTGACTCTCGTCCATTAATCTCTGACCGGAGTAACATACAATCATTAAAGTTATTAGACATGCTATGAATATAAATGTGAATTTTATTACTTCTCCCGCTTGATCTAATACATAAATGATCTATAACAAATTAAAAAGTGTTACATAAATATTCAATATATAATAATATTTTTATTCACGATAACAAAAGTTTAATAAGATTAAAAATTTTAAAAAACGAAGGAATTTAATAATATGTAATAACTTATTACATATTATTACTAATAAAGTTTAACATTAAAAATATAATCATAATTTTTTGCTCAAAATTTTTTTATATCTTTTTTTTTATATCCTTTATATTTTTATTTATCAGTTATTATTTATCTAATTACTATCAAAATTAAAATCTGCCCAATCGACACAAACTGAAAGTAACGTAACGTCAATCAATGTTATAATTTCGTCTACAATATGAATGTATTATAACACACATAGTGTTACATAACAATTATATTGTGGAGTGCGAAATTGTATTACAGCATTGACATTATGTTACTTTCAATTTGTGTTGACTGGGATTGTGTGTGTGAATTGTCTCTCATATACAAAACTGAAGAGAAAATCACTTATGAAGTAACCTCGGCTTGGAATATTACAAAAAGGAAAGATAAATGTTGACAATAACACGGAATCAGCTCCGATAACCTTGACCTTCACATAATATTATTAGCTGTTCGGGGAGACGCTAGCGCTATTTATGTCATTCTATCTTCATCATCCATTACACAGAACAGTATGATACAAATAGTGTTTATAGCGGACTTCTCGAACGCAGCGAGTGAGGTTCGATTGCGCACGTTATCGATCGGATATGGCAGTATTTTCTAATCAGACACGGACCCGATTGGACACGGATCCGATCGGACACAGATCCGATTGCGCATAGATCCGATTGCACACTGACCCAATTGCACATGGATCCGATTGCGCACGGATACGATTGCGCATTGATCCAATTGTGCATCGACCCGATCGTCCACCGACCTGATTGCGTACGGATCCAATTGCGCACAATCTGATTGCTCACAGACGCAATAGCAATCGGAAAAACGAGAAAATAGTAGAGAAAGTAGTAGATGATGAAAACAACATAAATAAGTGTTTACATATTCTACGCGAAGCGACTCTCACCCTCCCTCTCCTTCTGCAAGAGGAGTGCACAACTTCTGTAATTGTACTGTTGTTGAGATTAGAAAATCTGTCATGTAGACAATGGGATGTATAGACTAGTACAGTGCTCGTAAAGATTTGCACATTTCGGACTGATTACGGCGAATGACCCCTACCATCGCTCGAAGCTCGGTGGCCGAGCCTAAGAATCGAAAAGAAGAATCAATATGGTAATAGAAGCACGTGTAGCCTACATATAAAGTGTCACATAATTGCAAAACATTCATTGTACTTTTTTATTAATAACATAAGGGATAATAACAGAAGGGTACAAAGTGAAACCTTATGAAGGTTACTCAGAGTCATGACCTTGACAATATATGTCAAGGTCAAAGTTATCGGAGTTTTCGATCCGTTATTATCAACATTTACTAAAAGAAAAATTCGACTATATTTTAGTTATTTTGTATAGTTACGTGTTTATATTTATATATGACATTTTATAAAATAGTTTCTGAAGCTTACTCGGGTTGCAATCAAACTTATAGTTCCAATAAGCAAGAGTAATAGAAGTAATGAAATTCCTTGATATGATGATTCCAATGTATTAACAAACCTAAATTGGAGAAATTAATAAATTAATTTATATAACAATGATATTATATTATATAACAGTATATTATACTAGTACAAAGAAAGAGAGGGAGAGAAAAAGAGAGAGAGAGAGAGAGAGAGAGAGAGAGAGAGAGTGTGTGTGTGTGTGTGTGTGTGTAACAATATATTATACTAGTACAAAGAGAGAGGGGGAGAAAGAGAGAGAGAGAGAGAGAGAGAGAGAGAGAGAGAGAGTGTGACAAACATTTTATATAGAGGAGGATAATGAAAAATATAAAAACAACCTACTCTATAGCAAGTTGATGTTTCTTTAAACATATTATATATTCTCTGTACATTAATTTTTCATTTAATGGATCAAGTTCCATATTCATACGATATCTACATTTGCTGCTTTCTTTATTGTTATTCGCTTTCGAAATTAAATTCTCGATTCGTTTGCTGTAAATAATATCTCACAAGAGTTAAACAAAATATCAAAACATAAAAAGGCTAAGGAATTAAGCTTGTTGTTCGCACTATACATTAATTTTTTTATTTATATATTTATTGCGAAATAATAATTATAAATATTAGGTGTAGTAAAAAGAAATCCATTATTTTTACATAGATACAGATTACTAAAGCCATCTATTGTAAAAATAATGGATTTCTTTTTATTACACCTAATACATACGTTCCTACTTTTTTACATCAGGTCATCATCAGTGTGATAAAATTATCGGTTTATATTTCAAAATTTTCACAAAAAGACTGAGATTATATTAAGACTCTTGTACTCCGAACGCAAACAATTGTCATTAGAATGAATTTTTTATAGAAACTTTGTATTTTGTAATGAACAACGATATGCGCCGGTGTAATATTAGATATGATGTATCGAATGCAGAGAATGAACTAATACTGTACTGACACACATCATTATTCACCATAAAATACAAGGTTTCTATAAAAAATTTATTTTAATGACAATTGCGTTCTAAGTACGAGAATTTTAATAATAATAATTTTAATAATCTCGATACAAGAGTCTTAATATAATCTCTCTCTTTATATGAAAATTTTGAAATGTAAATTGGTAGCGATAATTTATCACACTGATAATCTATAAAAAGATCGAAACGTTTATATGTATTTATAATTGTTATTCCGCAATAAATATGTAAATATTGTATTGCATGAACAATAAGTTTGGCTCCTCGGCCTTTTTACGTTTTGATAATTTGAATTTTATTTATTTGGAGCTTATCCATTGTATTTGATTTAAAATACATAAATAAAATATGTTTTTTTTTTAGTAGATAATAAACGACACATATACATTATAAAATATATATACGGAAAATGTATATATATAAAATAAAAAATATATATATATATATAAAATGAATGTTTCATAAAATATTTATAACAATATTATTACGATATTTAATTGATCTACCTGATAGCGGCAAATAAACTACACGCATGAGCGGTGCATGCGATATGCATTGCATCAACGCCCATCACGACGTTTGCACCTATCAGAATTATTACAGTTGTATAACATAAAATTGATAAAAAGTAATCATCTTTATTCACTCTGAACTCAACTTCAATCGCAAAGAATCGCGGACGTGATTCGTTAAGAGGCATCACAGTGTCTAGCAATATTGGTGTTAATGGTATTAATGAAAGTATCAACATTGAGCTAAACATTAGCACTGCAATATTCCAAAAGAGAATTGTGTTACATTTTAAGATCATATGATGCTATATTCAGAGACGTATCTACGGAAAATAGTTCCTATGGCAAGCATTGAAATTGCATCCCTATCCAAATATCTGAAATCCATGTTTTAGATAATTTTACATTATTATTACAATATTAGCTCAAAAAGTCAAGTATGTTTATCTTTTATTTATTTACATTACATTATAGCAACTTACATTACTAAAAATTATAACTGCATCTTTCTTTCTTTTACCATTGCAAATTGATCTGTGCTCTGCTCAAAGTTAATTTTTTCAGGCAAAAGTTTATCGTTATTAAGAAAAAAAAAAAGTATGAAAAGGTGGAAGAAAATATATTTTTACGAGAAAATTTGCACACAAAGATTTACACAAAAAAAGATTTATTTAAGACAAAATAATGGACTTAAATAATTATTAAGCCTGTCTTTCACATTGCAAAAAATAAACTTGGCTCTTACCAACTAAATTGTCATGAAGATTACATGTTTATAATTTATAATTTCTGCGACGTTAACATTTTGAAATAAACGTTTCAATTAAAAATATTTCAAATTATGTAGAGTATAATTATAATTATCTTTTAGTGAATAAAAAAATTATATAAATGAAATATTTGATATTTTAACGAAGAAAATGGTATTTTTCACAAAAATTTAGAAATAAAATTCAATTGTCAGATTGATATTTTAATTCATTATGTATATCATGTTTGAGGAAATACATTGAATCGTACTGAATTAATAAAACTACTTTGCGCGATTTGGCGCCCAGGACACGTGTCATGCCTGCCATATCTTAGATATGCCTCTGGCTATGTTCAATATATTAGTCTTGCAATACTTACTCGAGTAATATTTTGTAAATTTTCGTGATAGCATAGAATAATTTTTCATAACTTGAACCTCCATGTCATTCGTAAATATATCCCAATGCTGATCAATTGCTTCGTACAACCGTCGCAACTGATTGCAATAAACATGGAAACGGTTTAACATGTTAAGTCTGAAATAGTTGTACCGCAGTATAAACATAAGTAAAAAGGGAAAACAAATATAACACATTACAGTTATAAAAACTTACCTTGTCTTGGTTCCAGAACTCATTTATCTGCCTCCCAATGAAAGAAATCGACATCATAAATTGATAACTGGCATCAAAAATCATTTGTGGATTGTCCAAATGATCGTACAATAATAATATCTGCGAGTCACGTTGGATTATCATAAAATCGTAAAATATTTTACGTTTAAATAAATAAGTATAGAATTGTGCATTTATTAAATATAAAATGTTATACATTTGTGTATATGTTTAATTAGTTTAATTATGTTTAATGATTAATTATTATATTAAATATGTTGCGTTGTAAACTTCTTATGACAGGAACACACATAAAGCTCACTAATGATATAATATACATGTATTATACTTAAATCTTATAAAAATAAAATTTAAAACTAAAAACACAAATTGGATGTATCTGTCTAAAATATATCAATCTATACGTATTACCTCGAAGGGACAATAACTTATTTCGATCAGAAAGAAGAAAGTCCGTAAGAAATTTCTAATGGACTTATTTTGAAATGGCCAAAGGCCCATGCTCGACAGAAATACTCGATTAACATTATACTCTCGCAAAAAATTTTCTAGCATGATTATTTGCTTAGTTTCATTGAAAGACTACAACAGAATGACACGTGCTCTCTCTCTCTCTCTCTCTTTCTCTCTCTCTCTACATATGCTATTGATTCCTTAACATGTAAGTTATGGCGTAAATAATATGAAATTGTAGGATGTCACTGGAATTGTCACTGTCAAAGTTTACCAATTTAGTGATGTCAGAGCGTATCTGATATTAAACCATCACTTTTCTATTTCTGAAATATCATTTATTGGACGCTTTCGCAAAGTGACATTATAACATTATGCTATTGCATGATACAATAGAAAGTTGAGGGGTGACTATATAATAATAATGTAGACGCGTGCTGGCTTCCTGTCTTATTCGTCGTACAAGTTCGTCTCTAGTTTGTTAGAATATCTAACAGATATTCTAACAAGAATTTTAAACACTACAATAGTGTGTGTGCACGAATGGAATTTTTAGTTTATCTTTCAAAATAGAAAATAGTACGTTGTAATAAGAAAGATGAGCTCAAAATTAAACTATATTAAAAGAAACATACATGGTGTCCTAAAATAATTGCCAAATATTTCATGAGCAGGTAGAGCGGACTGAGTCAAAAAATTCTTTACCATTTTGCAATTTTCGCAATAATTAACAAGATATTAATTACTAAAAATTGCTGAAAATCTTCAATAACTTTTTACTCAATTACTATCAACTTTACAGAAAACTGCAAGAGACAAAAATTGTTTATTTTCTTCTCATAGAACTCTAAGAATTTTTTCAAAATTTTTCAGAATTTTTTAATACCGTATTTTCTTATGATAAAAATATCAAATAAGAAAATGCAGTATTAAAAAGTTGATAAAAAAATTCTGAAAAAATTTTTGAAGCTCTATGAGAAGAAAATAAATAATTTTTGTCTCTTGCAGTTTTTATATAAAGTTGATAGTATTTGAGTAAAAAATTATTAAAATATCAATTTTTGGCAATTTTTAGCAATTATTTTATTAACTATTGCTAAAATCGTAAAATGGTAGAGGACTTTTCTTCTCAGTTTAGTTAATTCTGCGAAAAATTTATCATTATTTTCCAAACATCCTGTATAAGGAAATATTTTGCATTAAAGCAGAAAATTTGTTTCATCAGAGCACAGTTGCGTTTAAAAGTTAGGTTTTATTGATGAACTTTTTTGTTAATAACTTTTTAATGAATAACGAGCGATAGCTAAAATCTGGTGAAGGTCACTGAGAGTTATGACAACATATGTCAAGGTCAAGGTCATCGGCTGCCTCCCCTAATCGACATATTTATCATTGTTATATGTCACAATTACTTAAGTAACGAAACCATATTACCTGCTGCCTTTAATTCACGGTATTATATATTATTAAAAAATTGAAACACGGATTAAGGTTGTAAAAAACACAATCTAAAGTACTTTAGACACGCAAATACAATAAGATAATAATGAAAAGATAAGCATATTAGTTGTTTTCTAGTTTCTCTGATAAATTTCGCTTGTTTGTTAGATCTTTTTCCAAACAATATGAATACATTTTAATATATTTCTTTCTTATGTTAAATGATATCTCAAAATTTATATAAAATTAAGATAAAAGAAATAAATCATAGTTTTTAGAATTATTAGTTTGTTTTTTATCAATATTTAATATATAAAAATTTTTATTATTGTTATTTTCATTCAAATTCTCGAAAGATAAAATAGGAACGAAGTATAATATTCTTTAAAAATCCATGTTTATTTGAGACTCTGCAATACAATATTCATAAATTTAAATACTGAATATTTAAGTATTGTACAAAAAAAGTATTGTACAGTGTTTCTTATAATAAATCAAATGATGCAAGACGGATGTTGATAAATGATGATTTCTTGTGTTTCACAAATGTTTAAAGGCTTAATTTATCGATCTTCATTGATTCCCCTCATTACGTACGCACTTCTGCAAATCATTTCAATACAATTTAATTGACAAACAATATAACGAATTACGAAAGAAAATGACATAACATATATTTCAAATCGAGTATATTTAATTATTTTTTTATAGCATAGAATATCTTAGATCAATTTTGAAAATGAAAACAAGTCTACCAGATCATGTATGGTAGACGAAGGACTAAGGGCTCTCGAAGCGAATGAGATCGGATATGTCTGGCTGTGGATAGCCAAATGCCCAAGGATCCTCTAATTCCCAAAGATCCGGTGGGAGATGCTCGCGACCAGGTGGTGGTCCACGTAGTGGACTTATTGGATACTGTTCTATGTCGAAAAATCTCTCTAGCTCCTCTGGATCGAATGGAGGATACTCATAAGGTGCCTCGCGCCTTGGTATGTCGCGCATCGTGGGTTTTATCCTAGACACAATTGGTATGTCTTCCTCCTCTTCCCAGGATATGTCGCCTTCACGTAAAAACTCTTCCTCGAAAGGCACATCAAAACGCAGATCCTCCGGCAATGGCTCCTGAGCTATCCTCTCGAATTCCCGTTTAGTTCGACGAGCTGCCTCACGCGCCCTAATTCCGGCCATACTTCTTTGGGCGAATTCGCGTGCCGCCACGACGGCTGGATGTTCTCGACCGTATTCGATACGGAACATCTCGCTTTCAATGTCAGGAACTCTGTATTAAACATGGACATTGATTAACTTGATAAATTCCAACTAACTGATATGTAAAAGTGAAACTTTATCAAAAAATATAAATAGATTGCTGACTCAATGCAATAGAAAGAGATGACCTGATTCCGAGTTGCCTTTGTTTTAGTTCTCATTGTGAGTATCGTGTGATTTATCCATGTAATTTATACATGGTGAATGAGAGAACTAAATATGTCGCTGCCCAGGGGTGCTATTTCATTTATACGTTTTTATCGTACGGTAAACGTGTACAGAACAGAGAGATCTTCGAATCTCTCTATCCCATCATAGCCAATCATTAGGTTTGAAAAATTTATCGTGTGACAAAAACGCACAAATGAAATATCACCTCAGCGCTGTTTTCAAAGATAGAGGCAAAGTTGGCAGTCTATTTATAGAAGTCCATGGGAACAATAATCCCGATCAAATCGGTCCGTTTTGAGATATGTTATATTTCTTGTGAATCTGAACAAATGTCTCCATTGCCATATTCACATAAAATCAATAGATAAAAAGATAGAGAAAGGAAAGGTTCAATACCAATTTCACGACTCGAAACAGGCCAGTATTCATAGTCGATTCTTACATTTAAGACTATCTTAAGTAATCTTAAGATGTGGTAAGTTAATCCAAGGACTATATTAACATTTTAAGACATTATACTTAAGTCAGTTTTAAAATAAAAATGGACTATGAATACCGTCCCATATTTAGCGTTTTACAGTTGTAACTTCTTGAAACTCATGAATATAATTTTATAGATGAAGATGGTGGAGATTTAGAGAGATACGGTCTAACTGCACACACTATGTTATCCCTTCCTTAGCTTGCTTTAATTGGCTTTTAAATGTAACTAGACTAAAAATATTTGCATGTTGATCGAACATTAACATGTTTTAACTTAAAAAACTTTAACTCTTTATTTTCTCTCTTCCTCGTGATATTCTCACCTGTAAATGTATCTAGGTCTTTCTTCTTCTGCGAGTTTTACGGCATTACCACCGACATTCGCCACAGCCATCACAAAGTCTCGTCTCGCTTGTTGCAAGTCCTCCAACTTGCCCTGCACTGTGACCGCTTCAGCAGCATCATTCTCATCGAGAGTTTCACTATCAAACAACGTTCATAATTAATAAGTCATTGAAACATTGCAATTATTAATCTGATAAAAAAATAAAAGAACTTAAAAAATTCTTTAGAATTATTTATTCCATGAACAAAGAAATTCCCAATATTCGTCATGAAATACTTCTGAATTCGTTAAGTTTATTGTAATGTTTCTTAGAAGATTCAGAAGTTATGAATACATAATCCGATTTGCATGTTGAAGTATAATCTTTTTTTTTTCTTTGCGTTAAAGACAAAAAGGAATAAAGGAGATCCGCAATTTTCCAACTTTCATCGCAAGAACGAATCTTTTTAGATTTAGTTTTATTCATCTACTTTTCAGAACATCATCGAGATAATTTCAAGCTTTACTTGATCACTTGAATCGAACGATTTGCTATTTCAGATGGCGGTTCAATGGCCACAGGTGGTTGAGGGATGCTGACGATAGTGGTCCGATTCTCGTTCACTGATCTCGGTGGTATCACAATGCTATCAATTGGACCCTCGCCTACTGGCTCGGCTTGGATTACCTGGGCATTCATGGATCTCGCTAATTCCCTGGTTCTCTCAGGGATAGCCGGAATCGGTTCCGGCACTCTTCTCTCTGGCCTTCTCACTCTAGGAGGCGAAATCGGCGGAGACACTGTCGGGGCACGTCTAATAGCTCGTGGTCTCTCTCTACCAAGTCTAGAGTGTAAAAATTGTAAAATATATTTAAGATGCATTTCAAGAAAATCGGTACCATGATATACCTAAACGGTACGCAGTACAAGTACAGTTGATACGCTGTACTATAATATCACGTACATTTTTTGTCATTATCCTGTTTTGCACCTAGTGCAATCACTTTATCATTTATAAATTTTAAAATCGATTCAAGCTAATTCAAACAGAATCAATCTTTTGGTCACGAACTTAAAAATGTGGCATGAACGTTTAGACTATGTAAATCAAGGATCTATTTGCCAGATATGGCTAAAAATGATTGTATATGCGAAGACTCAAACTCAAAGATAAAAATTATTCTTTCTGTGAAACCTGTCAATTGGGCAAGTCGTCATTCGCGAAACGTGATTTGTCAGGATAATCTTGGAAAACGGGTGAATTAACTTTATTAGACGTGAAAAGTAATGTTTTGACAACGAAATTTTATGTTACGTGCCATTTCATTATTATGTGCTTAATTAAAAATGTGACTTTTTAAAGTCGTAATTGAAGAAAGCTAAACAATATTAAGAAACTTTATTTTAGACCGCATATGTGAGAAACACAATCAATACTAGAAATTTAAAATGCCTATTACGGTCGAAGCTGGATCTTCATCGCTTTAAATAATTCTTGAATTACTAATTTATATATATGTACTTGCATATATACCATATTATAATCTTTTCTAATTGCGCGCCGAATTGGCGTTTTAAATTTCTAGTATTGAAGAAAACTAAAGTTATCTTGGAATAAAAGCGTATTTTTAATTCGTTCAACCGCTGTCAGATCGTGTGTTTCTGTTTGAGTATAGGCTCACTTTATGTGTCTTTTACGATCATTTGCTGTCTATCAAGAGAAGAAATTACAATTTTGTTTAATTTTTACAAATGTTTTAAAGCGATCTCGTTATTTAGATTTATTCAAATTGCCTTTATTTACAAATGGCACGTAACATAAATTAACGTGTCATTCCTCGCTTCTGACGTCATAATTCCAACATGGCCGCAGCGACTACTCAGGAGTTTTAAAGAAGCGACGTTCAGTTCAGCATGCGAAACGTTTTAGAGACTTCCCAGCTGAAATAATATATCGATATGCTGCACATAATTTTCGAAATTCACCTAGGATCACCACCGATTGGTGCAGGTGTCCTTCTTGGCCTCCTTCGTGGCATAGCTTCCTCTCGTTTACGTTCATATTCCTGCTTGAACTTTTCCGCATGCTTCATTCGAGCCATCATCGCCTTTGTCATAGTTGGTCTGGCAAAGTCGACTCTCCTCGGCTCGGCTGGAGTATATTGCCTTCTACTAGGACCTGCCAAGGGGACTGGTTGTGGTTGTCGCGCTGTTTCCTTCCGTTCATACTCTTTTACTACAGTGGCACTTCTCGCCTGTCGTAGTGCCTGTGTCTTTGTCAGACCAGGTTGAATTCGTGGTTTTCGGGTCGCCATCATTGATTGTTATTGATATTAGGTAATTCTTGACATTAAAAATTAATATACATTATATAAATTTATATATATATATATATATATACACACACAATATTTTTATAGTAATATACTATTAATGTTTATTATAAAATTTCATTATGAGAGAGAGAGAGAGAGAGAACGAAACAAAGGTCAAGGAGAGAGGACGAAACTGCTGTCACTTTTATCCTCTAGAAATCTAACAAAAAATTCTTTTGCTAAATTATGAGTGCTTTCCATTTAATGTCATATCCTTCTATCTTTCTTGATATTCCAATGAATAACAAAGATAGAACAATATTGTATCGATTTGTGTCACCATGGAAAGCACTCTGTTTGATTTTTTTTTAAATAAAAATATAATAATATTTCTGCACTTAGATTGGTACATATCGACATGTCTTTGTGAGAAATGACATGTCTTTATGATATTACATTTTTATAACACTGCATTTATGATCTTATTTAATACTATTCAGAAAAATAATCCAAAACATAATGACTTAGATTGAATGACTATTGAAAAAGTCGAAAAAGAAATTTTAAAAACCTCGTAAAAATATATTTTCTAGAGTCTCCAAAAGGTAAACTTTTCTGGTTAGCGCGATGATTTTTCTTGGCGCTCAAATAATGGATCCAATATTTTTTCATCTTGCGAAAGTTTGCAACCCGTTAACAGTCATACCGATAGGTATAACCGGCACTTAATTAAGGCCAGATTGATCAATTTGGCATCATGTACAGGAATTTTGTATTATGACAGGCCTGGAAGGTTTATGTGAAGAAATCACTGGTGACAGACGCGGCAGCTTTTGTTTCGTTTTTACAAAACGCATCTCTTAAATCGAAATGACTGTATCTCTGAAGTTGGCATAAATGAAAGGATGTTCTTGCTTTATGCGACTTTTATACCGAAAATAAAATTAATTTATACAGTAATATAATATTGAAGAATAAAAATAATGAGCACTCTTGACAATTTAAAATATTTTTCAAAAATACGGCCTGAGATTCAACCAATCATTATCCGACTCTCATGGCATAGAACGTGGAAGTGGAAACAACATATGAATTTGGAAAATCTATAGAATCTCGTTTTTTGAGTTTTTTAGTTCATTAACAAATTTTGGTAAATGTTTAGTTTTTTTACAGTCACATAAGAGACTCTCAGCTCTGATGATCTTGATATTAACATATATTGTAAAAGTTGTCATAACCTTGAGTAACTTTGAGGCATATCTAATAAGTTTTAATTGGTGCTCATTACTTGTTAAAAAAAATTCACTGCTTTACAGGGCGAAATAAGATTTGTAATTATACTGTTTCAGATAGATTTTTTAATTCTACGTAAAACGACGAGAGACAAAAATCATTTATTTTCTTCTCATAAAGTTCCGAGGAATTTTTTAGAATTTTTAAAAAATTTTTTAATATCCATATTTTCTCATGTTGGTAAAAATAATAAAATCCAGTACTAAAAAATTAATAAAAAATTTTGAAAAAATTCTTAGAGTTCTATGAAAAGAAAATAAATGATTTTGATCTCTTGCAGTTTTTCTGTAAAGTTGACCGTATTTGAGTAAAAAATTATTCAAGGCCAATATTTGGCAATTTTTAGTAATTAATATCTTATTAACTATTACGAAAATTGCAAAATGATACAGGATTTTTCGACTCAGTAATCCATTCTATCTACATAAAAGATTGGCTAAAACTTTCAGTACCCTGTATAAGTATTGAAAAATATACAAAAAATTAAAATATAAAAAAAAATAAAAAAATTATAAAACAAAAAAAGTAAAAAAAATATAAAAAATAAATTTTAAAAACCAAACAAAAAAGGAGAGCCAAAAAGGAACTATAAATTTTCTACATCCATCGTGAGCTCTGAATAATGCTAAAGGAAAGTTCTGAGTCTATACATTTTTCATTTATGTTGTCAATATTGCGCTTAGGGCTTGAAATGAATCTATGCTCAGAATTGGAATCAAGCGAGAGAGATCAAAAACCCCCAAAATACAATATTTTTTAGAAAAACAATACCGAGAGAATACAGGACATAAGAGTCAAATATAACGAAATATTTTAAAACATAAAACTACTCTCGACATTGTTTTTTAAATTAAAAGTTCTTCGTTCTTATAAGAACTTATAAATAAATATTTTTTTTATATTTGATCATATGTTCTTTGCCGGGAAAGCCATTTTTGTGATTCTGCATAAATCTCGAAATTTTGCGCCATGTATATATTACTTATATAGAAATATTTTTGAGGAAAAAGAATCAATATTTTAATAAAAAATGCCGACAGTTTAAAGATTAATAACTTTCTAACAAAAGTAACAAACACTTTAACACCTTTTAGAGATCACTTATGACTTTGATAACATATGACAAGATCAAAATCAGAGCCAAATCCCTTATTGTAAACATTTATCAAAATTTTTTTATGTTGAAAACTAAAGAATGGTAATGCAATAAATAAACAATTATATATAGCATTTAGTTCTTTTTTTTTTGTTGTTAAATTGCTTATATAACATTAATTTAAATCACAGGAATGGATTTTCATATACAGGGGAATAAAAAATCCTGGACAAGTGAAATATCTCGAAAACAAAGCATTTTGGTAAAAAATGATTCAGACAAAAGTTGTAGAGTTTTAAAAGATCTATTTATACTGATCACGTCTGTTTGACTTTGGATGGTGTTGCCATTAATTAACTATTAAATTCTGGAATAAAAAATAGGGTGTTCTATTTAAAAAAAATCGATTGACCTGATCTTGGCGATGCCACCCAAAATCAAATAGATGTGATCAGTAAATAGATATTTTTAAACCCTACAACTTTTATCTGAATCATTTTTCCCAAAAAATACTTTACTTTCGAGATATTTCAATGGTCCGGAACTTTTTACTCACCCTGTATGTACTATACATATTTACAATAAATACAATTTTAAAATGCGTCACTCAATAATCGGCGGCATTACTAGCCAGATAATCGCGACGCCCGATATTGGACGCCTGCTTGTTTTGCACAGCCTCCAATTTTGGACACTCTGTAATTCTGTGTCCGAGTCCACCACAATAACTGCATCCGCGTTCATCTGCGATAAAACAAGAAAGAAGAATTCTTTAGAATTACAAGAAATAACGACATAAATTTATAAAGAAAAAAAAATATATCTTACCTCCCAGATTGAGATATTTTTCATTCTCAGAACAAAGTTCCAGCAAGAATGGTGGCACCTTTTGCTTTGCTTCCATTAGTAAATGTTTAAGATCGAGTAGTACTGATTCATCGTTTGCTTTATTAATGAAAGTCGTTGCTATACCAGTACGTCCGGAACGGCCAGTTCGTCCTATCCTGTGCACTAAAAATTACAAAATTATGTTAAATATCTCTTTTTTCATCACCATTTTTCATTTATCACATATATATTACCGTAATTTTCTACGTCGTCTGGCATGTCATAATTAATAACGTGTTGCACATCAGCAAAATCGAGACCCTTTGATGCAACGTCTGTCGCAACGAGTACGTCTTTTCGACCTGCGCGAAACGCTTCCACTGAACGTGATCTTTCTTCCTGATCTGAAAGAATATAATAAAAGGAATGTGAATATATTTAATTTACATTGATATTTTAATTGTGAAGAATTAATATGATTGATCAGTAATATTGCAATAATTTTATATCAATATATTAATGTTTAATACAATGTAGTTTGTCTGAAATATTGTACCTATTCCTCCATGTATCGCAACAGCTTCCACTCCTTTTATGAGCAGATACTCATGGATGGCATCCACGTCACGCTTCTTCTCTGCGAATATTAAAACTGGCGGTGCAGTTTTCTGAAGACATTCCAAGAGATAAACAATCTTAGCCTCTTGCTTGACATATTCCACCTCTTGTATTACGTTCATTGACGCAGCACCAGCGCGGCCAACGTTTATAGTTACAGGTTTCACTAATGCTGAACGCGCAAAATTTTGAATTCTTTTCGGCATAGTAGCAGAAAATAAAAGCGTTTGCCTCTGACCCTGTGACAGACAACAATTATTATTATTATTTTAATAAACATTTAATCTTTTCATCTTGCATAAAATACATGAGAAAGTACTTACCTTAAAAAAAGAAAATATTGTTCGAACATCTTCTTCGAATCCCATATCTATCATGCGATCTGCCTCGTCCATGCAAAGATAACGGCATACACTTAAAGTAACCATCTTTTTATGTAACATATCCATCAATCGTCCTGGTGTTGCTACCATTATATGTACACCTCTATGAATAATAATAAAAAATAAATTGCAACATATTAGAGATAAAAATATGAAAAATATAATTAACAATAATAATCACTAACTTGTTGATTATAGCTAACGACTCTGAAACTGGCACACCTCCTATTGCCAAGCAACAGCGTATCTCTGGACAGTCCGTTTGTCTTAAGCTATTGGTGTAGTGCCGAATTATGTCATAGGTTTGCTTAGCCAATTCTCTTGAAGGACATATTATCAAGCCTATGAATAAAAAATATTTATATATATTAGGTGTTGGAATTAATTCGTAGCGTTTTTTAATGAAAGAATGTTATTTATTTCACATGAGCATTAAAAAATACATTAATGAAAGTACTTCCCATCACTTGTAAAACGCTACGAATTAATTCCAACACCTAATATATACATATATATATATATATATATATATATATTCTCGATAATTCTATTTATTGTAAACATTTACCATAAGGTCCCTCCTTTTTAATGAATGGCATATCGATTTCTTGTTCCAGACAAAATTCAATGATAGGTAAAACAAACACCAACGTTTTACCACTACCAGTGGAAGCTATACCAATCATGTCGCGACCAGACAATCTGTGAATATTTAACATTTATATTATTCATTGAATGTATTACACAATTAATAAGAATAATAAGCGCAATTATAACATCAATTGGAGACTCACACTGTGGGTATTCCTTGAACTTGAATTGGAGTTGGCTTGATGATACCCTTCTGTTCCAATCCATATAAGATTCCTTTATGAAATTTCATTTCCTTAAAAGTTTTCAAGGGTGGCGGTACTTCATCACCTTCCACAAGTATTCTGAGCTTTCTACGTACTCTCTCATGACGCATCTCACCGAGATTAAGTATCACTCTTGGCGGTTGCCAATTGGTTTTGATAGAATCCTTGTATTGAATACCCTTGGCTAATTCAGCCACACCCATTAAAGCTTTATTCTCAGCCACACTTTCCAGAATCTTCTCCTCCTCCTTCAACTGTTTCTCCATAGCACTCTCCTTCTTGGCTGTTAATAGAATTTTATGAATAAATCTTAATTAAATACTTTTTCATTATTTATTAAAACTCTATTCATGAAGATTCTGTACCTTCAGCCAATTTCTTCAATTCAGTGTGTTGATCAAGAAGAGAGATATTTGATTTCCTTCCCCAAACCTGTCCATCATCATTGTCAGCATCATCTTTCTCATTCTCACTACTACTCTTTCCAATGCCATTAGTAGATTCTTCTTTTAATTGTCCGAGTTTACCCAATTTCATGAGCAATTGCTTTTTACGATGCTTAACAGGTACATATGGTTCGTAATCATCGTCAGTATCCAAAGGGCTGTCTTCTTCTTTCCTTCTATACCTCTGTACATTCAAAACAATTTAATATACAGTAGTAAGGAAATATACGTTATATCATAAAATATTTAAAAAATACTTGAAGATGTAAAGGAAACTTTATTTACATTACAAATTGCACAGGTTATAAAATTAAAAATATTCATAAACAAACATTTCTAACCTTTATTGCAGATTCATTGTTATCCCGATTATCCTGATTCATTGTAGAAATATTCTTATTACAATTTATTGGAAGAAGATTATTCTGCGATATATTAGAGCATTAATTACTTATATTTTATTATTATTCCATGTAATTGTAAAGTATTACACTAAAAAGTGCTACAAAAACGCTGAGGAAAGAAACGGAAGTTGTGTTCGGAAAAGTCGCTCGGATGCTTCCGATGCCTGAAGACCTCTAGCGGGATTCTCTAAACGTCTTATCGATGATTATCGCTAACTATCGTTAACTAGCGTTAACAATGACAAGATAATCCTAGAAGACAACGCGATTGTCGCTTGTTCACGATAGCAACAATTGTTAATAAAACGTTTAGAGAATCCCGCAACTGTACTGATAAACAGTAAAACCATAACTCAAAAGAGGCTAAGTATTTAATCATCTATTAAGCTTACAAGTCGGGACTTAAGATATTGGTAAAATATTTATCTTATATCTTTTATCATTATTATATATTTTTTAATTTTTAAATATGTAATTATATTAATTATATATGTATATTAAATCTGATATATTTACGTTACTATTTGTCAAATTTAATGGGGATTCGATGCAATCAGAATAATCTAATAATGTTTAATTCGTATTAATATTGTAAATGATACATGAAAAATACAAACAACATATCAATCTGTCGTTCAAATGTCAAATTTAACGCTTCTTATCCTTCTTCATGTATAAAATTGTCGCTCTAATATTATGTATAAAATTGTAGCTCTAAATGTTTGCAACAAAAGTCGTCATGTGATCTTTTTTGTCGCTGAAACAGCCAGTTTGAGCAGCTCATGTATCTTGACATGATCTGATCATATTGTCTCCTCTCAATACTGGAGGCAGGAGCTATCCAAATAATAATAAGTAATAAATAATAAGAAGAAAGCAGTGAAAAATTGACGACTGCAATTGGTCAATTTTTAGCTTCCGCCTTCTGATTTACGACTAATTGGCTTATTGTAGAGGGCCCATAAAAGTTGAATTAATCCAACTTTTCAACAGTGTCGGTGGCGACAAGAAAGTGGACAAATTGAGAAAGAATTCAGTCACGTGATCATTTATCAGTGCGACAAGCGATCATAAAATTGTATCTTTATCGTTTCATCCTTGTTATTTTTAAATATTAGTCCGGATTTACAATAGGTGTTTTAAGTCTTAAGCCGTAAGAAACTGACCAATTAAAACCGTAAGAAACTGACCAACAGCCGAATGCGAGAAGAATAATCGATTGTGATTCGTCCATTTCTTATGGCTTAAGACTTAAAAATCTATTGTAGATCCGGGCTAAAAAACAATTGATACAAGTGCTATAAATGCCAAAGCGAACATAGCCATGGTATTGTATACACTACAAAAATATTGGGTCATCTAAAAAGTATCCGCGGTTTTTTGTCACTAGATGTGTGTTGATGGTCATATATCTAGTGACAAAAAACCGCGGATACTTTTTAGATGACCTAATATATATTTGACGAGAGACGCCACCGCATCTCCTGATATCTGTCTCATTTTAAGTTCTACAAGTATACACTAGTGATATATTAATAAAAAATAATTTACAATTTTATTTTAATAAAATTTATAAAAACCAAAAATTAAAGAAAAATAGGGAAAACTAGGGAAATTTGTATATATTAACAGAGAAATTTCTTCACTGATATCTGGCAACACTGTGTCGATATGACAGAAATATGAGAGCCAATAAAAATAGAGAAGATGAAGGTATAATTGAAATCATAACCTAAACAGTGATGAACTTTAACGATTAATATCTTGATTTGTGAGACAGAGTGACGCTTTTACCTACCAAGTTTGTTTGTTTCGCGCAAAAACGCTTCAAATGAATTTAATTTCATCAAGATTGGAGTTGAGGAAGGCTATACTGAATAATTATCCAACCTACAATTTGTTTGGTTTTCATCATTCAACATTGTGCAAAATAATTTTCGTTACATTTCGCTAACCATGAGTTGAAGTAAAATAAAAAGAAAAGAATGTCTGCAGGTGCGGAACGTCCGGCTTCGATGCTATTTCAGGACAGTCAATATAACTGGACGGACGATTTACCAGTTTGCAAACAGTCCGGTATATTTTTCTTTGTTATTCTAAAATTATTGATCAAATATTTAACAATAACCTTAACACAATAGAAATAATAATAACATTAATATTTTCAGTACAAAGCTAATTTTTGAGAACGTATATTTATTACTTGATTTAATAAATTACAATATCTTTTAACAAGTAATAATTCAAGGACAACAACTCTACTAATACTTTTATTAGATTTATATAGACAGTATACGTTAATTATTTTTATTATTAATACTTGTCGTCTTTGCCTGAACTTGTCATGAAAATTATGTCTTAAGATTTTATTTTGCATAAAAAAATATATTTAATTGTATTTATGCTTTGATACTTTATCAGGGAAGATCCCATTAGCACACAACATAGTTGCACACATCTATTCATTGACTTGTGCCTAGTAACTTTTCACTGCTTTACTAATGAGAATATTTTATTTAAAATTGACTAATTAGTGATGTGTATCTATCCTAAAATCTCTCCTTTATTACGAAAATCAATAACTATAAAAATTATAAATAATGTTAAAAAATTTTATTTTAGACCGCACATGTGAAAATATAAAAAAGACCTATAAAACCCCAGACACAATGCAAAGGAATAGTGATAGCGATAGAAATAAGACGATTTCAACCTCAGAAACACTGGCGTGTACAATTTCTGATAAGTTGAAATCATGTTATTTCTATCATTATCGCTGTTCCTTAGCATTGTGTCTAGGGCTTTACAGTCGAAGCTGGATCTTTTAATGCTTAAAATAATTCAATCTTGAATTATTATATATATTATATATGTACTTGCATATATACCACATTTATAGTCTTTCAAACTGTGCACCAAATTGTTTTTATACAATTAAACTTTTTTAGTAATCGCTAATTAAATTGACAAGCAATTTTAATAATTTGATGCTCAATCAGGCATCATTATAAAGATGTTAATATGTTGAAAAATTATATGTATAAAAATTATGATATGAAATGATATTTTAGTTTATATATCAAATCAAATAATAATTATATACAAAGTTTATACAATAGAATTATTAGAATATGATAGCAGATTTTATATTTCAGGAGTAGGCTTTTCTACTAATCAAATCTATCGAGAAGATGGATATCGACAGGAAGAGCATTCATTTGAGGATCGTAGTTTTCATTGTAAATATGACGACTCCACATTTCTTTATGCTGTATTTGATGGCCATGAAGGTACTAAGGCAGCCAATTTTGCTATGCAAAGGATGGCTGCAGAAATTTTGCTTGGACAGTTAAATGGCAAATCAACCGACGAGGAAGTAAAGGAAGTTCTTCGGTAAAAATTTCATTGATATGAAAAAATTTAAATAAATAATATGAATAAAATTTTAAAATAACTTTAATATATATTTTGCTGAATAAACTAATGTGTTACAGTTGCAACCAAAGATCTTCTATATGTAAAGTATTTGTTCTACAGGCAAGCATTCATAGCAGTTGAGAAAGGATATCAAGATTCAATTGGTGATTTATTAGCAGAACGAGCTAGTCTACAATTTGATATACCTGATGGATTGACTCCTTATGAGACTTACCAAAAATTTCCAGACTTGGTTAGTCATTAAAATTGTACAGCTACATTTTTTAATGCGTTGTTACAATTTATTTTTTTAGGTTGACAAACTAAACGCATTAAATTGCGAGCTGTCGGCTGGTACTAGTGCTGTGGTTGCTTTAGTCTACAGAGGGAAACTTTACGTCGCGAATGTTGGAGACAGCAGGGCGTTGTTGTGTAAAACAGATAGCAATCAAGTTTTACGAGTAGTACAATTAAGCTTAGACCATGACTTAAGAAATGAAGACGAGCTTTTGCGATTGTCTCAACTGGGTTTGGATGTTGAATCAATCAGGCAAGGTAAGGCTTTATGTATCTTATTCATTCGACATTTGTTTTGATTTAAAAAAAAAGGATTTTGATAAATAGAAATATATATATTGTAGGATCTCATCTTGGAAATCAGGAAAATACACGTTGCCTTGGTAATTATCTTGTTAAAGGAGGATACAGAGAGTTCGAAGAATTAACAGCTTCCATGGCAGAACCGATCATTGCCGAACCAGAAATCCACGGAAGTATCGAGCTCGATGAATCTTGTAGATTTTTATTACTTATGTCGCGTGGCCTATATAAATCATTAGAAGAAGCGACCGGAACAGATCAAGTTAATAAGGAATTGGCTTTGATAGCGGTTGAGCAGGTAATTAACTTAAAGCCTAAATAAATCTTGATATAAATTTTAATCAAAACAGTCAATTAAAATATATAAATTCATTTTTAAATATCCAGTTTCGAGTACAATCGACTTTAACTGGAGTCGCCCAGGCGGTGGTCGACAAAGTCGTGAGAATTCATCATGATATAAACATGAGCAACACACAGAATACCATGACCACTGGCAAGCGTGACGACATAACTCTTTTAGTGCGGAACTTCAACTTCCCGCTACCGCACGCACTAAAGAGTCCGACCAATCGGCCCGATCATTCAGTCAGATTTAATCCCGTGGTGCAAACTGCACCAATTAATATGCTGGATAACGAAGACTTATCGAGCACCAGTACAGGTGTTACAGATGATAATGCCGATACATCGACAACTGAAACATCAACAACATCAGATTTGTATCCGCCTGGTGCTAGAATGGCAGAGCGAAATGCTAGAATTAAGCCTTATGTAGATTTTTCTGAATATTATGAGAATGTTGAAAAGAGAAGAAAAGAGGGAACTCTACCGGAAGGTATAGATTTTTAACATTTTATTTTAAATGATGTAAAATATATTTTTGAATACTTCATTTACAAATTATATGTTTGTATTTACATATAAATTATTGAGATCATATTGCGACTGTGTTAATATACATGAATGTTCCTATCATTGCAGCATATATTTTTAACTTTAAGATTGTATTTATATTTATTATTGAAATATAAAATTATTAATTTTCTAACGCAGTATCGTATTCTTGTCATCAAAATTTATTACCAGAATAGAACTTTGACTACTACACAACTTGTATTTACATATCACAAGCATTACAAATATTTCGTTGGGTTAGATTTCAAGCGCTCGAATGCAGCCTTTTCGAGACATTCTCTGTGATCGGGATGCGCGATTTGGATCAGTGCATTCGCCCTTTGTCGTAAGGTTTTACCGAAAAGATCTGCCACTCCATGTTCCGTAACTATATAATGCGCATGAGCTCTTGTTACCACTACTCCAGCTCCTGTATAAAAGACATATTAATATATCATAGATTTATTAAATAATTATTATTAAATAAATTTATCTCGCAACATTCATTTGCTAATCTTATACCAATTTTCAACACCGGTTGTATTTTACTCTCCCCTTGGCTGGTAACTGAGGGAAACGCGATAATAGCTTTTCCACGACCGTCTTGACTAATCGCTGCGCCTCGAAGAAAATCCAGTTGGCCGCCGAAGCCGGAATATATTTTACAACCCAAACTGTCCGAGCATATCTGGCCAGTGAGATCCATCTCGATACAAGAGTTGATGGCCGTCATTTTCGGCTGCGTCGAGACAACTCGGGGATCGTTCACGTAATTGATCGCTAGCATTTCTTGCGTTGCGATAATTACAATCATAAAATTTAACGCGAAAATATATTTTTTTAAAACTATCAAAGTAAACCAATTAATCATAATTACCGACGACCGGATTGTTGTGCAGGAAATCATACAATCTTTTCGTGCCGACGGCGAAGGAGCTTACTATGCGTCCTCTGTGCTTGGTCTTACACCTATTTGTGATGTTACCATGCTGGACCAAGTCAACCATTGCATCGCAAATGTTTTCAGAGTGTACGCCTAGGTCTTTGTGATTGACCAAGGAGCAGAGCACCGCGTCAGGGATGCAGCCGATGCCGAGCTGCAGTGTCGCTCCATCTTCAATTAATCGCTGCGCGATAATTTTACCTATCTCTTGCTCGAGATCGTTAGGCGGTGGGCAAGCCACGCAGGGCAGAGGACAGTCGTATCTTACCGCCCAATCAAAGTGGCTCGAATGTATCACTGTGTCACCGTATGACCTCGGCATATGCTCGTTTACTTGCGCTGAAAAGAAATACTTCCATAATAATTTTAAAATTATTGTAGATATTAATATCATAGTATAGCACAAAAGACATAATATTAAAGATTAACTTCCAGATCTTCCACCCCTCTTCTCTTTCTCTCTCTCTCTCTCTCTCTCTCTCTCTCTCTCTCTCTCTCTCTCTCTCTCTAACAGGATGTTTCGAATTTAAATGACCAAATTTCGCCAGGGGCGTGTGGGAAATCGATGGACAAAACGATAATTTTCGAATATTATTTTTTTCGAAGCGGAATAAAGTTTTTAAAACGAAATATTGTTTTCGTGTACGACTTCAACGATAATGTTAGAGGCAGTGTGAGAATATACGTGCCGATTTCAGACAGAAAAGTACTGAATCGGCGAATTTATTATTATGTTCAGTGTTGCAATACGAGCTGTCCATACAAGATGCAATGCGTGCAATGCAAAATTCAATATTTTGATTAATATCTGTATTAAGCAAGATAACGTGAATAATTGAATAATAAATAATAAATAATAAATAGACAAAAATGGAAACTATGTTTTGTTTTTTTTTTATGATTTCCTCCAAAACGAAGCAAAAACGAGCATATCTCTAAAGAACTTTTTTTTGTTAGTTATAAATTTCCTATATGCTTCCGAAATTGGCTATTTAAATTCGGGACACTCTGCATATTAAGATAGTTTTGTCTAATTTCAATTATTATGATTATTATTAACAATATCATCATTATTAAATTCAAAACGGACCAATGAGAACTTTGGTTGTGCAAATCGCGGCACGGGTACAATCCGCGCTCACGCCGAGCGAGCAGAATCCACGCGCGTCAGGCATGCTCACATGAATTAATGCAATATCTGGCACAATTCTTTTTTCAAAGAACAATCTTGGTGCCTCGTGTAGGAATACCGGGATGCAATCTGCTCGTCCCTCGTTTACTGCTTCTCTAAGATTAGTGCCCACATACAGACTGATGGACCTGAAATGTTCTTAAATATCATCGCAGATATCTTATTATTTATTTCTCACTCAGGCATTGTTATCAGTGGGATTAATCAATGCAGGTACCGTACTCTCAAATTCTGGACTGGCGAATGGCGTATCTCCTTCAAGATTCATATGCAATAATCTGACTCCACGCAAATTATTGCATACTCCGTGTTCGGTCATGGCACGCACTAATTCCATTGGCGTAGCTGCACCACCCTGTATGAAAACTAAATGCTCTGGAAAGAAAAATAATTTATTTACAACAAACTTCTATCAAACTCTATCTTGTAGTAACATTTGCAATAATATAAAAAAGAAAAATTTCAAGTTACCATAGTTTTTACTCACACATTAGAATTAAAAAATTAGAATAAAAAATTAGAATAATTAAAATTAAAACTATATTAAGTATTATAATTCAATGAATCTAGATAACTTTTTAAACGAATTGTTAATTTTAAACGTCAATTACAAACATTTTTGGAAAAACAATTCTTTTCTGAATAGAAAATAAAGTAAATATTGGTCTTAAAATATAATGCGGCTATAAGTACCTGAATTTATGATTTTTATTGCATCTTCCACGCAAACCCATTTTGGACATCGTTTTAAAGGTTGAGAAGGTTCCCTCAAATTTTGCATGTATCGCCGTCCACATAATTGGAAAGATTTTGCGTGCTGAATTTTTCCGAACACCAATTTTAATTTTCGAAACATTTTCATATCGTCTTAAAATTGTTAAGGCTAGATCTCCAAGCTCTCATTGATAACACGATATATTGTATAAAAAATTGATATGAAACATAATATAAAAAAATCTCACTGTTCGCATATGTCTAGCGAAGCGAATCCATTGACATTTCTATCTACAAATGTCTATAAATCGCTATTTGAACATCTGATTTGACGGCGTTCGATTTTTCGACAGCTTCACAATTCATGAACGAATTATTGATATGAATTTCGCGCATTTGAATTGAATATGAACATAAAAACGCAAATATTATTTTACTATTATTTTATTATTTTTTAATGTAAAAAATATACAGGAGATATAAGGTACTAACTAGATCGGGGTTCTTACTAATAATTTCTTTCTGCGTACTATTTCAACTTTTTCACATTATAATGTATGAAAATAATACATCAAAAATTATACAAAGAAACGTTAATTTTAATGTAAAAATGTTTTAAATCTAGAAATAGCGTCAAGTTTCGGCACTTTCTATCTGAATCGTGTTCCAAAGTACAAGGACACGTTTTTTTCGCGATACAAAATACACGTGACTTGAATTATAATATCTGTATATGGATCTATATATATATGGAAATGATGCAATCTCGCATTCTAAATTTTTACGTACATGATACAATTTAGTGCATTTTTTGATCTAATACATGTGTCTCTCTCTCTCTCTCTCTCTCTCTCTCTCTCTCTCTCTCTCTCTCTCTCTCCTTTTTCTTCTTCTTCTAGAAGACTAGTGAATTGTCGTCTAGTAAGAGAGATATACAATATTGTACAAGAAGACACTCGCGACACTTTGATAGTTGGCCGTTATACATGATTAAAGTACATGGGAGACCGATTGTAAAATGCTATTAAATGTGTTTCCTATATCATGCGCTTTTTAGTTTATGGGGCGGGCATCACTTTTAGGCGTTCGAACGCTGCTTTCTCGAGCGCTTCTCTGTGATCGGGATGAGCCACCTGAATTAACTCATATGCACGTTGTTGAAGACTTTTGCCGAATAGACTGGCAATTCCCTGCTCTGTCACTACATATCGCACCACCGCTCTGTTGGTGACTACTCCAGCACCTGTTAGCATAGCATGACGAAATGATTGATTACGATTTATTTTATACATTTGCAACTATTAAAATCATTGCAAAATTTAATTATTATAAAATCAGATTAAACATTCATGTTTTAATTAAAAAAGTGATTTCAAATAAATAATACAATATATTAAAAAAGTAATTAATAAAGTAATTAGACGCCTTATAGCTACAAATAAAAAATTAATTTCAAACAGGCTAATACGGAGTCAATACAGCAAATGCTGCGCAATTTTTTTTTAAATTAGTATTTAATAGGTGATATACAAATAATATACATTGACGTTTCGGCTATTGATTTTAGCCATCTTCAGAACAATATTACTCTAAATCCTACCGTAATAATTTCTTCCTATAGTAGTATTCCTTAATCCAAGAATAATGATATGTCCATAGTACACGAACTCATGGAGAAGCACAATCTTTGGTTCACAAAGTTACCTTGCTCCTTGGCCGAGATATTGAGCTCAATTTTATAAAATTGATCCTTATAAAATTGACCATCAAAGAGCGTTGACGTCTCTATTTCATTTTAATTTATTGTAACGATTTCCACCATTAATTATGGATTTTTGTGACTGAGCGGCACGGAGCTTATGTTCGAGTTCGGCCAAGGAGACCGAAGATTGTTCTTTCCCATGGGTTCGAGTGCTATGGCATATCATTATTCTTAGATTAAGGAGTACTATCATAGGGAAAAATTATTAGAGTAGGATTTAATATTGTTATGATGATGATGGCTAAAATCAATAGCCGAAACGTCAATGTATATTATTTGTATATCACCTATTAAATATTAATTTAAAAAGAATTTGCATTAAAAGTGATCTACTTACCTGATGTTAAAACCGGTTGTATTTTACTTTGACCTTTAGAAGTGACTGATTGAAGAGCTATGATTGGTTTTCCTTGTCGATCTTCGCTCATCGCGGCGCCTGTGATAAAATCTAATTGTCCACCGAAACCGGAATACATTCTCGTACCAATACTGTCCGCACAAATCTGACCGGTGATATCCACTTCGATACATGAATTAATGGCCGTCATCTTCGGTTGCTTGGCAACTATTCTAGGATCATTAACGTAATCTACCGCCAACATTTCTGTAAGAGACAAAAACTATTAAATACGTCTGTTATTTTGAAAACTAGCAATAATTATAAACAAAAGATGAATACAGACAAACTGACCTATGAAAGGATTGTTGTCCATAAATTCGTAAAGCTTTTCTGAACCTACGCAAAATGAGCCAACAATTCGGCCCTGATGTATCGTTTTCTGATTGTTTGTGATGCAACCCTTGTGCACAAGATCCACTACGCCATCGCTGAACATCTCGCTATGAATACCCAAGTTCTTATGATTACTCAACAAGGACAATACGGCGTCAGGTATACTGCCAATACCCAGCTGCAATGTGGCACCATTTACCACCAAATTCTCGGCGATATATTTGCCGATCATCTGCTCAGCCTTGGAAGGCGCTTTCACCGGATGAACTGGCAGTGGTTTGTTATATTCCACGGCAAAATCCAAATGACTTTCATGAATGAGAGCGTCGCCGAAGGTCCTAGGCATGCATTTATTGACTAAACCTGCGAAAAATTTAAATTTTCTTTAAATTCTATTATCAAAAGAGATTAATTGCGAGAATGTTCCAAGATTTACCTATGACACGTTTGGAATAACTCACAGCGGACCGAGCACAGTCTATACTGGTGCCCAAGGAGCAGTAACCCTTTTCATCCGGAGGGGACACATGGATAAGAGAGATGTCAGGCTTTATATAGCCCTCCTTAAAGAGACGCGGAATCTCGTGCAGAAAAATGGGAACGCAGTCGGCAATGCCTGCGTTCACCGCGGATCGCACATTGCCACCGATGAATAAGCTAATTGATCTAAAATGCTCTAAATATTTATAAACGCATTACATTTATAAAAATAAGTTTATTATACAAAAATTTTATTTTTAAAGTCTTTTAATTAATTTAGATTTTCTTCAGCATAAATCTAATTTCCTTTTCTAAATTTTTTGAAGTTGATTTAAAAAAAAATTTCATCTCTCTTGAAAATAAAGCATATTTGTAAATTTCAAATTTTTAAAAGAAATTAAAAGGAGGATGTTAAGTTAGGGCCGTTTTTTGGCTAAAATGAAAAAAGTTCCGAGATATACAAATTATCATCATATTAAACGGCTATTCAAGTCGAATAGTATATCGCTTATTTTGAGAAAACATCGAGAATATGGGAGAAATCGTGATCAAAACAAATAAATCTATCATATTTATGCTATCACATTTATTAAAAAAGTAAGATAAGAATTGAGCAATAAGGATTGTATTATTTAAACACACAAACGCTTCTATTTGAGAAAAAAAATTCCGCAAGACGTATTTAATGTTATTGTACAACGCAATAAGATATACTGTATTCATTGGGGCACTTTGTTATAATTTATGTGTATACCGAAGGCGAATATATATTACGCATGTCTATTACCAGACGCTTTTAACGCTTGTGAAATCATTTCATCCTTATTGTTTAAAAGTAAAAAAAATTATAGTTGCGAGTGTTATGAGTAAAAAATTCTACATAATCACTTTTTTAGATTTAAATCTAAGAATTTTAATGGCAAATTTTCTTATAATTCTGATGTTTCCCCAAAGTAAGCGGATATACCATTCAAATCCGCTTGACGATTTAATATGATGTATTAGATACATATATTTTGTACATCTCGGAATTTTTATATTTTGGCCGAAAAACTGTCCTAGCTTAACATCCTCCTTTATATATAAGCTTGTTCAAATAAAAAATTATACAAAATAGAGTTAAAAGAAACAAAAGTCAGCTGCACAAAGCCAGCTGTGCGGCGCAAAAAAGTGAGGAACAAAACAACGCGTTAAATGCGAGTTGTTATTGAGATATTGCAAGAAAAGCAATAGGAGATTACGTATGCGCATGAATGTAACGTACTTGCGTTTTCTGGCTTGACAAACGGGGCTGCTCCTTCGAGATGCATATGATATAAACGAACATTTCTTACATCGCAGCGTACTCCATAATCGGTCATCGCTCTCAGTAATTCAATGGGTGTCGCCGCCGCACCATGAACGTACACCACCTGATCTGCAAATAAAAAGAATTGAGAAACATTCTTTCTATGCACAAGTCAAGATTCCATTAAATTAAAATTTACTCGAAATTAAATCGGCACTGAGATCAAATAATAAGATTTTGTAAACTCAAAGAGTATAGGACTATATATGACTGGATGGATGAGTGTGTTAAGAAAATGCTAGAGCCGCCTGTATTACTGATAAAACTAACGTTTTCGACATTTTCGTTTCTGTCGAATTTCTTCGTAGTTTCACGGAATAAAAATTTCCATGATTAAAATGTATATGCTAATGTACTTATCGCTGGTGTATTTCATGTCCAAAGCTGAAAAAAATAAAAAATTACAGATTTCTTTATTCATTTTATTTTCAACGTTGGTCGCCATACTGAGATAAAAATGGATAAATGTGTAATTTTTTGGAATTGGTGGAAAACTTTTATTTCGCAAAAATATAATGCAAATTCTTATTGGAATACAATAGGAATTGAATACAATAGGATATATATAGAATAGAATTCATTCACTTTAGCGTAGCTAATAATTCTATTATATTCCAATAAGAGTTTGTAAATTATTTATATTTTTGCATGCTGAGATATTCAAATGCATTTATTCATGTCCTAAAAAACATTTTTCCAATTCTAAAATTGCATTAAAGTGACGACATTTTTTATTATTTTTCCATTTCGTACTTTAACATTATCTTAAATTTCGATAAAAAATTTAATATTTATATAGATAAGATTACGATGCATTTACGTAACTAATTTAACTTATATGATTCTAATCGTAATACAATTTGTAATAAAGCTTATCGGTATGTTTTTGCAGTGAATTATGATGAATTTACTAATCAATCCTCTTTTCAGAATAATATTATTATACATATATGTATACATATATGCATTATTGATAAACATTATTGCTACATATATTCAATTACAAAGATTAACAAAAAAAAATTATTCTACGCTAAACTGATATGAAGTTAATGTTCGATAATTTTTGAACTTTGGATCCCAATACACTCTAGATTATAATACGTTATGATTTAATGTTTACAAGGTTTATCATAATAATGGCATATCTCTCTTAGTAAATGTGTTAACCCGGCGTCATTATGGTGTTAAACAAACGTTGTTACACAAATGTTGAGGTAGCTTATGATAACCCAAATATTTTTTTGATCTATTATCGCAATGTCAACAATGGTTTTAGAAACTCTTAGCTCTAGGGCGATTAGTTAAAATCTACGAAGTATGTAAGAAAACACAGATGTTTAAAAATGTCTCGAGTCATTATGACGCCAGCCACAATGACGTCGGGTTAAGTGTTATGTATTTATTTGATTGATTACAGATCTGTTTTTGATAGCTGAATAAGGTACATTTTTAGAATTTAAGTGAAATAGGTATACATATATAATATTTGGCTAAAGCAAAAAAAAGTTCTAATATAATTTAGTGCATAAATAAAAAAGCAGATCTCATTTTATTAAATCCGAGTGCGTCTGAAATATTAGTAACAATTTTTGTAGGGTATTATTTATCGAGACTTGTAGACTAATTGACAATCCCACACACATTCTACTATTATGAATTATTAACTCTTTATCTATACAAAAAAATATATCTATTACTAAATTGAACTTTGTTGATAATAACCGGATATTCGATAGAAGTTTTTATCGCACGTTTTTATCTTATCGGAATTTTTATTTAATATAGAAATAATTCTTGTACTTCGAAATGCAGTTACATTATTCGATATGTTTCTCATATGTGTTCAATATAAAAAATATACTCATCTACATAATTCATCAAATTAGTTAAAAAACAATTTTAAATCCAAATAATTTTTTTTTAAAGATAGATAACAATGCAAATATTATTGCAAGAGAGAATTTTTAATTTTATTATACAATAAGTAATACTTTTGAAACTCTCGAAACTTATCAGCTATATATATCTGCAATATGTTACGTGAGCATATATGACTCTATCTATGTATGACGTTGTATGTTTTAATTAATGCAATATGGACGAGTTTTTTTATTAAAAGATACCGCCAATAATCTTGAAGATTCTAAATATTAAAGTAGAGTTAAGACTGCAAAAATAAATTCGTATAAAGTGTGCTTCTTTATATAAAATGAACATGATTGCACAGGAAGAGAGTCGGTAGATTACACATATTGTTACGTTATGGAGATATACATATAATCAGATTTACTAACGGCGAAACGCTAATTAATGAAACTTCAGTTGACGGTTGACTGCGTATCTAAATACTCGTAAGAACTAGACTTTGATATTTACATATGTATAAACGCATATCTGCATATTTATAAGTGAGTACAAAAAGTATTTGTACAGAGAAAATATTTTTTTAAAAAACTTTATTTTTAAAAATTAAATATTATCCAGCGAGAAATGAGTTTTCGAATTGATATCGATACGATGATTTCAACACTAATTTGACGTCGATTCGACGTTTAATTGATGATCATTTCTTGCTGGGTAATTAACAATTTATTCAAGTATAAATAGACTGTATATTTCTTAAAATTATATATATCAAAAAGATGTGTATTAATTATAGAAAATATATCATCTGAAAAATAAGAAAATTAAAAGTTCCATTGTTTGGATGCTCAAAAAGTATTCGTACAATCGAGAAATTTATAATATCAGAAATACATGCGAAGCTCATTTGTATATGTTAGAACAAAATGTACAAAATTGCTAATTAATGTTTATTTTCTACAAATAAGACTTTTTTAATAAAAAGTTTCCTTGTACGAATACTTTTTGCTCTCACTGTATATCGAAGTCAATTTATTGGAAATGGTAATTCATTTTCCTAGTATCATCTACATAGTTGTCAGTGAATTTTTTTTCTATTGACTGAAAAACAAAAAATATGTTATAAAAAACGAGTAAAAAAAGAGAATTATTTACAAGCCACAAACATAAAATTTACAAAACTCATAATGGTATAAAATAGTTTAAATTATAGAGACGGCAAAAATGGGAATAAATTAAAAACGGCATTAAAAATGTCAAGGATACTTTATACGATAGAATAACATCACTTTAGATTATGCAAGAATAAAATAAACGGTATACCGTGAATGTAATTCTAGAAACAAGCTCTCAGTGGTTTAGATTTATATTATTTACATAATGTTTATACGAATCTTTATATATATATAAATTACGTAATTATTTATATGGAAAAAATAGAGAATGAAATTAATCTTTCAATGTTTCTATACGAGCAAATACATTTCGAGTCAAGTTGTTAATAATGGTAATGAACCATTTTTATGATCGCTCAATATGTCTATTAATATATTCAATTGTTATTCATCTACACAGCTGTCAATGAATTTTTTTTCATTAAAAACGAAAAATATGTTATAAAAAACGAATAAAAAAATTATGAGAATTATGTATAAGCTACAAATATAAAATTTACAAAACTCATATGGTATAAAATAGTTTAAATTATAGAGACGGTTAATTGAAGATCTATCCAAAACAGATAATCTAACTTATGTAAAATTTTTTAAATTAAATTTTCAAGATAATTCTTTTATTTTTCTATATAAATTTGTTTGTTTGAATTACCATAATATATGTGCAAACATTTATAATATCAAAGAAATCAAAAGAGACACAATTCTAAAGTCTTTGTTGTCACAGTGCTTAGAAAATAATTCTTTTATGTTTTTCTTAACTCTTATCAAACATTAATTTGCATAAGACAAACAGATGTATGCAATAAATGTTAATCTTAGATATTCTTAGTTTGCGAAGAAAATTATAGATTCGAGCATACGAAAATTAAAAATTTCAACAATGCAGTATATTTATGAAAAAATTAAATTACAGTTGGTCACGGGTATGTATATCCGTATTGTCTAGGCTAAGGTCGTACCAAAAATAATGCTGCGAATTCAAGGCGAAATACTAAAAATATCTCAAGTCGGTTGCCGAGTAGCAATAGATTATCTCATAAGTCTAGGGGATCTGTCACAGCGCAAAATGTGGCCAAACATAAACACATATAATATATCGAGCGACCAAATTTTACGGATAGATGACAAAAATATTTGTGCCAAATATACTTATGTAAATGTAAAAGTATACAAGTCAATTTAAATTATTATATTTACTCGATGATCTATGACGAAATTTAAATATCCAGACGCATGCGTTTTTATATAATATAATAATTTAAAAAAAACATAATTATAAATCATTTAAAATTCGTACAACTATAATAACGTTCTACATACATTTCTTTTAAAAATTAATTCATATAAGAACCATCTATATAAGAATCACGTATGTTTGTTTCACTTATAAATGAATTTCTACAAATAAGAATTTAAAAACATAAATATGTACCAAGTTCAAATTATACGGTAACCTTCGCGATGTATTACTGTCTATCTCGCCGTAGTATTTGCCTAGTGTAATCCAATCGCAGGGACGATAAGCGGTTCGTGTAGGGAAGGAAGTCGTATATACATATATACATATAATAGACCGCTCTTGAAAATCGACGCTCAATTGCATGTACATTCCAATCATCCATTCGTCATTCAGTCTAGAATATTTCAGTCTAAAATATTTCAGGCTATATCTCTTGAATAATCAGGAAGAACAATAATATGATGGACAATAATATGAAAAGATTTGACATTACAGAAATAAATTATATTCGAATAAAGAAATTACTGATATAGAACATACCATAAGTGCCAGATAATCACAACTATTTTGTAATAATACCAGAGAATTGATTTGCAGCCAAGTTCTAAAGATTGAATAAATTTTCTAAAGCTTGTTAGCAGATGACGAATGCAGATCCATACAAATGCAGATCCATACGTCATTGAGACTCACATTTGAATAACTTGTAACTGCGTCAATGTTTCGTGCCGTATAAAGCAAATAGCTATCTCAATTTTTATTTAGTCTCACCTATGACATGCACGTTTTTTGTTTGGTAATACGAATCAATCCAAAGGTCATTCTATCCTTCTTAATATTTCATGAATAATAAAGATAGAGTGGTATTTGTGTTGACTTGTGCCATTAAATGGAAAGCATTCATAGAAAGAAAATCAGCATTAAAGAATCAGCTTTAGATGTCGAAAAATTGAGTGATAATCTAACATCTGATTAATCCCACCGAGAAATCGCAACGCAACGCGTCTTTTTCGACGTCGGCAAGGGATGAAAGATAATCGATTACCTGAGTCGAGGTCGGCCTGTTCGATGGCCTCATCGGCGGTCTTCAACCAGCAGGGTTCCTTGCCAGGGATCGGCATTGACGGCTCATTTACGTACGTAAAGAAAGTTTTCCTCGTGGCATGCTGGAGGCAGGATCGCGACGGGAACGTCATCGTCGCGAGTGCCTTTGTTAGGCTGGTGATACGTTTAAGGCCCGCCATCACTTCGTCACGTCGTTTACTGGTTGTCACCGATGTTGAAATCGCTCCCGCGAGCACTAACTCAGACTAATTCAGATTAACTCACAAGAGTGGAGTGAGCCCCTCAAAAACCCCTTTATCCCTCCTATCCATACACCTCCGTGGGAAACTGTAAAACGCGACGACCACTACTCCACGTCTCCACTCACTCCACTGTCGTGAAGCCGCGCGAAATTCAATAAATGACAGCAAACAGATCGCGGGAAGCCGAAAGGTGGGAGACACTGTTGATGCATTCCGCTTGCGACAGACGTAATCACACGCGTCAACAGCGTATATAAGACGGAGAGTACAGACTCTTGCATAACGCATAACATAATAACGCATGCATAAGAAAATGGACCAATCAAAGTCCTTTATTTCCTTCCTTTCCATGAAATAAAGAACTCTGATAGGTTGATTTTCTTATGCCTCATGTTTTAGGCTGAATTTTCCACTTGGCACTACGACGCTCCTTTTCAGCGTCACGTGATCAAAATTGACGAATATCAAGCGTTAATTTTGATCACGTGTTTTGATGCTGAAAATGAACATCGTTAAATGAAAACCCAGCCTTATGCGTTATGCATAAAAAAATGTATCAATCGAAGTCCTCCGTTTCTTTCCTTTCCATGAAATAAAGAATTCTAATTGGTTGAATTTCTTATGCTTTATGTGTTATGCGTTATACAAGCACATATCTGTGCTCCCTGCTATTAATTAGAAAGTCTCAAAGGGAGAGAGCGGAGAGAATGGCAAACTGCATCACGTGATCCTCGTCTCCTTTGATTGGAGTGATTGGACCAAGGATGTATGAATATCTGGACGGAGCGTAAAAGCTGGGTTACTGACGAGGGGTCTGAGATCCGCGCGGCGGGGGGGGGGGGGGTCCGCCATCTTGTCTGGCGACATTTTAGCGCTCTAAAAATATAGATATATATATATTATATTATTTGTATTTTCAATGCAAAAATAGGATTTTGTGTGAGGCAAAATTAAAAATGGATTAAGATATAGACTTAATTCTTTTTTCCTCTTGATCCTAATACTTTTGCGCATGGCACAAACTATAATCATATGATTTTACAACGAACGATTTATTATTCACAAAAAAGTAACGAATTTGTTTAGGAAAAAAAATTAATTTTTTTTTAATGCTACCATTTTTACAAATTTCAAGCAATTGACATTATTTTAATTCATGCCATAGCGACACTCATATAGTTAATAAAAATGAGAAAAATTTTGAGATGATTTGTAGAGTCAATATTACTTCCATCATGGAGACGTATTTTGCAGACCCCTAATTTAATTGCCACTTGGAGACATTAAAATGCATATTCATCTAATTAAAAAATATTTTTTTTACTGTTTAAGCCTAACATAATTTTATGCAAAATCCCGTATTGTTCTGTATATAATGAATTTTCTTTAAAAAATTCATAAAACTAAGCTAATTTTACGGCCGGCAAAGATAAAACCTCTATTAATAATTTGTTCACTTTCTCGGATGAATCTGTAATAATACCAATTAATACTACGGCAATACTGCCTGAAAAGAAAATGGAAATTTTAACTTCAAAACTTTCATTAAATTTGTGTAAGCAAATTACATTACCAATCATGTTTATTTACTCGGCAAGCTTTGTCAACTGTCTTCCACCATGCAATCAAATATGTATTTCTTAAATTGAAGATTTTACAGAAATGTTTGCATCTTGCGAGAGCAACAGATTGCTTCATAAACTGTACAATTGCATTCTAAGAATCATTTATAATTTTTTTTATTGTTTGTAATTTGTATGGAATGATATAAAAGTACCTAATCGTCAAATTAAATTAATTTATTTCGATAGATATATATTAGGTGTAGTAAAAATAATGGATTTCTTTTTACTACACCTAATATAAAGAAATAAAAATAATTTTATATTGTATATATAATTTATATTATTATGAAAACTATTTTTTAGAATAGATAACAGAAACTGTTATCTCAATTATAGTTCAAAATACATACTCGGGTGATAAATCACCGATACTGTGATACGATTACGATGCAGACGCACAACCGTCATCGCGCATTGAAGAAACCGCCATTTTTCGTCATCAATTGACAACGAGACACGAGAAAAACGTCAAGGAATCGCATGGATCCCTTCATTCGTGAATCTTACGAATAATTACATTGATGTCTCTCTTAATTTCCCATACCTTTCCTTCATACTAAACATTGACTTTTTCCCGAATTTGGTTCAAAGAGAACGTTTAACGATTCACCTAGTCCGGGCCACGTGATTGCACGTGCCTTGTCTTCCATCCTTTTCTCATCTCTCCCACCTCCACTACTATTATTCTTTCTCTCATTCAAAACATATATTTATGTTGTCTTTCACGATTTATTCCAAGAAACACGATTTATTTCTAAGACAAGAGATCCGAAAAAATCACTTCCGAGGTCTCCTTTCGCAATTTCAGTATATTTATCCATTTTCTTTCTTTCCCCCTTTTGCAGTCGCAGCAATCCGTCTCTCTCTCTCTCTCTCTCTCTCTCTCTCTCTCTCTCTCTCTCTATCTATCTATCTATCTATCTATCTATCTCTATCTCTCTCCGTCGACGCAGTCAAGTAGTAGCAAAGCAGTATCTTCTACTCTTCGACGGACCGGAGATATCAGAGTGAACAGTGGCGGATAACGCGCGAGTGTGAAACGTTCTGAGAAGAAGTCTCTTCCAAGATGTATTCCAAGACCATCGGCAATCATCAGGCGAATAAGGAACACGTGCTCGCCGTGTCCCGGGATTTTATCGCGCAGCCTCGTCTCAGTAAGTAGCGTCCACGTCGATGGTGACGAGGTGGAGACGCTCGTATACGTAGGGCATCCGCGATTGGGCGTAGCATTTGATCGATTCCCCAACTTGGAGTCAGCTGATCTTACTTGAAATTCTGTCTGCATTTTTTTTTCGACAATTTCTCACGCGCAGTCCTGAGAGATAAGATGTTGTCGTCCTCTCACGAGTTTGCGAATCTGCGAGGGGAAAAGAGATGGAGAGACGATTCCCCGAGGATGCTCGCGATTTTATCGTTCTCGAAATTACCTCGAGCTGCCAGCGTCATGTGACCATGAGTGACAACTCGTGTTTGCTTGAGTGGCATTTGTGGCCATGTACTTTTAATTACTCCTTTTAAGTATTTTTAAAAAGTCTAGAATGATCTGAAGACTGTTTTTTGATCTTGGGGCATAAGAAAATAATTTTCCGAAATGTTGTTTTCCTTAACTGAAAGGTACTTAAATACTCTTGTGATATTTTCACCTATGGGCGTAACCTTATTAGTACTGACAGATTCGTGAAATTATGATATAATACAGTTTGAAGGAAATATAAATACTAAACAAATATTGAACAATATGTGGATATTATGCAATATGTTTAAAATAGTTTTGACAATTATGAATTAATGAAGGCTTTGTAATGGACAAGGATGTAAATAGAATTATATTCTTAGAATTATTCTTGGAAAAGGTTTAGTTTATTAATATAATAAAAAATGTTTATTGCCATATGTACATTATTTTTATTATTTTTATTTATTGCTTTTATATAAATTTATATACAAATATCAATTTATTCCTCAATTTTATATGTCTAAGATAAATACAAAGTTAACAGTAATTGTTTTGTCTTTTAGCTTATAAAACAGTATCTGGAGTAAATGGTCCATTAGTGATATTGGACGAAGTGAAATTTCCAAAGTTTGCTGAAATTGTACAATTGAAGCTCGCCGATGGCTCCTTACGTTCCGGTCAAGTTTTGGAGGTCTCTGGCTCCAAAGCGGTGGTCCAAGTTTTCGAGGGTACATCTGGCATTGATGCAAAGAACACTCACTGTGAATTCACCGGTGACATTCTGCGGACCCCGGTGTCTGAGGACATGTTGGGCCGTGTTTTCAATGGCTCGGGAAAACCGATTGACAAAGGACCACCTATCCTTGCAGAGGATTATTTGGACATTCAAGGACAGCCTATTAATCCGTGGTCTCGTATCTATCCAGAGGAAATGATTCAAACTGGAATATCGGCCATCGACGTTATGAACTCTATTGCTCGTGGCCAAAAGATTCCCATTTTCTCCGCTGCTGGTCTGCCGCATAACGAAGTATATATTTTTGTGGCTTGCTTTTAATTCACAGAGGAATATATATGTACATTTCCTATAGGATATGTATATTTATAGGACATGTACATCTAAAATTGAATTCAGTTTTTTGTGATACAAATTTTGTAACTTTGGCATTCTAAAATAAAAAGATTTCACCCTTCAATTCTTACTTTACAGATTGCTGCGCAAATCTGTCGTCAAGCGGGTCTCGTAAAATTGCCTGGTAAATCGGTTCTCGATTCTCATGAGGACAACTTCGCCATTGTGTTCGCGGCTATGGGTGTCAACATGGAGACTGCACGTTTTTTCAAACAGGACTTCGAAGAGAATGGCTCTATGGAGAATGTGTGCCTGTTTTTGAATCTAGCCAACGATCCGACGATCGAGAGAATCATCACACCTCGTCTTGCCCTAACGGCGGCCGAATTTCTAGCGTATCAATGCGAGAAACACGTGCTAGTTATTCTCACAGACATGTCCTCGTATGCTGAGGCGTTGCGTGAGGTCTCAGCTGCTCGTGAAGAGGTACCAGGTAGACGTGGTTTCCCTGGCTATATGTACACCGATCTCGCCACGATCTATGAGCGTGCCGGCCGTGTGGAGGGACGCAATGGCTCTATCACGCAAATCCCAATTCTTACTATGCCAAACGATGACATCACTCATCCAATTCCCGATCTTACCGGATATATCACTGAGGGCCAAATCTACGTCGATCGTCAGCTGTACAATAGGCAGATCTATCCACCCGTGAATGTGTTGCCGTCTTTGTCGCGTCTCATGAAATCCGCCATTGGCGAGGGTATGACGCGAAAGGATCACTCCGATGTGTCCAACCAATTGGTGAGTTGATATAAATTACGAAAAAAGTTATAAGAATATTTTTAATATATGAAATAAAATTATGATATACTTTTTCATAATTCTCTTTTCTATAACTATTCTAAAAATACCTACTCGTAATTGTTTTTTATAATTGTAAATCTATCTTTTAGTATGCGTGTTACGCTATTGGAAAAGATGTCCAGGCGATGAAAGCCGTCGTGGGAGAAGAGGCGTTGACGCCAGACGATCTGTTATACTTGGAGTTCCTATCGAAGTTTGAGAAAAACTTTATCTCGCAAGGCAGCTACGAAAATCGCACGGTCTTTGAATCGTTGGACATTGGCTGGCAGCTTTTGCGAATCTTCCCCAAGGAGATGCTTAAGCGAATCCCAGCCAGCACCCTCGCGGAATTTTATCCGAGAGATTCCCGTCATTAATCGTTTTATTTCTCTCGTCTTATGCGTAAGCTTATTTTAATGGAATTGCGCATCCGATTTATCTTCTCTTCGACATTAAAACACTCCTGTATCTGCAAAAAAGATCGATGTAACGTGATAAGAGAATGATTAAAGAGAATAGTTACACAGTGTATACGTTATCAGATAATAAAGGAAAAAAAGGAAGAAGTAACGTACCTTTGTTGCAGGCTAAAAAATATTAACGTTACAAGCTTACAGGATCGTATATCGTTTTTGATGTTGTGCAATGAGAGTAAAATGGATAGTAATGATATTAATGTATAAAGTAAACTGAAAAACTACAAACAATTTATGAGCTTGCATGTGAAAGTTGCAAGTTGCAGATTCAAGGTTACATATGTTATCTCTAGAATCTATTATATTATAATAAACACTGGATATAATATTGTTTCAATATTTGAGGGTGTTTTGCTTTAGAGCTACTGCTCACTCACGCCAAGCAATTATTGTAAAGTGTAATATATCTTACAGTATTAATGTAGACGAAAAGCATAGAGGAATCCTTGATCACGTTGTATTTGTGCGTTTCCAACATTCCACAACAAAAATTCACATGTATAAGATTCTTTGCGTTTGAATCAATCTGAAGGAGAGATGTTTAACACAATATGTACAGTCTCTAAAAAATGTTTTGAGCAAAACATCATCGTGTATCGTCTTGTAAAAGATAGAACTGTATATGTTAGAAATAGAGAATTAAAGGAGAATTGTTGTCTTTAAAACCGTTTATTTAATTTTTTTATACCAGTATTAAATTTCCTTGTTTATACATTCGTAGTGAACAACGTTTTTGTTAAATTCACAAATTTTGGCAGAGTGTTCAGATCGAAAGAATTTAAAAGTGTGCAGATTGAAAAAGCATCTTTATTTAACAATAGCTATCTTTATTTAACAATTCTCGTTTAATATTATTATTAAACCGTTAAATATTGCTCGTTATCGATGAAAATCGAGCAAAAGAAAAATTATCTAAATTAAAAAAAATATATCTAAATTGATAACGAGGAAAGATAAATTTTAATTTCTTTAGATTTAAATCTGCCGCTTTAACTACGATGGAAAGAATGGAACATGTATATTATGCCATAGCATACCAGCCATTATTTTTTGAAAACGCTGATTGGCTGTCCGGATATTGGATAGTTAATCGGCGAAAATCTATGGCTAGAATTACCAGATTGGGCGCGTTCAAATTGACAAAGCGGCTAACCTGCTCGTCGAACAAATGAACATAATTGGTTGTTACTTATAGATCCAACCAATCATATTCAATCGCTCAGCAAGCATGCTTTGCCGTCTTGAATTTGCTCATTGATTGAATTTGAAATGATTTGAAAAGGATGTTGTGTTTATTCTTTCTACCGGTTCGCACTATTTCTATTATTAGCAATAAATAATGAAGTTAGCGAGCTGATTTTCAAATAAAATGAGTGCTTGAACACGTGAGATGGTAATAATTTACAGGATACTTGTATTTTTCCTACTTTTAACGTGTTATTTTTGGAAATTTCGGTATAATATATGGGGAATAGGGTTATGTGAATTACGTTATATGTTTATAACTTGTAATTTATATATATTGATAAAATAATTCAGAATGAAAGAAAGAAAGAAAGCCAAGTATCCATCGAATCAATTAAATTGAAATATCCAATCGTCTAATCAAAATCCATATTTTTTAATGACGTGTGGAGTTAAGCAAGAATAAAGTAGATTATATATTTGTATCTTGTATTTATATAATGTATCTCTTTTTTTGTATGTATGCAAGATTCGATCATTGGCTCCTAGTCAAAGGGGAAAGCGGCCTTTGCTCTTGGATGTACCACATGACATTATAGAATTAACTCAGCCTGAAAATTATATACAAGAGTGCAAAAGAAGAACCAAGAATGTCAAGGATATACAAATACCGGAACGCAAAGCTGTTCCTCTTTCTGATAATGGTATCTGCACGATGCAAAAAATAGTATCTGAGCACGTAAGTTTACTTATAAACCGTTACAATCTTTTTTTTATACCTTTATTAATTTCGTTGCTGTAATGAAGTAACATATGATACTGGATTAGGAAGAGAGAGTAAGAAAACTTCTCAGTAAACCTTTTCAAATACCAATACCTGGTTACCAATTATCTGGACGAGTTCTTGGATTACGTCTACCAGGACCACGTAGGCCATTGCATGATCCTGATGAACCCAATGCATTAATTGTTTATTCACCACCAGAATTATCAGAGCATGATAGACTAAAAGTAGATCCGTATGTATTAATGTGTTTCTAAATGTATGCATATATTTTATACTTCTTATAGTATAGTGTAATTGCAGTTTATGTTTAAAATCATATATTTTAAGATCAAGTTATATATATTTAATTTTTGCAGATGTAAGCAACTTGTACATGTAGTTGTAGATCCTGTATTGTGCAATGTGTTACGACCGCATCAACGTGAAGGTGTAAAATTTATGTATGAATGTGTAACAGGCAAACGTATAGAAAATGCATATGGCTGCATCATGGCAGATGAAATGGGACTTGGTAAAACACTGCAATGCATAACTCTGTTATGGACATTGTTGAAGCAGGGTAAAGTGTTTAAAGTTGACAAAATTAGAAAATAGAAAGAATAATATAATCAAAAAATATTTGTGTTCTGTGTAGGTCCAGAGGCTAAACCACTAATAGAGAAAGCAGTTATAGTCGCGCCTAGCTCTTTGGTGAAAAATTGGTACAATGAAATTAACAAATGGTTGAATAATATGGTCAATACCCTTGCTATCGATGGAGGGAAGAAAGCAGACATTGACACGCAACTCATTCGTTTCATGAAAACTTATGGCAGATGCGTAACTCCCATTCTTATTATAAGTTATGAAACATTTCGTTTACATGCACACGTTTTGCATCAAGATGAAGTGGGCCTCGTATTGTGTGATGAAGGTCACCGTTTAAAGAATTCTGAAAATCAAACGTATCAATCCTTGATGGGTTTGAAAGCTAAAAGAAGAGTGCTGCTTAGCGGAACGCCTATACAAAATGATCTTTTAGAATATTTTTCCCTCGTACATTTTGTTAATCAAGGATTATTGGGAACTGCACAGGTAAACAATTATTGTCATATTTATAAGGAAGACAATTATCGTCTATTATCATATTATACTAGCATATTATTATTTTAATACACATAATATATAGATTTATATCACTGAAATTATTCTTTCAGGAATTTCGAAGAAAATATGAGACGCCTATATTACGTGGCCAAGACGCGGCTGCAACAGACGCGGAACGTACAGTCGCTCAAGAACGTTTGTCTGACTTAGTATCCATTGTTAATAAATGTCTGATTAGACGTACTAGCGCTTTACTTTCAAAATATTTACCATTGAAGCACGAACTCGTGGTATGCATAAAGATGGGAGAGCTGCAAACGCAGCTGTATAAGAATTTCATACAAAGCGATAGTATAAAAAGATCTATGGAAGGTATGAATTTAATTCTTTAAGATAAAAGGTAATGTCTCGTATTATATAATGAAATATATATATTTTATATTCTTCTATATATAGAGAATGATAATCCAAAAAAAACAGGCAGTCTGTCTGCTTTAGCAGCCATAACTCTCTTAAAGAAGTTGTGCAATCATCCCGACTTGATATATGACAAAATTAAGGAAAAGGCAGACGGACTCGAAAAAGCTGCATCATTGTTACCACCAAATTACTCTGCAAAGTAAGATTAATTTATTTGAAAAAAATGCGTCACTAGATAAACGAAAAATTTTTGTTTTAGAGAACTGATGCCAGAATTATCAGGCAAATTGATGGTTCTGGATTGCCTACTAGCGTCTATTAAAACTACAACCAACGACAAAATAGTACTTGTATCCAATTATACGCAGACTCTCGATTTGTTTGAGAAACTCTGCCATAAACGTTCCTATAATTATGTGAGGCTCGACGGGACGATGACGATTAAGAAGAGAGCGAAAGTAGTCGACAATTTTAACAGTGACAGCAGCAACGATTTCATCTTTATGCTCAGTTCGAAAGCCGGTGGATGTGGTTTAAATCTTATAGGTGCGAATCGTCTCGTCATGTTCGATCCAGATTGGAATCCCGCAAACGATGACCAAGCGATGGCCAGAGTGTGGAGAGATGGTCAGAAGAAACCATGCTTTGTTTATCGTTTTCTTTCTGTTAGTATTAGAATAACAGTATTTTTACCAAACAATAAATAATGAAAATATTTTCTTAGTAATATAAAAATTGTATATTTATAAATAATTATTAGGTGTTGGAATTAATTCGTAGCGTTTTACAAGTGATGGGAAGTACTTTCATTAATGTATTTTTTAATGCTCATGTGAAATAAATAACATTCTTTCATTAAAAAACGCTACGAATTAATTCCAACACCTAATAAATGGATAATATAGATATTAAATGATGTAATATGTTTTATATTTTCAGACTGGAACGATAGAGGAGAAAATTTTTCAGAGACAAGCTCATAAAAAAGCGTTGAGTTCCACGGTGGTCGACCAAGAGGACGACGTGGCGAGACATTTCACCATAAACGATTTGCGCGATTTATTCAAGTTGGAGGAGAATACTGTTTCTGATACACACGCAAAGTATGAAATCGCCACAACTTGTTTTAAAATTATTTGCATATATATTTGAAGCAAGAGTAATATTATTATTCTTATTTAGGTTCAAATGCAAACGTTGTATTAATGGCATCGAGGCGAAAGGTCCTTCGGAGCAATCCGATTGCAATTCCGATCTGTCCGACTGGCGGCACTCTCATAATCCACGGCATTTGCCAGATATACCGTTACGACAATGTTGGGCTAGCGGTATTTCGTTCGTTTTCCATCATCGTTCGCACGAACAAGTAAAATGACTCTTGTCTAATGACAATCTGTTAGTAATTTATTTTGAAATTTTACATAATTATAAGAGTTAGATATTGCAAACATTGATAAGAAATATTGTAACTGTAACAAATTATCTTGTTAAGACATTTATTTAAGCAAAGTTAGTTTTTCTTTCTTGAAAATAAAAACGTAACAATTCAGAATTTTACTTTAATACATAATTTTTTTTAAATACACGTTTATTGTATTCATAATTCAATTGATTTAAAAGATGGTCGCAAAACATATTTTGCAAAAACGCAGGTGCAATTTATATCAATATAAATGTGCCTTACATTTTGTGTAAATAAGTTAGTTACGTTTATGTATAAAAAGAAATAATTTTGGATAAAAATAAGGGATATATTTTTACCTTTCTCCAGATGTAAATATATAAACTTTGAAACAATACAATATTTAAGATGTTATTAATAAGAAGTATATCATTTATATACGAAAATTAAAAATATTTTTGTTATAAATACTTGTGATATATATATTTTTGTCAAAGTGAATAAAAGAGTGAATATAAAATGTTCACAATAATTTTAAAGATTTTAAGAATTCTTTAATTTTAAAGAATTTTTTAATTTAAAGAATTTTGGAAGTTGATGAAAAACAAATTATTCTTTAAAGTTGTGAATTTTTAACTTTTAGTTTTTATGATTTCCACAAATATAAAATATTCAAGTTCAAAGAAATGAAAATTGTAAAAAAAACTTGAAACAGCATCAATTGATTATTATTGTCATTTAAAATTTGAGATATCCTAAAGATGAATTAGTACACGATTGTATTTATGATAATAATATCCTCCGAAGCAAAATTTATATGTTTCAGTAAAAAGGTTTTTTTCTGTAAAACCAATCGATTGTTACATTTCTCCCCTTATCAGTTTTATATTCTCTGATAATCTTTTCATGTACGTCTTATCTAATCAAATGAAAAACAAATTTTTTTTTAATCGTTGGGATAATGCTGCATTTACTAATCGTTGCAAAAACAAAATCATAGTTTCGTTTAACGACATAATAAGTAAACAACATGCACGCGCAACATAATCATATACAAGTATTGAAAAAAATGATTTTAACGATAAACAGGTTGTACAACGTATGTACAATCATTCATTATCATTCTCCATGCTCATTTCGTGTGGCTCGTGAATCCCGTGATCTCCCGTGATTGCGCGCTCAGGAGAAACGCCGAGTCACGCACCTGCGCTCACGAGGCCGAATGTTTTCAGATCGCGCAGTAGATAGGCGTCACGCCTTTTGCAGCAGTTCCGTATGCGAGACAACACAGCGACAGCGGTATTGAGGAATTCTGTCTCGCACGGCGGTGATGGGCGGTGAGCGGTAATGGTGAGAGATCGGCCGCGCTTGGGTCGCTTGGGACGGGTGACGCGAGAAAGAGGCACGGCGAGACGAACGGGGGGAAGTTGGATTTGTAGACGGGGGAAACGAGCGGGCGCGCGGCATGCGACCACGTGACCGACAGACGCGGCACATGATTGGCCGAGCCGCGGGTCGCTTTCCCTCCTGACCCGCTGCCCGTTGCTCGCTTGTTCCGCCACCGCGCCATCCGACGGTTTCCGCAACGAGCGTCTGGCTGGGAGGCTCAGAATAGTTCCAGATGTGGCCATGTTTAGTTTCGATCTCCGAAGTTTTGCGCTCATCGTCATATAAACCGCTACATTTTTATACTGACTGCTGAAAGAGTAAATAATACGCATCTGTCCGACCGATCTCGTACTCTTCGTCTTTGCCTGCGACTCATTTATTCGCTGCATATCCACATGCTGTTTTAACGCCCTTGCCGAGAGATCCGAATCTCTGAACGCGACGCAGAGACGCGAACGAACGAAAGAGAAAGAAAGACGAAGAGAGAGAGAAAGAGAGAGACATTTTGTTTGTCGTTGTCGCGTTTGACCGTCGCTCCGCCGATCTCGTTTCGACGGGACGTCGGAGCAACGCGAATCCGTGACACCTTTGGATTCTCCAACAAGATTGCGAGATTTTTCGTTCTCGTTCGTCCCGTATCGTACGTTCTTCATTCTCTCGGCAAGAGTCGCGAAGCATTGCAAAAATTCGCTCCGTCGCTCCCTATCTCTGTTGCTCTCGGGATATTGAACGTTCGTCGTTATTTGGAGAAAGAAAGAAAAGAAAGAGGGAAAGAGAGAGAAAGAGAAAACCAACGTTATTGTCGTAAAAAAGAATTTCGTGCCTTCGTACGGTTAAAATCGCAGAAGTGAAAGCATCGTTTATTTCGGGGAAGGGGGTGAAAAAGAACTCATATCCGAGAGAAAGAGCCGCTTTCTTTTTCTTTCTCTCGATCCCTTCCCCCTCTTCCTTCGTCCCTCTCCCTCCCCCCTCCCCACCGCCTTCTTTTTGTCTCATTTTCCAGCGGGTTTTCGACGACGAGTACGCACGCGCGAACGCGTTCTCATTTTCAGCGCGTCGCACTTCCGTTTCGGGCACGTCGCGCGCGCAACGACGTCACACTCAGACATACAAAACGGACGCCGGCGGGGGGCAAGGCAGGCAGACAGGCAGGCAAGCAAACAGGCAGGCAAACAGGCAGGCAAGCAAGCCACAGGCAGACAGGGTGGGTAGGTAAAAAGATAATCGCTTCGGGAGAGAGAGAGAGAGAGAGAGAGAGAGAGAGAGAGAGAGAGAGAGAGAGAGAGAGAGAGAGAGAGAGAGAGAGAGAGAGAAACGCCCACAACGATCGCTGGGTCAGCCGTATGCCACGTCAGCCAGAATGACGTCGTTCTCGCGACGATGAGAAAAGGAGGCTCGTGCGATCTGACGGTACTCCAATTTTCCACGCGCGACACATTGGTCGAGAGAGAAAAAGAGATCCACGCGAGGGGACGATATCGCTAGTGCAAACATAAAAAAAAAACGAAAAGGGAGATCGAAAAGGTATCCCGTCTTCGATGAGAGGGTAAGAGAAAGGGAGGAGATCGAGGGTAGAAAAACCAGCTGAGAAAAGTGCATAATATATCCGCGCGTTTATTCAGTTTGTAAGAGAAAAGACTTTTGAGAAAAGCTTGCCTGTCTCTTAAACGTTTCCGAGTCCGAATCTGTCAATAATATTCGCGAAGGTCTTTGTGAAAGAAAGATGAAAATGTAACAAATTAAGCGACCCTCCCCCCCTTCCCCCCCGTAGAGCAGAGCAAAGAGAAGAAAAAACGCATAAGTCTGGTGACACAAAATATCGTTTTTGAGAAAAAGAGAAAGAGAGAAAGAGAGAGAAAGAGAGATAGAGATAGAGATACGACGGAGAAAGGGAGAAAGAAAGACAAAATAGTTTCTTTTCCAGTTTCATATGTGGAGCGCTTATTAAGCTCTCCCAAATGCTAGCATTCGGTCGACGCGATTATTCCGTCAGAGCAAAGACCTGTCGAGTGTGGTCGGGCAAATCGATCGTATGATCCGCCGTCTCGGCCGATCGGACGGCCGCAGTGCTGATATAGGAAATTCGGTACTTCACTCCGGGGTACCATCGAGAGCGCATACACACAGATCGAGACTCGATCTGCGGAACCAAAAGCGAAAATGGCAGTAGAGAGTGTTTCCGCGGCTGAGACTCTGATCCAAAGGTTTGCCACCTAAACTATATACTATCGTACTCTTCCGCGTGCTAGATATTCTCATTTAATTCGATCGCCGAATGTGGGGTACATAAAGAGGCGAAGGAAAATTTCTCGCGAGTGACATTGTAATCATCATTCACGCACACCTGTACATACACACATACTTACATACCTACCTACCTACAAATTCACGTATCTCTCTTAATTCTCCGTCCCTCCATCACCTCCTAGTGACGCATTTCCCTCTCCTCTATTTTCCTTCCGCCAGAGCGCGACGAAAAAAGAACGATATCGTTCGATTTCGACGCATCTCACGTATCTTCTTTCGTAAAATATGCTTCGCATCGTTACAATCTTATAGTTTTTCTCTTGATTGACAAAACGACATCTGCAAATCTATTCTTGAATATATGTTTCATACGAAAAAGTCTACGATATACTCTTTAAATTCTTGGAAGTCAAATTTCACTCTAAAGAGTAAAAATTGAGCCAGCCCTGAAAAAGAATGACTCAATTTTCAATTCTTTAGAATGACAATTCACTCTAAAACATTTAGAGAGTATAATATAAATGTATACTGTAGGATGTTTCGTATGTGATATTTTTCAAGAACAAGGTCTCTGGCCGCTCCATTTTCTTTCTCGGGACACGACGAATCGATTTCGGGCGAGGAAGCGGAGTGGACGGGGGGTCAAGGCCGTTCCTGCAATCTTCGTCGAAATGACGCCATGATTATTCTCGATAGTCGATTGCGATCCCGCGGATGTCCCGGCGGATTATTTTCAGAATTGGGTCGGGGTGCAGTTCTGTCGAGAGAGAGGGAGGGGGGAGAGAGAGAGAGAGAGAGAGAGAGAGAGAGAGAGAGAGAGAGAGAGAGAGAGAGAGAGAGAGAGAGAGGAGAATCGCGTCGCAACTCCGGCTTGTTTTTATTTATAGAATACACTGGCAATTATAAAACGAATATTTTGACTCATTCAGATTCTGAGATCGTCAATACGCGGCAATTTATCAATGCAAAAATAAGATAAATATCCTAAATAAACATCCTAAATCTTCGCTCCGCAAGTAAATGCGCACAATTTTTCGTAGTAGAAATGATTTAATTAATACGAAACTAAGTAAGAGAGTCAGAACTACTTCAAATTCGCGAATAATGCTCGTTTTTCTTCAACATAGTTAAATTTTAATTTCAGTTCAATTAACTCTTTATCTTTTTTTTTTAATTGTAAGAAAATAGTTAAGAATAAGATTAAATCGAAATTAAAATTAATCTACATTGATAGAAATGAGCATAAATTCAAATCGAGACGGTAAACTCTTCGAAATTATGGTTCGATCGTTTCCGGGTCACTTCCGGTTGACCGCTTAAGTTCTTTAGCTTTTCTTTCCTCTTTACAAAAGATCGATTACATTATACTCGTGCATACAACGACGGTGTAAGGATGAAATGTATATAGAGAAACCTATTAATTTTTCCTCCTACGATACAGGTATTTCGGATGCATCGCATTTTAGGTTTTGAAATTTCTATAATTTTTCTGATTAAACCAAGTTTTATTTCTCAGTAAAAATGTGGACCAGTCTGGTTATGAATATTAAAACCGCATAACAGTAAAAGATAATTTGGTTCAAAGACGCGAAAATTTCTATAAATTAATGATTAGAATTTCATAAAAAGAACGATTTTGCTCAAGTATCTAAAAATTTAGCTAGATACAAATCTGAAAATAATTTTGTAGGAAAGAAACTATCATCGAAATAATTACGTAGGAAACTCAAGCATGGTGAGCAATGCAAAAAGTTTTGATACTCTAGCAATCAGTTTAGCGTCCTACATAATTATTTTGATGGTCTACCAAAATTATATTTTCAGATCTAGCTAAATTTTTAGATATTTTCTACAAAACTATCCTTTCCTTTATTACATGAGCGTTCTTTATTTCAAAAGAATTCTGCTTTATTGTTTTACGACCAAAATTAATTTGATCGAGGCAAGAGATCAATTGCGCAAAATTAAAGAAAAAAAAGCCTTTTTCGTTCTATATATGGAAATATCAGAATTCACAAATGAAGAGCGATAGATCCGAGTCACTCCATACACATACTCTTCCAAGCCAGAACAATCGAACGCTCGTCCAAAGACCTTTAGTTTTTACCCTCTTATATAACACGCACGAGACACGCATATACGCAGGTACACACGCAACGCTCACAAGCAGAAAGAGACAGAAACACAGAGAAACTCTTCAATGAACGAGAATCGACACGCGAAGAGCTTTTGGGCGTAATATCTCCTTTGGCATCGTCCACTTTAATGTTACCCTTAAATCAACAATATTGCAACGACGACAATGTTTAGAATGTGGTGGTTCCTTCGATGTTACGTCACTATAACTATATGATTATGACAATTAGTCATAATGATAATGATAATCATGATGATGACACAATAATGATCTGATGATAATGCAGATGATAATGATGATGATATTGATGATAACCCCGATGAAAGCGGTAAGGTAACTCCAATTTTTTATTTCCGTTTGGTAATCGCGCTCCCTCGCGACGACCTGTACATTAATTTGGTAATCGATCGATGGAATAGATTTTTTCAAGTGGAAATAGATTTAATGTCCCATTTCTACCAATGTAGAATAACTTTAATCTCGATTTTATTTATTCTTTATATTCTTTTCAAATTCTTACAACTATAGAGAAAAATAAAAAATAAGTTAAATCAAAGATTAAACTTATATATACAAAATTAAACTTATATACATTGGTAGAAATGGGCTTAAAAAAAGAATGTCGCAAGACGTGATGGAATCCCCGATGAGTTCGATCTTCGGAAGACATGCGGAAAAGACCTTGTGCCAACTGATAACCGCAATGGCTATTAGACTATTTATAAACATCTTCGTATATTTTTTGAATTATCCGATTCCCAAATTCAAGCAGCGGATTCTTCCGCTATTGTGCGTTTTTTCAAGGTCGAATTATTATTCCATTCGAATATTTCGACTATTTCGCGTGTTCGTTCCCTCGCTGATATCTATAACGAATTGTTTTTTTCCTTCTCAGAGTCGAAGAATTACCTTTTCTTTACAGTAAAAACGTGAAAGAATATTTTTACATATATTTATATATATATATATACAATATATTAGGTGTTGGAATTAATTCGTAGCGTTTTTAATGAAAGAATGTTATTTATTTCACATGAGCATTAAAAAATACATTAATGAAAGTACTTCCCATCACTTGTAAAACGCTACGAATTAATTCCAACACCTAATACATATAAGAAAAAATTTACGTGATTGACCTCTGAAGGGCGAAAATCTCGATATGTTCGATTTCCTTTTGTGTTTGCGGAAAAATCTACGGGATCTTGTCGAGTTATTAGGGAGTTTTTGCAATAACGTGAATTCAGATATGGTGAATGCTAAAATTATGTTATTCTTAATTAATATTATGTTACGAAGATAATTTGACCTTAGCGTTCACCGTATATGAATAAACAGTATTGCAAAAACTTTCTATTATTGCTTATCTAGGCCGTTCAGAAGTTTCACTCAGTGTATATCATTTATCCTTGCTCATCGAATGTTAAACAAGGATAAAATGATACCTGAGTGTATCCAAGTGAAATTTCTGATGCAGCCCTATAGGGTGCGTTTTCTACCCAGTCGATTTGTAATCAATGTCTATTTCCGAACTTCAATTTTGATTTAACTTTTTTAATTCGCCCTAAAGGGTACAAGATTTGAAGAATTTTTTCGTAATACGAAATAATAAAACGAAATATATCGAAGTCTCGTCCTTCAGGTCCTTATATGGAAGGCTAAAAGATAAAGCAATGGCCGCGGTTAGCACAGAAAACTAATCAGTTAGCGTTTAGTAATTATTTAATATAAGATTATTTAATGTAAGATTATTTAATATAAGATTGATTCCTATACTTAGATCCAGTGAAGAATTAAAGGCGAGAATCAATCATATTAAAGAATCACTAAGCGCTGATTTTTCTTTGCTGAACGCAGCCAATAGAAAAGAAAAAGCAATTTTGCAATTGTTATAAAAATCTTTAATATAATTGGTCTTACCTTTAGTTCCTCACCGGATCTAAATGTATAAACCAATCATATTAAAAAATTTTACAAAAATTTCAAAACTATTTTTTTCTGCTAAAGGCAATTTGCTAAACTAGCGTGATTGAATAAGAGACACAAATAGCACAGTGAATCATTCCATCATTTCTTTATTCAACAAATTTGTTTTGGAAGGAACAAACAAGGATGTAATGATTCATGTGTACTCTTGTTGGAAAAAACAATCATTGTCTCTCTTATTAGCGAAGAATATTGATCGAGAACTTCCGCGAAAATTAGATTCATCGAAAACATATTGAATTATTTCGTTTCTCCTTTCATGTATCTATAGACAGTTAGAATGTATAGTGCGTGTTTACGCAAAACCGTAATTCTCAGCCAACGTTTTTGGTAGCCGCACGCGCATCTGCTCGTTTTCTCGCCGGATCTCGTCCATCGATCGGTCTCTACGTCATCCGAGTGTGCAACCTCTATTTCGCGCCATAACGCCATAATCCCCTTCCCTTGGTATTCTCCTTTTACGCAGTACGAATCGATGTTTTCGGCACAGCTAGTAGCTAACTAGCTACGGTGCCGCCACGTTACAGCTCGTGCGATCCGGATTTTCCCCCCCACGGGAGAGAGTGTCTCCTCCGCGCTACGTATATAGTCTGTCGACCTGTTCAATGACTGCTTGCGCTATCAATTTGACCTTGGCGACAATCGCGAGTCCGTCTTCATGAATTCGCCTCGGCGTCATTTTTAGCTCGCCGCGGCGCACGCAGGCACGCACGCACGCACGAAACGCACGCACACGCTACAACAATCACCATCACCACCACCACCACCACCATCATCACCACCATCACCATACACTCGTGATATATTCCGAGACAGGCTATTATGATTTGCGATGAGGTGATAACATAAATCGAGAGATGCGCTTTCTGGTAGAAATTTATGAGCACAGAATCATTTCCGTTGAGAAATGTTCGCGTGCGATCTGTCACATTGTCACGCCGATTAATTTTCGGAATGATCGAAATGCGTTTCGTCAATGTGTTTCGATGTACACAACATCGAAATGTATTCTGAGAAACAAACATCATCAGATCTTGCTCATCTTGATCACGTATAAACAGTAATGCATGAACGATATACTAACGAATGAAAATGAAAATGAAAATGTATATCTTATCCTATTAAAGATTTTGTATATATGTTACTTAATAATTTCGTGCACGAAGGAAAGTCACAATTGTATCGTATACATATATTGCAGAGCATATATAGTTCAGTAAAGTAATTTGTAATTTTACACATATATTCCATTATTTTATTATACAACAAAAGATAATATTCCTCAGAAATGCTAAAAATAGAACTCTGCAATTGTCATCGTTGCAACTATTGAATTAGGACATCTTGTTTTAATTAAGGAATTTATAACTATTAATTATACATAATTTAATTATTACTCTTCATGTATTGAATTAAAAAAACTGTTATATATAAATACTTATCTAAACAAATATGAAGTAAGTACATAAGAAGTAAATAGTTATTACTAAGCGATAAATAATACTTGAAGAGTAGTTTACAAATCTCGAGGGTAACTTACGAAGTATCTGTGTTACAGATCTTTTACACAATTTTCATAATATTCTTTTTTTTTTCTTTAATGTGCAGCAACAACGATAACGATTTAGAAGATGGAGAAATTCCATCAGACGAAGATGATGAACCAATTATCTGTGCAACAATTGAGGCACCAGTGGAGGTTGCCAAGCCAACACCAAAGCCAGATACTGCAAAAAATAAGAATTTTGATGCAAAGTTCAACAAGAATAAAAAATCTCAAGCTGCGCAAGCAGCTGGTAAGCATGACCGATTTTTGAAATATAAGGGACTGAATGAAGACTGGGCTGGAGATGTCGATAAAGCTATTAAATCTGCGATGGAAGAAGATGGAGGAAAGAATCAAGAATCCAAGCCAAAAAGCAAAAACAACAGAAATAAAGTTAGGAAAAGAATGCGCGATGAGAGAGAAGAGGATCGTAGTAAAGATCAGAAGGTAAAATTCACAATCACAGATTTCATTTATATAGATGCATTAAGTATTATTTTTTCTGTATTAAGTGTGCTTTTGAAAACCGTAAGTTGTCTTCATTTTATAATTCAATTTTTATGATTTTTTGTTTGATACAGAAACGAAAATTGAGCGATGATGAGAACACGATTGAAGATGAAGACGAAATGCTGTTTGTACGGGGAGCTTCGCCCATTAGGAAGGATTCTCAAGAAAATAATTCTCCCAGGCGCACGAATGAGCATGAAAGTTTTGACAACAATTCGGATTATGAGGAAAGACCCAACATAAATCGACATAGAGAAAATGATAGCAAACGCGGCACTGGACGTGGAGGAGGAGGAGGAGCAGGAGGAGGAGGAGGAGGAAGTGGAGGAGGTGGAGATATAATTTCTATTTCTCTTAATTGCGATGACATAATTAAAATATTATATACATAATCAATACTAAAAATTAAAATGTCTATAACGGTCGAAGCTGGATCTTCATTGCTCAAATAATTCAATCTTAAATTATTATATATGTATACCATATATGTATTTGCATATATACTACATTGTCTTTCGAACTACGCGTTGAACTGTTTTTCCAAACTATAAACGCAATTAAAGATGTTAATATGTTGAAAAATTATTAATAAAAAAAAATTTCTTGCGAAAAATATTACCTCGGCCGGGAGTCGAACCCGGATCTCTCAGTACGAGCCTCATGGTCTAAAGGCTTAGGACACTCGTATGGAATATTTTTCGCAATAAAAATTATTAACAGTTTTTCAACATATTAACATCTTTATAATATGATGCCTGATTGTAGCATCAAATGATTAAAATTGCTTATCAAATTAATTCGCGATTACTAGAGTAATTTAATTGCGTTTATAGTTTGGAAAAACAGTTCAACGCGCAGTTCGAAAGACTACAATATAGTATATATGCAAATACATATATGGTATACATGTATTTGTATATATACTATATGCAAATATAATAACATATATAATAATTTAAGATTGAATTATTTGAGCAATGAAGATCCGGCTTCGACTGTTATAGGTATTTTAATTTCTAGTATTGATTATGTTCTCACATATGCGATCTAAAATAAAGATTCTTAATATTTTATATATATATATATAATATTTTTTTTTGTCATGGTTATATAATTAAAATTGCTTAAATTATAATTTATCTACTACATTGCATTACTTTTAACGCTTTTAGGGCGTCGTGGTGGCAAGAACGAACGTGGTAAGAACAAAACCCGGGGTCAAGCTCGAAATGATCGAAATAATCGTCGTCAGCAGAACAACGATCACGGGCAAGATCAATCGGACACAATTTGCGTATATTATATGCAAGGAAAGTGTCACAGGGGGGATGATTGTCCATATTCGCACAACGCTTTGCCACCTAGAAAGATGGAATTGTGCAAGTTCTACCTTATGGATTGTTGTGCAAAACGAGACAAGTGCCTCTACATGCATCATGATTTTCCTTGCAAGTTCTTCCACACAGGTTTAAAGTGCAGTCAGGGCGACAACTGTAAATTTTCTCATCAGCCTTTAAACGAACAGGTATATTGTAATTTTATAACATCATAATATGTATTAATTTACAAAAAAAATATTATAATGTCAATATGTGAGCTATAAATGAAAAAATTTGATACTAATAAAAAATTAAACGAGTTACACTAAATTTATTACTGAAAGTAATTATATTTGAATCATTTTGTGATTTATTTTTCAGATAAAAGGTATTCTTTTAAAACACTTGGAAACTGCACCAAAGGAAATTCTTGGTGATTTTCCAAGGTTAAGTAGAGAAGGTGCAGTATTAATGATAAATAATACAGCGCGTTCTCTAGCACAAGGTCAAGATACAACAAATCAAAAGATTCCTAGTCTCTTCGAATTGAATTTATCAGTACCTGTAGAAAAGGCTGATGAAAAAGAAGAGAAAGGTAATCCTCTTTTTTAATAAATGGAAATTAATCAATTTTTACAAAATATTGTGATATTTTTTTATTTATTTTAATTCTTATACTAAAATCGTAATTATTAAACAGAAGACCAAACAAATCAGCAAAAGACTAATGTAAGGGAAAGAAAGCCTTCTGGAAAAAAGACGCGATGGGGATCAGATGAGGACAGAGTTCCTTACGAGCAGATTATGCTAATGCAGTCAGCAAATGAACTTGGACTTCAACTTCCGAACGCGGCATTAGGTTTAGCCACTCAACAGACACAAATTGCTGCACCGCCTGTAGATTTCTATAGCGAAAGAACTGCAGAATCAAACAAAACTCTTGAAAAAACAAAAGAAGATCATCTGAAGACCGTAGAAGAAACAAATATATCTGATGAGGTATATAATTTAAACTTATTTATTGCGCAAATTTATATCATGATTTATATTATTATTATGAATTACGTTTACAACTAAATTTGAATTAAAAATTATAATATTAGCACAGTTATTATGAAACTTATATTATCTATATTTACAGTTGAGAAAAAGGAAAGATATTGATTTGAGGCAGTTATTAAATGCAAAGAAATCGCCACCACTTGTCTTTAGTATAGCTGATAAAGTAGCAAGTCTTACTAAAAATAAACTTGACGACGAAAGTGATCAAGATGAGGAATCGGAACTCGTTATCGAAGTGCCAACTGAAGATGAGGATAAGGAAAGGGGAAAACTTTACAGTAGCGAACAAAGTAAGAATGGCTTATCTTATTTTTAACTTCTTTTAATTTTTTTATATTTAATATATATATATAAGATATTTGATAATGTTTATCTATATTTTTTTACTAATTGATATTTTATACAGGGTGTCTCACAACTACGCATTTCCTTTTGAGGACATATTCTTGAGGTAATTTTGAGATGAAAATCCTAATACAGAAATGTCGAACTACGATAATTTTTTGAATTATAACCCAACTTTAAATGCTTAAAAACTATTTTATTTTTATAGTCTCTATTATTATTTTTGGATTCTTTTGAACATTCTATAATAGTTTTCGAATTACACACTATCTTTAACCAATTATAATTCAAAAATTATTGTAGCTTCGACATTTTTATATTTAGGATCTTCGTCTCAAAATTACACTAAAATTATCTCAAAAATACATTCTTAAAAGAAAAGTTGGTAGTTGTGAGACACTCTATTTATTGGTTTTAATCTTCATTGTTATTAATATAATTCATATCAAATACTATGTACATATAGATAATTGAAAAAAACAATTATATCTGTGTTTAACAGGTGAACATCTCATTTCTTCATGTATAGAAGTTCATGAGACAATGCCGCCTCGCTTACCAAAAAAGGCGCAAGAATTGTTTTTGCGAATACAACAGCAGCAACGCGCGGCTCAGGACAGTTTGAAAAACATGGATAATGAGTCCGATGTACCTAATACCGATCAAATAATCGAAGATTGGTATTCAGATGACGAAGACGACGATGATGATGATGACGAGGGAGGTAATCTTACCATAGTGGATAGTTCGAAAGACGAAATTGAATCCACCGAGAAGACTCAGAATGTTGTTATTAAAGAGAACTTCCAGTCTGCGACATCTATATCCAATGTACCTCAACCAGCCGCTATTGTGGACAAACTAGGTGATCTGAGCAAGATTGATATCAGTGCCGAGGTATCTAAGTTGCTCTCTACTCTGAAGGCTCAGAGTTCTACAAACAACAAGACGCAGCAAACGGCAAACTCGAATCAAGAGGTGTCCAAGGTTAAATTAATGCAAGATATAAAGACGGATAGCGAGACATCGTCAAGTCCGAGGCGGTCACCGGGTCCGAGTTCATCAACAATGTCTGTATCCAGGGATCCACGAATGTCTCGGGACCCAAGGCAACGTCGAGAAGTTGAGCAGAAACCGAGCAGTCCTAGCATATCTTCTGATGTGAAGAGAGAGCAGAAGCCTCTCAGGCTAGAAACGAGCATCTACAGTTCCGGTATCACTGCGGTAGACGCTAACATGGACACCGATCTTCGTACGAGAGCGGATCAAGATCTCAGACGACAAGACATGGATTTCCGACAACGTTTCCAGTCTGGTGATTTTGGTGACACAGATCTGCGTGTCAAATCCGATGTGGATCTGCGGCAGATACTGAGTCTACCATTCAAACCGGCACCTGCACATATACCATGCACTGAGATCGACGCAAGTATCGCATCGCATCCACCGATGGCATACAAAGTTTATGTAGTCGATATACCCAGACCGGATTACACTGGCCTCAAGCTAACGAAGAATGATGCACAGGTCAAATATGATCCGCGCCTTCGCAAGATCTTCCGAATTACCAAACCCGAGCAACTAGCCGACTCGCCAATGTCACCACCACCACAAATGAAGCAGGAGACACCGAAATCACCGCCGCAATGTGTTCGCTCAGATCCACGACGGAAAACTCTTGAAGCAGCAGCTTCCAATCAACAATCCTCGCAAAATGCGACCAATGCTGTAATGATGGCTAAAGGGATGCAGCCAATGGAGACAATGGGATCCAACATCGGTCTTGGTCCCGCCATGCAAGTGAGACCTGGTATGCCTGGCGGTCCACTGCCTGGCGGTATTCCGGGTCCACCTCAAAGTATGATAGGTCCAATGGGTCCAAACCATCCAATGAACATGGGTAACATGGGTCCAATGAGACCTATGATGAACGCTGGACCGATGCCGCCGCAGAATATACCGCCCATGGGTATGCCACATGGTCCGTCGATGGGTATGAATGGACCTGTTCCGATGCCGCCCCAAGGTCAGATGAATTTCGATCCACGTTTCAACGCGCAGCGTAATAATGGAGCTGGACTATTGGGCCCTGGGCCCGGTACCTTCGGACCGGATAATTACGAGGGAGGGCCGCCTTATCCTTGCGGTGGTAATTTCAATAATTTTGGAGGACCTAATGGCGGTAGCAGTGATCCGTTCGGTCCGAATGGATCAAATGGACCCAATTTTGGTCCGATGAATAGTGACGATTGGGGCAGTAGGCAGCGCGGGGGCCGTGTTCGCCGAAGAAATCGCAGTAGGACCAATATGGTGACCAACAATTAAAAGATATGTTAGGGAAGATAGATTGTGAACACCTTTCATTATAATTCTCACAAGCGATAGAATTCGCGTGTGTATATATGCGTGCATGTAACACTCAAAAGAATATTTTAAAGTCTTTCCAATTTATTTTCATGTATTGATAAATATCAAGTTACTTTCTTGTGTAATTCTACAGATTTATTATTACAAATCTATAAACTTACAAATCTATAAAAATATGTAAATATTTATAAATATTCTTTACTAATAATTATCAATATGTATACATACATCTTTGATTTATATAAAATTAAATCTGTAGATTTACTCTAGAGAAAGATTTGATAATATAACAAACGTTTGATTATGAATAGATTATCGAGCGATGGCTCATGGTACGTAAATTTTAAATTATAATAAATGAGAAGCTATATCACAATGCTCATATATGTGCAATTTTCCTTTGGAATACCACATAAAAATCAATGTATTCCAATACTCAGACCGGATCCATCACTCTTTATTTATAATTCGTTGCATAATTCTCAAGAACACTGATTAAACATGTAAGTTCATAATATAGGAGATATTTATATATAGACGATTACAAATATGTATCCATTCGTTTACAATAAATAGATTCTACGAAAAGACACTTAGCACACGTAAGTCGCGCCGAAATAATTAATCGAAAATAAACAAACATCTAAAATGTCAAGTGAATGTTGATAAAGATGATTGAATTGATAATTAACGTCTTCCACAAAAGACATGCGAATCGCAGGCGAATACCTGCGACCTGTAAGACACGTGTTATTACTTTTCACGATTGACATCCACGATTCGTAAATTGACATGTACAACTTTACGTGTCATGGAGATGTAGAGATTCTAAGATAAACTGCAATATTTTGTAAAAAAATTAATGTATATCAATTTTACAAAATATGTAACTTAGTACTTTTTTACGCTTTAAAGAAGATATATGAATATATATAGATTCCAAATGCTTCGATTAGAAACATGCAAATCATATATTGAAGTATCATAATATAATTTGTAATTTCTATAATTTCATACTCTTCCGATGCAGATTAATTATTTAGCTCCTCTACTAATTCTTTTTGGTAGTACAGACTTGCGTGTCTGAACTTTAATATTGCGATTTAAAAAAGCAGAAATTTCTAGTTATATGTATCTTCTTTGAAATGAATCTAAGAATAGATACAGGATACTGACACTTTCACTGAATTATAGACCTTAATCGATGTTAATCTATACACTTTTGTTTATTATTATTGCTACATTATATAAACGTAGAGCGAAATTACATTTGTAAAGAAAATACATTTGTAAAGTTTACTATCATTATATGTAGCAAGATTTTTGTACAGACGAGAATTGTTGATTCAAACGAAAGTTTGTTTCAATGATGTAAATACTGCTGTATTAACTCTGTGCACTTTTTAAAATACAGTTATTATATGCTAAACATGTGTCTACATATGACAAATGGAAGATTTTTGTACAATATACAACCTATTTGAAAAGTTGTATTACTTTTTTTTCTTATAATGCTTGCGATTGTTCTTATTTTAAATTTAAATGAGAATAGACGATGATTCCAAATTGCAATTTCAGATATATTCATTTAATGGGTAATAGAACTTAGGGGGTCAGCTCGTATTGTTGATAGATCCAATCTCGCGTCCATTTCGTCGTCTATCTCTCCTACTATCGCTCTGAAAAAGAAGTACACCATGATAAGTAATGTGTATTCTTCATGAATATTTATGTTAGATATTTATTTTCATATAAATGTTAGTGCAAAGTGAAATTATTTTTCTATATTTTTCTAGTAATAAATACTGATGTAATAATAAAAGGAACAATTATTATAATATGATTATTAAAACTACTTTGTGTGTATACAGTTTATATCTCAAGAAACTATACTGACACGTTATCTCCTCTGATAATGTGCAAACCCAAGACAACCTGCTCCACTCCCTGTGTCGTACTGTATACACGCTCGTGTGATTCATCCAAAATTAGATTGATAGTTTGATCAAAACCTTTCAGAGTACCCTAAAACAAAAACTTGGTTTATGAAGATAAGAAGCTGAATCATTATTAGGGATATTAAACATATAACTTTTTTCAACATACTACTGTTGATATTAAAATTTTATTTTTTAGCAGAATGCAATTATATAATTAAAGTTTTGAAATATAAAACATTCGTAAGAAACATTTTCAAAGAATTATAGTTTTATTTTTGAAATATTTGTAAGACACTAAATTAGAATGATCCGATAATATTATCCAAATATTTCATATTTTAAAAAATTCAGCTGCATAATTACATTCTATCAATGAATAAAACTTTAATATCAAAAGGTGTGTTGCATAAATTTAAATTTAATAATCATAAATTACAAAATAATGTAAACATAGGATTGTATTCTATTGTAATTATATTTCTGAGCAAAGTACAAAACAATTACAAACTATGTATGTAAATCGTAATTCTTATAATTTTGCGAATAATCTGTGTACTCACAATGAAATTCCTACCATCCGATGTGATAATGGAAACTGTATCTAGATAAATTAGTCAGTTAAGGGTTAATACATTTATTACGTTCGTTACAATTCAGTTGAATAATAAATTATAAAAAGGATACGATTCACGTAACTCTCTAATCCTGACGCCATTATTTATTGTCATACACAGCTGCCTAAATATCAATATAAAATCACATAAATACGTTAAATCATTAGTTTTCACGAATATAGGTTAGGTTAGGTAATTATGTAGCAGTAATGTTAAAATTGCTAAAGTGAGGATATATTGAAAGATATGTAGCACAATATAGCAACAGCGAATGCGTCACTGTAATTTCTTTTTTTTTATAGCACCTGTTTTCAAATGAAGGTCAATACAGTCAAGAACTACAAACAAGCCGAGTGACTTCCATCATCCATGCCGACTTGTGCCGACTGTGATATGGATTGATGCCGACTAGAAGCAGATAATCATACAAGCATGATATTATTATAAATAAAAGTAGAATAGAACGTAGAACGAGATTCACGCAAACGTGATTGTTCAGAACTTCACCCTGGATGCATCATTTTATCCTTGTTCATCATATTAAACGAAAATAAAATAAATGCACTCCAAATAAAGATTGCGGTTGAGTCGAACGCTTTCAGCGCCTTTCTTTTATGTCTAATAAACAATACAGACAGAATAATGATTACAAATGCTTAAAGCGTTTAAAAACGGCTTTCAACGTCTACTTTTTATATTAAAATTTTTAAATATATGTCTTTCGTTAAAGATATCTTGCGTTGTGACTGTGGGCTTCCTTATTATTTATGTTTTGTATTTTTAAGCCACCTCTAAAAGTTAAAAAAAAATAACTAATCAATGACTGCGTTCAGCAGAACACAACAGTTTTGTAACCGTTTTATGATTCTTTGGTAAGATAAGATCATTCTTCTAGATCTAAAAATATAATCCAATCAATGGGAAGAAAACTTCCAACAGTTGCAAAATAAACGTTCTGTTGAACGCAACCAATGAATCGCAATCGTCCATTTTTAAGGCCGTGGTGACAACACTCATGAGCATCGTTTGTTTCCATTTAATATTTAACAAACAACAAGGATGAAATAATTTTTAAGCGTGAATTGGATCGCGGTCTAACATTACCAATGTAGTCCATTCAGCTTGCATAAAGCCGGTTCTACATAGACACAAGCCGATCGCAAGTTTGTTGCGACAGCCAATCTGAAGCTTGGATTTTGAAATCAACGCTCCATATTGGCTGTCGCAAACAAACTTGCGATTAGCTTGCGATTAATGTAGAACTGGCTTTAAAGATCCTCGGCGTTTATGGAAATTCGCGTACCTGTTAAAATTTAAGTAATTAAAAGCAATAAACTATAGTAATACGGTACTAATTTTATAATTTATTAGTTTTGTAGACATGATTAAAATACTCGATTAATAATACTCGATTTTTATTGAAAATTGTGATTTTAATAATGTGACATCATCTGAGTTAGATTGCCAATAAAAATAATAACTGCAGAGGAAAAATTGTAATTTTTTGGCAATATATATGGTATTATTAAAAGTATGCAGACTTGTTTATATACAGCTTTTATGTAATAAAAAAATCACGAATTTAATAACGTATCATCGAAATATTTATGTTAATAATCATAAATTTTTATTAATTGCCGGTAACGTCATCGTTTTTCAATTATCCCCGGACCCTTGATAGTCGCGAAAATTTGCCCAGGACCGAGAATCTTTAATGGTATCTCGTTGGTGCTTCAGATCAAGATCAACAATTTGTTTCAATACAGTCGAACCAGTTTCAAACTATTAGAAAACTGCGCATTATCTCAATTTGATTATACTGTGTCATACAATTTTATAATGCACAGATTCTTGACAGTCACAAACTAGTTTGAAAATATATAGAAACAAGACCTAAAATTTTCAGATTTGTTCTTTATTTTTTTCTAAAAAATATCACCGTATTTATAATCTGTATGAAATACTCAACTCATTTTAGACTTAGTTTCACTTATGTGTAAATGAAAAGCAACTGTTATCTATATGGAGTAAAATTTTTTTCAGAGAGAACGTTTGGAATGTAGGCCTGTAATAGGGAGTTTTTGAAATACCATTTATTCAGATACGGTGAACGCTAAGGTCAGATTTTCTTTTTAACAAGATTTAATTAAGAAAAGGATAACGTGACTTTAGTGTTTATCGTATTCACGTTATTGCAAAAAGTCTCTATTTAGTGAAAAGTTGAATTGCGCAAAAGTTGAATGCAGTTTCGACTTGCCTAACGGTCTTTCTACAATAAGCTATTAAGCCCAACAGAAATTGTGTATTCCGATATATCCGATTTCTGATAGGTTAAAATCGTGTTATTCCTATCGCTATCGCTATTCCCTCATTGTTTCTTGACGATTGTGATTGGTCAATTTTTAGCTTCTGATTTATGACTAATGGCTTATTGTAGAATGCGTGTAAGCCGCAGCACAGACTTTCGCATAACGCATAACGCATAATGCACAAGCGAATCAACTAATCAGAATCTTTTCTTTCCTCTCATTCCATGAAAAAGAAGAATTTCGATCACTACGCATTATGCGTTATGCAAGAGTCTGTGCTGCGGCCATTAGGCTCACTTAAAATCACAGTAAC